>NW_027182323.1:8316313-9035904 GCF_040938575.1 Ambystoma mexicanum
CTGCCATGACTCCACTATTACTCTATCCCCCCAACCCCCAATCCACCCATTACTCTCCAAACATTCACCTGTCGGTCTAACATTTGTAAACAATACAAGATAGAAAAGCATACTTATTCTGACATCAAGTGTTTAAAACAATGCACCTTCAAACACTGACTACATTTAATAAAAATTGCAATAACATATTTGATATTAAGCTGTGGTGGATATATAGATGATCTGCTGTGTATTTCTGCGATTTTTTAAATACGAAAACTTTCACATTACAAAAAAAAAAGCCACTTAGAAATGCGGGGGGTTCAACCCGCGACCTCATTGCCACAAGTCATGCCCTCCACCTCCGAGCAACATCCGCGAAGCACAATAGTGCCTTCCTGAATAAAGGATTAATGCATGATCCGTGGAACCAGGCTACGTAGCTCTCTGTGTTTAACCCATTCCTTTTTTGCTCATTTCACCCACACTGGAATCGTGGCTTGTAAGGTATGTATTACAATACAACAAACATTGGGATTGCTTGGTTCTTTCTCAGTCGCTCTTTTCCCAGTACATAAATGCAGAATGCTAACTCTTTTACGCGGGACCGAGCCTCATCCTTTGAAACCCCAGGCAGCCTGCCTGCGCTGGGAACGTGTTCTTTCTGTTTAATCTGCGATGTTTTTCATGAAATAAGCATACAAAATAACGTGTTTGTATTTATAGGGGGTACTTCATTTCCAGAGAACAGGGTTTTTTTTATCAATAGGAGCCCAGCTGTATTTCTGCACGAGTTACTGGCGACCTCCCTACACATAATACAAAATGGCTGCCACGTCCACAGGAAACACATCATGTCTCTTCTGATTCTCTCGGTACTTCTACTACCCCAGCACCCCTCCCTCCACGTAAAGCACCCTGTTCTGTTGGTATAAGAATTTGGTAATTCTTAAAATGCTACCAAAAAAAAAAATGTCCTTCGAGCCGGATTTGAACCAGCGACCTAAGGATATCTGAATTTCCACTACAGTCCTCCCTCTACCAACTGAGCTATCGAAGGCTCCTGGCTTTGTACGCTATGAATAGCATATTTTTGTATCTCATCACAGAATGTTGTTCCTTCTGTTTTATAAATCTATTTCTCAAAGCAATATACAGTAAAATGTACCTCTAAACAAATCCCTGGCCCTTTCTATATTTGGTAAGTGAAAAAGGGAAACATTTTAAGAGAAAATTGAGAGTGAAAGTGACTAAGATACATCCTGCAAATATAGCTGTATACTGCTGTCTTCGGATTTCTTGTATTGCCTATGTTTCTATTAAAATGGCATAATGAAGTAACAGTTGATACAGATGGGGCTTAATAGCCGCCGATTAACAGACTCGCCAGCCAGCAAGCTGCTGAAACACTAAATGCCCACTGCAAAGCTATACAATGTTGAATGTAAATCTTACGTAATTTGAGTTCATAATATATTCTGAACCATTGTACCTGCGTAGTACAAAAAGGTCGCACAGTCGGAGAGGAGATTGCAACAACTATCTTTTTAACTGCTAACATTGAACTGGCTTCCTTTCGCCAGTCCTCCTCTCACTAACCCAATGTCACACTTAACACGCCCCCAACAGGGGGCCTTGGGCTTAAAAGCACAGGGGATCGTAACACCACCCCTGGACAAATGTTCAAAACTCTGAATCAGCACTCTTCGACCCAGCGGCTTCCTTGTTACTTGTTGGGGTCTGGTGCCCATTTCACTGGTGCCACTACCTCCTAGCGGGTTACCCAACAGTCCACCTCGAGCTGCACCTCCACTGGGCGGGACCCAAAGGTTGTCCCGAGGCTCCCGGTGCTGCAGATCTGGTTCCAGTTCCGGCGGAGGTGATTCACAGTCCTCTCTCTCGACCAGGTGTTTGAACAAAGAGCTGTTTCTCGTGATCTCCTTGTCTTCGACCAACCTAATCCTCCTCTGGCTTTATGGTCTATTGTAGAACCTCTCCACTCATTTGCCCACATTTTACCTTTGATAGTACTGGGACAAGGAAGGGGCGACCCTGGTGGCGTGGGCGATTTCGGGGGATCTTGGGCAAAACCAGGACTTTCGGGAGAGGCTTAGAAATTCATCAGAGAATCCTGGGCTCCCAAAACCAAGAAGGCCTACAGAGGTGCTTGGGATAAGTGGAGTAAATGGTGCATGGAGAGGGAAATACATCCTGTTCAAACAGATGTAGTCGATGTGGTGAAATTCCTGGTCAATCAGGCAGCTCAGGGTAGAGTATACTGGACTATTTACACATATCGTTCAGCGATTTCGGTAGGGCATGAAAACGTAGAAAGTCACCCCTTGGGCGAACATCCACTGGCGTGTAGAGTACTCAAAGGAATAAAAAATTATGATACCACCGGCTCTGAGATATCACCGTCTTTGGGACGTTAGTGGGGTGTTGAGATTGTTTGAGTCCTGGCCGGATAATGGCGGTCTGTCCAGGAAGGCTCTGTGGGCTAATCTGACTACCCTGCTCTGCTTAATATCGTGCAAAAGGGTCTCGGACATCAGGGCTCAGGAAGTGGACTGGAAATTGTTTTCGCCGACAGGCGTTCCCTTTCATATAACAAAGAGAACTAACACAGGGATCAGGACAGTCGATTATGCAGCATTTCCAGAAGGGCCCGAATTATGTCCAGTCAGTGGTTTGAAGCTGTATGAAAGTAACTCAACACAGTTCAGGTCCACAGTGGAATCACAATTGTGATAAGGAAACCCTTTATGGCAGTTTGGACAGCTACCTTGGCAAGATGGGTGAAGTGGTGCATGAGCCAAGCTGGCGTAGGTACAAGTCATTTCGGAGCACATTCGGTTAGGGGTGCCATGGCATCCACAGCATTCAGAATGGAGGCATGCCTAGCGGACATTTTGAAGGCAGGGGTTTGGTCCAACAAGTCGACTTTTAAGAACTTTTATTTTAGACCAATCGGCCAGGTGACTACGTTGGTAGTGAGTAAGCTTGGAACAAGCATAATCCGAGCCTACCCGTCTTGACATAGAATACTGATTTTCAATACATTTGTAATAGAAAGTCATGATTCTATTAAAGATACTGAGGCAAAGGATTATCCCACCCTATCAATTGCGTAAATAGACTGGAATGACTGTGATCGGAATTACTGATTATAAGGAAGTTTGGAATTTAATTTCTGACATGTTCTTTTGCGATTGCCCACCCAGTTTATAGTGGAGTTTTTCATTGGTGCTGTTTGTGAATTGGCAGGTACAGAACCCAAGACGTCAAGTACATGAGGAGTAAAAGAGACGTGGTGGAGGTTTCCAGCGTTAACTGGTTGGGACGCAGTTATGGATCAGCGAAAGAAAGAGGCCGAAGGAAGGCAGACGATGTTATACTGGACTTTAGTGTATGATTGGTTACAAGAAGTCACATAAAAGAAGAACCAATTAAATACAAACTCATATATCGCTAAAATTCATGGGATTTGTAGTTTTAGCTGTTTCTTTTTATGGTTGTGTTTTTTAAAGTTGTTGCTGCTCGAGAAGTAAAGAGTTGAGCATAATCTTTCGCCTCCATGACTTTAATAGAATCATGTCTTTCTATTACGAATGCATTGAAAATCTGTATTTATTGTGTAATTTGTGCAGATTTCAAGCCATCCCGCAAAAAACATAGTGGTATTTCAGTCCTGCGTTTTCATAGTGTTTACAAGCCTGTCACTTACCTGCCATGACTCCACTATTACTCTATCCCCGCAACCCCCAATCCACCCATTACTCTCCAAACATTCACCTGTCGGTCTAACATTTGTAAACAATACAAGATAGAAAAGCATACTTATTCTGACATCAAGTGTTTAAAACAATGCACCTTCAAACACTGACTACATTTAATAAAAATTGCAATAACATATTTGATATTAAGCTGTGGTGGATATATAGATGATCTGCTGTGTATTTCTGCGATTTTTTAAATACGAAAACTTTCACATTACAAAAAAAAAAGCCACTTAGAAATGCGGGGGGTTCAACCCGCGACCTCATTGCCACAAGTCATGCCCTCCACCTCCGAGCAACATCCGCGAAGCACAATAGTGCCTTCCTGAATAAAGGATTAATGCATGATCCGTGGAACCAGGCTACGTAGCTCTCTGTGTTTAACCCATTCCTTTTTTGCTCATTTCACCCACACTGGAATCGTGGCTTGTAAGGTATGTATTACAATACAACAAACATTGGGATTGCTTGGTTCTTTCTCAGTCGCTCTTTTCCCAGTACATAAATGCAGAATGCTAACTCTTTTACGCGGGACCGAGCCTCATCCTTTGAAACCCCAGGCAGCCTGCCTGCGCTGGGAACGTGTTCTTTCTGTTTAATCTGCGATGTTTTTCATGAAATAAGCATACAAAATAACGTGTTTGTATTTATAGGGGGTACTTCATTTCCAGAGAACAGGGTTTTTTTTATCAATAGGAGCCCAGCTGTATTTCTGCACGAGTTACTGGCGACCTCCCTACACATAATACAAAATGGCTGCCACGTCCACAGGAAACACATCATGTCTCTTCTGATTCTCTCGGTACTTCTACTACCCCAGCACCCCTCCCTCCACGTAAAGCACCCTGTTCTGTTGGTATAAGAATTTGGTAATTCTTAAAATGCTACCAAAAAAAAAAATGTCCTTCGAGCCGGATTTGAACCAGCGACCTAAGGATATCTGAATTTCCACTACAGTCCTCCCTCTACCAACTGAGCTATCGAAGGCTCCTGGCTTTGTACGCTATGAATAGCATATTTTTGTATCTCATCACAGAATGTTGTTCCTTCTGTTTTATAAATCTATTTCTCAAAGCAATATACAGTAAAATGTACCTCTAAACAAATCCCTGGCCCTTTCTATATTTGGTAAGTGAAAAAGGGAAACATTTTAAGAGAAAATTGAGAGTGAAAGTGACTAAGATACATCCTGCAAATATAGCTGTATACTGCTGTCTTCGGATTTCTTGTATTGCCTATGTTTCTATTAAAATGGCATAATGAAGTAACAGTTGATACAGATGGGGCTTAATAGCCGCCGATTAACAGACTCGCCAGCCAGCAAGCTGCTGAAACACTAAATGCCCACTGCAAAGCTATACAATGTTGAATGTAAATCTTACGTAATTTGAGTTCATAATATATTCTGAACCATTGTACCTGCGTAGTACAAAAAGGACGCACAGTCGGAGAGGAGATTGCAACAACTATCTTTTTAACTGCTAACATTGAACTGGCTTCCTTTCGCCAGTCCTCCTCTCACTAACCCAATGTCACACTTAACACGCCCCCAACAGGGGGCCTTGGGCTTAAAAGCACAGGGGATCGTAACACCACCCCTGGACAAATGTTCAAAACTCTGAATCAGCACTCTTCGACCCAGCGGCTTCCTTGTTACTTGTTGGGGTCTGGTGCCCATTTCACTGGTGCCACTACCTCCTAGCGGGTTACCCAACAGTCCACCTCGAGCTGCACCTCCACTGGGCGGGACCCAAAGGTTGTCCCGAGGCTCCCGGTGCTGCAGATCTGGTTCTAGTTCCGGCAGAGGTGATTCACAGTCCTCTCTCTCTCGACCAGGTGTTTGAACAAAGAGCTGTTTCTCGTGATCTCCTTGTCTTCGACCAACCTAATCCTCCTCTGGCTTTATGGTCTATTGTAGAACCTCTCCACTCATTTGCCCACATTTTACCTTTGATAGTACTGGGACAAGGAAGGGGCGACCCTGGTGGCGTGGGCGATTTCGGGGGATCTTGGGCAAAACCAGGACTTTCGGGAGAGGCTTAGAAATTCATCAGAGAATCCTGGGCTCCCAAAACCAAGAAGGCCTACAGAGGTGCTTGGGATAAGTGGAGTAAATGGTGCATGGAGAGGGAAATACATCCTGTTCAAACAGATGTAGTCGATGTGGTGAAATTCCTGGTCAATCAGGCAGCTCAGGGTAGAGTATACTGGACTATTTACACATATCGTTCAGCGATTTCGGTAGGGCATGAAAACGTAGAAAGTCACCCCTTGGGCGAACATCCACTGGCGTGTAGAGTACTCAAAGGAATAAAAAGTATGATACCACCGGTTCTGAGATATCACCGTCTTTGGGACGTTAGTGGGGTGTTGAGATTGTTTGAGTCCTGGCCGGATAATGGCGGTCTGTCCAGGAAGGCTCTGTGGGCTAATCTGACTACCCTGCTCTGCTTAATATCGTGCAAAAGGGTCTCGGACATCAGGGCTCAGGAAGTGGACTGGAAATTGTTTTCGCCGACAGGCGTTCCCTTTCATATAACAAAGAGAACTAACACAGGGATCAGGACAGTCGATTATGCAGCATTTCCAGAAGGGCCCAAATTATGTCCAGTCAGTGGTTTGAAGCTGTATGAAAGTAACTCAACACAGTTCAGGTCCACAGTGGAATCACAATTGTGATAAGGAAACCCTTTATGGCAGTTTGGACAGCTACCTTGGCAAGATGGGTGAAGTGGTGCATGAGCCAAGCTGGCGTAGGTAGAAGTCATTTCGGAGCACATTTGGTTAGGGGTGCCATGGCATCCACAGCATTCAGAATGGGGGCATGCCTAGCGGACATTTTGAAGGCAGGGGTTTGGTCCAACAAGTCGACTTTTAAGAACTTTTATTTTAGACCAATCGGCCAGGTGACTACGTTGGTAGTGAGTAAGCTTGGAACAAGCATAATCCGAGCCTACCCGTCTTGACATAGAATACTGATTTTCAATACATTTGTAATAGAAAGTCATGATTCTATTAAAGATACTGAGGCAAAGGATTATCCCACCCTATCAATTGCGTAAATAGACTGGAATGACTGTGATCGGAATTACTGATTATAAGGAAGTTTGGAATTTAATTTCTGACATGTTCTTTTGCGATTGCCCACCCAGTTTATAGTGGAGTTTTTCATCGGTGCTGTTTGTGAATTGGCAGGTACAGAACCCAAGACGTCAAGTACATGAGGAGTAAAAGAGACGTGGTGGAGGTTTCCAGCGTTAACTGGTTGAGACGCAGTTATGGATCAGCGAAAGAAAGAGGCCGAAGGAAGGCAGACGATGTTATACTGGACTTTAGTGTATGATTGGTTACAAGAAGTCACATAAAAGAAGAACCAATTAAATACAAACTCATATATCGCTAAAATTCATGGGATTTGTAGTTTTAGCTGTTTCTTTTTATGGTTGTGTTTTTTAAAGTTGTTGCTGCTCGAGAAGTAAAGAGTTGAGCATAATCTTTCGCCTCCATGACTTTAATAGAATCATGTCTTTCTATTACGAATGCATTGAAAATCTGTATTTATTGTGTAATTTGTGCAGATTTCAAGCCATCCCGCAAAAAACATAGTGGTATTTCAGTCCTGCGTTTTCATAGTGTTTACAAGCCTGTCACTTACCTGCCATGACTCCACTATTACTCTATCCCCCCAACCCCCAATCCACCCATTACTCTCCAAACATTCACCTGTCGGTCTAACATTTGTAAACAATACAAGATAGAAAAGCATACTTATTCTGACATCAAGTGTTTAAAACAATGCACCTTCAAACACTGACTACATTTAATAAAAATTGCAATAACATATTTGATATTAAGCTGTGGTGGATATATAGATGATCTGCTGTGTATTTCTGCGATTTTTTAAATACGAAAACTTTCACATTACAAAAAAAAAAGCCACTTAGAAATGCGGGGGGTTCAACCCGCGACCTCATTGCCACAAGTCATGCCCTCCACCTCCGAGCAACATCCGCGAAGCACAATAGTGCCTTCCTGAATAAAGGATTAATGCATGATCCGTGGAACCAGGCTACGTAGCTCTCTGTGTTTAACCCATTCCTTTTTTGCTCATTTCACCCACACTGGAATCGTGGCTTGTAAGGTATGTATTACAATACAACAAACATTGGGATTGCTTGGTTCTTTCTCAGTCGCTCTTTTCCCAGTACATAAATGCAGAATGCTAACTCTTTTACGCGGGACCGAGCCTCATCCTTTGAAACCCCAGGCAGCCTGCCTGCGCTGGGAACGTGTTCTTTCTGTTTAATCTGCGATGTTTTTCATGAAATAAGCATACAAAATAACGTGTTTGTATTTATAGGGGGTACTTCATTTCCAGAGAACAGGGTTTTTTTTATCAATAGGAGCCCAGCTGTATTTCTGCATGAGTTACTGGCGACCTCCCTACACATAATACAAAATGGCTGCCACGTCCACAGGAAACACATCATGTCTCTTCTGATTCTCTCGGTACTTCTACTACCCCAGCACCCCTCCCTCGACGTAAAGCACCCTGTTCTGTTGGTATAAGAATTTGGTAATTCTTAAAATGCTACCAAAAAAAAAAATGTCCTTCGAGCCGGATTTGAACCAGCGACCTAAGGATATCTGAATTTCCACTACAGTCCTCCCTCTACCAACTGAGCTATCGAAGGCTCCTGGCTTTGTACGCTATGAATAGCATATTTTTGTATCTCATCACAGAATGTTGTTCCTTCTGTTTTGTAAATCTATTTCTCAAAGCAATATACAGTAAAATGTACCTCTAAACAAATCCCTGGCCCTTTCTATATTTGGTAAGTGAAAAAGGGAAACATTTTAAGAGAAAATTGAGAGTGAAAGTGACTAAGATACATCCTGCAAATATAGCTGTATACTGCTGTCTTCGGATTTCTTGTATTGCCTATGTTTCTATTAAAATGGCATAATGAAGTAACAGTTGATACAGATGGGGCTTAATAGCCGCCGATTAACAGACTCGCCAGCCAGCAAGCTGCTGAAACACTAAATGCCCACTGCAAAGCTATACAATGTTGAATGTAAATCTTACGTAATTTGAGTTCATAATATATTCTGAACCATTGTACCTGCGTAGTACAAAAAGGTCGCACAGTCGGAGAGGAGATTGCAACAACTATCTTTTTAACTGCTAACATTGAACTGGCTTCCTTTCGCCAGTCCTCCTCTCACTAACCCAATGTCACACTTAACACGCCCCCAACAGGGGGCCTTGGGCTTAAAAGCACAGGGGATCGTAACACCACCCCTGGACAAATGTTCAAAACTCTGAATCAGCACTCTTCGGCCCAGCGGCTTCCTTGTTACTTGTTGGGGTCTGGTGCCCATTTCACTGGTGCCACTACCTCCTAGCGGGTTACCCAACAGTCCACCTCGAGCTGCACCTCCACTGGGCGGGACCCAAAGGTTGTCCCGAGGCTCCCGGTGCTGCAGATCTGGTTCTAGTTCCGGCGGAGGTGATTCACAGTCCTCTCTCTCGACCAGGTGTTTGAACAAAGAGCTGTTTCTCGTGATCTCCTTGTCTTCGACCAACCTAATCCTCCTCTGGCTTTATGGTCTATTGTAGAACCTCTCCACTCATTTGCCCACATTTTACCTTTGATAGTACTGGGACAAGGAAGGGGCGACCCTGGTGGCGTGGGCGATTTCGGGGGATCTTGGGCAAAACCAGGACTTTCGGGAGAGGCTTAGAAATTCATCAGAGAATCCTGGGCTCCCAAAACCAAGAAGGCCTACAGAGGTGCTTGGGATAAGTGGAGTAAATGGTGCATGGAGAGGGAAATACATCCTGTTCAAACAGATGTAGTCGATGTGGTGAAATTCCTGGTCAATCAGGCAGCTCAGGGTAGAGTATACTGGACTATTTACACATATCGTTCAGCGATTTCGGTAGGGCATGAAAACGTAGAAAGTCACCCCTTGGGCGAACATCCACTGGCGTGTAGAGTACTCAAAGGAATAAAAAATTATGATACCACCGGCTCTGAGATATCACCGTCTTTGGGACGTTAGTGGGGTGTTGAGATTGTTTGAGTCCTGGCCGGATAATGGCGGTCTGTCCAGGAAGGCTCTGTGGGCTAATCTGACTACCCTGCTCTGCTTAATATCGTGCAAAAGGGTCTCGGACATCAGGGCTCAGGAAGTGGACTGGAAATTGTTTTCGCCGACAGGCGTTCCCTTTCATATAACAAAGAGAACTAACACAGGGATCAGGACAGTCGATTATGCAGCATTTCCAGAAGGGCCCGAATTATGTCCAGTCAGTGGTTTGAAGCTGTATGAAAGTAACTCAACACAGTTCAGGTCCACAGTGGAATCACAATTGTGATAAGGAAACCCTTTATGGCAGTTTGGACAGCTACCTTGGCAAGATGGGTGAAGTGGTGCATGAGCCAAGCTGGCGTAGGTACAAGTCATTTCGGAGCACATTCGGTTAGGGGTGCCATGGCATCCACAGCATTCAGAATGGAGGCATGCCTAGCGGACATTTTGAAGGCAGGGGTTTGGTCCAACAAGTCGACTTTTAAGAACTTTTATTTTAGACCAATCGGCCAGGTGACTACGTTGGTAGTGAGTAAGCTTGGAACAAGCATAATCCGAGCCTACCCGTCTTGACATAGAATACTGATTTTCAATACATTTGTAATAGAAAGTCATGATTCTATTAAAGATACTGAGGCAAAGGATTATCCCACCCTATCAATTGCGTAAATAGACTGGAATGACTGTGATCGGAATTACTGATTATAAGGAAGTTTGGAATTTAATTTCTGACATGTTCTTTTGCGATTGCCCACCCAGTTTATAGTGGAGTTTTTCATTGGTGCTGTTTGTGAATTGGCAGGTACAGAACCCAAGACGTCAAGTACATGAGGAGTAAAAGAGACGTGGTGGAGGTTTCCAGCGTTAACTGGTTGGGACGCAGTTATGGATCAGCGAAAGAAAGAGGCCGAAGGAAGGCAGACGATGTTATACTGGACTTTAGTGTATGATTGGTTACAAGAAGTCACATAAAAGAAGAACCAATTAAATACAAACTCATATATCGCTAAAATTCATGGGATTTGTAGTTTTAGCTGTTTCTTTTTATGGTTGTGTTTTTTAAAGTTGTTGCTGCTCGAGAAGTAAAGAGTTGAGCATAATCTTTCGCCTCCATGACTTTAATAGAATCATGTCTTTCTATTACGAATGCATTGAAAATCTGTATTTATTGTGTAATTTGTGCAGATTTCAAGCCATCCCGCAAAAAACATAGTGGTATTTCAGTCCTGCGTTTTCATAGTGTTTACAAGCCTGTCACTTACCTGCCATGACTCCACTATTACTCTATCCCCCCAACCCCCAATCCACCCATTACTCTCCAAACATTCACCTGTCGGTCTAACATTTGTAAACAATACAAGATAGAAAAGCATACTTATTCTGACATCAAGTGTTTAAAACAATGCACCTTCAAACACTGACTACATTTAATAAAAATTGCAATAACATATTTGATATTAAGCTGTGGTGGATATATAGATGATCTGCTGTGTATTTCTGCGATTTTTTAAATACGAAAACTTTCACATTACAAAAAAAAAAAAAGCCACTTAGAAATGCGGGGGGTTCAACCCGCGACCTCATTGCCACAAGTCATGCCCTCCACCTCCGAGCAACATCCGCGAAGCACAATAGTGCCTTCCTGAATAAAGGATTAATGCATGATCCGTGGAACCAGGCTACGTAGCTCTCTGTGTTTAACCCATTCCTTTTTTGCTCATTTCACCCACACTGGAATCGTGGCTTGTAAGGTATGTATTACAATACAACAAACATTGGGATTGCTTGGTTCTTTCTCAGTCGCTCTTTTCCCAGTACATAAATGCAGAATGCTAACTCTTTTACGCGGGACCGAGCCTCATCCTTTGAAACCCCAGGCAGCCTGCCTGCGCTGGGAACGTGTTCTTTCTGTTTAATCTGCGATGTTTTTCATGAAATAAGCATACAAAATAACGTGTTTGTATTTATAGGGGGTACTTCATTTCCAGAGAACAGGGTTTTTTTTATCAATAGGAGCCCAGCTGTATTTCTGCACGAGTTACTGGCGACCTCCCTACACATAATACAAAATGGCTGCCACGTCCACAGGAAACACATCATGTCTCTTCTGATTCTCTCGGTACTTCTACTACCCCAGCACCCCTCCCTCCACCTAAAGCACCCTGTTCTGTTGGTATAAGAATTTGGTAATTCTTAAAATGCTACCAAAAAAAAAAATGTCCTTCGAGCCGGATTTGAACCAGCGACCTAAGGATATCTGAATTTCCACTACAGTCCTCCCTCTACCAACTGAGCTATCGAAGGCTCCTGGCTTTGTACGCTATGAATAGCATATTTTTGTATCTCATCACAGAATGTTGTTCCTTCTGTTTTATAAATCTATTTCTCAAAGCAATATACAGTAAAATGTACCTCTAAACAAATCCCTGGCCCTTTCTATATTTGGTAAGTGAAAAAGGGAAACATTTTAAGAGAAAATTGAGAGTGAAAGTGACTAAGATACATCCTGCAAATATAGCTGTATACTGCTGTCTTCGGATTTCTTGTATTGCCTATGTTTCTATTAAAATGGCATAATGAAGTAACAGTTGATACAGATGGGGCTTAATAGCCGCCGATTAACAGACTCGCCAGCCAGCAAGCTGCTGAAACACTAAATGCCCACTGCAAAGCTATACAATGTTGAATGTAAATCTTACGTAATTTGAGTTCATAATATATTCTGAACCATTGTACCTGCGTAGTACAAAAAGGACGCACAGTCGGAGAGGAGATTGCAACAACTATCTTTTTAACTGCTAACATTGAACTGGCTTCCTTTCGCCAGTCCTCCTCTCACTAACCCAATGTCACACTTAACACGCCCCCAACAGGGGGCCTTGGGCTTAAAAGCACAGGGGATCGTAACACCACCCCTGGACAAATGTTCAAAACTCTGAATCAGCACTCTTCGACCCAGCGGCTTCCTTGTTACTTGTTGGGGTCTGGTGCCCATTTCACTGGTGCCACTACCTCCTAGCGGGTTACCCAACAGTCCACCTCGAGCTGCACCTCCACTGGGCGGGACCCAAAGGTTGTCCCGAGGCTCCCGGTGCTGCAGATCTGGTTCTAGTTCCGGCGGAGGTGATTCACAGTCCTCTCTCTCGACCAGGTGTTTGAACAAAGAGCTGTTTCTCGTGATCTCCTTGTCTTCGACCAACCTAATCCTCCTCTGGCTTTATGGTCTATTGTAGAACCTCTCCACTCATTTGCCCACATTTTACCTTTGATAGTACGGGGACAAGGAAGGGGCGACCCTGGTGGCGTGGGCGATTTCGGGGGATCTTGGGCAAAACCAGGACTTTCGGGAGAGGCTTAGAAATTCATCAGAGAATCCTGGGCTCCCAAAACCAAGAAGGCCTACAGAGGTGCTTGGGATAAGTGGAGTAAATGGTGCATGGAGAGGGAAATACATCCTGTTCAAACAGATGTAGTCGATGTGGTGAAATTCCTGGTCAATCAGGCAGCTCAGGGTAGAGTATACTGGACTATTTACACATATCGTTCAGCGATTTCGGTAGGGCATGAAAACGTAGAAAGTCACCCCTTGGGCGAACATCCACTGGCGTGTAGAGTACTCAAAGGAATAAAAAGTATGATACCACCGGCTCTGAGATATCACCGTCTTTGGGACGTTAGTGGGGTGTTGAGATTGTTTGAGTCCTGGCCGGATAATGGCGGTCTGTCCAGGAAGGCTCTGTGGGCTAATCTGACTACCCTGCTCTGCTTAATATCGTGCAAAAGGGTCTCGGACATCAGGGCTCAGGAAGTGGACTGGAAATTGTTTTCGCCGACAGGCGTTCCCTTTCATATAACAAAGAGAACTAACACAGGGATCAGGACAGTCGATTATGCAGCATTTCCAGAAGGGCCCAAATTATGTCCAGTCAGTGGTTTGAAGCTGTATGAAAGTAACTCAACACAGTTCAGGTCCACAGTGGAATCACAATTGTGATAAGGAAACCCTTTATGGCAGTTTGGACAGCTACCTTGGCAAGATGGGTGAAGTGGTGCATGAGCCAAGCTGGCATAGGTACAAGTCATTTCGGAGCACATTCGGTTAGGGGTGCCATGGCATCCACAGCATTCAGAATGGGGGCATGCCTAGCGGACATTTTGAAGGCAGGGGTTTGGTCCAACAAGTCGACTTTTAAGAACTTTTATTTTAGACCAATCGGCCAGGTGACTACGTTGGTAGTGAGTAAGCTTGGAACAAGCATAATCCGAGCCTACCCGTCTTGACATAGAATACTGATTTTCAATACATTTGTAATAGAAAGTCATGATTCTATTAAAGATACTGAGGCAAAGGATTATCCCACCCTATCAATTGCGTAAATAGACTGGAATGACTGTGATCGGAATTACTGATTATAAGGAAGTTTGGAATTTAATTTCTGACATGTTCTTTTGCGATTGCCCACCCAGTTTATAGTGGAGTTTTTCATTGGTGCTGTTTGTGAATTGGCAGGTACAGAACCCAAGACGTCAAGTACATGAGGAGTAAAAGAGACGTGGTGGAGGTTTCCAGCGTTAACTGGTTGGGACGCAGTTATGGATCAGCGAAAGAAAGAGGCCGAAGGAAGGCAGACGATGTTATACTGGACTTTAGTGTATGATTGGTTACAAGAAGTCACATAAAAGAAGAACCAATTAAATACAAACTCATATATCGCTAAAATTCATGGGATTTGTAGTTTTAGCTGTTTCTTTTTATGGTTGTGTTTTTTAAAGTTGTTGGCTGCTCGAGAAGTAAAGAGTTGAGCATAATCTTTCGCCTCCATGACTTTAATAGAATCATGTCTTTCTATTACGAATGCATTGAAAATCTGTATTTATTGTGTAATTCGTGCAGATTTCAAGCCATCCCGCAAAAAACATAGTGGTATTTCAGTCCTGCGTTTTCATAGTGTTTACAAGCCTGTCACTTACCTGCCATGACTCCACTATTACTCTATCCCCCCAACCCCCAATCCACCCATTACTCTCCAAACATTCACCTCTCGGTCTAACATTTGTAAACAATACAAGATAGAAAAGCATACTTATTCTGACATCAAGTGTTTAAAACAATGCACCTTCAAACACTGACTACATTTAATAAAAATTGCAATAACATATTTGATATTAAGCTGTGGTGGATATATAGATGATCTGCTGTGTATTTCTGCGATTTTTTAAATACGAAAACTTTCACATTACAAAAAAAAAAGCCACTTAGAAATGCGGGGGGTTCAACCCGCGACCTCATTGCCACAAGTCATGCCCTCCACCTCCGAGCAACATCCGCGAAGCACAATAGTGCCTTCCTGAATAAAGGATTAATGCATGATCCGTGGAACCAGGCTACGTAGCTCTCTGTGTTTAACCCATTCCTTTTTTGCTCATTTCACCCACACTGGAATCGTGGCTTGTAAGGTATGTATTACAATACAACAAACATTGGGATTGCTTGGTTCTTTCTCAGTCGCTCTTTTCCCAGTACATAAATGCAGAATGCTAACTCTTTTACGCGGGACCGAGCCTCATCCTTTGAAACCCCAGGCAGCCTGCCTGCGCTGGGAACGTGTTCTTTCTGTTTAATCTGTGATGTTTTTCATGAAATAAGCATACAAAATAACGTGTTTGTATTTATAGGGGGTACTTCATTTCCAGAGAACAGGGTTTTTTTTATCAATAGGAGCCCAGCTGTATTTCTGCACGAGTTACTGGCGACCTCCCTACACATAATACAAAATGGCTGCCACGTCCACAGGAAACACATCATGTCTCTTCTGATTCTCTCGGTACTTCTACTACCCCAGCACCCCTCTCTCCACGTAAAGCACCCTGTTCTGTTGGTATAAGAATTTGGTAATTCTTAAAATGCTACCAAAAAAAAAAATGTCCTTCGAGCCGGATTTGAACCAGCGACCTAAGGATATCTGAATTTCCACTACAGTCCTCCCTCTACCAACTGAGCTATCGAAGGCTCCTGGCTTTGTACGCTATGAATAGCATATTTTTGTATCTCATCACAGAATGTTGTTCCTTCTGTTTTATAAATCTATTTCTCAAAGCAATATACAGTAAAATGTACCTCTAAACAAATCCCTGGCCCTTTCTATATTTGGTAAGTGAAAAAGGGAAACATTTTAAGAGAAAATTGAGAGTGAAAGTGACTAAGATACATCCTGCAAATATAGCTGTATACTGCTGTCTTCGGATTTCTTGTATTGCCTATGTTTCTATTAAAATGGCATAATGAAGTAACAGTTGATACAGATGGGGCTTAATAGCCACCGATTAACAGACTCGCCAGCCAGCAAGCTGCTGAAACACTAAATGCCCACTGCAAAGCTATACAATGTTGAATGTAAATCTTACGTAATTTGAGTTCATAATATATTCTGAACCATTGTACCTGCGTAGTACAAAAAGGACGCACAGTCGGAGAGGAGATTGCAACAACTATCTTTTTAACTGCTAACATTGAACTGGCTTCCTTTCGCCAGTCCTCCTCTCACTAACCCAATGTCACACTTAACACGCCCCCAACAGGGGGCCTTGGGCTTAAAAGCACAGGGGATCGTAACACCACCCCTGGACAAATGTTCAAAACTCTGAATCAGCATTCTTCGACCCAGCGGCTTCCTTGTTACTTGTTGGGGTCTGGTGCCCATTTCACTGGTGCCACTACCTCCTAGCGGGTTACCCAACAGTCCACCTCGAGCTGCACCTCCACTGGGCGGGACCCAAAGGTTGTCCCGAGGCTCCCGGTGCTGCAGATCTGGTTCTAGTTCCGGCGGAGGTGATTCACAGTCCTCTCTCTCGACCAGGTGTTTGAACAAAGAGCTGTTTCTCGTGATCTCCTTGTCTTCGACCAACCTAATCCTCCTCTGGCTTTATGGTCTATTGTAGAACCTCTCCACTCATTTGCCCACATTTTACCTTTGATAGTACTGGGACAAGGAAGGGGCGACCCTGGTGGCGTGGGCGATTTCGGGGGATCTTGGGCAAAACCAGGACTTTCGGGAGAGGCTTAGAAATTCATCAGAGAATCCTGGGCTCCCAAAACCAAGAAGGCCTACAGAGGTGCTTGGGATAAGTGGAGTAAATGGTGCATGGAGAGGGAAATACATCCTGTTCAAACAGATGTAGTCGATGTGGTGAAATTCCTGGTCAATCAGGCAGCTCAGGGTAGAGTATACTGGACTATTTACACATATCGTTCAGCGATTTCGGTAGGGCATGAAAACGTAGAAAGTCACCCCTTGGGCGAACATCCACTGGCGTGTAGAGTACTCAAAGGAATAAAAAGTATGATACCACCGGCTCTGAGATATCACCGTCTTTGGGACGTTAGTGGGGTGTTGAGATTGTTTGAGTCCTGGCCGGATAATGGCGGTCTGTCCAGGAAGGCTCTGTGGGCTAATCTGACTACCCTGCTCTGCTTAATATCGTGCAAAAGGGTCTCGGACATCAGGGCTCAGGAAGTGGACTGGAAATTGTTTTCGCCGACAGGCGTTCCCTTTCATATAACAAAGAGAACTAACACAGGGATCAGGACAGTCGATTATGCAGCATTTCCAGAAGGGCCCAAATTATGTCCAGTCAGTGGTTTGAAGATGTATGAAAGTAACTCAACACAGTTCAGGTCCACAGTGGAATCACAATTGTGATAAGGAAACCCTTTATGGCAGTTTGGACAGCTACCTTGGCAAGATGGGTGAAGTGGTGCATGAGCCAAGCTGGCGTAGGTACAAGTCATTTCGGAGCACATTCGGTTAGGGGTGCCATGGCATCCACAGCATTCAGAATGGGGGCATGCCTAGCGGACATTTTGAAGGCAGGGGTTTGGTCCAACAAGTCGACTTTTAAGAACTTTTATTTTAGACCAATCGGCCAGGTGACTACGTTGGTAGTGAGTAAGCTTGGAACAAGCATAATCCGAGCCTACCCGTCTTGACATAGAATACTGATTTTCAATACATTTGTAATAGAAAGTCATGATTCTATTAAAGATACTGAGACAAAGGATTATCCCACCCTATCAATTGCGTAAATAGACTGGAATGACTGTGATCGGAATTACTGATTATAAGGAAGTTTGGAATTTAATTTCTGACATGTTCTTTTGCGATTGCCCACCCAGTTTATAGTGGAGTTTTTCATCGGTGCTGTTTGTGAATTGGCAGGTACAGAACCCAAGACGTCAAGTACATGAGGAGTAAAAGAGACGTGGTGGAGGTTTCCAGCGTTAACTGGTTGGGACGTAGTTATGGATCAGCGAAAGAAAGAGGCCGAAGGAAGGCAGACGATGTTATACTGGACTTTAGTGTATGATTGGTTACAAGAAGTCACATAAAAGAAGAACCAATTAAATACAAACTCATATATCGCTAAAATTCATGGGATTTGTAGTTTTAGCTGTTTCTTTTTATGGTTGTGTTTTTTAAAGTTGTTGCTGCTCGAGAAGTAAAGAGTTGAGCATAATCTTTCGCCTCCATGACTTTAATAGAATCATGTCTTTCTATTATGAATGCATTGAAAATCTGTATTTATTGTGTAATTTGTGCAGATTTCAAGCCATCCCGCAAAAAACATAGTGGTATTTCAGTCCTGCGTTTTCATAGTGTTTACAAGCCTGTCACTTACCTGCCATGACTCCACTATTACTCTATCCCCCCAACCCCCAATCCACCCATTACTCTCCAAACATTCACCTGTCGGTCTAACATTTGTAAACAATACAAGATAGAAAAGCATACTTATTCTGACATCAAGTGTTTAAAACAATGCACCTTCAAACACTGACTACATTTAATAAAAATTGCAATAACATATTTGATATTAAGCTGTGGTGGATATATAGATGATCTGCTGTGTATTTCTGCGATTTTTTAAATACGAAAACTTTCACATTACAAAAAAAAAAGCCACTTAGAAATGCGGGGGGTTCAACCCGCGACCTCATTGCCACAAGTCATGCCCTCCACCTCCGAGCAACATCCGCGAAGCACAATAGTGCCTTCCTGAATAAAGGATTAATGCATGATCCGTGGAACCAGGCTACGTAGCTCTCTGTGTTTAACCCATTCCTTTTTTGCTCATTTCACCCACACTGGAATCGTGGCTTGTAAGGTATGTATTACAATACAACAAACATTGGGATTGCTTGGTTCTTTCTCAGTCGCTCTTTTCCCAGTACATAAATGCAGAATGCTAACTCTTTTACGCGGGACCGAGCCTCATCCTTTGAAACCCCAGGCAGCCTGCCTGCGCTGGGAACGTGTTCTTTCTGTTTAATCTGCGATGTTTTTCATGAAATAAGCATACAAAATAACGTGTTTGTATTTATAGGGGGTACTTCATTTCCAGAGAACAGGGTTTTTTTTATCAATAGGAGCCCAGCTGTATTTCTGCACGAGTTACTGGCGACCTCCCTACACATAATACAAAATGGCTGCCACGTCCACAGGAAACACATCATGTCTCTTCTGATTCTCTCGGTACTTCTACTACCCCAGCACCCCTCCCTCGACGTAAAGCACCCTGTTCTGTTGGTATAAGAATTTGGTAATTCTTAAAATGCTACCAAAAAAAAAAATGTCCTTCGAGCCGGATTTGAACCAGCGACCTAAGGATATCTGAATTTCCACTACAGTCCTCCCTCTACCAACTGAGCTATCGAAGGCTCCTGGCTTTGTACGCTATGAATAGCATATTTTTGTATCTCATCACAGAATGTTGTTCCTTCTGTTTTGTAAATCTATTTCTCAAAGCAATATACAGTAAAATGTACCTCTAAACAAATCCCTGGCCCTTTCTATATTTGGTAAGTGAAAAAGGGAAACATTTTAAGAGAAAATTGAGAGTGAAAGTGACTAAGATACATCCTGCAAATATAGCTGTATACTGCTGTCTTCGGATTTCTTGTATTGCCTATGTTTCTATTAAAATGGCATAATGAAGTAACAGTTGATACAGATGGGGCTTAATAGCCGCCGATTAACAGACTCGCCAGCCAGCAAGCTGCTGAAACACTAAATGCCCACTGCAAAGCTATACAATGTTGAATGTAAATCTTACGTAATTTGAGTTCATAATATATTCTGAACCATTGTACCTGCGTAGTACAAAAAGGTCGCACAGTCGGAGAGGAGATTGCAACAACTATCTTTTTAACTGCTAACATTGAACTGGCTTCCTTTCGCCAGTCCTCCTCTCACTAACCCAATGTCACACTTAACACGCCCCCAACAGGGGGCCTTGGGCTTAAAAGCACAGGGGATCGTAACACCACCCCTGGACAAATGTTCAAAACTCTGAATCAGCACTCTTCGACCCAGCGGCTTCCTTGTTACTTGTTGGGGTCTGGTGCCCATTTCACTGGTGCCACTACCTCCTAGCGGGTTACCCAACAGTCCACCTCGAGCTGCACCTCCACTGGGCGGGACCCAAAGGTTGTCCCGAGGCTCCCGGTGCTGCAGATCTGGTTCCAGTTCCGGCGGAGGTGATTCACAGTCCTCTCTCTCGACCAGGTGTTTGAACAAAGAGCTGTTTCTCGTGATCTCCTTGTCTTCGACCAACCTAATCCTCCTCTGGCTTTATGGTCTATTGTAGAACCTCTCCACTCATTTGCCCACATTTTACCTTTGATAGTACTGGGACAAGGAAGGGGCGACCCTGGTGGCGTGGGCGATTTCGGGGGATCTTGGGCAAAACCAGGACTTTCGGGAGAGGCTTAGAAATTCATCAGAGAATCCTGGGCTCCCAAAACCAAGAAGGCCTACAGAGGTGCTTGGGATAAGTGGAGTAAATGGTGCATGGAGAGGGAAATACATCCTGTTCAAACAGATGTAGTCGATGTGGTGAAATTCCTGGTCAATCAGGCAGCTCAGGGTAGAGTATACTGGACTATTTACACATATCGTTCAGCGATTTCGGTAGGGCATGAAAACGTAGAAAGTCACCCCTTGGGCGAACATCCACTGGCGTGTAGAGTACTCAAAGGAATAAAAAATTATGATACCACCGGCTCTGAGATATCACCGTCTTTGGGACGTTAGTGGGGTGTTGAGATTGTTTGAGTCCTGGCCGGATAATGGCGGTCTGTCCAGGAAGGCTCTGTGGGCTAATCTGACTACCCTGCTCTGCTTAATATCGTGCAAAAGGGTCTCGGACATCAGGGCTCAGGAAGTGGACTGGAAATTGTTTTCGCCGACAGGCGTTCCCTTTCATATAACAAAGAGAACTAACACAGGGATCAGGACAGTCGATTATGCAGCATTTCCAGAAGGGCCCGAATTATGTCCAGTCAGTGGTTTGAAGCTGTATGAAAGTAACTCAACACAGTTCAGGTCCACAGTGGAATCACAATTGTGATAAGGAAACCCTTTATGGCAGTTTGGACAGCTACCTTGGCAAGATGGGTGAAGTGGTGCATGAGCCAAGCTGGCGTAGGTACAAGTCATTTCGGAGCACATTCGGTTAGGGGTGCCATGGCATCCACAGCATTCAGAATGGAGGCATGCCTAGCGGACATTTTGAAGGCAGGGGTTTGGTCCAACAAGTCGACTTTTAAGAACTTTTATTTTAGACCAATCGGCCAGGTGACTACGTTGGTAGTGAGTAAGCTTGGAACAAGCATAATCCGAGCCTACCCGTCTTGACATAGAATACTGATTTTCAATACATTTGTAATAGAAAGTCATGATTCTATTAAAGATACTGAGGCAAAGGATTATCCCACCCTATCAATTGCGTAAATAGACTGGAATGACTGTGATCGGAATTACTGATTATAAGGAAGTTTGGAATTTAATTTCTGACATGTTCTTTTGCGATTGCCCACCCAGTTTATAGTGGAGTTTTTCATTGGTGCTGTTTGTGAATTGGCAGGTACAGAACCCAAGACGTCAAGTACATGAGGAGTAAAAGAGACGTGGTGGAGGTTTCCAGCGTTAACTGGTTGGGACGCAGTTATGGATCAGCGAAAGAAAGAGGCCGAAGGAAGGCAGACGATGTTATACTGGACTTTAGTGTATGATTGGTTACAAGAAGTCACATAAAAGAAGAACCAATTAAATACAAACTCATATATCGCTAAAATTCATGGGATTTGTAGTTTTAGCTGTTTCTTTTTATGGTTGTGTTTTTTAAAGTTGTTGCTGCTCGAGAAGTAAAGAGTTGAGCATAATCTTTCGCCTCCATGACTTTAATAGAATCATGTCTTTCTATTACGAATGCATTGAAAATCTGTATTTATTGTGTAATTTGTGCAGATTTCAAGCCATCCCGCAAAAAACATAGTGGTATTTCAGTCCTGCGTTTTCATAGTGTTTACAAGCCTGTCACTTACCTGCCATGACTCCACTATTACTCTATCCCCGCAACCCCCAATCCACCCATTACTCTCCAAACATTCACCTGTCGGTCTAACATTTGTAAACAATACAAGATAGAAAAGCATACTTATTCTGACATCAAGTGTTTAAAACAATGCACCTTCAAACACTGACTACATTTAATAAAAATTGCAATAACATATTTGATATTAAGCTGTGGTGGATATATAGATGATCTGCTGTGTATTTCTGCGATTTTTTAAATACGAAAACTTTCACATTACAAAAAAAAAAGCCACTTAGAAATGCGGGGGGTTCAACCCGCGACCTCATTGCCACAAGTCATGCCCTCCACCTCCGAGCAACATCCGCGAAGCACAATAGTGCCTTCCTGAATAAAGGATTAATGCATGATCCGTGGAACCAGGCTACGTAGCTCTCTGTGTTTAACCCATTCCTTTTTTGCTCATTTCACCCACACTGGAATCGTGGCTTGTAAGGTATGTATTACAATACAACAAACATTGGGATTGCTTGGTTCTTTCTCAGTCGCTCTTTTCCCAGTACATAAATGCAGAATGCTAACTCTTTTACGCGGGACCGAGCCTCATCCTTTGAAACCCCAGGCAGCCTGCCTGCGCTGGGAACGTGTTCTTTCTGTTTAATCTGCGATGTTTTTCATGAAATAAGCATACAAAATAACGTGTTTGTATTTATAGGGGGTACTTCATTTCCAGAGAACAGGGTTTTTTTTATCAATAGGAGCCCAGCTGTATTTCTGCACGAGTTACTGGCGACCTCCCTACACATAATACAAAATGGCTGCCACGTCCACAGGAAACACATCATGTCTCTTCTGATTCTCTCGGTACTTCTACTACCCCAGCACCCCTCCCTCCACGTAAAGCACCCTGTTCTGTTGGTATAAGAATTTGGTAATTCTTAAAATGCTACCAAAAAAAAAAATGTCCTTCGAGCCGGATTTGAACCAGCGACCTAAGGATATCTGAATTTCCACTACAGTCCTCCCTCTACCAACTGAGCTATCGAAGGCTCCTGGCTTTGTACGCTATGAATAGCATATTTTTGTATCTCATCACAGAATGTTGTTCCTTCTGTTTTATAAATCTATTTCTCAAAGCAATATACAGTAAAATGTACCTCTAAACAAATCCCTGGCCCTTTCTATATTTGGTAAGTGAAAAAGGGAAACATTTTAAGAGAAAATTGAGAGTGAAAGTGACTAAGATACATCCTGCAAATATAGCTGTATACTGCTGTCTTCGGATTTCTTGTATTGCCTATGTTTCTATTAAAATGGCATAATGAAGTAACAGTTGATACAGATGGGGCTTAATAGCCGCCGATTAACAGACTCGCCAGCCAGCAAGCTGCTGAAACACTAAATGCCCACTGCAAAGCTATACAATGTTGAATGTAAATCTTACGTAATTTGAGTTCATAATATATTCTGAACCATTGTACCTGCGTAGTACAAAAAGGACGCACAGTCGGAGAGGAGATTGCAACAACTATCTTTTTAACTGCTAACATTGAACTGGCTTCCTTTCGCCAGTCCTCCTCTCACTAACCCAATGTCACACTTAACACGCCCCCAACAGGGGGCCTTGGGCTTAAAAGCACAGGGGATCGTAACACCACCCCTGGACAAATGTTCAAAACTCTGAATCAGCACTCTTCGACCCAGCGGCTTCCTTGTTACTTGTTGGGGTCTGGTGCCCATTTCACTGGTGCCACTACCTCCTAGCGGGTTACCCAACAGTCCACCTCGAGCTGCACCTCCACTGGGCGGGACCCAAAGGTTGTCCCGAGGCTCCCGGTGCTGCAGATCTGGTTCTAGTTCCGGCAGAGGTGATTCACAGTCCTCTCTCTCGACCAGGTGTTTGAACAAAGAGCTGTTTCTCGTGATCTCCTTGTCTTCGACCAACCTAATCCTCCTCTGGCTTTATGGTCTATTGTAGAACCTCTCCACTCATTTGCCCACATTTTACCTTTGATAGTACTGGGACAAGGAAGGGGCGACCCTGGTGGCGTGGGCGATTTCGGGGGATCTTGGGCAAAACCAGGACTTTCGGGAGAGGCTTAGAAATTCATCAGAGAATCCTGGGCTCCCAAAACCAAGAAGGCCTACAGAGGTGCTTGGGATAAGTGGAGTAAATGGTGCATGGAGAGGGAAATACATCCTGTTCAAACAGATGTAGTCGATGTGGTGAAATTCCTGGTCAATCAGGCAGCTCAGGGTAGAGTATACTGGACTATTTACACATATCGTTCAGCGATTTCGGTAGGGCATGAAAACGTAGAAAGTCACCCCTTGGGCGAACATCCACTGGCGTGTAGAGTACTCAAAGGAATAAAAAGTATGATACCACCGGCTCTGAGATATCACCGTCTTTGGGACGTTAGTGGGGTGTTGAGATTGTTTGAGTCCTGGCCGGATAATGGCGGTCTGTCCAGGAAGGCTCTGTGGGCTAATCTGACTACCCTGCTCTGCTTAATATCGTGCAAAAGGGTCTCGGACATCAGGGCTCAGGAAGTGGACTGGAAATTGTTTTCGCCGACAGGCGTTCCCTTTCATATAACAAAGAGAACTAACACAGGGATCAGGACAGTCGATTATGCAGCATTTCCAGAAGGGCCCAAATTATGTCCAGTCAGTGGTTTGAAGCTGTATGAAAGTAACTCAACACAGTTCAGGTCCACAGTGGAATCACAATTGTGATAAGGAAACCCTTTATGGCAGTTTGGACAGCTACCTTGGCAAGATGGGTGAAGTGGTGCATGAGCCAAGCTGGCGTAGGTAGAAGTCATTTCGGAGCACATTTGGTTAGGGGTGCCATGGCATCCACAGCATTCAGAATGGGGGCATGCCTAGCGGACATTTTGAAGGCAGGGGTTTGGTCCAACAAGTCGACTTTTAAGAACTTTTATTTTAGACCAATCGGCCAGGTGACTACGTTGGTAGTGAGTAAGCTTGGAACAAGCATAATCCGAGCCTACCCGTCTTGACATAGAATACTGATTTTCAATACATTTGTAATAGAAAGTCATGATTCTATTAAAGATACTGAGGCAAAGGATTATCCCACCCTATCAATTGCGTAAATAGACTGGAATGACTGTGATCGGAATTACTGATTATAAGGAAGTTTGGAATTTAATTTCTGACATGTTCTTTTGCGATTGCCCACCCAGTTTATAGTGGAGTTTTTCATCGGTGCTGTTTGTGAATTGGCAGGTACAGAACCCAAGACGTCAAGTACATGAGGAGTAAAAGAGACGTGGTGGAGGTTTCCAGCGTTAACTGGTTGAGACGCAGTTATGGATCAGCGAAAGAAAGAGGCCGAAGGAAGGCAGACGATGTTATACTGGACTTTAGTGTATGATTGGTTACAAGAAGTCACATAAAAGAAGAACCAATTAAATACAAACTCATATATCGCTAAAATTCATGGGATTTGTAGTTTTAGCTGTTTCTTTTTATGGTTGTGTTTTTTAAAGTTGTTGCTGCTCGAGAAGTAAAGAGTTGAGCATAATCTTTCGCCTCCATGACTTTAATAGAATCATGTCTTTCTATTACGAATGCATTGAAAATCTGTATTTATTGTGTAATTTGTGCAGATTTCAAGCCATCCCGCAAAAAACATAGTGGTATTTCAGTCCTGCGTTTTCATAGTGTTTACAAGCCTGTCACTTACCTGCCATGACTCCACTATTACTCTATCCCCCCAACCCCCAATCCACCCATTACTCTCCAAACATTCACCTGTCGGTCTAACATTTGTAAACAATACAAGATAGAAAAGCATACTTATTCTGACATCAAGTGTTTAAAACAATGCACCTTCAAACACTGACTACATTTAATAAAAATTGCAATAACATATTTGATATTAAGCTGTGGTGGATATATAGATGATCTGCTGTGTATTTCTGCGATTTTTTAAATACGAAAACTTTCACATTACAAAAAAAAAAGCCACTTAGAAATGCGGGGGGTTCAACCCGCGACCTCATTGCCACAAGTCATGCCCTCCACCTCCGAGCAACATCCGCGAAGCACAATAGTGCCTTCCTGAATAAAGGATTAATGCATGATCCGTGGAACCAGGCTACGTAGCTCTCTGTGTTTAACCCATTCCTTTTTTGCTCATTTCACCCACACTGGAATCGTGGCTTGTAAGGTATGTATTACAATACAACAAACATTGGGATTGCTTGGTTCTTTCTCAGTCGCTCTTTTCCCAGTACATAAATGCAGAATGCTAACTCTTTTACGCGGGACCGAGCCTCATCCTTTGAAACCCCAGGCAGCCTGCCTGCGCTGGGAACGTGTTCTTTCTGTTTAATCTGCGATGTTTTTCATGAAATAAGCATACAAAATAACGTGTTTGTATTTATAGGGGGTACTTCATTTCCAGAGAACAGGGTTTTTTTTATCAATAGGAGCCCAGCTGTATTTCTGCACGAGTTACTGGCGACCTCCCTACACATAATACAAAATGGCTGCCACGTCCACAGGAAACACATCATGTCTCTTCTGATTCTCTCGGTACTTCTACTACCCCAGCACCCCTCCCTCGACGTAAAGCACCCTGTTCTGTTGGTATAAGAATTTGGTAATTCTTAAAATGCTACCAAAAAAAAAAATGTCCTTCGAGCCGGATTTGAACCAGCGACCTAAGGATATCTGAATTTCCACTACAGTCCTCCCTCTACCAACTGAGCTATCGAAGGCTCCCGGCTTTGTACGCTATGAATAGCATATTTTTGTATCTCATCACAGAATGTTGTTCCTTCTGTTTTGTAAATCTATTTCTCAAAGCAATATACAGTAAAATGTACCTCTAAACAAATCCCTGGCCCTTTCTATATTTGGTAAGTGAAAAAGGGAAACATTTTAAGAGAAAATTGAGAGTGAAAGTGACTAAGATACATCCTGCAAATATAGCTGTATACTGCTGTCTTCGGATTTCTTGTATTGCCTATGTTTCTATTAAAATGGCATAATGAAGTAACAGTTGATACAGATGGGGCTTAATAGCCGCCGATTAACAGACTCGCCAGCCAGCAAGCTGCTGAAACACTAAATGCCCACTGCAAAGCTATACAATGTTGAATGTAAATCTTACGTAATTTGAGTTCATAATATATTCTGAACCATTGTACCTGCGTAGTACAAAAAGGTCGCACAGTCGGAGAGGAGATTGCAACAACTATCTTTTTAACTGCTAACATTGAACTGGCTTCCTTTCGCCAGTCCTCCTCTCACTAACCCAATGTCACACTTAACACGCCCCCAACAGGGGGCCTTGGGCTTAAAAGCACAGGGGATCGTAACACCACCCCTGGACAAATGTTCAAAACTCTGAATCAGCACTCTTCGACCCAGCGGCTTCCTTGTTACTTGTTGGGGTCTGGTGCCCATTTCACTGGTGCCACTACCTCCTAGCGGGTTACCCAACAGTCCACCTCGAGCTGCACCTCCACTGGGCGGGACCCAAAGGTTGTCCCGAGGCTCCCGGTGCTGCAGATCTGGTTCTAGTTCCGGCGGAGGTGATTCACAGTCCTCTCTCTCGACCAGGTGTTTGAACAAAGAGCTGTTTCTCGTGATCTCCTTGTCTTCGACCAACCTAATCCTCCTCTGGCTTTATGGTCTATTGTAGAACCTCTCCACTCATTTGCCCACATTTTACCTTTGATAGTACTGGGACAAGGAAGGGGCGACCCTGGTGGCGTGGGCGATTTCGGGGGATCTTGGGCAAAACCAGGACTTTCGGGAGAGGCTTAGAAATTCATCAGAGAATCCTGGGCTCCCAAAACCAAGAAGGCCTACAGAGGTGCTTGGGATAAGTGGAGTAAATGGTGCATGGAGAGGGAAATACATCCTGTTCAAACAGATGTAGTCGATGTGGTGAAATTCCTGGTCAATCAGGCAGCTCAGGGTAGAGTATACTGGACTATTTACACATATCGTTCAGCGATTTCGGTAGGGCATGAAAACGTAGAAAGTCACCCCTTGGGCGAACATCCACTGGCGTGTAGAGTACTCAAAGGAATAAAAAATTATGATACCACCGGCTCTGAGATATCACCGTCTTTGGGACGTTAGTGGGGTGTTGAGATTGTTTGAGTCCTGGCCGGATAATGGCGGTCTGTCCAGGAAGGCTCTGTGGGCTAATCTGACTACCCTGCTCTGCTTAATATCGTGCAAAAGGGTCTCGGACATCAGGGCTCAGGAAGTGGACTGGAAATTGTTTTCGCCGACAGGCGTTCCCTTTCATATAACAAAGAGAACTAACACAGGGATCAGGACAGTCGATTATGCAGCATTTCCAGAAGGGCCCGAATTATGTCCAGTCAGTGGTTTGAAGCTGTATGAAAGTAACTCAACACAGTTCAGGTCCACAGTGGAATCACAATTGTGATAAGGAAACCCTTTATGGCAGTTTGGACAGCTACCTTGGCAAGATGGGTGAAGTGGTGCATGAGCCAAGCTGGCGTAGGTACAAGTCATTTCGGAGCACATTCGGTTAGGGGTGCCATGGCATCCACAGCATTCAGAATGGAGGCATGCCTAGCGGACATTTTGAAGGCAGGGGTTTGGTCCAACAAGTCGACTTTTAAGAACTTTTATTTTAGACCAATCGGCCAGGTGACTACGTTGGTAGTGAGTAAGCTTGGAACAAGCATAATCCGAGCCTACCCGTCTTGACATAGAATACTGATTTTCAATACATTTGTAATAGAAAGTCATGATTCTATTAAAGATACTGAGGCAAAGGATTATCCCACCCTATCAATTGCGTAAATAGACTGGAATGACTGTGATCGGAATTACTGATTATAAGGAAGTTTGGAATTTAATTTCTGACATGTTCTTTTGCGATTGCCCACCCAGTTTATAGTGGAGTTTTTCATTGGTGCTGTTTGTGAATTGGCAGGTACAGAACCCAAGACGTCAAGTACATGAGGAGTAAAAGAGACGTGGTGGAGGTTTCCAGCGTTAACTGGTTGGGACGCAGTTATGGATCAGCGAAAGAAAGAGGCCGAAGGAAGGCAGACGATGTTATACTGGACTTTAGTGTATGATTGGTTACAAGAAGTCACATAAAAGAAGAACCAATTAAATACAAACTCATATATCGCTAAAATTCATGGGATTTGTAGTTTTAGCTGTTTCTTTTTATGGTTGTGTTTTTTAAAGTTGTTGCTGCTCGAGAAGTAAAGAGTTGAGCATAATCTTTCGCCTCCATGACTTTAATAGAATCATGTCTTTCTATTACGAATGCATTGAAAATCTGTATTTATTGTGTAATTTGTGCAGATTTCAAGCCATCCCGCAAAAAACATAGTGGTATTTCAGTCCTGCGTTTTCATAGTGTTTACAAGCCTGTCACTTACCTGCCATGACTCCACTATTACTCTATCCCCCCAACCCCCAATCCACCCATTACTCTCCAAACATTCACCTGTCGGTCTAACATTTGTAAACAATACAAGATAGAAAAGCATACTTATTCTGACATCAAGTGTTTAAAACAATGCACCTTCAAACACTGACTACATTTAATAAAAATTGCAATAACATATTTGATATTAAGCTGTGGTGGATATATAGATGATCTGCTGTGTATTTCTGCGATTTTTTAAATACGAAAACTTTCACATTACAAAAAAAAAAAAAGCCACTTAGAAATGCGGGGGGTTCAACCCGCGACCTCATTGCCACAAGTCATGCCCTCCACCTCCGAGCAACATCCGCGAAGCACAATAGTGCCTTCCTGAATAAAGGATTAATGCATGATCCGTGGAACCAGGCTACGTAGCTCTCTGTGTTTAACCCATTCCTTTTTTGCTCATTTCACCCACACTGGAATCGTGGCTTGTAAGGTATGTATTACAATACAACAAACATTGGGATTGCTTGGTTCTTTCTCAGTCGCTCTTTTCCCAGTACATAAATGCAGAATGCTAACTCTTTTACGCGGGACCGAGCCTCATCCTTTGAAACCCCAGGCAGCCTGCCTGCGCTGGGAACGTGTTCTTTCTGTTTAATCTGCGATGTTTTTCATGAAATAAGCATACAAAATAACGTGTTTGTATTTATAGGGGGTACTTCATTTCCAGAGAACAGGGTTTTTTTTATCAATAGGAGCCCAGCTGTATTTCTGCACGAGTTACTGGCGACCTCCCTACACATAATACAAAATGGCTGCCACGTCCACAGGAAACACATCATGTCTCTTCTGATTCTCTCGGTACTTCTACTACCCCAGCACCCCTCCCTCCACGTAAAGCACCCTGTTCTGTTGGTATAAGAATTTGGTAATTCTTAAAATGCTACCAAAAAAAAAAATGTCCTTCGAGCCGGATTTGAACCAGCGACCTAAGGATATCTGAATTTCCACTACAGTCCTCCCTCTACCAACTGAGCTATCGAAGGCTCCTGGCTTTGTACGCTATGAATAGCATATTTTTGTATCTCATCACAGAATGTTGTTCCTTCTGTTTTATAAATCTATTTCTCAAAGCAATATACAGTAAAATGTACCTCTAAACAAATCCCTGGCCCTTTCTATATTTGGTAAGTGAAAAAGGGAAACATTTTAAGAGAAAATTGAGAGTGAAAGTGACTAAGATACATCCTGCAAATATAGCTGTATACTGCTGTCTTCGGATTTCTTGTATTGCCTATGTTTCTATTAAAATGGCATAATGAAGTAACAGTTGATACAGATGGGGCTTAATAGCCGCCGATTAACAGACTCGCCAGCCAGCAAGCTGCTGAAACACTAAATGCCCACTGCAAAGCTATACAATGTTGAATGTAAATCTTACGTAATTTGAGTTCATAATATATTCTGAACCATTGTACCTGCGTAGTACAAAAAGGACGCACAGTCGGAGAGGAGATTGCAACAACTATCTTTTTAACTGCTAACATTGAACTGGCTTCCTTTCGCCAGTCCTCCTCTCACTAACCCAATGTCACACTTAACACGCCCCCAACAGGGGGCCTTGGGCTTAAAAGCACAGGGGATCGTAACACCACCCCTGGACAAATGTTCAAAACTCTGAATCAGCACTCTTCGACCCAGCGGCTTCCTTGTTACTTGTTGGGGTCTGGTGCCCATTTCACTGGTGCCACTACCTCCTAGCGGGTTACCCAACAGTCCACCTCGAGCTGCACCTCCACTGGGCGGGACCCAAAGGTTGTCCCGAGGCTCCCGGTGCTGCAGATCTGGTTCTAGTTCCGGCGGAGGTGATTCACAGTCCTCTCTCTCGACCAGGTGTTTGAACAAAGAGCTGTTTCTCGTGATCTCCTTGTCTTCGACCAACCTAATCCTCCTCTGGCTTTATGGTCTATTGTAGAACCTCTCCACTCATTTGCCCACATTTTACCTTTGATAGTACGGGGACAAGGAAGGGGCGACCCTGGTGGCGTGGGCGATTTCGGGGGATCTTGGGCAAAACCAGGACTTTCGGGAGAGGCTTAGAAATTCATCAGAGAATCCTGGGCTCCCAAAACCAAGAAGGCCTACAGAGGTGCTTGGGATAAGTGGAGTAAATGGTGCATGGAGAGGGAAATACATCCTGTTCAAACAGATGTAGTCGATGTGGTGAAATTCCTGGTCAATCAGGCAGCTCAGGGTAGAGTATACTGGACTATTTACACATATCGTTCAGCGATTTCGGTAGGGCATGAAAACGTAGAAAGTCACCCCTTGGGCGAACATCCACTGGCGTGTAGAGTACTCAAAGGAATAAAAAGTATGATACCACCGGCTCTGAGATATCACCGTCTTTGGGACGTTAGTGGGGTGTTGAGATTGTTTGAGTCCTGGCCGGATAATGGCGGTCTGTCCAGGAAGGCTCTGTGGGCTAATCTGACTACCCTGCTCTGCTTAATATCGTGCAAAAGGGTCTCGGACATCAGGGCTCAGGAAGTGGACTGGAAATTGTTTTCGCCGACAGGCGTTCCCTTTCATATAACAAAGAGAACTAACACAGGGATCAGGACAGTCGATTATGCAGCATTTCCAGAAGGGCCCAAATTATGTCCAGTCAGTGGTTTGAAGCTGTATGAAAGTAACTCAACACAGTTCAGGTCCACAGTGGAATCACAATTGTGATAAGGAAACCCTTTATGGCAGTTTGGACAGCTACCTTGGCAAGATGGGTGAAGTGGTGCATGAGCCAAGCTGGCATAGGTACAAGTCATTTCGGAGCACATTCGGTTAGGGGTGCCATGGCATCCACAGCATTCAGAATGGGGGCATGCCTAGCGGACATTTTGAAGGCAGGGGTTTGGTCCAACAAGTCGACTTTTAAGAACTTTTATTTTAGACCAATCGGCCAGGTGACTACGTTGGTAGTGAGTAAGCTTGGAACAAGCATAATCCGAGCCTACCCGTCTTGACATAGAATACTGATTTTCAATACATTTGTAATAGAAAGTCATGATTCTATTAAAGATACTGAGGCAAAGGATTATCCCACCCTATCAATTGCGTAAATAGACTGGAATGACTGTGATCGGAATTACTGATTATAAGGAAGTTTGGAATTTAATTTCTGACATGTTCTTTTGCGATTGCCCACCCAGTTTATAGTGGAGTTTTTCATCGGTGCTGTTTGTGAATTGGCAGGTACAGAACCCAAGACGTCAAGTACATGAGGAGTAAAAGAGACGTGGTGGAGGTTTCCAGCGTTAACTGGTTGGGACGCAGTTATGGATCAGCGAAAGAAAGAGGCCGAAGGAAGGCAGACGATGTTATACTGGACTTTAGTGTATGATTGGTTACAAGAAGTCACATAAAAGAAGAACCAATTAAATACAAACTCATATATCGCTAAAATTCATGGGATTTGTAGTTTTAGCTGTTTCTTTTTATGGTTGTGTTTTTTAAAGTTGTTGGCTGCTCGAGAAGTAAAGAGTTGAGCATAATCTTTCGCCTCCATGACTTTAATAGAATCATGTCTTTCTATTACGAATGCATTGAAAATCTGTATTTATTGTGTAATTCGTGCAGATTTCAAGCCATCCCGCAAAAAACATAGTGGTATTTCAGTCCTGCGTTTTCATAGTGTTTACAAGCCTGTCACTTACCTGCCATGACTCCACTATTACTCTATCCCCCCAACCCCCAATCCACCCATTACTCTCCAAACATTCACCTCTCGGTCTAACATTTGTAAACAATACAAGATAGAAAAGCATACTTATTCTGACATCAAGTGTTTAAAACAATGCACCTTCAAACACTGACTACATTTAATAAAAATTGCAATAACATATTTGATATTAAGCTGTGGTGGATATATAGATGATCTGCTGTGTATTTCTGCGATTTTTTAAATACGAAAACTTTCACATTACAAAAAAAAAAGCCACTTAGAAATGCGGGGGGTTCAACCCGCGACCTCATTGCCACAAGTCATGCCCTCCACCTCCGAGCAACATCCGCGAAGCACAATAGTGCCTTCCTGAATAAAGGATTAATGCATGATCCGTGGAACCAGGCTACGTAGCTCTCTGTGTTTAACCCATTCCTTTTTTGCTCATTTCACCCACACTGGAATCGTGGCTTGTAAGGTATGTATTACAATACAACAAACATTGGGATTGCTTGGTTCTTTCTCAGTCGCTCTTTTCCCAGTACATAAATGCAGAATGCTAACTCTTTTACGCGGGACCGAGCCTCATCCTTTGAAACCCCAGGCAGCCTGCCTGCGCTGGGAACGTGTTCTTTCTGTTTAATCTGTGATGTTTTTCATGAAATAAGCATACAAAATAACGTGTTTGTATTTATAGGGGGTACTTCATTTCCAGAGAACAGGGTTTTTTTTATCAATAGGAGCCCAGCTGTATTTCTGCACGAGTTACTGGCGACCTCCCTACACATAATACAAAATGGCTGCCACGTCCACAGGAAACACATCATGTCTCTTCTGATTCTCTCGGTACTTCTACTACCCCAGCACCCCTCTCTCCACGTAAAGCACCCTGTTCTGTTGGTATAAGAATTTGGTAATTCTTAAAATGCTACCAAAAAAAAAAATGTCCTTCGAGCCGGATTTGAACCAGCGACCTAAGGATATCTGAATTTCCACTACAGTCCTCCCTCTACCAACTGAGCTATCGAAGGCTCCTGGCTTTGTACGCTATGAATAGCATATTTTTGTATCTCATCACAGAATGTTGTTCCTTCTGTTTTGTAAATCTATTTCTCAAAGCAATATACAGTAAAATGTACCTCTAAACAAATCCCTGGCCCTTTCTATATTTGGTAAGTGAAAAAGGGAAACATTTTAAGAGAAAATTGAGAGTGAAAGTGACTAAGATACATCCTGCAAATATAGCTGTATACTGCTGTCTTCGGATTTCTTGTATTGCCTATGTTTCTATTAAAATGGCATAATGAAGTAACAGTTGATACAGATGGGGCTTAATAGCCGCCGATTAACAGACTCGCCAGCCAGCAAGCTGCTGAAACACTAAATGCCCACTGCAAAGCTATACAATGTTGAATGTAAATCTTACGTAATTTGAGTTCATAATATATTCTGAACCATTGTACCTGCGTAGTACAAAAAGGACGCACAGTCGGAGAGGAGATTGCAACAACTATCTTTTTAACTGCTAACATTGAACTGGCTTCCTTTCGCCAGTCCTCCTCTCACTAACCCAATGTCACACTTAACACGCCCCCAACAGGGGGCCTTGGGCTTAAAAGCACAGGGGATCGTAACACCACCCCTGGACAAATGTTCAAAACTCTGAATCAGCATTCTTCGACCCAGCGGCTTCCTTGTTACTTGTTGGGGTCTGGTGCCCATTTCACTGGTGCCACTACCTCCTAGCGGGTTACCCAACAGTCCACCTCGAGCTGCACCTCCACTGGGCGGGACCCAAAGGTTGTCCCGAGGCTCCCGGTGCTGCAGATCTGGTTCTAGTTCCGGCGGAGGTGATTCACAGTCCTCTCTCTCGACCAGGTGTTTGAACAAAGAGCTGTTTCTCGTGATCTCCTTGTCTTCGACCAACCTAATCCTCCTCTGGCTTTATGGTCTATTGTAGAACCTCTCCACTCATTTGCCCACATTTTACCTTTGATAGTACTGGGACAAGGAAGGGGCGACCCTGGTGGCGTGGGCGATTTCGGGGGATCTTGGGCAAAACCAGGACTTTCGGGAGAGGCTTAGAAATTCATCAGAGAATCCTGGGCTCCCAAAACCAAGAAGGCCTACAGAGGTGCTTGGGATAAGTGGAGTAAATGGTGCATGGAGAGGGAAATACATCCTGTTCAAACAGATGTAGTCGATGTGGTGAAATTCCTGGTCAATCAGGCAGCTCAGGGTAGAGTATACTGGACTATTTACACATATCGTTCAGCGATTTCGGTAGGGCATGAAAACGTAGAAAGTCACCCCTTGGGCGAACATCCACTGGCGTGTAGAGTACTCAAAGGAATAAAAAATTATGATACCACCGGCTCTGAGATATCACCGTCTTTGGGACGTTAGTGGGGTGTTGAGATTGTTTGAGTCCTGGCCGGATAATGGCGGTCTGTCCAGGAAGGCTCTGTGGGCTAATCTGACTACCCTGCTCTGCTTAATATCGTGCAAAAGGGTCTCGGACATCAGGGCTCAGGAAGTGGACTGGAAATTGTTTTCGCCGACAGGCGTTCCCTTTCATATAACAAAGAGAACTAACACAGGGATCAGGACAGTCGATTATGCAGCATTTCCAGAAGGGCCCGAATTATGTCCAGTCAGTGGTTTGAAGCTGTATGAAAGTAACTCAACACAGTTCAGGTCCACAGTGGAATCACAATTGTGATAAGGAAACCCTTTATGGCAGTTTGGACAGCTACCTTGGCAAGATGGGTGAAGTGGTGCATGAGCCAAGCTGGCGTAGGTACAAGTCATTTCGGAGCACATTCGGTTAGGGGTGCCATGGCATCCACAGCATTCAGAATGGAGGCATGCCTAGCGGACATTTTGAAGGCAGGGGTTTGGTCCAACAAGTCGACTTTTAAGAACTTTTATTTTAGACCAATCGGCCAGGTGACTACGTTGGTAGTGAGTAAGCTTGGAACAAGCATAATCCGAGCCTACCCGTCTTGACATAGAATACTGATTTTCAATACATTTGTAATAGAAAGTCATGATTCTATTAAAGATACTGAGGCAAAGGATTATCCCACCCTATCAATTGCGTAAATAGACTGGAATGACTGTGATCGGAATTACTGATTATAAGGAAGTTTGGAATTTAATTTCTGACATGTTCTTTTGCGATTGCCCACCCAGTTTATAGTGGAGTTTTTCATCGGTGCTGTTTGTGAATTGGCAGGTACAGAACCCAAGACGTCAAGTACATGAGGAGTAAAAGAGACGTGGTGGAGGTTTCCAGCGTTAACTGGTTGGGACGCAGTTATGGATCAGCGAAAGAAAGAGGCCGAAGGAAGGCAGACGATGTTATACTGGACTTTAGTGTACGATTGGTTACAAGAAGTCACATAAAAGAAGAACCAATTAAATACAAACTCATATATCGCTAAAATTCATGGGATTTGTAGTTTTAGCTGTTTCTTTTTATGGTTGTGTTTTTTAAAGTTGTTGCTGCTCGAGAAGTAGAGTTGAGCATAATCTTTCGCCTCCATGACTTTAATAGAATCATGTCTTTCTATTACGAATGCATTGAAAATCTGTATTTATTGTGTAATTTGTGCAGATTTCAAGCCATCCCGCAAAAAACATAGTGGTATTTCAGTCCTGCGTTTTCATAGTGTTTACAAGCCTGTCACTTACCTGCCATGACTCCACTATTACTCTATCCCCCCAACCCCCAATCCACCCATTACTCTCCAAACATTCACCTGTCGGTCTAACATTTGTAAACAATACAAGATAGAAAAGCATACTTATTCTGACATCAAGTGTTTAAAACAATGCACCTTCAAACACTGACTACATTTAATAAAAATTGCAATAACATATTTGATATTAAGCTGTGGTGGATATATAGATGATCTGCTGTGTATTTCTGCGATTTTTTAAATACGAAAACTTTCACATTACAAAAAAAAAAGCCACTTAGAAATGCGGGGGGTTCAACCCGCGACCTCATTGCCACAAGTCATGCCCTCCACCTCCGAGCAACATCCGCGAAGCACAATAGTGCCTTCCTGAATAAAGGATTAATGCATGATCCGTGGAACCAGGCTACGTAGCTCTCTGTGTTTAACCCATTCCTTTTTTGCTCATTTCACCCACACTGGAATCGTGGCTTGTAAGGTATGTATTACAATACAACAAACATTGGGATTGCTTGGTTCTTTCTCAGTCGCTCTTTTCCCAGTACATAAATGCAGAATGCTAACTCTTTTACGCGGGACCGAGCCTCATCCTTTGAAACCCCAGGCAGCCTGCCTGCGCTGGGAACGTGTTCCTTCTGTTTAATCTGCGATGTTTTTCATGAAATAAGCATACAAAATAACGTGTTTGTATTTATAGGGGGTACTTCATTTCCAGAGAACAGGGTTTTTTTTATCAATAGGAGCCCAGCTGTATTTCTGCACGAGTTACTGGCGACCTCCCTACACATAATACAAAATGGCTGCCACGTCCACAGGAAACACATCATGTCTCTTCTGATTCTCTCGGTACTTCTACTACCCCAGCACCCCTCCCTCCACGTAAAGCACCCTGTTCTGTTGGTATAAGAATTTGGTAATTCTTAAAATGCTACCAAAAAAAAAAATGTCCTTCGAGCCGGATTTGAACCAGCGACCTAAGGATATCTGAATTTCCACTACAGTCCTCCCTCTACCAACTGAGCTGTCGGAGGCTCCTGGCTTTGTACGCTATGAATAGCATATTTTTGTATCTCATCACAGAATGTTGTTCCTTCTGTTTTATAAATCTATTTCTCAAAGCAATATACAGTAAAATGTACCTCTAAACAAATCCCTGGCCCTTTCTATATTTGGTAAGTGAAAAAGGGAAACATTTTAAGAGAAAATTGAGAGTGAAAGTGACTAAGATACATCCTGCAAATATAGCTGTATACTGCTGTCTTCGGATTTCTTGTATTGCCTATGTTTCTATTAAAATGGCATAATGAAGTAACAGTTGATACAGATGGGGCTTAATAGCCGCCGATTAACAGACTCGCCAGCCAGCAAGCTGCTGAAACACTAAATGCCCACTGCAAAGCTATACAATGTTGAATGTAAATCTTACGTAATTTGAGTTCATAATATATTCTGAACCATTGTACCTGCGTAGTACAAAAAGGTCGCACAGTCGGAGAGGAGATTGCAACAACTATCTTTTTAACTGCTAACATTGAACTGGCTTCCTTTCGCCAGTCCTCCTCTCACTAACCCAATGTCACACTTAACACGCCCCAACAGGGGGCCTTGGGCTTAAAATCACAGGGGATCGTAACACCACCCCTGGACAAATGTTCAAAACTCTGAATCAGCACTCTTCGACCCAGCGGCTTCCTTGTTACTTGTTGGGGTCTGGTGCCCATTTCACTGGTGCCACTACCTCCTAGCGGGTTACCCAACAGTCCACCTCGAGCTGCACCTCCACTGGGCGGGACCCAAAGGTTGTCCCGAGGCTCCCGGTGCTGCAGATCTGGTTCTAGTTCCGGCGGAGGTGATTCACAGTCCTCTCTCTCGACCAGGTGTTTGAACAAAGAGCTGTTTCTCGTGATCTCCTTGTCTTCGACCAACCTAATCCTCCTCTGGCTTTATGGTCTATTGTAGAACCTCTCCACTCATTTGCCCACATTTTACCTTTGATAGTACTGGGACAAGGAAGGGGCGACCCTGGTGGCGTGGGCGATTTCGGGGGATCTTGGGCAAAACCAGGACTTTCGGGAGAGGCTTAGAAATTCATCAGAGAATCCTGGGCTCCCAAAACCAAGAAGGCCTACAGAGGTGCTTGGGATAAGTGGAGTAAATGGTGCATGGAGAGGGAAATACATCCTGTTCAAACAGATGTAGTCGATGTGGTGAAATTCCTGGTCAATCAGGCAGCTCAGGGTAGAGTATACTGGACTATTTACACATATCGTTCAGCGATTTCGGTAGGGCATGAAAACGTAGAAAGTCACCCCTTGGGCGAACATCCACTGGCGTGTAGAGTACTCAAAGGAATAAAAAATTATGATACCACCGGCTCTGAGATATCACCGTCTTTGGGACGTTAGTGGGGTGTTGAGATTGTTTGAGTCCTGGCCGGATAATGGCGGTCTGTCCAGGAAGGCTCTGTGGGCTAATCTGACTACCCTGCTCTGCTTAATATCGTGCAAAAGGGTCTCGGACATCAGGGCTCAGGAAGTGGACTGGAAATTGTTTTCGCCGACAGGCGTTCCCTTTCATATAACAAAGAGAACTAACACAGGGATCAGGACAGTCGATTATGCAGCATTTCCAGAAGGGCCCGAATTATGTCCAGTCAGTGGTTTGAAGCTGTATGAAAGTAACTCAACACAGTTCAGGTCCACAGTGGAATCACAATTGTGATAAGGAAACCCTTTATGGCAGTTTGGACAGCTACCTTGGCAAGATGGGTGAAGTGGTGCATGAGCCAAGCTGGCGTAGGTACAAGTCATTTCGGAGCACATTCGGTTAGGGGTGCCATGGCATCCACAGCATTCAGAATGGAGGCATGCCTAGCGGACATTTTGAAGGCAGGGGTTTGGTCCAACAAGTCGACTTTTAAGAACTTTTATTTTAGACCAATCGGCCAGGTGACTACGTTGGTAGTGAGTAAGCTTGGAACAAGCATAATCCGAGCCTACCCGTCTTGACATAGAATACTGATTTTCAATACATTTGTAATAGAAAGTCATGATTCTATTAAAGATACTGAGGCAAAGGATTATCCCACCCTATCAATTGCGTAAATAGACTGGAATGACTGTGATCGGAATTACTGATTATAAGGAAGTTTGGAATTTAATTTCTGACATGTTCTTTTGCGATTGCCCACCCAGTTTATAGTGGAGTTTTTCATTGGTGCTGTTTGTGAATTGGCAGGTACAGAACCCAAGACGTCAAGTACATGAGGAGTAAAAGAGACGTGGTGGAGGTTTCCAGCGTTAACTGGTTGGGACGCAGTTATGGATCAGCGAAAGAAAGAGGCCGAAGGAAGGCAGACGATGTTATACTGGACTTTAGTGTATGATTGGTTACAAGAAGTCACATAAAAGAAGAACCAATTAAATACAAACTCATATATCGCTAAAATTCATGGGATTTGTAGTTTTAGCTGTTTCTTTTTATGGTTGTGTTTTTTAAAGTTGTTGCTGCTCGAGAAGTAAAGAGTTGAGCATAATCTTTCGCCTCCATGACTTTAATAGAATCATGTCTTTCTATTACGAATGCATTGAAAATCTGTATTTATTGTGTAATTTGTGCAGATTTCAAGCCATCCCGCAAAAAACATAGTGGTATTTCAGTCCTGCGTTTTCATAGTGTTTACAAGCCTGTCACTTACCTGCCATGACTCCACTATTACTCTATCCCCCCAACCCCCAATCCACCCATTACTCTCCAAACATTCACCTGTCGGTCTAACATTTGTAAACAATACAAGATAGAAAAGCATACTTATTCTGACATCAAGTGTTTAAAACAATGCACCTTCAAACACTGACTACATTTAATAAAAATTGCAATAACATATTTGATATTAAGCTCTGGTGGATATATAGATGATCTGCTGTGTATTTCTGCGATTTTTTAAATACGAAAACTTTCACATTACAAAAAAAAAAAAGCCACTTAGAAATGCGGGGGGTTCAACCCGCGACCTCATTGCCACAAGTCATGCCCTCCACCTCCGAGCAACATCCGCGAAGCACAATAGTGCCTTCCTGAATAAAGGATTAATGCATGATCCGTGGAACCAGGCTACGTAGCTCTCTGTGTTTAACCCATTCCTTTTTTGCTCATTTCACCCACACTGGAATCGTGGCTTGTAAGGTATGTATTACAATACAACAAACATTGGGATTGCTTGGTTCTTTCTCAGTCGCTCTTTTCCCAGTACATAAATGCAGAATGCTAACTCTTTTACGCGGGACCGAGCCTCATCCTTTGAAACCCCAGGCAGCCTGCCTGCGCTGGGAACGTGTTCTTTCTGTTTAATCTGCGATGTTTTTCATGAAATAAGCATACAAAATAACGTGTTTGTATTTATAGGGGGTACTTCATTTCCAGAGAACAGGGTTTTTTTTATCAATAGGAGCCCAGCTGTATTTCTGCACGAGTTACTGGCGACCTCCCTACACATAATACAAAATGGCTGCCACGTCCACAGGAAACACATCATGTCTCTTCTGATTCTCTCGGTACTTCTACTACCCCAGCACCCCTCCCTCCACGTAAAGCACCCTGTTCTGTTGGTATAAGAATTTGGTAATTCTTAAAATGCTACCAAAAAAAAAATGTCCTTCGAGCCGGATTTGAACCAGCGACCTAAGGATATCTGAATTTCCACTACAGTCCTCCCTCTACCAACTGAGCTATCGAAGGCTCCTGGCTTTGTACGCTATGAATAGCATATTTTTGTATCTCATCACAGAATGTTGTTCCTTCTGTTTTATAAATCTATTTCTCAAAGCAATATACAGTAAAATGTACCTCTAAACAAATCCCTGGCCCTTTCTATATTTGGTAAGTGAAAAAGGGAAACATTTTAAGAGAAAATTGAGAGTGAAAGTGACTAAGATACATCCTGCAAATATAGCTGTATACTGCTGTTTTCGGATTTCTTGTATTGCCTATGTTTCTATTAAAATGGCATAATGAAGTAACAGTTGATACAGATGGGGCTTAATAGCCGCCGATTAACAGACTCGCCAGCCAGCAAGCTGCTGAAACACTAAATGCCCACTGCAAAGCTATACAATGTTGAATGTAAATCTTACGTAATTTGAGTTCATAATATATTCTGAACCATTGTACCTGCGTAGTACAAAAAGGACGCACAGTCGGAGAGGAGATTGCAACAACTATCTTTTTAACTGCTAACATTGAACTGGCTTCCTTTCGCCAGTCCTCCTCTCACTAACCCAATGTCACACTTAACACGCCCCCAACAGGGGGCCTTGGGCTTAAAAGCACAGGGGATCGTAACACCACCCCTGGACAAATGTTCAAAACTCTGAATCAGCACTCTTCGACCCAGCGGCTTCCTTGTTACTTGTTGGGGTCTGGTGCCCATTTCACTGGTGCCACTACCTCCTAGCGGGTTACCCAACAATCCACCTCGAGCTGCACCTCCACTGGGCGGGACCCAAAGGTTGTCCCGAGGCTCCCGGTGCTGCAGATCTGGTTCTAGTTCCGGCGGAGGTGATTCACAGTCCTCTCTCTCGACCAGGTGTTTGAACAAAGAGCTGTTTCTCGTGATCTCCTTGTCTTCGACCAACCTAATCCTCCTCTGGCTTTATGGTCTATTGTAGAACCTCTCCACTCATTTGCCCACATTTTACCTTTGATAGTACTGGGACAAGGAAGGGGCGACCCTGGTGGCGTGGGCGATTTCGGGGGATCTTGGGCAAAACCAGGACTTTCGGGAGAGGCTTAGAAATTCATCAGAGAATCCTGGGCTCCCAAAACCAAGAAGGCCTACAGAGGTGCTTGGGATAAGTGGAGTAAATGGTGCATGGAGAGGGAAATACATCCTGTTCAAACAGATGTAGTCGATGTGGTGAAATTCCTGGTCAATCAGGCAGCTCAGGGTAGAGTATACTGGACTATTTACACATATCGTTCAGCGATTTCGGTAGGGCATGAAAACGTAGAAAGTCACCCCTTGGGCGAACATCCACTGGCGTGTAGAGTACTCAAAGGAATAAAAAGTATGATACCACCGGCTCTGAGATATCACCGTCTTTGGGACGTTAGTGGGGTGTTGAGATTGTTTGAGTCCTGGCCGGATAATGGCGGTCTGTCCAGGAAGGCTCTGTGGGCTAATCTGACTACCCTGCTCTGCTTAATATCGTGCAAAAGGGTCTCGGACATCAGGGCTCAGGAAGTGGACTGGAAATTGTTTTCGCCGACAGGCGTTCCCTTTCATATAACAAAGAGAACTAACACAGGGATCAGGACAGTCGATTATGCAGCATTTCCAGAAGGGCCCAAATTATGTCCAGTCAGTGGTTTGAAGCTGTATGAAAGTAACTCAACACAGTTCAGGTCCACAGTGGAATCACAATTGTGATAAGGAAACCCTTTATGGCAGTTTGGACAGCTACCTTGGCAAGATGGGTGAAGTGGTGCATGAGCCAAGCTGGCGTAGGTACAAGTCATTTCGGAGCACATTCGGTTAGGGGTGCCATGGCACCCACAGCATTCAGAATGGGGGCATGCCTAGCGGACATTTTGAAGGCAGGGGTTTGGTCCAACAAGTCGACTTTTAAGAACTTTTATTTTAGACCAATCGGCCAGGTGACTACGTTGGTAGTGAGTAAGCTTGGAACAAGCATAATCCGAGCCTACCCGTCTTGACATAGAATACTGATTTTCAATACATTTGTAATAGAAAGTCATGATTCTATTAAAGATACTGAGGCAAAGGATTATCCCACCCTATCAATTGCGTAAATAGACTGGAATGACTGTGATCGGAATTACTGATTATAAGGAAGTTTGGAATTTAATTTCTGACATGTTCTTTTGCGATTGCCCACCCAGTTCATAGTGGAGTTTTTCATTGGTGCTGTTTGTGAATTGGCAGGTACAGAACCCAAGACGTCAAGTACATGAGGAGTAAAAGAGACGTGGTGGAGGTTTCCAGCGTTAACTGGTTGGGACGCAGTTATGGATCAGCGAAAGAAAGAGGCCGAAGGAAGGCAGACGATGTTATACTGGACTTTAGTGTATGATTGGTTACAAGAAGTCACATAAAAGAAGAACCAATTAAATACAAACTCATATATCGCTAAAATTCATGGGATTTGTAGTTTTAGCTGTTTCTTTTTATAGTTGTGTTTTTTAAAGTTGTTGGCTGCTCGAGAAGTAAAGAGTTGAGCATAATCTTTCGCCTCCATGACTTTAATAGAATCATGTCTTTCTATTACGAATGCATTGAAAATCTGTATTTATTGTGTAATTTGTGCAGATTTCAAGCCATCCCGCAAAAAACATAGTGGTATTTCAGTCCTGCGTTTTCATAGTGTTTACAAGCCTGTCACTTACCTGCCATGACTCCACTATTACTCTATCCCCCCAACCCCCAATCCACCCATTACTCTCCAAACTCACCTGTCGGTCTAACGTTTGTAAACAATACAAGATAGAAAAGCATACTTATTCTGACATCAAGTGTTTAAAACAATGCACCTTCAAACAATGACTACATTTAATAAAAATTGCAATAACATATTTGATATTAAGCTGTGGTGGATATATAGATGATCTGCTGTGTATTTCTGCGATTTTTTAAATACGAAAACTTTCACATTACAAAAAAAAAGCCACTTAGAAATGCGGGGGGTTCAACCCGCGACCTCATTGCCACAAGTCATGCCCTCCACCTCTGAGCAACATCCGCGAAGCACAATAGTGCCTTCCTGAATAAAGGATTAATGCATGATCCGTGGAACCAGGCTACGTAGCTCTCTGTGTTTAACCCATTCCTTTTTTGCTCATTTCACCCACACTGGAATCGTGGCTTGACAGGTATGTATTACAATACAACAAACATTGGGATTGCTTGGTTCTTTCTCAGTCGCTCTTTTCCCAGTACATAAATGCAGAATGCTAACTCTTTTACGCGGGACCGAGCCTCATCCTTTGAAACCCCAGGCAGCCTGCCTGCGCTGGGAAAGTGTTCTTTCTGTTTAATCTGCAATGTTTTTCATGAAATAAGCATACAAAATAACGTGTTTGTATTTATAGGGGGTACTTCATTTCCAGAGAACAGGGTTTTTTTTATCAATAGGAGCCCAGCTGTATTTCTGCACGAGTTACTGGCGACCTCCCTACACATAATACAAAATGGCTGCCACGTCCACAGGAAACACATCATGTCTCTTCTGATTCTCTCGGTACTTCTACTACCCCAGCACCCCTCCCTCCACGTAAAGCACCCTGTTCTGTTGGTATAAGAATTTGGTAATTCTTAAAATGCTACCAAAAAAAAAATGTCCTTCGAGCCGGATTTGAACCAGCGACCTAAGGATATCTGAATTTCCACTACAGTCCTCCGCTCTACCAACTGAGCTATCGAAGGATCCTGGCTTTGTATGCTATGAATAGCATATTTTTGTATCTCATCACAGAATGTTGTTCCTTCTGTTTTATAAATCTATTTCTCAAAGCAATATACAGTAAAATGTACCTCTAAACAAATCCCTGGCCCTTTCTATATTTGGTAAGTGAAAAAGGGAAACATTTTAAGAGAAAATTGAGAGTGAAAGTGACTAAGATACATCCTGCAAATATAGCTGCATACTGCTGTCTTCGGATTTCTTGTATTTCCTATGTTTCTATTAAAATGGCATAATGAAGTAACAGTTGATACAGATGGGGCTTAATAGCCGCCGATTAACAGACTCGCCAGCCAGCAAGCTGCTGAAACACTAAATGCCCACTGCAAAGCTATACAATGTTGAATGTAAATCTTACGTAATTTGAGTTCATAATATATTCTGAACCATTGTACCTGCGTAGTACAAAAAGGACGCACAGTCGGAGAGGAGATTGCAACAACTATCTTTTTAACTGCTAACATTGAACTGGCTTCCTTTCGCCAGTCCTCCTCTCACTAACCCAATGTCACACTTAACACGCCCCCAACAGGGGGCCTTGGGCTTAAAAGCACAGGGGATCGTAACACCACCCCTGGACAAATGTTCAAAACTCTGAATCAGCATTCTTCGACCCAGCGGCTTCCTTGTTACTTGTTGGGGTCTGGTGCCCATTTCACTGGTGCCACTACCTCCTAGCGGGTTACCCAACAGTCCACCTCGAGCTGCACCTCCACTGGGCGGGACCCAAAGGTTGTCCCGAGGCTCCCGGTGCTGCAGATCTGGTTCTAGTTCCGGCGGAGGTGATTCACAGTCCTCTCTCTCGACCAGGTGTTTGAACAAAGAGCTGTTTCTCGTGATCTCCTTGTCTTCGACCAACCTAATCCTCCTCTGGCTTTATGGTCTATTGTAGAACCTCTCCACTCATTTGCCCACATTTTACCTTTGATAGTACTGGGACAAGGAAGGGGCGACCCTGGTGGCGTGGGCGATTTCGGGGGATCTTGGGCAAAACCAGGACTTTCGGGAGAGGCTTAGAAATTCATCAGAGAATCCTGGGCTCCCAAAACCAAGAAGGCCTACAGAGGTGCTTGGGATAAGTGGAGTAAATGGTGCATGGAGAGGGAAATACATCCTGTTCAAACAGATGTAGACGATGTGGTGAAATTCCTGGTCAATCAGGCAGCTCAGGGTAGAGTATACTGGACTATTTACACATATCGTTCAGCGATTTCGGTAGGGCATGAAAACGTAGAAAGTCACCCCTTGGGCGAACATCCACTGGCGTGTAGAGTACTCAAAGGAATAAAAAGTATGATACCACCGGCTCTGAGATATCACCGTCTTTGGGACGTTAGTGGGGTGTTGAGATTGTTTGAGTCCTGGCCGGATAATGGCGGTCTGTCCAGGAAGGCTCTGTGGGCTAATCTGACTACCCTGCTCTGCTTAATATCGTGCAAAAGGGTCTCGGACATCAGGGCTCAGGAAGTGGACTGGAAATTGTTTTCGCCGACAGGCGTTCCCTTTCATATAACAAAGAGAACTAACACAGGGATCAGGACAGTCGATTATGCAGCATTTCCAGAAGGGCCCGAATTATGTCCAGTCAGTGGTTTGAAGCTGTATGAAAGTAACTCAACACAGTTCAGGTCCACAGTGGAATCACAATTGTGATAAGGAAACCCTTTATGGCAGTTTGGACAGCTACCTTGGCAAGATGGGTGAAGTGGTGCATGAGCCAAGCTGGCATAGGTACAAGTCATTTCGGAGCACATTCGGTTAGGGGTGCCATGGCATCCACAGCATTCAGAATGGGGGCATGCCTAGCGGACATTTTGAAGGCAGGGGTTTGGTCCAACAAGTCGACTTTTAAGAACTTTTATTTTAGACCAATCGGCCAGGTGACTACGTTGGTAGTGAGTAAGCTTGGAACAAGCATAATCCGAGCCTACCCGTCTTGACATAGAATACTGATTTTCAATACATTTGTAATAGAAAGTCATGATTCTATTAAAGATACTGAGGCAAAGGATTATCCCACCCTATCAATTGCGTAAATAGACTGGAATGACTGTGATCGGAATTACTGATTATAAGGAAGTTTGGAATTTAATTTCTGACATGTTCTTTTGCGATTGCCCACCCAGTTTATAGTGGAGTTTTTCATCGGTGCTGTTTGTGAATTGGCAGGTACAGAACCCAAGACGTCAAGTACATGAGGAGTAAAAGAGACGTGGTGGAGGTTTCCAGCGTTAACTGGTTGGGACGCAGTTATGGATCAGCGAAAGAAAGAGGCCGAAGGAAGGCAGACGATGTTATACTGGACTTTAGTGTATGATTGGTTACAAGAAGTCACATAAAAGAAGAACCAATTAAATACAAACTCATATATCGCTAAAATTCATGGGATTTGTAGTTTTAGCTGTTTCTTTTTATGGTTGTGTTTTTTAAAGTTGTTGCTGCTCGAGAAGTAAAGAGTTGAGCATAATCTTTCGCCTCCATGACTTTAATAGAATCATGTCTTTCTATTACGAATGCATTGAAAATCTGTATTTATTGTGTAATTTGTGCAGATTTCAAGCCATCCCGCAAAAAACATAGTGGTATTTCAGTCCTGCGTTTTCATAGTGTTTACAAGCCTGTCACTTACCTGCCATGACTCCACTATTACTCTATCCCCCCAACCCCCAATCCACCCATTACTCTCCAAACATTCACCTGTCGGTCTAACATTTGTAAACAATACAAGATAGAAAAGCATACTTATTCTGACATCAAGTGTTTAAAACAATGCACCTTCAAACACTGACTACATTTAATAAAAATTGCAATAACATATTTGATATTAAGCTGTGGTGGATATATAGATGATCTGCTGTGTATTTCTGCGATTTTTTAAATACGAAAACTTTCACATTACAAAAAACAAAGCCACTTAGAAATGCTGGGGGTTCAACCCGCGACCTCATTGCCACAAGTCATGCCCTCCACCTCCGAGCAACATCCGCGAAGCACAATAGTGCCTTCCTGAATAAAGGATTAATGCATGATCCGTGGAACCAGGCTACGTAGCTCTCTGTGTTTAACCCATTCCTTTTTTGCTCATTTCACCCACACTGGAATCGTGGCTTGTAAGGTATGTATTACAATACAACAAACATTGGGATTGCTTGGTTCTTTCTCAGTCGCTCTTTTCCCAGTACATAAATGCAGAATGCTAACTCTTTTACGCGGGACCGAGCCTCATCCTTTGAAACCCCAGGCAGCCTGCCTGCGCTGGGAACGTGTTCTTTCTGTTTAATCTGCGATGTTTTTCATGAAATAAGCATACAAAATAACGTGTTTGTATTTATAGGGGGTACTTCATTTCCAGAGAACAGGGTTTTTTTTATCAATAGGAGCCCAGCTGTATTTCTGCACGAGTTACTGGCGACCTCCCTACACATAATACAAAATGGCTGCCACGTCCACAGGAAACACATCATGTCTCTTCTGATTCTCTCGGTACTTCTACTACCCCAGCACCCCTCCCTCCACGTAAAGCACCCTGTTCTGTTGGTATAAGAATTTGGTAATTCTTAAAATGCTACCAAAAAAAAAATGTCCTTCGAGCCGGATTTGAACCAGCGACCTAAGGATATCTGAATTTCCACTACAGTCCTCCGCTCTACCAACTGAGCTATCGAAGGTTCCTGGCTTTCTACGCTATGAATAGCATATTTTTGTATCTCATCACAGAATGTTGTTCCTTCTGTTTTATAAATCTATTTCTCAAAGCAATATACAGTAAAATGTACCTCTAAACAAATCCCTGGCCCTTTCTATATTTGGTAAGTGAAAAAGGGAAACATTTTAAGAGAAAATTGAGAGTGAAAGTGACTAAGATACATCCTGCAAATATAGCTGTATACTGCTGTCTTCGGATTTCTTGTATTTCCTATGTTTCTATTAAAATGGCATAATGAAGTAACAGTTGATACAGATGGGGCTTAATAGCCACCGATTAACAGACTCGCCAGCCAGCAAGCTGCTGAAACACTAAATGCCCACTGCAAAGCTATACAATGTTGAATGTAAATCTTACGTAATTTGAGTTCATAATATATTCTGAACCATTGTACCTGCGTAGTACAAAAAGGACGCACAGTCGGAGAGGAGATTGCAACAACTATCTTTTTAACTGCTAACATTGAACTGGCTTCCTTTCGCCAGTCCTCCTCTCACTAACCCAATGTCACACTTAAGACGCCCCCAACAGGGGGCCTTGGGCTTAAAAGCACAGGGGATCGTAACACCACCCCTGGACAAATGTTCAAAACTCTGAATCAGCACTCTTCGACCCAGCGGCTTCCTTGTTACTTGTTGGGGTCTGGTGCCCATTTCACTGGTGCCACTACCTCCTAGCGGGTTACCCAACAGTCCACCTCGAGCTGCACCTCCACTGGGCGGGACCCAAAGGTTGTCCCGAGGCTCCCGGTGCTGCAGATCTGGTTCTAGTTCCGGCGGAGGTGATTCACAGTCCTCTCTCTCGACCAGGTGTTTGAACAAAGAGCTGTTTCTCGTGATCTCCTTGTCTTCGACCAACCTAATCCTCCTCTGGCTTTATGGTCTATTGTAGAACCTCTCCACTCATTTGCCCACATTTTACCTTTGATAGTACTGGGACAAGGAAGGGGCGACCCTGGTGGCGTGGGCGATTTCGGGGGATCTTGGGCAAAACCAGGACTTTCGGGAGAGGCTTAGAAATTCATCAGAGAATCCTGGGCTCCCAAAACCAAGAAGGCCTACAGAGGTGCTTGGGATAAGTGGAGTAAATGGTGCATGGAGAGGGAAATACATCCTGTTCAAACAGATGTAGTCGATGTGGTGAAATTCCTGGTCAATCAGGCAGCTCAGGGTAGAGTATACTGGACTATTTACACATATCGTTCAGCGATTTCGGTAGGGCATGAAAACGTAGAAAGTCACCCCTTGGGCGAACATCCACTGGCGTGTAGAGTACTCAAAGGAATAAAAAGTATGATACCACCGGCTCTGAGATATCACCGTCTTTGGGACGTTAGTGGGGTGTTGAGATTGTTTGAGTCCTGGCCGGATAATGGCGGTCTGTCCAGGAAGGCTCTGTGGGCTAATCTGACTACCCTGCTCTGCTTAATATCGTGCAAAAGGGTCTCGGACATCAGGGCTCAGGAAGTGGACTGGAAATTGTTTTCGCCGACAGGCGTTCCCTTTCATATAACAAAGAGAACTAACACAGGGATCAGGACAGTCGATTATGCAGCATTTCCAGAAGGGCCCAAATTATGTCCAGTCAGTGGTTTGAAGCTGTATGAAAGTAACTCAACACAGTTCAGGTCCACAGTGGAATCACAATTGTGATAAGGAAACCCTTTATGGCAGTTTGGACAGCTACCTTGGCAAGATGGGTGAAGTGGTGCATGAGCCAAGCTGGCGTAGGTACAAGTCATTTCGGAGCACATTCGGTTAGGGGTGCCATGGCATCCACAGCATTCAGAATGGGGGCATGCCTAGCGGACATTTTGAAGGCAGGGGTTTGGTCCAACAAGTCGACTTTTAAGAACTTTTATTTTAGACCAATCGGCCAGGTGACTACGTTGGTAGTGAGTAAGCTTGGAACAAGCATAATCCGAGCCTACCCGTCTTGACATAGAATACTGATTTTCAATACATTTGTAATAGAAAGTCATGATTCTATTAAAGATACTGAGGCAAAGGATTATCCCACCCTATCAATTGCGTAAATAGACTGGAATGACTGTGATCAGAATTACTGATTATAAGGAAGTTTGGAATTTAATTTCTGACATGTTCTTTTGCGATTGCCCACCCAGTTTATAGTGGAGTTTTTCATTGGTGCTGTTTGTGAATTGGCAGGTACAGAACCCAAGACGTCAAGTACATGAGGAGTAAAAGAGACGTGGTGGAGGTTTCCAGCGTTAACTGGTTGGGACGCAGTTATGGATCAGCGAAAGAAAGAGGCCGAAGGAAGGCAGACGATGTTATACTGGACTTTAGTGTACGATTGGTTACAAGAAGTCACATAAAAGAAGAACCAATTAAATACAAACTCATATATCGCTAAAATTCATGGGATTTGTAGTTTTAGCTGTTTCTTTTTATGGTTGTGTTTTTTAAAGTTGTTGCTGCTCGAGAAGTAGAGTTGAGCATAATCTTTCGCCTCCATGACTTTAATAGAATCATGTCTTTCTATTACGAATGCATTGAAAATCTGTATTTATTGTGTAATTTGTGCAGATTTCAAGCCATCCCGCAAAAAACATAGTGGTATTTCAGTCCTGCGTTTTCATAGTGTTTACAAGCCTGTCACTTACCTGCCATGACTCCACTATTACTCTATCCCCCCAACCCCCAATCCACCCATTACTCTCCAAACATTCACCTGTCGGTCTAACATTTGTAAACAATACAAGATAGAAAAGCATACTTATTCTGACATCAAGTGTTTAAAACAATGCACCTTCAAACACTGACTACATTTAATAAAAATTGCAATAACATATTTGATATTAAGCTGTGGTGGATATATAGATGATCTGCTGTGTATTTCTGCGATTTTTTAAATACGAAAACTTTCACATTACAAAAAAAAAAGCCACTTAGAAATGCGGGGGGTTCAACCCGCGACCTCATTGCCACAAGTCATGCCCTCCACCTCCGAGCAACATCCGCGAAGCACAATAGTGCCTTCCTGAATAAAGGATTAATGCATGATCCGTGGAACCAGGCTACGTAGCTCTCTGTGTTTAACCCATTCCTTTTTTGCTCATTTCACCCACACTGGAATCGTGGCTTGTAAGGTATGTATTACAATACAACAAACATTGGGATTGCTTGGTTCTTTCTCAGTCGCTCTTTTCCCAGTACATAAATGCAGAATGCTAACTCTTTTACGCGGGACCGAGCCTCATCCTTTGAAACCCCAGGCAGCCTGCCTGCGCTGGGAACGTGTTCCTTCTGTTTAATCTGCGATGTTTTTCATGAAATAAGCATACAAAATAACGTGTTTGTATTTATAGGGGGTACTTCATTTCCAGAGAACAGGGTTTTTTTTATCAATAGGAGCCCAGCTGTATTTCTGCACGAGTTACTGGCGACCTCCCTACACATAATACAAAATGGCTGCCACGTCCACAGGAAACACATCATGTCTCTTCTGATTCTCTCGGTACTTCTACTACCCCAGCACCCCTCCCTCCACGTAAAGCACCCTGTTCTGTTGGTATAAGAATTTGGTAATTCTTAAAATGCTACCAAAAAAAAAAATGTCCTTCGAGCCGGATTTGAACCAGCGACCTAAGGATATCTGAATTTCCACTACAGTCCTCCCTCTACCAACTGAGCTGTCGGAGGCTCCTGGCTTTGTACGCTATGAATAGCATATTTTTGTATCTCATCACAGAATGTTGTTCCTTCTGTTTTATAAATCTATTTCTCAAAGCAATATACAGTAAAATGTACCTCTAAACAAATCCCTGGCCCTTTCTATATTTGGTAAGTGAAAAAGGGAAACATTTTAAGAGAAAATTGAGAGTGAAAGTGACTAAGATACATCCTGCAAATATAGCTGTATACTGCTGTCTTCGGATTTCTTGTATTGCCTATGTTTCTATTAAAATGGCATAATGAAGTAACAGTTGATACAGATGGGGCTTAATAGCCGCCGATTAACAGACTCGCCAGCCAGCAAGCTGCTGAAACACTAAATGCCCACTGCAAAGCTATACAATGTTGAATGTAAATCTTACGTAATTTGAGTTCATAATATATTCTGAACCATTGTACCTGCGTAGTACAAAAAGGTCGCACAGTCGGAGAGGAGATTGCAACAACTATCTTTTTAACTGCTAACATTGAACTGGCTTCCTTTCGCCAGTCCTCCTCTCACTAACCCAATGTCACACTTAACACGCCCCAACAGGGGGCCTTGGGCTTAAAATCACAGGGGATCGTAACACCACCCCTGGACAAATGTTCAAAACTCTGAATCAGCACTCTTCGACCCAGCGGCTTCCTTGTTACTTGTTGGGGTCTGGTGCCCATTTCACTGGTGCCACTACCTCCTAGCGGGTTACCCAACAGTCCACCTCGAGCTGCACCTCCACTGGGCGGGACCCAAAGGTTGTCCCGAGGCTCCCGGTGCTGCAGATCTGGTTCTAGTTCCGGCGGAGGTGATTCACAGTCCTCTCTCTCGACCAGGTGTTTGAACAAAGAGCTGTTTCTCGTGATCTCCTTGTCTTCGACCAACCTAATCCTCCTCTGGCTTTATGGTCTATTGTAGAACCTCTCCACTCATTTGCCCACATTTTACCTTTGATAGTACTGGGACAAGGAAGGGGCGACCCTGGTGGCGTGGGCGATTTCGGGGGATCTTGGGCAAAACCAGGACTTTCGGGAGAGGCTTAGAAATTCATCAGAGAATCCTGGGCTCCCAAAACCAAGAAGGCCTACAGAGGTGCTTGGGATAAGTGGAGTAAATGGTGCATGGAGAGGGAAATACATCCTGTTCAAACAGATGTAGTCGATGTGGTGAAATTCCTGGTCAATCAGGCAGCTCAGGGTAGAGTATACTGGACTATTTACACATATCGTTCAGCGATTTCGGTAGGGCATGAAAACGTAGAAAGTCACCCCTTGGGCGAACATCCACTGGCGTGTAGAGTACTCAAAGGAATAAAAAATTATGATACCACCGGCTCTGAGATATCACCGTCTTTGGGACGTTAGTGGGGTGTTGAGATTGTTTGAGTCCTGGCCGGATAATGGCGGTCTGTCCAGGAAGGCTCTGTGGGCTAATCTGACTACCCTGCTCTGCTTAATATCGTGCAAAAGGGTCTCGGACATCAGGGCTCAGGAAGTGGACTGGAAATTGTTTTCGCCGACAGGCGTTCCCTTTCATATAACAAAGAGAACTAACACAGGGATCAGGACAGTCGATTATGCAGCATTTCCAGAAGGGCCCGAATTATGTCCAGTCAGTGGTTTGAAGCTGTATGAAAGTAACTCAACACAGTTCAGGTCCACAGTGGAATCACAATTGTGATAAGGAAACCCTTTATGGCAGTTTGGACAGCTACCTTGGCAAGATGGGTGAAGTGGTGCATGAGCCAAGCTGGCGTAGGTACAAGTCATTTCGGAGCACATTCGGTTAGGGGTGCCATGGCATCCACAGCATTCAGAATGGAGGCATGCCTAGCGGACATTTTGAAGGCAGGGGTTTGGTCCAACAAGTCGACTTTTAAGAACTTTTATTTTAGACCAATCGGCCAGGTGACTACGTTGGTAGTGAGTAAGCTTGGAACAAGCATAATCCGAGCCTACCCGTCTTGACATAGAATACTGATTTTCAATACATTTGTAATAGAAAGTCATGATTCTATTAAAGATACTGAGGCAAAGGATTATCCCACCCTATCAATTGCGTAAATAGACTGGAATGACTGTGATCGGAATTACTGATTATAAGGAAGTTTGGAATTTAATTTCTGACATGTTCTTTTGCGATTGCCCACCCAGTTTATAGTGGAGTTTTTCATTGGTGCTGTTTGTGAATTGGCAGGTACAGAACCCAAGACGTCAAGTACATGAGGAGTAAAAGAGACGTGGTGGAGGTTTCCAGCGTTAACTGGTTGGGACGCAGTTATGGATCAGCGAAAGAAAGAGGCCGAAGGAAGGCAGACGATGTTATACTGGACTTTAGTGTATGATTGGTTACAAGAAGTCACATAAAAGAAGAACCAATTAAATACAAACTCATATATCGCTAAAATTCATGGGATTTGTAGTTTTAGCTGTTTCTTTTTATGGTTGTGTTTTTTAAAGTTGTTGCTGCTCGAGAAGTAAAGAGTTGAGCATAATCTTTCGCCTCCATGACTTTAATAGAATCATGTCTTTCTATTACGAATGCATTGAAAATCTGTATTTATTGTGTAATTTGTGCAGATTTCAAGCCATCCCGCAAAAAACATAGTGGTATTTCAGTCCTGCGTTTTCATAGTGTTTACAAGCCTGTCACTTACCTGCCATGACTCCACTATTACTCTATCCCCCCAACCCCCAATCCACCCATTACTCTCCAAACATTCACCTGTCGGTCTAACATTTGTAAACAATACAAGATAGAAAAGCATACTTATTCTGACATCAAGTGTTTAAAACAATGCACCTTCAAACACTGACTACATTTAATAAAAATTGCAATAACATATTTGATATTAAGCTCTGGTGGATATATAGATGATCTGCTGTGTATTTCTGCGATTTTTTAAATATGAAAACTTTCACATTACAAAAAAAAAAAAGCCACTTAGAAATGCGGGGGGTTCAACCCGCGACCTCATTGCCACAAGTCATGCCCTCCACCTCCGAGCAACATCCGCGAAGCACAATAGTGCCTTCCTGAATAAAGGATTAATGCATGATCCGTGGAACCAGGCTACGTAGCTCTCTGTGTTTAACCCATTCCTTTTTTGCTCATTTCACCCACACTGGAATCGTGGCTTGTAAGGTATGTATTACAATACAACAAACATTGGGATTGCTTGGTTCTTTCTCAGTCGCTCTTTTCCCAGTACATAAATGCAGAATGCTAACTCTTTTACGCGGGACCGAGCCTCATCCTTTGAAACCCCAGGCAGCCTGCCTGCGCTGGGAACGTGTTCTTTCTGTTTAATCTGCGATGTTTTTCATGAAATAAGCATACAAAATAACGTGTTTGTATTTATAGGGGGTACTTCATTTCCAGAGAACAGGGTTTTTTTTATCAATAGGAGCCCAGCTGTATTTCTGCACGAGTTACTGGCGACCTCCCTACACATAATACAAAATGGCTGCCACGTCCACAGGAAACACATCATGTCTCTTCTGATTCTCTCGGTACTTCTACTACCCCAGCACCCCTCCCTCCACGTAAAGCACCCTGTTCTGTTGGTATAAGAATTTGGTAATTCTTAAAATGCTACCAAAAAAAAAATGTCCTTCGAGCCGGATTTGAACCAGCGACCTAAGGATATCTGAATTTCCACTACAGTCCTCCCTCTACCAACTGAGCTATCGAAGGCTCCTGGCTTTGTACGCTATGAATAGCATATTTTTGTATCTCATCACAGAATGTTGTTCCTTCTGTTTTATAAATCTATTTCTCAAAGCAATATACAGTAAAATGTACCTCTAAACAAATCCCTGGCCCTTTCTATATTTGGTAAGTGAAAAAGGGAAACATTTTAAGAGAAAATTGAGAGTGAAAGTGACTAAGATACATCCTGCAAATATAGCTGTATACTGCTGTTTTCGGATTTCTTGTATTGCCTATGTTTCTATTAAAATGGCATAATGAAGTAACAGTTGATACAGATGGGGCTTAATAGCCGCCGATTAACAGACTCGCCAGCCAGCAAGCTGCTGAAACACTAAATGCCCACTGCAAAGCTATACAATGTTGAATGTAAATCTTACGTAATTTGAGTTCATAATATATTCTGAACCATTGTACCTGCGTAGTACAAAAAGGACGCACAGTCGGAGAGGAGATTGCAACAACTATCTTTTTAACTGCTAACATTGAACTGGCTTCCTTTCGCCAGTCCTCCTCTCACTAACCCAATGTCACACTTAACACGCCCCCAACAGGGGGCCTTGGGCTTAAAAGCACAGGGGATCGTAACACCACCCCTGGACAAATGTTCAAAACTCTGAATCAGCACTCTTCGACCCAGCGGCTTCCTTGTTACTTGTTGGGGTCTGGTGCCCATTTCACTGGTGCCACTACCTCCTAGCGGGTTACCCAACAATCCACCTCGAGCTGCACCTCCACTGGGCGGGACCCAAAGGTTGTCCCGAGGCTCCCGGTGCTGCAGATCTGGTTCTAGTTCCGGCGGAGGTGATTCACAGTCCTCTCTCTCGACCAGGTGTTTGAACAAAGAGCTGTTTCTCGTGATCTCCTTGTCTTCGACCAACCTAATCCTCCTCTGGCTTTATGGTCTATTGTAGAACCTCTCCACTCATTTGCCCACATTTTACCTTTGATAGTACTGGGACAAGGAAGGGGCGACCCTGGTGGCGTGGGCGATTTCGGGGGATCTTGGGCAAAACCAGGACTTTCGGGAGAGGCTTAGAAATTCATCAGAGAATCCTGGGCTCCCAAAACCAAGAAGGCCTACAGAGGTGCTTGGGATAAGTGGAGTAAATGGTGCATGGAGAGGGAAATACATCCTGTTCAAACAGATGTAGTCGATGTGGTGAAATTCCTGGTCAATCAGGCAGCTCAGGGTAGAGTATACTGGACTATTTACACATATCGTTCAGCGATTTCGGTAGGGCATGAAAACGTAGAAAGTCACCCCTTGGGCGAACATCCACTGGCGTGTAGAGTACTCAAAGGAATAAAAAGTATGATACCACCGGCTCTGAGATATCACCGTCTTTGGGACGTTAGTGGGGTGTTGAGATTGTTTGAGTCCTGGCCGGATAATGGCGGTCTGTCCAGGAAGGCTCTGTGGGCTAATCTGACTACCCTGCTCTGCTTAATATCGTGCAAAAGGGTCTCGGACATCAGGGCTCAGGAAGTGGACTGGAAATTGTTTTCGCCGACAGGCGTTCCCTTTCATATAACAAAGAGAACTAACACAGGGATCAGGACAGTCGATTATGCAGCATTTCCAGAAGGGCCCAAATTATGTCCAGTCAGTGGTTTGAAGCTGTATGAAAGTAACTCAACACAGTTCAGGTCCACAGTGGAATCACAATTGTGATAAGGAAACCCTTTATGGCAGTTTGGACAGCTACCTTGGCAAGATGGGTGAAGTGGTGCATGAGCCAAGCTGGCGTAGGTACAAGTCATTTCGGAGCACATTCGGTTAGGGGTGCCATGGCACCCACAGCATTCAGAATGGGGGCATGCCTAGCGGACATTTTGAAGGCAGGGGTTTGGTCCAACAAGTCGACTTTTAAGAACTTTTATTTTAGACCAATCGGCCAGGTGACTACGTTGGTAGTGAGTAAGCTTGGAACAAGCATAATCCGAGCCTACCCGTCTTGACATAGAATACTGATTTTCAATACATTTGTAATAGAAAGTCATGATTCTATTAAAGATACTGAGGCAAAGGATTATCCCACCCTATCAATTGCGTAAATAGACTGGAATGACTGTGATCGGAATTACTGATTATAAGGAAGTTTGGAATTTAATTTCTGACATGTTCTTTTGCGATTGCCCACCCAGTTCATAGTGGAGTTTTTCATTGGTGCTGTTTGTGAATTGGCAGGTACAGAACCCAAGACGTCAAGTACATGAGGAGTAAAAGAGACGTGGTGGAGGTTTCCAGCGTTAACTGGTTGGGACGCAGTTATGGATCAGCGAAAGAAAGAGGCCGAAGGAAGGCAGACGATGTTATACTGGACTTTAGTGTATGATTGGTTACAAGAAGTCACATAAAAGAAGAACCAATTAAATACAAACTCATATATCGCTAAAATTCATGGGATTTGTAGTTTTAGCTGTTTCTTTTTATAGTTGTGTTTTTTAAAGTTGTTGGCTGCTCGAGAAGTAAAGAGTTGAGCATAATCTTTCGCCTCCATGACTTTAATAGAATCATGTCTTTCTATTACGAATGCATTGAAAATCTGTATTTATTGTGTAATTTGTGCAGATTTCAAGCCATCCCGCAAAAAACATAGTGGTATTTCAGTCCTGCGTTTTCATAGTGTTTACAAGCCTGTCACTTACCTGCCATGACTCCACTATTACTCTATCCCCCCAACCCCCAATCCACCCATTACTCTCCAAACTCACCTGTCGGTCTAACGTTTGTAAACAATACAAGATAGAAAAGCATACTTATTCTGACATCAAGTGTTTAAAACAATGCACCTTCAAACAATGACTACATTTAATAAAAATTGCAATAACATATTTGATATTAAGCTGTGGTGGATATATAGATGATCTGCTGTGTATTTCTGCGATTTTTTAAATACGAAAACTTTCACATTACAAAAAAAAAGCCACTTAGAAATGCGGGGGGTTCAACCCGCGACCTCATTGCCACAAGTCATGCCCTCCACCTCTGAGCAACATCCGCGAAGCACAATAGTGCCTTCCTGAATAAAGGATTAATGCATGATCCGTGGAACCAGGCTACGTAGCTCTCTGTGTTTAACCCATTCCTTTTTTGCTCATTTCACCCACACTGGAATCGTGGCTTGACAGGTATGTATTACAATACAACAAACATTGGGATTGCTTGGTTCTTTCTCAGTCGCTCTTTTCCCAGTACATAAATGCAGAATGCTAACTCTTTTACGCGGGACCGAGCCTCATCCTTTGAAACCCCAGGCAGCCTGCCTGCGCTGGGAAAGTGTTCTTTCTGTTTAATCTGCAATGTTTTTCATGAAATAAGCATACAAAATAACGTGTTTGTATTTATAGGGGGTACTTCATTTCCAGAGAACAGGGTTTTTTTTATCAATAGGAGCCCAGCTGTATTTCTGCACGAGTTACTGGCGACCTCCCTACACATAATACAAAATGGCTGCCACGTCCACAGGAAACACATCATGTCTCTTCTGATTCTCTCGGTACTTCTACTACCCCAGCACCCCTCCCTCCACGTAAAGCACCCTGTTCTGTTGGTATAAGAATTTGGTAATTCTTAAAATGCTACCAAAAAAAAAATGTCCTTCGAGCCGGATTTGAACCAGCGACCTAAGGATATCTGAATTTCCACTACAGTCCTCCGCTCTACCAACTGAGCTATCGAAGGATCCTGGCTTTGTATGCTATGAATAGCATATTTTTGTATCTCATCACAGAATGTTGTTCCTTCTGTTTTATAAATCTATTTCTCAAAGCAATATACAGTAAAATGTACCTCTAAACAAATCCCTGGCCCTTTCTATATTTGGTAAGTGAAAAAGGGAAACATTTTAAGAGAAAATTGAGAGTGAAAGTGACTAAGATACATCCTGCAAATATAGCTGCATACTGCTGTCTTCGGATTTCTTGTATTTCCTATGTTTCTATTAAAATGGCATAATGAAGTAACAGTTGATACAGATGGGGCTTAATAGCCGCCGATTAACAGACTCGCCAGCCAGCAAGCTGCTGAAACACTAAATGCCCACTGCAAAGCTATACAATGTTGAATGTAAATCTTACGTAATTTGAGTTCATAATATATTCTGAACCATTGTACCTGCGTAGTACAAAAAGGACGCACAGTCGGAGAGGAGATTGCAACAACTATCTTTTTAACTGCTAACATTGAACTGGCTTCCTTTCGCCAGTCCTCCTCTCACTAACCCAATGTCACACTTAACACGCCCCCAACAGGGGGCCTTGGGCTTAAAAGCACAGGGGATCGTAACACCACCCCTGGACAAATGTTCAAAACTCTGAATCAGCATTCTTCGACCCAGCGGCTTCCTTGTTACTTGTTGGGGTCTGGTGCCCATTTCACTGGTGCCACTACCTCCTAGCGGGTTACCCAACAGTCCACCTCGAGCTGCACCTCCACTGGGCGGGACCCAAAGGTTGTCCCGAGGCTCCCGGTGCTGCAGATCTGGTTCTAGTTCCGGCGGAGGTGATTCACAGTCCTCTCTCTCGACCAGGTGTTTGAACAAAGAGCTGTTTCTCGTGATCTCCTTGTCTTCGACCAACCTAATCCTCCTCTGGCTTTATGGTCTATTGTAGAACCTCTCCACTCATTTGCCCACATTTTACCTTTGATAGTACTGGGACAAGGAAGGGGCGACCCTGGTGGCGTGGGCGATTTCGGGGGATCTTGGGCAAAACCAGGACTTTCGGGAGAGGCTTAGAAATTCATCAGAGAATCCTGGGCTCCCAAAACCAAGAAGGCCTACAGAGGTGCTTGGGATAAGTGGAGTAAATGGTGCATGGAGAGGGAAATACATCCTGTTCAAACAGATGTAGACGATGTGGTGAAATTCCTGGTCAATCAGGCAGCTCAGGGTAGAGTATACTGGACTATTTACACATATCGTTCAGCGATTTCGGTAGGGCATGAAAACGTAGAAAGTCACCCCTTGGGCGAACATCCACTGGCGTGTAGAGTACTCAAAGGAATAAAAAGTATGATACCACCGGCTCTGAGATATCACCGTCTTTGGGACGTTAGTGGGGTGTTGAGATTGTTTGAGTCCTGGCCGGATAATGGCGGTCTGTCCAGGAAGGCTCTGTGGGCTAATCTGACTACCCTGCTCTGCTTAATATCGTGCAAAAGGGTCTCGGACATCAGGGCTCAGGAAGTGGACTGGAAATTGTTTTCGCCGACAGGCGTTCCCTTTCATATAACAAAGAGAACTAACACAGGGATCAGGACAGTCGATTATGCAGCATTTCCAGAAGGGCCCGAATTATGTCCAGTCAGTGGTTTGAAGCTGTATGAAAGTAACTCAACACAGTTCAGGTCCACAGTGGAATCACAATTGTGATAAGGAAACCCTTTATGGCAGTTTGGACAGCTACCTTGGCAAGATGGGTGAAGTGGTGCATGAGCCAAGCTGGCATAGGTACAAGTCATTTCGGAGCACATTCGGTTAGGGGTGCCATGGCATCCACAGCATTCAGAATGGGGGCATGCCTAGCGGACATTTTGAAGGCAGGGGTTTGGTCCAACAAGTCGACTTTTAAGAACTTTTATTTTAGACCAATCGGCCAGGTGACTACGTTGGTAGTGAGTAAGCTTGGAACAAGCATAATCCGAGCCTACCCGTCTTGACATAGAATACTGATTTTCAATACATTTGTAATAGAAAGTCATGATTCTATTAAAGATACTGAGGCAAAGGATTATCCCACCCTATCAATTGCGTAAATAGACTGGAATGACTGTGATCGGAATTACTGATTATAAGGAAGTTTGGAATTTAATTTCTGACATGTTCTTTTGCGATTGCCCACCCAGTTTATAGTGGAGTTTTTCATCGGTGCTGTTTGTGAATTGGCAGGTACAGAACCCAAGACGTCAAGTACATGAGGAGTAAAAGAGACGTGGTGGAGGTTTCCAGCGTTAACTGGTTGGGACGCAGTTATGGATCAGCGAAAGAAAGAGGCCGAAGGAAGGCAGACGATGTTATACTGGACTTTAGTGTATGATTGGTTACAAGAAGTCACATAAAAGAAGAACCAATTAAATACAAACTCATATATCGCTAAAATTCATGGGATTTGTAGTTTTAGCTGTTTCTTTTTATGGTTGTGTTTTTTAAAGTTGTTGCTGCTCGAGAAGTAAAGAGTTGAGCATAATCTTTCGCCTCCATGACTTTAATAGAATCATGTCTTTCTATTACGAATGCATTGAAAATCTGTATTTATTGTGTAATTTGTGCAGATTTCAAGCCATCCCGCAAAAAACATAGTGGTATTTCAGTCCTGCGTTTTCATAGTGTTTACAAGCCTGTCACTTACCTGCCATGACTCCACTATTACTCTATCCCCCCAACCCCCAATCCACCCATTACTCTCCAAACATTCACCTGTCGGTCTAACATTTGTAAACAATACAAGATAGAAAAGCATACTTATTCTGACATCAAGTGTTTAAAACAATGCACCTTCAAACACTGACTACATTTAATAAAAATTGCAATAACATATTTGATATTAAGCTGTGGTGGATATATAGATGATCTGCTGTGTATTTCTGCGATTTTTTAAATACGAAAACTTTCACATTACAAAAAACAAAGCCACTTAGAAATGCTGGGGGTTCAACCCGCGACCTCATTGCCACAAGTCATGCCCTCCACCTCCGAGCAACATCCGCGAAGCACAATAGTGCCTTCCTGAATAAAGGATTAATGCATGATCCGTGGAACCAGGCTACGTAGCTCTCTGTGTTTAACCCATTCCTTTTTTGCTCATTTCACCCACACTGGAATCGTGGCTTGTAAGGTATGTATTACAATACAACAAACATTGGGATTGCTTGGTTCTTTCTCAGTCGCTCTTTTCCCAGTACATAAATGCAGAATGCTAACTCTTTTACGCGGGACCGAGCCTCATCCTTTGAAACCCCAGGCAGCCTGCCTGCGCTGGGAACGTGTTCTTTCTGTTTAATCTGCGATGTTTTTCATGAAATAAGCATACAAAATAACGTGTTTGTATTTATAGGGGGTACTTCATTTCCAGAGAACAGGGTTTTTTTTATCAATAGGAGCCCAGCTGTATTTCTGCACGAGTTACTGGCGACCTCCCTACACATAATACAAAATGGCTGCCACGTCCACAGGAAACACATCATGTCTCTTCTGATTCTCTCGGTACTTCTACTACCCCAGCACCCCTCCCTCCACGTAAAGCACCCTGTTCTGTTGGTATAAGAATTTGGTAATTCTTAAAATGCTACCAAAAAAAAAATGTCCTTCGAGCCGGATTTGAACCAGCGACCTAAGGATATCTGAATTTCCACTACAGTCCTCCGCTCTACCAACTGAGCTATCGAAGGTTCCTGGCTTTCTACGCTATGAATAGCATATTTTTGTATCTCATCACAGAATGTTGTTCCTTCTGTTTTATAAATCTATTTCTCAAAGCAATATACAGTAAAATGTACCTCTAAACAAATCCCTGGCCCTTTCTATATTTGGTAAGTGAAAAAGGGAAACATTTTAAGAGAAAATTGAGAGTGAAAGTGACTAAGATACATCCTGCAAATATAGCTGTATACTGCTGTCTTCGGATTTCTTGTATTTCCTATGTTTCTATTAAAATGGCATAATGAAGTAACAGTTGATACAGATGGGGCTTAATAGCCACCGATTAACAGACTCGCCAGCCAGCAAGCTGCTGAAACACTAAATGCCCACTGCAAAGCTATACAATGTTGAATGTAAATCTTACGTAATTTGAGTTCATAATATATTCTGAACCATTGTACCTGCGTAGTACAAAAAGGACGCACAGTCGGAGAGGAGATTGCAACAACTATCTTTTTAACTGCTAACATTGAACTGGCTTCCTTTCGCCAGTCCTCCTCTCACTAACCCAATGTCACACTTAAGACGCCCCCAACAGGGGGCCTTGGGCTTAAAAGCACAGGGGATCGTAACACCACCCCTGGACAAATGTTCAAAACTCTGAATCAGCACTCTTCGACCCAGCGGCTTCCTTGTTACTTGTTGGGGTCTGGTGCCCATTTCACTGGTGCCACTACCTCCTAGCGGGTTACCCAACAGTCCACCTCGAGCTGCACCTCCACTGGGCGGGACCCAAAGGTTGTCCCGAGGCTCCCGGTGCTGCAGATCTGGTTCTAGTTCCGGCGGAGGTGATTCACAGTCCTCTCTCTCGACCAGGTGTTTGAACAAAGAGCTGTTTCTCGTGATCTCCTTGTCTTCGACCAACCTAATCCTCCTCTGGCTTTATGGTCTATTGTAGAACCTCTCCACTCATTTGCCCACATTTTACCTTTGATAGTACTGGGACAAGGAAGGGGCGACCCTGGTGGCGTGGGCGATTTCGGGGGATCTTGGGCAAAACCAGGACTTTCGGGAGAGGCTTAGAAATTCATCAGAGAATCCTGGGCTCCCAAAACCAAGAAGGCCTACAGAGGTGCTTGGGATAAGTGGAGTAAATGGTGCATGGAGAGGGAAATACATCCTGTTCAAACAGATGTAGTCGATGTGGTGAAATTCCTGGTCAATCAGGCAGCTCAGGGTAGAGTATACTGGACTATTTACACATATCGTTCAGCGATTTCGGTAGGGCATGAAAACGTAGAAAGTCACCCCTTGGGCGAACATCCACTGGCGTGTAGAGTACTCAAAGGAATAAAAAGTATGATACCACCGGCTCTGAGATATCACCGTCTTTGGGACGTTAGTGGGGTGTTGAGATTGTTTGAGTCCTGGCCGGATAATGGCGGTCTGTCCAGGAAGGCTCTGTGGGCTAATCTGACTACCCTGCTCTGCTTAATATCGTGCAAAAGGGTCTCGGACATCAGGGCTCAGGAAGTGGACTGGAAATTGTTTTCGCCGACAGGCGTTCCCTTTCATATAACAAAGAGAACTAACACAGGGATCAGGACAGTCGATTATGCAGCATTTCCAGAAGGGCCCAAATTATGTCCAGTCAGTGGTTTGAAGCTGTATGAAAGTAACTCAACACAGTTCAGGTCCACAGTGGAATCACAATTGTGATAAGGAAACCCTTTATGGCAGTTTGGACAGCTACCTTGGCAAGATGGGTGAAGTGGTGCATGAGCCAAGCTGGCGTAGGTACAAGTCATTTCGGAGCACATTCGGTTAGGGGTGCCATGGCATCCACAGCATTCAGAATGGGGGCATGCCTAGCGGACATTTTGAAGGCAGGGGTTTGGTCCAACAAGTCGACTTTTAAGAACTTTTATTTTAGACCAATCGGCCAGGTGACTACGTTGGTAGTGAGTAAGCTTGGAACAAGCATAATCCGAGCCTACCCGTCTTGACATAGAATACTGATTTTCAATACATTTGTAATAGAAAGTCATGATTCTATTAAAGATACTGAGGCAAAGGATTATCCCACCCTATCAATTGCGTAAATAGACTGGAATGACTGTGATCAGAATTACTGATTATAAGGAAGTTTGGAATTTAATTTCTGACATGTTCTTTTGCGATTGCCCACCCAGTTTATAGTGGAGTTTTTCATTGGTGCTGTTTGTGAATTGGCAGGTACAGAACCCAAGACGTCAAGTACATGAGGAGTAAAAGAGACGTGGTGGAGGTTTCCAGCGTTAACTGGTTGGGACGCAGTTATGGATCAGCGAAAGAAAGAGGCCGAAGGAAGGCAGACGATGTTATACTGGACTTTAGTGTATGATTGGTTACAAGAAGTCACATAAAAGAAGAACCAATTAAATACAAACTCATATATCGCTAAAATTCATGGGATTTGTAGTTTTAGCTGTTTCTTTTTATGGTTGTGTTTTTTAAAGTTGTTGGCTGCTCGAGAAGTAAAGAGTTGAGCATAATCTTTCGCCTCCATGACTTTAATAGAATCATGTCTTTCTATTACGAATGCATTGAAAATCTGTATTTATTGTGTAATTTGTGCAGATTTCAAGCCATCCCGCAAAAAACATAGTGGTATTTCAGTCCTGCGTTTTCATAGTGTTTACAAGCCTGTCACTTACCTGCCATGACTCCACTATTACTCTATCCCCCCAACCCCCAATCCACCCATTACTCTCCAAACTCACCTGTCGGTCTAACGTTTGTAAACAATACAAGATAGAAAAGCATACTTATTCTGACATCAAGTGTTTAAAACAATGCACCTTCAAACAATGACTACATTTAATAAAAATTGCAATAACATATTTGATATTAAGCTGTGGTGGATATATAGATGATCTGCTGTGTATTTCTGCGATTTTTTAAATACGAAAACTTTCACATTACAAAAAAAAAAGCCACTTAGAAATGCGGGGGGTTCAACCCGCGACCTCATTGCCACAAGTCATGCCCTCCACCTCTGAGCAACATCCGCGAAGCACAATAGTGCCTTCCTGAATAAAGGATTAATGCATGATCCGTGGAACCAGGCTACGTAGCTCTCTGTGTTTAACCCATTCCTTTTTTGCTCATTTCACCCACACTGGAATCGTGGCTTGACAGGTATGTATTACAATACAACAAACATTGGGATTGCTTGGTTCTTTCTCAGTCGCTCTTTTCCCAGTACATAAATGCAGAATGCTAACTCTTTTACGCGGGACCGAGCCTCATCCTTTGAAACCCCAGGCAGCCTGCCTGCGCTGGGAAAGTGTTCTTTCTGTTTAATCTGCGATGTTTTTCATGAAATAAGCATACAAAATAACGTGTTTGTATTTATAGGGGGTACTTCATTTCCAGAGAACAGGGTTTTTTTTATCAATAGGAGCCCAGCTGTATTTCTGCACGAGTTACTGGCGACCTCCCTACACATAATACAAAATGGCTGCCACGTCCACAGGAAACACATCATGTCTCTTCTGATTCTCTCGGTACTTCTACTACCCCAGCACCCCTCCCTCCACGTAAAGCACCCTGTTCTGTTGGTATAAGAATTTGGTAATTCTTAAAATGCTACCAAAAAAAAAAATGTCCTTCGAGCCGGATTTGAACCAGCGACCTAAGGATATCTGAATTTCCACTACAGTCCTCCGCTCTACCAACTGAGCTATCGAAGGCTCCTGGTTTTGTACGCTATGAATAGCATATTTTTGTATCTCATCACAGAATGTTGTTCCTTCTGTTTTATAAATCTATTTCTCAAAGCAATATACAGTAAAATGTACCTCTAAACAAATCCCTGGCCCTTTCTATATTTGGTAAGTGAAAAAGGGAAACATTTTAAGAGAAAATTGAGAGTGAAAGTGACTAAGATACATCCTGCAAATATAGCTGTATACTGCTGTCTTCGGATTTCTTGTATTGCCTATGTTTCTATTAAAATGGCATAATGAAGTAACAGTTGATACAGATGGGGCTTAATAGCCGCCGATTAACAGACTCGCCAGCCAGCAAGCTGCTGAAACACTAAATGCCCACTGCAAAGCTATACAATGTTGAATGTAAATCTTACGTAATTTGAGTTCATAATATATTCTGAACCATTGTACCTGCATAGTACAAAAAGGACGCACAGTCGGAGAGGAGATTGCAACAACTATCTTTTTAACTGCTAACATTGAACTGGCTTCCTTTCGCCAGTCCTCCTCTCACTAACCCAATGTCACACTTAACACGCCCCCAACAGGGGGCCTTGGGCTTAAAAGCACAGGGGATCGTAACACCACCCCTGGACAAATGTTCAAAACTCTGAATCAGCACTCTTCGACCCAGCGGCTTCCTTGTTACTTGTTGGGGTCTGGTGCCCATTTCACTGGTGCCACTACCTCCTAGCGGGTTACCCAACAGTCCACCTCGAGCTGCACCTCCACTGGGCGGGACCCAAAGGTTGTCCCGAGGCTCCCGGTGCTGCAGATCTGGTTCTAGTTCCGGCGGAGGTGATTCACAGTCCTCTCTCTCGACCAGGTGTTTGAACAAAGAGCTGTTTCTCGTGATCTCCTTGTCTTCGACCAACCTAATCCTCCTCTGGCTTTATGGTTTATTGTAGAACCTCTCCACTCATTTGCCCACATTTTACCTTTGATAGTACTGGGACAAGGAAGGGGCGACCCTGGTGGCGTGGGCGATTTCGGGGGATCTTGGGCAAAACCAGGACTTTCGGGAGAGGCTTAGAAATTCATCAGAGAATCCTGGGCTCCCAAAACCAAGAAGGCCTACAGAGGTGCTTGGGATAAGTGGAGTAAATGGTGCATGGAGAGGGAAATACATCCTGTTCAAACAGATGTAGTCGATGTGGTGAAATTCCTGCTCAATCAGGCAGCTCAGGGTAGAGTATACTGGACTATTTACACATATCGTTCAGCGATTTCGGTAGGGCATGAAAACGTAGAAAGTCACCCCTTGGGCGAACATCCACTGGCGTGTAGAGTACTCAAAGGAATAAAAAGTATGATACCACCGGCTCTGAGATATCACCGTCTTTGGGACGTTAGTGGGGTGTTGAGATTGTTTGAGTCCTGGCCGGATAATGGCGGTCTGTCCAGGAAGGCTCTGTGGGCTAATCTGACTACCCTGCTCTGCTTAATATCGTGCAAAAGGGTCTCGGACATCAGGGCTCAGGAAGTGGACTGGAAATTGTTTTCGCCGACAGGCGTTCCCTTTCATATAACAAAGAGAACTAACACAGGGATCAGGACAGTCGATTATGCAGCATTTCCAGAAGGGCCCAAATTATGTCCAGTCAGTGGTTTGAAGATGTATGAAAGTAACTCAACACAGTTCAGGTCCACAATGGAATCACAATTGTGATAAGGAAACCCTTTATGGCAGTTTGGACAGCTACCTTGGCAAGATGGGTGAAGTGGTGCATGAGCCAAGCTGGCGTAGGTACAAGTCATTTCGGAGCACATTCGGTTAGGGGTGCCATGGCATCCACAGCATTCAGAATGGGGGCATGCCTAGCGGACATTTTGAAGGCAGGGGTTTGGTCCAACAAGTCGACTTTTAAGAACTTTTATTTTAGACCAATCGGCCAGGTGACTACGTTGGTAGTGAGTAAGCTTGGAACAAGCATAATCCGAGCCTACCCGTCTTGACATAGAATACTGATTTTCAATACATTTGTAATAGAAAGTCATGATTCTATTAAAGATACTGAGACAAAGGATTATCCCACCCTATCAATTGCGTAAATAGACTGGAATGACTGTGATCGGAATTACTGATTATAAGGAAGTTTGGAATTTAATTTCTGACATGTTCTTTTGCGATTGCCCACCCAGTTTATAGTGGAGTTTTTCATCGGTGCTGTTTGTGAATTGGCAGGTACAGAACCCAAGACGTCAAGTACATGAGGAGTAAAAGAGACGTGGTGGAGGTTTCCAGCGTTAACTGGTTGGGACGCAGTTATGGATCAGCGAAAGAAAGAGGCCGAAGGAAGGCAGACGATGTTATACTGGACTTTAGTGTACGATTGGTTACAAGAAGTCACATAAAAGAAGAACCAATTAAATACAAACTCATATATCGCTAAAATTCATGGGATTTGTAGTTTTAGCTGTTTCTTTTTATGGTTGTGTTTTTTAAAGTTGTTGCTGCTCGAGAAGTAGAGTTGAGCATAATCTTTCGCCTCCATGACTTTAATAGAATCATGTCTTTCTATTACGAATGCATTGAAAATCTGTATTTATTGTGTAATTTGTGCAGATTTCAAGCCATCCCGCAAAAAACATAGTGGTATTTCAGTCCTGCGTTTTCATAGTGTTTACAAGCCTGTCACTTACCTGCCATGACTCCACTATTACTCTATCCCCCCAACCCCCAATCCACCCATTACTCTCCAAACATTCACCTGTCGGTCTAACATTTGTAAACAATACAAGATAGAAAAGCATACTTATTCTGACATCAAGTGTTTAAAACAATGCACCTTCAAACACTGACTACATTTAATAAAAATTGCAATAACATATTTGATATTAAGCTGTGGTGGATATATAGATGATCTGCTGTGTATTTCTGCGATTTTTTAAATACGAAAACTTTCACATTACAAAAAAAAAAGCCACTTAGAAATGCGGGGGGTTCAACCCGCGACCTCATTGCCACAAGTCATGCCCTCCACCTCCGAGCAACATCCGCGAAGCACAATAGTGCCTTCCTGAATAAAGGATTAATGCATGATCCGTGGAACCAGGCTACGTAGCTCTCTGTGTTTAACCCATTCCTTTTTTGCTCATTTCACCCACACTGGAATCGTGGCTTGTAAGGTATGTATTACAATACAACAAACATTGGGATTGCTTGGTTCTTTCTCAGTCGCTCTTTTCCCAGTACATAAATGCAGAATGCTAACTCTTTTACGCGGGACCGAGCCTCATCCTTTGAAACCCCAGGCAGCCTGCCTGCGCTGGGAACGTGTTCCTTCTGTTTAATCTGCGATGTTTTTCATGAAATAAGCATACAAAATAACGTGTTTGTATTTATAGGGGGTACTTCATTTCCAGAGAACAGGGTTTTTTTTATCAATAGGAGCCCAGCTGTATTTCTGCACGAGTTACTGGCGACCTCCCTACACATAATACAAAATGGCTGCCACGTCCACAGGAAACACATCATGTCTCTTCTGATTCTCTCGGTACTTCTACTACCCCAGCACCCCTCCCTCCACGTAAAGCACCCTGTTCTGTTGGTATAAGAATTTGGTAATTCTTAAAATGCTACCAAAAAAAAAAATGTCCTTCGAGCCGGATTTGAACCAGCGACCTAAGGATATCTGAATTTCCACTACAGTCCTCCCTCTACCAACTGAGCTGTCGGAGGCTCCTGGCTTTGTACGCTATGAATAGCATATTTTTGTATCTCATCACAGAATGTTGTTCCTTCTGTTTTATAAATCTATTTCTCAAAGCAATATACAGTAAAATGTACCTCTAAACAAATCCCTGGCCCTTTCTATATTTGGTAAGTGAAAAAGGGAAACATTTTAAGAGAAAATTGAGAGTGAAAGTGACTAAGATACATCCTGCAAATATAGCTGTATACTGCTGTCTTCGGATTTCTTGTATTGCCTATGTTTCTATTAAAATGGCATAATGAAGTAACAGTTGATACAGATGGGGCTTAATAGCCGCCGATTAACAGACTCGCCAGCCAGCAAGCTGCTGAAACACTAAATGCCCACTGCAAAGCTATACAATGTTGAATGTAAATCTTACGTAATTTGAGTTCATAATATATTCTGAACCATTGTACCTGCGTAGTACAAAAAGGTCGCACAGTCGGAGAGGAGATTGCAACAACTATCTTTTTAACTGCTAACATTGAACTGGCTTCCTTTCGCCAGTCCTCCTCTCACTAACCCAATGTCACACTTAACACGCCCCAACAGGGGGCCTTGGGCTTAAAATCACAGGGGATCGTAACACCACCCCTGGACAAATGTTCAAAACTCTGAATCAGCACTCTTCGACCCAGCGGCTTCCTTGTTACTTGTTGGGGTCTGGTGCCCATTTCACTGGTGCCACTACCTCCTAGCGGGTTACCCAACAGTCCACCTCGAGCTGCACCTCCACTGGGCGGGACCCAAAGGTTGTCCCGAGGCTCCCGGTGCTGCAGATCTGGTTCTAGTTCCGGCGGAGGTGATTCACAGTCCTCTCTCTCGACCAGGTGTTTGAACAAAGAGCTGTTTCTCGTGATCTCCTTGTCTTCGACCAACCTAATCCTCCTCTGGCTTTATGGTCTATTGTAGAACCTCTCCACTCATTTGCCCACATTTTACCTTTGATAGTACTGGGACAAGGAAGGGGCGACCCTGGTGGCGTGGGCGATTTCGGGGGATCTTGGGCAAAACCAGGACTTTCGGGAGAGGCTTAGAAATTCATCAGAGAATCCTGGGCTCCCAAAACCAAGAAGGCCTACAGAGGTGCTTGGGATAAGTGGAGTAAATGGTGCATGGAGAGGGAAATACATCCTGTTCAAACAGATGTAGTCGATGTGGTGAAATTCCTGGTCAATCAGGCAGCTCAGGGTAGAGTATACTGGACTATTTACACATATCGTTCAGCGATTTCGGTAGGGCATGAAAACGTAGAAAGTCACCCCTTGGGCGAACATCCACTGGCGTGTAGAGTACTCAAAGGAATAAAAAATTATGATACCACCGGCTCTGAGATATCACCGTCTTTGGGACGTTAGTGGGGTGTTGAGATTGTTTGAGTCCTGGCCGGATAATGGCGGTCTGTCCAGGAAGGCTCTGTGGGCTAATCTGACTACCCTGCTCTGCTTAATATCGTGCAAAAGGGTCTCGGACATCAGGGCTCAGGAAGTGGACTGGAAATTGTTTTCGCCGACAGGCGTTCCCTTTCATATAACAAAGAGAACTAACACAGGGATCAGGACAGTCGATTATGCAGCATTTCCAGAAGGGCCCGAATTATGTCCAGTCAGTGGTTTGAAGCTGTATGAAAGTAACTCAACACAGTTCAGGTCCACAGTGGAATCACAATTGTGATAAGGAAACCCTTTATGGCAGTTTGGACAGCTACCTTGGCAAGATGGGTGAAGTGGTGCATGAGCCAAGCTGGCGTAGGTACAAGTCATTTCGGAGCACATTCGGTTAGGGGTGCCATGGCATCCACAGCATTCAGAATGGAGGCATGCCTAGCGGACATTTTGAAGGCAGGGGTTTGGTCCAACAAGTCGACTTTTAAGAACTTTTATTTTAGACCAATCGGCCAGGTGACTACGTTGGTAGTGAGTAAGCTTGGAACAAGCATAATCCGAGCCTACCCGTCTTGACATAGAATACTGATTTTCAATACATTTGTAATAGAAAGTCATGATTCTATTAAAGATACTGAGGCAAAGGATTATCCCACCCTATCAATTGCGTAAATAGACTGGAATGACTGTGATCGGAATTACTGATTATAAGGAAGTTTGGAATTTAATTTCTGACATGTTCTTTTGCGATTGCCCACCCAGTTTATAGTGGAGTTTTTCATTGGTGCTGTTTGTGAATTGGCAGGTACAGAACCCAAGACGTCAAGTACATGAGGAGTAAAAGAGACGTGGTGGAGGTTTCCAGCGTTAACTGGTTGGGACGCAGTTATGGATCAGCGAAAGAAAGAGGCCGAAGGAAGGCAGACGATGTTATACTGGACTTTAGTGTATGATTGGTTACAAGAAGTCACATAAAAGAAGAACCAATTAAATACAAACTCATATATCGCTAAAATTCATGGGATTTGTAGTTTTAGCTGTTTCTTTTTATGGTTGTGTTTTTTAAAGTTGTTGCTGCTCGAGAAGTAAAGAGTTGAGCATAATCTTTCGCCTCCATGACTTTAATAGAATCATGTCTTTCTATTACGAATGCATTGAAAATCTGTATTTATTGTGTAATTTGTGCAGATTTCAAGCCATCCCGCAAAAAACATAGTGGTATTTCAGTCCTGCGTTTTCATAGTGTTTACAAGCCTGTCACTTACCTGCCATGACTCCACTATTACTCTATCCCCCCAACCCCCAATCCACCCATTACTCTCCAAACATTCACCTGTCGGTCTAACATTTGTAAACAATACAAGATAGAAAAGCATACTTATTCTGACATCAAGTGTTTAAAACAATGCACCTTCAAACACTGACTACATTTAATAAAAATTGCAATAACATATTTGATATTAAGCTCTGGTGGATATATAGATGATCTGCTGTGTATTTCTGCGATTTTTTAAATACGAAAACTTTCACATTACAAAAAAAAAAAAGCCACTTAGAAATGCGGGGGGTTCAACCCGCGACCTCATTGCCACAAGTCATGCCCTCCACCTCCGAGCAACATCCGCGAAGCACAATAGTGCCTTCCTGAATAAAGGATTAATGCATGATCCGTGGAACCAGGCTACGTAGCTCTCTGTGTTTAACCCATTCCTTTTTTGCTCATTTCACCCACACTGGAATCGTGGCTTGTAAGGTATGTATTACAATACAACAAACATTGGGATTGCTTGGTTCTTTCTCAGTCGCTCTTTTCCCAGTACATAAATGCAGAATGCTAACTCTTTTACGCGGGACCGAGCCTCATCCTTTGAAACCCCAGGCAGCCTGCCTGCGCTGGGAACGTGTTCTTTCTGTTTAATCTGCGATGTTTTTCATGAAATAAGCATACAAAATAACGTGTTTGTATTTATAGGGGGTACTTCATTTCCAGAGAACAGGGTTTTTTTTATCAATAGGAGCCCAGCTGTATTTCTGCACGAGTTACTGGCGACCTCCCTACACATAATACAAAATGGCTGCCACGTCCACAGGAAACACATCATGTCTCTTCTGATTCTCTCGGTACTTCTACTACCCCAGCACCCCTCCCTCCACGTAAAGCACCCTGTTCTGTTGGTATAAGAATTTGGTAATTCTTAAAATGCTACCAAAAAAAAAATGTCCTTCGAGCCGGATTTGAACCAGCGACCTAAGGATATCTGAATTTCCACTACAGTCCTCCCTCTACCAACTGAGCTATCGAAGGCTCCTGGCTTTGTACGCTATGAATAGCATATTTTTGTATCTCATCACAGAATGTTGTTCCTTCTGTTTTATAAATCTATTTCTCAAAGCAATATACAGTAAAATGTACCTCTAAACAAATCCCTGGCCCTTTCTATATTTGGTAAGTGAAAAAGGGAAACATTTTAAGAGAAAATTGAGAGTGAAAGTGACTAAGATACATCCTGCAAATATAGCTGTATACTGCTGTTTTCGGATTTCTTGTATTGCCTATGTTTCTATTAAAATGGCATAATGAAGTAACAGTTGATACAGATGGGGCTTAATAGCCGCCGATTAACAGACTCGCCAGCCAGCAAGCTGCTGAAACACTAAATGCCCACTGCAAAGCTATACAATGTTGAATGTAAATCTTACGTAATTTGAGTTCATAATATATTCTGAACCATTGTACCTGCGTAGTACAAAAAGGACGCACAGTCGGAGAGGAGATTGCAACAACTATCTTTTTAACTGCTAACATTGAACTGGCTTCCTTTCGCCAGTCCTCCTCTCACTAACCCAATGTCACACTTAACACGCCCCCAACAGGGGGCCTTGGGCTTAAAAGCACAGGGGATCGTAACACCACCCCTGGACAAATGTTCAAAACTCTGAATCAGCACTCTTCGACCCAGCGGCTTCCTTGTTACTTGTTGGGGTCTGGTGCCCATTTCACTGGTGCCACTACCTCCTAGCGGGTTACCCAACAATCCACCTCGAGCTGCACCTCCACTGGGCGGGACCCAAAGGTTGTCCCGAGGCTCCCGGTGCTGCAGATCTGGTTCTAGTTCCGGCGGAGGTGATTCACAGTCCTCTCTCTCGACCAGGTGTTTGAACAAAGAGCTGTTTCTCGTGATCTCCTTGTCTTCGACCAACCTAATCCTCCTCTGGCTTTATGGTCTATTGTAGAACCTCTCCACTCATTTGCCCACATTTTACCTTTGATAGTACTGGGACAAGGAAGGGGCGACCCTGGTGGCGTGGGCGATTTCGGGGGATCTTGGGCAAAACCAGGACTTTCGGGAGAGGCTTAGAAATTCATCAGAGAATCCTGGGCTCCCAAAACCAAGAAGGCCTACAGAGGTGCTTGGGATAAGTGGAGTAAATGGTGCATGGAGAGGGAAATACATCCTGTTCAAACAGATGTAGTCGATGTGGTGAAATTCCTGGTCAATCAGGCAGCTCAGGGTAGAGTATACTGGACTATTTACACATATCGTTCAGCGATTTCGGTAGGGCATGAAAACGTAGAAAGTCACCCCTTGGGCGAACATCCACTGGCGTGTAGAGTACTCAAAGGAATAAAAAGTATGATACCACCGGCTCTGAGATATCACCGTCTTTGGGACGTTAGTGGGGTGTTGAGATTGTTTGAGTCCTGGCCGGATAATGGCGGTCTGTCCAGGAAGGCTCTGTGGGCTAATCTGACTACCCTGCTCTGCTTAATATCGTGCAAAAGGGTCTCGGACATCAGGGCTCAGGAAGTGGACTGGAAATTGTTTTCGCCGACAGGCGTTCCCTTTCATATAACAAAGAGAACTAACACAGGGATCAGGACAGTCGATTATGCAGCATTTCCAGAAGGGCCCAAATTATGTCCAGTCAGTGGTTTGAAGCTGTATGAAAGTAACTCAACACAGTTCAGGTCCACAGTGGAATCACAATTGTGATAAGGAAACCCTTTATGGCAGTTTGGACAGCTACCTTGGCAAGATGGGTGAAGTGGTGCATGAGCCAAGCTGGCGTAGGTACAAGTCATTTCGGAGCACATTCGGTTAGGGGTGCCATGGCACCCACAGCATTCAGAATGGGGGCATGCCTAGCGGACATTTTGAAGGCAGGGGTTTGGTCCAACAAGTCGACTTTTAAGAACTTTTATTTTAGACCAATCGGCCAGGTGACTACGTTGGTAGTGAGTAAGCTTGGAACAAGCATAATCCGAGCCTACCCGTCTTGACATAGAATACTGATTTTCAATACATTTGTAATAGAAAGTCATGATTCTATTAAAGATACTGAGGCAAAGGATTATCCCACCCTATCAATTGCGTAAATAGACTGGAATGACTGTGATCGGAATTACTGATTATAAGGAAGTTTGGAATTTAATTTCTGACATGTTCTTTTGCGATTGCCCACCCAGTTCATAGTGGAGTTTTTCATTGGTGCTGTTTGTGAATTGGCAGGTACAGAACCCAAGACGTCAAGTACATGAGGAGTAAAAGAGACGTGGTGGAGGTTTCCAGCGTTAACTGGTTGGGACGCAGTTATGGATCAGCGAAAGAAAGAGGCCGAAGGAAGGCAGACGATGTTATACTGGACTTTAGTGTATGATTGGTTACAAGAAGTCACATAAAAGAAGAACCAATTAAATACAAACTCATATATCGCTAAAATTCATGGGATTTGTAGTTTTAGCTGTTTCTTTTTATAGTTGTGTTTTTTAAAGTTGTTGGCTGCTCGAGAAGTAAAGAGTTGAGCATAATCTTTCGCCTCCATGACTTTAATAGAATCATGTCTTTCTATTACGAATGCATTGAAAATCTGTATTTATTGTGTAATTTGTGCAGATTTCAAGCCATCCCGCAAAAAACATAGTGGTATTTCAGTCCTGCGTTTTCATAGTGTTTACAAGCCTGTCACTTACCTGCCATGACTCCACTATTACTCTATCCCCCCAACCCCCAATCCACCCATTACTCTCCAAACTCACCTGTCGGTCTAACGTTTGTAAACAATACAAGATAGAAAAGCATACTTATTCTGACATCAAGTGTTTAAAACAATGCACCTTCAAACAATGACTACATTTAATAAAAATTGCAATAACATATTTGATATTAAGCTGTGGTGGATATATAGATGATCTGCTGTGTATTTCTGCGATTTTTTAAATACGAAAACTTTCACATTACAAAAAAAAAGCCACTTAGAAATGCGGGGGGTTCAACCCGCGACCTCATTGCCACAAGTCATGCCCTCCACCTCTGAGCAACATCCGCGAAGCACAATAGTGCCTTCCTGAATAAAGGATTAATGCATGATCCGTGGAACCAGGCTACGTAGCTCTCTGTGTTTAACCCATTCCTTTTTTGCTCATTTCACCCACACTGGAATCGTGGCTTGACAGGTATGTATTACAATACAACAAACATTGGGATTGCTTGGTTCTTTCTCAGTCGCTCTTTTCCCAGTACATAAATGCAGAATGCTAACTCTTTTACGCGGGACCGAGCCTCATCCTTTGAAACCCCAGGCAGCCTGCCTGCGCTGGGAAAGTGTTCTTTCTGTTTAATCTGCAATGTTTTTCATGAAATAAGCATACAAAATAACGTGTTTGTATTTATAGGGGGTACTTCATTTCCAGAGAACAGGGTTTTTTTTATCAATAGGAGCCCAGCTGTATTTCTGCACGAGTTACTGGCGACCTCCCTACACATAATACAAAATGGCTGCCACGTCCACAGGAAACACATCATGTCTCTTCTGATTCTCTCGGTACTTCTACTACCCCAGCACCCCTCCCTCCACGTAAAGCACCCTGTTCTGTTGGTATAAGAATTTGGTAATTCTTAAAATGCTACCAAAAAAAAAAATGTCCTTCGAGCCGGATTTGAACCAGCGACCTAAGGATATCTGAATTTCCACTACAGTCCTCCGCTCTACCAACTGAGCTATCGAAGGCTCCTGGTTTTGTATGCTATGAATAGCATATTTTTGTATCTCATCACAGAATGTTGTTCCTTCTGTTTTATAAATCTATTTCTCAAAGCAATATACAGTAAAATGTACCTCTAAACAAATCCCTGGCCCTTTCTATATTTGGTAAGTGAAAAAGGGAAACATTTTAAGAGAAAATTGAGAGTGAAAGTGACTAAGATACATCCTGCAAATATAGCTGTATACTGCTGTCTTCGGATTTCTTGTATTGCCTATGTTTCTATTAAAATGGCATAATGAAGTAACAGTTGATACAGATGGGGCTTAATAGCCGCCGATTAACAGACTCGCCAGCCAGCAAGCTGCTGAAACACTAAATGCCCACTGCAAAGCTATACAATGTTGAATGTAAATCTTACGTAATTTGAGTTCATAATATATTCTGAACCATTGTACCTGCGTAGTACAAAAAGGACGCACAGTCGGAGAGGAGATTGCAACAACTATCTTTTTAACTGCTAACATTGAACTGGCTTCCTTTCGCCAGTCCTCCTCTCACTAACCCAATGTCACACTTAACACGCCCCCAACAGGGGGCCTTGGGCTTAAAAGCACAGGGGATCGTAACACCACCCCTGGACAAATGTTCAAAACTCTGAATCAGCACTCTTCGACCCAGCGGCTTCCTTGTTACTTGTTGGGGTCTGGTGCCCATTTCACTGGTGCCACTACCTCCTAGCGGGTTACCCAACAGTCCACCTCGAGCTGCACCTCCACTGGGCGGGACCCAAAGGTTGTCCCGAGGCTCCCGGTGCTGCAGATCTGGTTCTAGTTCCGGCGGAGGTGATTCACAGTCCTCTCTCTCGACCAGGTGTTTGAACAAAGAGCTGTTTCTCGTGATCTCCTTGTCTTCGACCAACCTAATCCTCCTCTGGCTTTATGGTTTATTGTAGAACCTCTCCACTCATTTGCCCACATTTTACCTTTGATAGTACTGGGACAAGGAAGGGGCGACCCTGGTGGCGTGGGCGATTTCGGGGGATCTTGGGCAAAACCAGGACTTTCGGGAGAGGCTTAGAAATTCATCAGAGAATCCTGGGCTCCCAAAACCAAGAAGGCCTACAGAGGTGCTTGGGATAAGTGGAGTAAATGGTGCATGGAGAGGGAAATACATCCTGTTCAAACAGATGTAGTCGATGTGGTGAAATTCCTGCTCAATCAGGCAGCTCAGGGTAGAGTATACTGGACTATTTACACATATCGTTCAGCGATTTCGGTAGGGCATGAAAACGTAGAAAGTCACCCCTTGGGCGAACATCCACTGGCGTGTAGAGTACTCAAAGGAATAAAAAGTATGATACCACCGGCTCTGAGATATCACCGTCTTTGGGACGTTAGTGGGGTGTTGAGATTGTTTGAGTCCTGGCCGGATAATGGCGGTCTGTCCAGGAAGGCTCTGTGGGCTAATCCGACTACCCTGCTCTGCTTAATATCGTGCAAAAGGGTCTCGGACATCAGGGCTCAGGAAGTGGACTGGAAATTGTTTTCGCCGACAGGCGTTCCCTTTCATATAACAAAGAGAACTAACACAGGGATCAGGACAGTCGATTATGCAGCATTTCCAGAAGGGCCCAAATTATGTCCAGTCAGTGGTTTGAAGATGTATGAAAGTAACTCAACACAGTTCAGGTCCACAATGGAATCACAATTGTGATAAGGAAACCCTTTATGGCAGTTTGGACAGCTACCTTGGCAAGATGGGTGAAGTGGTGCATGAGCCAAGCTGGCGTAGGTACAAGTCATTTCGGAGCACATTCGGTTAGGGGTGCCATGGCATCCACAGCATTCAGAATGGGGGCATGCCTAGCGGACATTTTGAAGGCAGGGGTTTGGTCCAACAAGTCGACTTTTAAGAACTTTTATTTTAGACCAATCGGCCAGGTGACTACGTTGGTAGTGAGTAAGCTTGGAACAAGCATAATCCGAGCCTACCCGTCTTGACATAGAATACTGATTTTCAATACATTTGTAATAGAAAGTCATGATTCTATTAAAGATACTGAGACAAAGGATTATCCCACCCTATCAATTGCGTAAATAGACTGGAATGACTGTGATCGGAATTACTGATTATAAGGAAGTTTGGAATTTAATTTCTGACATGTTCTTTTGCGATTGCCCACCCAGTTTATAGTGAAGTTTTTCATTGGTGCTGTTTGTGAATTGGCAGGTACAGAACCCAAGACGTCAAGTACATGAGGAGTAAAAGAGACGTGGTGGAGGTTTCCAGCGTTAACTGGTTGGGACGGAGTTATGGATCAGCGAAAGAAAGAGGCCGAAGGAAGGCAGACGATGTTATACTGGACTTTAGTGTACGATTGGTTACAAGAAGTCACATAAAAGAAGAACCAATTAAATACAAACTAATATATCGCTAAAATTCATGGGATTTGTAGTTTTAGCTGTTTCTTTTTATGGTTGTGTTTTTTAAAGTTGTTGGCTGCTCGAGAAGTAAAGAGTTGAGCATAATCTTTCGCCTCCATGACTTTAATAGAATCATGTCTTTCTATTACGAATGCATTGAAAATCTGTATTTATTGTGTAATTTGTGCAGATTTCAAGCCATCCCGCAAAAAACATAGTGGTATTTCAGTCCTGCGTTTTCATAGTGTTTACAAGCCTGTCACTTACCTGCCATGACTCCACTATTACTCTATCCCCCCAACCCCCAATCCACCCATTACTCTCCAAACATTCACCTGTCGGTCTAACATTTGTAAACAATACAAGATAGAAAAGCATACTTATTCTGACATCAAGTGTTTAAAACAATGCACCTTCAAACACTGACTACATTTAATAAAAATTGCAATAACATATTTGATATTAAGCTGTGGTGGATATATAGATGATCTGCTGTGTATTTCTGCGATTTTTTAAATACGAAAACTTTCACATTACAAAAAAAAGAGCCACTTAGAAATGCGGGGGGTTCAACCCGCGACCTCATTGCCACAAATCATGCCCTCCACCTCCGAGCAACATCCGCGAAGCACAATAGTGCCTTCCTGAATAAAGGATTAATGCATGATCCGTGGAACCAGGCTACGTAGCTCTCTGTGTTTAACCCATTCCTTTTTTGCTCATTTCACCCACACTGGAATCATGGCTTGTAAGGTATGTATTACAATACAACAAACATTGGGATTGCTTGGTTCTTTCTCAGTCGCTCTTTTCCCAGTACATAAATGCAGAATGCTAACTCTTTTACGCGGGACCGAGCCTCATCCTTTGAAACCCCAGGCAGCCGGCCTGCGCTGGGAACATGTTCTTTCTGTTTAATCTGCGATGTTTTTCATGAAATAAGCATACAAAATAACATGTTTGTATTTATAGGGGGTACTTCATTTCCAGAGAACAGGGGTTTTTTTATCAATAGGAGCCCAGCTGTATTTCTGCACGAGTTACTGGCGACCTCCCTACACATAATACAAAATTGCTGCCACGTCCACAGGAAACACATCATGTCTCTTCTGATTCTCTCGGTACTTCTACTACCCCAGCACCCCTCCCTCCACGTAAAGCACCCTGTTCTGTTGGTATAAGAATTTGGTAATTCTTAAAATGCTACCAAAAAAAAAATGTCCTTCGAGCCGGATTTGAACCAGCGACCTAAGGATATCTGAATTTCCACTACAGTCCTCCGCTCTACCAACTGAGCTATCGAAGGATCCTGGCTTTGTATGCTATGAATAGCATATTTTTGTATCTCATCACAGAATGTTGTTCCTTCTGTTTTATAAATCTATTTCTCAAAGCAATATACAGTAAAATGTACCTCTAAACAAATCCCTGGCCCTTTCTATATTTGGTAAGTGAAAAAGGGAAACATTTTAAGAGAAAATTGAGAGTGAAAGTGACTAAGATACATCCTGCAAATATAGCTGCATACTGCTGTCTTCGGATTTCTTGTATTTCCTATGTTTCTATTAAAATGGCATAATGAAGTAACAGTTGATACAGATGGGGCTTAATAGCCGCCGATTAACAGACTCGCCAGCCAGCAAGCTGCTGAAACACTAAATGCCCACTGCAAAGCTATACAATGTTGAATGTAAATCTTACGTAATTTGAGTTCATAATATATTCTGAACCATTGTACCTGCGTAGTACAAAAAGGACGCACAGTCGGAGAGGAGATTGCAACAACTATCTTTTTAACTGCTAACATTGAACTGGCTTCCTTTCGCCAGTCCTCCTCTCACTAACCCAATGTCACACTTAACACGCCCCCAACAGGGGGCCTTGGGCTTAAAAGCACAGGGGATCGTAACACCACCCCTGGACAAATGTTCAAAACTCTGAATCAGCATTCTTCGACCCAGCGGCTTCCTTGTTACTTGTTGGGGTCTGGTGCCCATTTCACTGGTGCCACTACCTCCTAGCGGGTTACCCAACAGTCCACCTCGAGCTGCACCTCCACTGGGCGGGACCCAAAGGTTGTCCCGAGGCTCCCGGTGCTGCAGATCTGGTTCTAGTTCCGGCGGAGGTGATTCACAGTCCTCTCTCTCGACCAGGTGTTTGAACAAAGAGCTGTTTCTCGTGATCTCCTTGTCTTCGACCAACCTAATCCTCCTCTGGCTTTATGGTCTATTGTAGAACCTCTCCACTCATTTGCCCACATTTTACCTTTGATAGTACTGGGACAAGGAAGGGGCGACCCTGGTGGCGTGGGCGATTTCGGGGGATCTTGGGCAAAACCAGGACTTTCGGGAGAGGCTTAGAAATTCATCAGAGAATCCTGGGCTCCCAAAACCAAGAAGGCCTACAGAGGTGCTTGGGATAAGTGGAGTAAATGGTGCATGGAGAGGGAAATACATCCTGTTCAAACAGATGTAGACGATGTGGTGAAATTCCTGGTCAATCAGGCAGCTCAGGGTAGAGTATACTGGACTATTTACACATATCGTTCAGCGATTTCGGTAGGGCATGAAAACGTAGAAAGTCACCCCTTGGGCGAACATCCACTGGCGTGTAGAGTACTCAAAGGAATAAAAAGTATGATACCACCGGCTCTGAGATATCACCGTCTTTGGGACGTTAGTGGGGTGTTGAGATTGTTTGAGTCCTGGCCGGATAATGGCGGTCTGTCCAGGAAGGCTCTGTGGGCTAATCTGACTACCCTGCTCTGCTTAATATCGTGCAAAAGGGTCTCGGACATCAGGGCTCAGGAAGTGGACTGGAAATTGTTTTCGCCGACAGGCGTTCCCTTTCATATAACAAAGAGAACTAACACAGGGATCAGGACAGTCGATTATGCAGCATTTCCAGAAGGGCCCGAATTATGTCCAGTCAGTGGTTTGAAGCTGTATGAAAGTAACTCAACACAGTTCAGGTCCACAGTGGAATCACAATTGTGATAAGGAAACCCTTTATGGCAGTTTGGACAGCTACCTTGGCAAGATGGGTGAAGTGGTGCATGAGCCAAGCTGGCATAGGTACAAGTCATTTCGGAGCACATTCGGTTAGGGGTGCCATGGCATCCACAGCATTCAGAATGGGGGCATGCCTAGCGGACATTTTGAAGGCAGGGGTTTGGTCCAACAAGTCGACTTTTAAGAACTTTTATTTTAGACCAATCGGCCAGGTGACTACGTTGGTAGTGAGTAAGCTTGGAACAAGCATAATCCGAGCCTACCCGTCTTGACATAGAATACTGATTTTCAATACATTTGTAATAGAAAGTCATGATTCTATTAAAGATACTGAGGCAAAGGATTATCCCACCCTATCAATTGCGTAAATAGACTGGAATGACTGTGATCGGAATTACTGATTATAAGGAAGTTTGGAATTTAATTTCTGACATGTTCTTTTGCGATTGCCCACCCAGTTTATAGTGGAGTTTTTCATCGGTGCTGTTTGTGAATTGGCAGGTACAGAACCCAAGACGTCAAGTACATGAGGAGTAAAAGAGACGTGGTGGAGGTTTCCAGCGTTAACTGGTTGGGACGCAGTTATGGATCAGCGAAAGAAAGAGGCCGAAGGAAGGCAGACGATGTTATACTGGACTTTAGTGTATGATTGGTTACAAGAAGTCACATAAAAGAAGAACCAATTAAATACAAACTCATATATCGCTAAAATTCATGGGATTTGTAGTTTTAGCTGTTTCTTTTTATGGTTGTGTTTTTTAAAGTTGTTGCTGCTCGAGAAGTAAAGAGTTGAGCATAATCTTTCGCCTCCATGACTTTAATAGAATCATGTCTTTCTATTACGAATGCATTGAAAATCTGTATTTATTGTGTAATTTGTGCAGATTTCAAGCCATCCCGCAAAAAACATAGTGGTATTTCAGTCCTGCGTTTTCATAGTGTTTACAAGCCTGTCACTTACCTGCCATGACTCCACTATTACTCTATCCCCCCAACCCCCAATCCACCCATTACTCTCCAAACATTCACCTGTCGGTCTAACATTTGTAAACAATACAAGATAGAAAAGCATACTTATTCTGACATCAAGTGTTTAAAACAATGCACCTTCAAACACTGACTACATTTAATAAAAATTGCAATAACATATTTGATATTAAGCTGTGGTGGATATATAGATGATCTGCTGTGTATTTCTGCGATTTTTTAAATACGAAAACTTTCACATTACAAAAAACAAAGCCACTTAGAAATGCTGGGGGTTCAACCCGCGACCTCATTGCCACAAGTCATGCCCTCCACCTCCGAGCAACATCCGCGAAGCACAATAGTGCCTTCCTGAATAAAGGATTAATGCATGATCCGTGGAACCAGGCTACGTAGCTCTCTGTGTTTAACCCATTCCTTTTTTGCTCATTTCACCCACACTGGAATCGTGGCTTGTAAGGTATGTATTACAATACAACAAACATTGGGATTGCTTGGTTCTTTCTCAGTCGCTCTTTTCCCAGTACATAAATGCAGAATGCTAACTCTTTTACGCGGGACCGAGCCTCATCCTTTGAAACCCCAGGCAGCCTGCCTGCGCTGGGAACGTGTTCTTTCTGTTTAATCTGCGATGTTTTTCATGAAATAAGCATACAAAATAACGTGTTTGTATTTATAGGGGGTACTTCATTTCCAGAGAACAGGGTTTTTTTTATCAATAGGAGCCCAGCTGTATTTCTGCACGAGTTACTGGCGACCTCCCTACACATAATACAAAATGGCTGCCACGTCCACAGGAAACACATCATGTCTCTTCTGATTCTCTCGGTACTTCTACTACCCCAGCACCCCTCCCTCCACGTAAAGCACCCTGTTCTGTTGGTATAAGAATTTGGTAATTCTTAAAATGCTACCAAAAAAAAAATGTCCTTCGAGCCGGATTTGAACCAGCGACCTAAGGATATCTGAATTTCCACTACAGTCCTCCGCTCTACCAACTGAGCTATCGAAGGTTCCTGGCTTTCTACGCTATGAATAGCATATTTTTGTATCTCATCACAGAATGTTGTTCCTTCTGTTTTATAAATCTATTTCTCAAAGCAATATACAGTAAAATGTACCTCTAAACAAATCCCTGGCCCTTTCTATATTTGGTAAGTGAAAAAGGGAAACATTTTAAGAGAAAATTGAGAGTGAAAGTGACTAAGATACATCCTGCAAATATAGCTGTATACTGCTGTCTTCGGATTTCTTGTATTTCCTATGTTTCTATTAAAATGGCATAATGAAGTAACAGTTGATACAGATGGGGCTTAATAGCCACCGATTAACAGACTCGCCAGCCAGCAAGCTGCTGAAACACTAAATGCCCACTGCAAAGCTATACAATGTTGAATGTAAATCTTACGTAATTTGAGTTCATAATATATTCTGAACCATTGTACCTGCGTAGTACAAAAAGGACGCACAGTCGGAGAGGAGATTGCAACAACTATCTTTTTAACTGCTAACATTGAACTGGCTTCCTTTCGCCAGTCCTCCTCTCACTAACCCAATGTCACACTTAAGACGCCCCCAACAGGGGGCCTTGGGCTTAAAAGCACAGGGGATCGTAACACCACCCCTGGACAAATGTTCAAAACTCTGAATCAGCACTCTTCGACCCAGCGGCTTCCTTGTTACTTGTTGGGGTCTGGTGCCCATTTCACTGGTGCCACTACCTCCTAGCGGGTTACCCAACAGTCCACCTCGAGCTGCACCTCCACTGGGCGGGACCCAAAGGTTGTCCCGAGGCTCCCGGTGCTGCAGATCTGGTTCTAGTTCCGGCGGAGGTGATTCACAGTCCTCTCTCTCGACCAGGTGTTTGAACAAAGAGCTGTTTCTCGTGATCTCCTTGTCTTCGACCAACCTAATCCTCCTCTGGCTTTATGGTCTATTGTAGAACCTCTCCACTCATTTGCCCACATTTTACCTTTGATAGTACTGGGACAAGGAAGGGGCGACCCTGGTGGCGTGGGCGATTTCGGGGGATCTTGGGCAAAACCAGGACTTTCGGGAGAGGCTTAGAAATTCATCAGAGAATCCTGGGCTCCCAAAACCAAGAAGGCCTACAGAGGTGCTTGGGATAAGTGGAGTAAATGGTGCATGGAGAGGGAAATACATCCTGTTCAAACAGATGTAGTCGATGTGGTGAAATTCCTGGTCAATCAGGCAGCTCAGGGTAGAGTATACTGGACTATTTACACATATCGTTCAGCGATTTCGGTAGGGCATGAAAACGTAGAAAGTCACCCCTTGGGCGAACATCCACTGGCGTGTAGAGTACTCAAAGGAATAAAAAGTATGATACCACCGGCTCTGAGATATCACCGTCTTTGGGACGTTAGTGGGGTGTTGAGATTGTTTGAGTCCTGGCCGGATAATGGCGGTCTGTCCAGGAAGGCTCTGTGGGCTAATCTGACTACCCTGCTCTGCTTAATATCGTGCAAAAGGGTCTCGGACATCAGGGCTCAGGAAGTGGACTGGAAATTGTTTTCGCCGACAGGCGTTCCCTTTCATATAACAAAGAGAACTAACACAGGGATCAGGACAGTCGATTATGCAGCATTTCCAGAAGGGCCCAAATTATGTCCAGTCAGTGGTTTGAAGCTGTATGAAAGTAACTCAACACAGTTCAGGTCCACAGTGGAATCACAATTGTGATAAGGAAACCCTTTATGGCAGTTTGGACAGCTACCTTGGCAAGATGGGTGAAGTGGTGCATGAGCCAAGCTGGCGTAGGTACAAGTCATTTCGGAGCACATTCGGTTAGGGGTGCCATGGCATCCACAGCATTCAGAATGGGGGCATGCCTAGCGGACATTTTGAAGGCAGGGGTTTGGTCCAACAAGTCGACTTTTAAGAACTTTTATTTTAGACCAATCGGCCAGGTGACTACGTTGGTAGTGAGTAAGCTTGGAACAAGCATAATCCGAGCCTACCCGTCTTGACATAGAATACTGATTTTCAATACATTTGTAATAGAAAGTCATGATTCTATTAAAGATACTGAGGCAAAGGATTATCCCACCCTATCAATTGCGTAAATAGACTGGAATGACTGTGATCAGAATTACTGATTATAAGGAAGTTTGGAATTTAATTTCTGACATGTTCTTTTGCGATTGCCCACCCAGTTTATAGTGGAGTTTTTCATTGGTGCTGTTTGTGAATTGGCAGGTACAGAACCCAAGACGTCAAGTACATGAGGAGTAAAAGAGACGTGGTGGAGGTTTCCAGCGTTAACTGGTTGGGACGCAGTTATGGATCAGCGAAAGAAAGAGGCCGAAGGAAGGCAGACGATGTTATACTGGACTTTAGTGTATGATTGGTTACAAGAAGTCACATAAAAGAAGAACCAATTAAATACAAACTCATATATCGCTAAAATTCATGGGATTTGTAGTTTTAGCTGTTTCTTTTTATGGTTGTGTTTTTTAAAGTTGTTGGCTGCTCGAGAAGTAAAGAGTTGAGCATAATCTTTCGCCTCCATGACTTTAATAGAATCATGTCTTTCTATTACGAATGCATTGAAAATCTGTATTTATTGTGTAATTTGTGCAGATTTCAAGCCATCCCGCAAAAAACATAGTGGTATTTCAGTCCTGCGTTTTCATAGTGTTTACAAGCCTGTCACTTACCGCCATTACTCCACTATTACTCTATCCCCCCAACCCCCAATCCACCCATTACTCTCCAAACTCACCTGTCGGTCTAACGTTTGTAAACAATACAAGATAGAAAAGCATACTTATTCTGACATCAAGTGTTTAAAACAATGCACCTTCAAACAATGACTACATTTAATAAAAATTGCAATAACATATTTGATATTAAGCTGTGGTGGATATATAGATGATCTGCTGTGTATTTCTGCGATTTTTTAAATACGAAAACTTTCACATTACAAAAAAAAAAGCCACTTAGAAATGCGGGGGGTTCAACCCGCGACCTCATTGCCACAAGTCATGCCCTCCACCTCTGAGCAACATCCGCGAAGCACAATAGTGCCTTCCTGAATAAAGGATTAATGCATGATCCGTGGAACCAGGCTACGTAGCTCTCTGTGTTTAACCCATTCCTTTTTTGCTCATTTCACCCACACTGGAATCGTGGCTTGACAGGTATGTATTACAATACAACAAACATTGGGATTGCTTGGTTCTTTCTCAGTCGCTCTTTTCCCAGTACATAAATGCAGAATGCTAACTCTTTTACGCGGGACCGAGCCTCATCCTTTGAAACCCCAGGCAGCCTGCCTGCGCTGGGAAAGTGTTCTTTCTGTTTAATCTGCGATGTTTTTCATGAAATAAGCATACAAAATAACGTGTTTGTATTTATAGGGGGTACTTCATTTCCAGAGAACAGGGTTTTTTTTATCAATAGGAGCCCAGCTGTATTTCTGCACGAGTTACTGGCGACCTCCCTACACATAATACAAAATGGCTGCCACGTCCACAGGAAACACATCATGTCTCTTCTGATTCTCTCGGTACTTCTACTACCCCAGCACCCCTCCCTCCACGTAAAGCACCCTGTTCTGTTGGTATAAGAATTTGGTAATTCTTAAAATGCTACCAAAAAAAAAAATGTCCTTCGAGCCGGATTTGAACCAGCGACCTAAGGATATCTGAATTTCCACTACAGTCCTCCGCTCTACCAACTGAGCTATCGAAGGCTCCTGGTTTTGTACGCTATGAATAGCATATTTTTGTATCTCATCACAGAATGTTGTTCCTTCTGTTTTATAAATCTATTTCTCAAAGCAATATACAGTAAAATGTACCTCTAAACAAATCCCTGGCCCTTTCTATATTTGGTAAGTGAAAAAGGGAAACATTTTAAGAGAAAATTGAGAGTGAAAGTGACTAAGATACATCCTGCAAATATAGCTGTATACTGCTGTCTTCGGATTTCTTGTATTGCCTATGTTTCTATTAAAATGGCATAATGAAGTAACAGTTGATACAGATGGGGCTTAATAGCCGCCGATTAACAGACTCGCCAGCCAGCAAGCTGCTGAAACACTAAATGCCCACTGCAAAGCTATACAATGTTGAATGTAAATCTTACGTAATTTGAGTTCATAATATATTCTGAACCATTGTACCTGCATAGTACAAAAAGGACGCACAGTCGGAGAGGAGATTGCAACAACTATCTTTTTAACTGCTAACATTGAACTGGCTTCCTTTCGCCAGTCCTCCTCTCACTAACCCAATGTCACACTTAACACGCCCCCAACAGGGGGCCTTGGGCTTAAAAGCACAGGGGATCGTAACACCACCCCTGGACAAATGTTCAAAACTCTGAATCAGCACTCTTCGACCCAGCGGCTTCCTTGTTACTTGTTGGGGTCTGGTGCCCATTTCACTGGTGCCACTACCTCCTAGCGGGTTACCCAACAGTCCACCTCGAGCTGCACCTCCACTGGGCGGGACCCAAAGGTTGTCCCGAGGCTCCCGGTGCTGCAGATCTGGTTCTAGTTCCGGCGGAGGTGATTCACAGTCCTCTCTCTCGACCAGGTGTTTGAACAAAGAGCTGTTTCTCGTGATCTCCTTGTCTTCGACCAACCTAATCCTCCTCTGGCTTTATGGTTTATTGTAGAACCTCTCCACTCATTTGCCCACATTTTACCTTTGATAGTACTGGGACAAGGAAGGGGCGACCCTGGTGGCGTGGGCGATTTCGGGGGATCTTGGGCAAAACCAGGACTTTCGGGAGAGGCTTAGAAATTCATCAGAGAATCCTGGGCTCCCAAAACCAAGAAGGCCTACAGAGGTGCTTGGGATAAGTGGAGTAAATGGTGCATGGAGAGGGAAATACATCCTGTTCAAACAGATGTAGTCGATGTGGTGAAATTCCTGCTCAATCAGGCAGCTCAGGGTAGAGTATACTGGACTATTTACACATATCGTTCAGCGATTTCGGTAGGGCATGAAAACGTAGAAAGTCACCCCTTGGGCGAACATCCACTGGCGTGTAGAGTACTCAAAGGAATAAAAAGTATGATACCACCGGCTCTGAGATATCACCGTCTTTGGGACGTTAGTGGGGTGTTGAGATTGTTTGAGTCCTGGCCGGATAATGGCGGTCTGTCCAGGAAGGCTCTGTGGGCTAATCTGACTACCCTGCTCTGCTTAATATCGTGCAAAAGGGTCTCGGACATCAGGGCTCAGGAAGTGGACTGGAAATTGTTTTCGCCGACAGGCGTTCCCTTTCATATAACAAAGAGAACTAACACAGGGATCAGGACAGTCGATTATGCAGCATTTCCAGAAGGGCCCAAATTATGTCCAGTCAGTGGTTTGAAGATGTATGAAAGTAACTCAACACAGTTCAGGTCCACAATGGAATCACAATTGTGATAAGGAAACCCTTTATGGCAGTTTGGACAGCTACCTTGGCAAGATGGGTGAAGTGGTGCATGAGCCAAGCTGGCGTAGGTACAAGTCATTTCGGAGCACATTCGGTTAGGGGTGCCATGGCATCCACAGCATTCAGAATGGGGGCATGCCTAGCGGACATTTTGAAGGCAGGGGTTTGGTCCAACAAGTCGACTTTTAAGAACTTTTATTTTAGACCAATCGGCCAGGTGACTACGTTGGTAGTGAGTAAGCTTGGAACAAGCATAATCCGAGCCTACCCGTCTTGACATAGAATACTGATTTTCAATACATTTGTAATAGAAAGTCATGATTCTATTAAAGATACTGAGACAAAGGATTATCCCACCCTATCAATTGCGTAAATAGACTGGAATGACTGTGATCGGAATTACTGATTATAAGGAAGTTTGGAATTTAATTTCTGACATGTTCTTTTGCGATTGCCCACCCAGTTTATAGTGGAGTTTTTCATCGGTGCTGTTTGTGAATTGGCAGGTACAGAACCCAAGACGTCAAGTACATGAGGAGTAAAAGAGACGTGGTGGAGGTTTCCAGCGTTAACTGGTTGGGACGCAGTTATGGATCAGCGAAAGAAAGAGGCCGAAGGAAGGCAGACGATGTTATACTGGACTTTAGTGTACGATTGGTTACAAGAAGTCACATAAAAGAAGAACCAATTAAATACAAACTAATATATCGCTAAAATTCATGGGATTTGTAGTTTTAGCTGTTTCTTTTTATGGTTGTGTTTTTTAAAGTTGTTGGCTGCTCGAGAAGTAAAGAGTTGAGCATAATCTTTCGCCTCCATGACTTTAATAGAATCATGTCTTTCTATTACGAATGCATTGAAAATCTGTATTTATTGTGTAATTTGTGCAGATTTCAAGCCATCCCGCAAAAAACATAGTGGTATTTCAGTCCTGCGTTTTCATAGTGTTTACAAGCCTGTCACTTACCTGCCATGACTCCACTATTACTCTATCCCCCCAACCCCCAATCCACCCATTACTCTCCAAACATTCACCTGTCGGTCTAACATTTGTAAACAATACAAGATAGAAAAGCATACTTATTCTGACATCAAGTGTTTAAAACAATGCACCTTCAAACACTGACTACATTTAATAAAAATTGCAATAACATATTTGATATTAAGCTGTGGTGGATATATAGATGATCTGCTGTGTATTTCTGCGATTTTTTAAATACGAAAACTTTCACATTACAAAAAAAAAAGCCACTTAGAAATGCGGGGGGTTCAACCCGCGACCTCATTGCCACAAATCATGCCCTCCACCTCCGAGCAACATCCGCGAAGAACAATAGTGCCTTCCTGAATAAAGGATTAATGCATGATCCGTGGAACCAGGCTACGTAGCTCTCTGTGTTTAACCCATTCCTTTTTTGCTCATTTCACCCACACTGGAATCATGGCTTGTAAGGTATGTATTACAATACAACAAACATTGGGATTGCTTGGTTCTTTCTCAGTCGCTCTTTTCCCAGTACATAAATGCAGAATGCTAACTCTTTTACGCGGGACCGAGCCTCATCCTTTGAAACCCCAGGCAGCCGGCCTGCGCTGGGAACATGTTCTTTCTGTTTAATCTGCGATGTTTTTCATGAAATAAGCATACAAAATAACATGTTTGTATTTATAGGGGGTACTTCATTTCCAGAGAACAGGGGTTTTTTTATCAATAGGAGCCCAGCTGTATTTCTGCACGAGTTACTGGCGACCTCCCTACACATAATACAAAATTGCTGCCACGTCCACAGGAAACACATCATGTCTCTTCTGATTCTCTCGGTACTTCTACTACCCCAGCACCCCTCCCTCCACGTAAAGCACCCTGTTCTGTTGGTATAAGAATTTGGTAATTCTTAAAATGCTACCAAAAAAAAAATGTCCTTCGAGCCGGATTTGAACCAGCGACCTAAGGATATCTGAATTTCCACTACAGTCCTCCGCTCTACCAACTGAGCTATCTAAGGATCCTGGCTTTGTACGCTATGAATAGCATATTTTTGTATCTCATCACAGAATGTTGTTCCTTCTGTTTTATAAATCTATTTCTCAAAGCAATATACAGTAAAATGTACCTCTAAACAAATCCCTGGCCCTTTCTATATTTGGTAAGTGAAAAAGGGAAACATTTTAAGAGAAAATTGAGAGTGAAAGTGACTAAGATACATCCTGCAAATATAGCTGTATACTGCTGTCTTCGGATTTCTTGTATTTCCTATGTTTCTATTAAAATGGCATAATGAAGTAACAGTTGATACAGATGGGGCTTAATAGCCGCCGATTAACAGACTCGCCAGCCAGCAAGCTGCTGAAACACTAAATGCCCACTGCAAAGCTATACAATGTTGAATGTAAATCTTACGTAATTTGAGTTCATAATATATTCTGAACCATTGTACCTGCGTAGTACAAAAAGGACGCACAGTCGGAGAGGAGATTGCAACAACTATCTTTTTAACTGCTAACATTGAACTGGCTTCCTTTCGCCAGTCCTCCTCTCACTAACCCAATGTCACACTTAACACGCCCCCAACAGGGGGCCTTGGGCTTAAAAGCACAGGGGATCGTAACACCACCCCTGGACAAATGTTCAAAACTCTGAATCAGCATTCTTCGACCCAGCGGCTTCCTTGTTACTTGTTGGGGTCTGGTGCCCATTTCACTGGTGCCACTACCTCCTAGCGGGTTACCCAACAGTCCACCTCGAGCTGCACCTCCACTGGGCGGGACCCAAAGGTTGTCCCGAGGCTCCCGGTGCTGCAGATCTGGTTCTAGTTCCGGCGGAGGTGATTCACAGTCCTCTCTCTCGACCAGGTGTTTGAACAAAGAGCTGTTTCTCGTGATCTCCTTGTCTTCGACCAACCTAATCCTCCTCTGGCTTTATGGTCTATTGTAGAACCTCTCCACTCATTTGCCCACATTTTACCTTTGATAGTACTGGGACAAGGAAGGGGCGACCCTGGTGGCGTGGGCGATTTCGGGGGATCTTGGGCAAAACCAGGACTTTCGGGAGAGGCTTAGAAATTCATCAGAGAATCCTGGGCTCCCAAAACCAAGAAGGCCTACAGAGGTGCTTGGGATAAGTGGAGTAAATGGTGCATGGAGAGGGAAATACATCCTGTTCAAACAGATGTAGTCGATGTGGTGAAATTCCTGCTCAATCAGGCAGCTCAGGGTAGAGTATACTGGACTATTTACACATATCGTTCAGCGATTTCGGTAGGGCATGAAAACGTAGAAAGTCACCCCTTGGGCGAACATCCACTGGCGTGTAGAGTACTCAAAGGAATAAAAAGTATGATACCACCGGCTCTGAGATATCACCGTCTTTGGGACGTTAGTGGGGTGTTGAGATTGTTTGAGTCCTGGCCGGATAATGGCGGTCTGTCCAGGAAGGCTCTGTGGGCTAATCTGACTACCCTGCTCTGCTTAATATCGTGCAAAAGGGTCTCGGACATCAGGGCTCAGGAAGTGGACTGGAAATTGTTTTCGCCGACAGGCGTTCCCTTTCATATAACAAAGAGAACTAACACAGGGATCAGGACAGTCGATTATGCAGCATTTCCAGAAGGGCCCGAATTATGTCCAGTCAGTGGTTTGAAGCTGTATGAAAGGAACTCAACACAGTTCAGGTCCACAGTGGAATCACAATTGTGATAAGGAAACCCTTTATGGCAGTTTGGACAGCTACCTTGGCAAGATGGGTGAAGTGGTGCATGAGCCAAGCTGGCATAGGTACAAGTCATTTCGGAGCACATTCGGTTAGGGGTGCCATGGCATCCACAGCATTCAGAATGGGGGCATGCCTAGCGGACATTTTGAAGGCAGGGGTTTGGTCCAACAAGTCGACTTTTAAGAACTTTTATTTTAGACCAATCGGCCAGGTGACTACGTTGGTAGTGAGTAAGCTTGGAACAAGCATAATCCGAGCCTACCCGTCTTGACATAGAATACTGATTTTCAATACATTTGTAATAGAAAGTCATGATTCTATTAAAGATACTGAGGCAAAGGATTATCCCACCCTATCAATTGCGTAAATAGACTGGAATGACTGTGATCGGAATTACTGATTATAAGGAAGTTTGGAATTTAATTTCTGACATGTTCTTTTGCGATTACCCACCCAGTTTATAGTGGAGTTTTTCATCGGTGCTGTTTGTGAATTGGCAGGTACAGAACCCAAGACGTCAAGTACATGAGGAGTAAAAGAGACGTGGTGGAGGTTTCCAGCGTTAACTGGTTGGGACGCAGTTATGGATCAGCGAAAGAAAGAGGCCGAAGGAAGGCAGACGATGTTATACTGGACTTTAGTGTATGATTGGTTACAAGAAGTCACATAAAAGAAGAACCAATTAAATACAAACTCATATATCGCTAAAATTCATGGGATTTGTAGTTTTAGCTGTTTCTTTTTATGGTTGTGTTTTTTAAAGTTGTTGCTGCTCGAGAAGTAAAGAGTTGAGCATAATCTTTCGCCTCCATGACTTTAATAGAATCATGTCTTTCTATTACGAATGCATTGAAAATCTGTATTTATTGTGTAATTTGTGCAGATTTCAAGCCATCCCGCAAAAAACATAGTGGTATTTCAGTCCTGCGTTTTCATAGTGTTTACAAGCCTGTCACTTACCTGCCATGACTCCACTATTACTCTATCCCCCCAACCCCCAATCCACCCATTACTCTCCAAACATTCACCTGTCGGTCTAACATTTGTAAACAATACAAGATAGAAAAGCATACTTATTCTGACATCAAGTGTTTAAAACAATGCACCTTCAAACACTGACTACATTTAATAAAAATTGCAATAACATATTTGATATTAAGCTGTGGTGGATATATAGATGATCTGCTGTGTATTTCTGCGATTTTTTAAATACGAAAACTTTCACATTACAAAAAAAAAAGCCACTTAGAAATGCTGGGGGTTCAACCCGCGACCTCATTGCCACAAGTCATGCCCTCCACCTCCGAGCAACATCCGCGAAGCACAATAGTGCCTTCCTGAATAAAGGATTAATGCATGATCCGTGGAACCAGGCTACGTAGCTCTCTGTGTTTAACCCATTCCTTTTTTGCTCATTTCACCCACACTGGAATCGTGGCTTGTAAGGTATGTATTACAATACAACAAACATTGGGATTGCTTGGTTCTTTCTCAGTCGCTCTTTTCCCAGTACATAAATGCAGAATGCTAACTCTTTTACGCGGGACCGAGCCTCATCCTTTGAAACCCCAGGCAGCCTGCCTGCGCTGGGAACGTGTTCTTTCTGTTTAATCTGCGATGTTTTTCATGAAATAAGCATACAAAATAACGTGTTTGTATTTATAGGGGGTACTTCATTTCCAGAGAACAGGGTTTTTTTTATCAATAGGAGCCCAGCTGTATTTCTGCACGAGTTACTGGCGACCTCCCTACACATAATACAAAATGGCTGCCACGTCCACAGGAAACACATCATGTCTCTTCTGATTCTCTCGGTACTTCTACTACCCCAGCACCCCTCCCTCCACGTAAAGCACCCTGTTCTGTTGGTATAAGAATTTGGTAATTCTTAAAATGCTACCAAAAAAAAAATGTCCTTCGAGCCGGATTTGAACCAGCGACCTAAGGATATCTGAATTTCCACTACAGTCCTCCGCTCTACCAACTGAGCTATCGAAGGTTCCTGGCTTTCTACGCTATGAATAGCATATTTTTGTATCTCATCACAGAATGTTGTTCCTTCTGTTTTATAAATCTATTTCTCAAAGCAATATACAGTAAAATGTACCTCTAAACAAATCCCTGGCCCTTTCTATATTTGGTAAGTGAAAAAGGGAAACATTTTAAGAGAAAATTGAGAGTGAAAGTGACTAAGATACATCCTGCAAATATAGCTGTATACTGCTGTCTTCGGATTTCTTGTATTTCCTATGTTTCTATTAAAATGGCATAATGAAGTAACAGTTGATACAGATGGGGCTTAATAGCCACCGATTAACAGACTCGCCAGCCAGCAAGCTGCTGAAACACTAAATGCCCACTGCAAAGCTATACAATGTTGAATGTAAATCTTACGTAATTTGAGTTCATAATATATTCTGAACCATTGTACCTGCGTAGTACAAAAAGGACGCACAGTCGGAGAGGAGATTGCAACAACTATCTTTTTAACTGCTAACATTGAACTGGCTTCCTTTTGCCAGTCCTCCTCTCACTAACCCAATGTCACACTTAAGACGCCCCCAACAGGGGGCCTTGGGCTTAAAAGCACAGGGGATCGTAACACCACCCCTGGACAAATGTTCAAAACTCTGAATCAGCACTCTTCGACCCAGCGGCTTCCTTGTTACTTGTTGGGGTCTGGTGCCCATTTCACTGGTGCCACTACCTCCTAGCGGGTTACCCAACAGTCCACCTCGAGCTGCACCTCCACTGGGCGGGACCCAAAGGTTGTCCCGAGGCTCCCGGTGCTGCAGATCTGGTTCTAGTTCCGGCGGAGGTGATTCACAGTCCTCTCTCTCGACCAGGTGTTTGAACAAAGAGCTGTTTCTCGTGATCTCCTTGTCTTCGACCAACCTAATCCTCCTCTGGCTTTATGGTCTATTGTAGAACCTCTCCACTCATTTGCCCACATTTTACCTTTGATAGTACTGGGACAAGGAAGGGGCGACCCTGGTGGCGTGGGCGATTTCGGGGGATCTTGGGCAAAACCAGGACTTTCGGGAGAGGCTTAGAAATTCATCAGAGAATCCTGGGCTCCCAAAACCAAGAAGGCCTACAGAGGTGCTTGGGATAAGTGGAGTAAATGGTGCATGGAGAGGGAAATACATCCTGTTCAAACAGATGTAGTCGATGTGGTGAAATTCCTGGTCAATCAGGCAGCTCAGGGTAGAGTATACTGGACTATTTACACATATCGTTCAGCGATTTCGGTAGGGCATGAAAACGTAGAAAGTCACCCCTTGGGCGAACATCCACTGGCGTGTAGAGTACTCAAAGGAATAAAAAGTATGATACCACCGGCTCTGAGATATCACCGTCTTTGGGACGTTAGTGGGGTGTTGAGATTGTTTGAGTCCTGGCCGGATAATGGCGGTCTGTCCAGGAAGGCTCTGTGGGCTAATCTGACTACCCTGCTCTGCTTAATATCGTGCAAAAGGGTCTCGGACATCAGGGCTCAGGAAGTGGACTGGAAATTGTTTTCGCCGACAGGCGTTCCCTTTCATATAACAAAGAGAACTAACACAGGGATCAGGACAGTCGATTATGCAGCATTTCCAGAAGGGCCCAAATTATGTCCAGTCAGTGGTTTGAAGCTGTATGAAAGTAACTCAACACAGTTCAGGTCCACAGTGGAATCACAATTGTGATAAGGAAACCCTTTATGGCAGTTTGGACAGCTACCTTGGCAAGATGGGTGAAGTGGTGCATGAGCCAAGCTGGCGTAGGTACAAGTCATTTCGGAGCACATTCGGTTAGGGGTGCCATGGCATCCACAGCATTCAGAATGGGGGCATGCCTAGCGGACATTTTGAAGGCAGGGGTTTGGTCCAACAAGTCGACTTTTAAGAACTTTTATTTTAGACCAATCGGCCAGGTGACTACGTTGGTAGTGAGTAAGCTTGGAACAAGCATAATCCGAGCCTACCCGTCTTGACATAGAATACTGATTTTCAATACATTTGTAATAGAAAGTCATGATTCTATTAAAGATACTGAGGCAAAGGATTATCCCACCCTATCAATTGCGTAAATAGACTGGAATGACTGTGATCAGAATTACTGATTATAAGGAAGTTTGGAATTTAATTTCTGACATGTTCTTTTGCGATTGCCCACCCAGTTTATAGTGGAGTTTTTCATTGGTGCTGTTTGTGAATTGGCAGGTACAGAACCCAAGACGTCAAGTACATGAGGAGTAAAAGAGACGTGGTGGAGGTTTCCAGCGTTAACTGGTTGGGACGCAGTTATGGATCAGCGAAAGAAAGAGGCCGAAGGAAGGCAGACGATGTTATACTGGACTTTAGTGTATGATTGGTTACAAGAAGTCACATAAAAGAAGAACCAATTAAATACAAACTCATATATCGCTAAAATTCATGGGATTTGTAGTTTTAGCTGTTTCTTTTTATGGTTGTGTTTTTTAAAGTTGTTGGCTGCTCGAGAAGTAAAGAGTTGAGCATAATCTTTCGCCTCCATGACTTTAATAGAATCATGTCTTTCTATTACGAATGCATTGAAAATCTGTATTTATTGTGTAATTTGTGCAGATTTCAAGCCATCCCGCAAAAAACATAGTGGTATTTCAGTCCTGCGTTTTCATAGTGTTTACAAGCCTGTCACTTACCTGCCATGACTCCACTATTACTCTATCCCCCCAACCCCCAATCCACCCATTACTCTCCAAACATTCACCTGTCGGTCTAACATTTGTAAACAATACAAGATAGAAAAGCATACTTATTCTGACATCAAGTGTTTAAAACAATGCACCTTCAAACAATGACTACATTTAATAAAAATTGCAATAACATATTTGATATTAAGCTGTGGTGGATATATAGATGATCTGCTGTGTATTTCTGCGATTTTTTAAATACGAAAACTTTCACATTACAAAAAAAAAAGCCACTTAGAAATGCGGGGGGTTCAACCCGCGACCTCATTGCCACAAGTCATGCCCTCCACCTCCGAGCAACATCCGCGAAGCACAATAGTGCCTTCCTGAATAAAGGATTAATGCATGATCCGTGGAACCAGGCTACGTAGCTCTCTGTGTTTAACCCATTCCTTTTTTGCTCATTTCACCCACACTGGAATCGTGGCTTGACAGGTATGTATTACAATACAACAAACATTGGGATTGCTTGGTTCTTTCTCAGTCGCTCTTTTCCCAGTACATAAATGCAGAATGCTAACTCTTTTACGCGGGACCGAGCCTCATCCTTTGAAACCCCAGGCAGCCTGCCTGCGCTGGGAACGTGTTCTTTCTGTTTAATCTGCGATGTTTTTCATGAAATAAGCATACAAAATAACGTGTTTGTATTTATAGGGGGTACTTCATTTCCAGAGAACAGGGTTTTTTTTATCAATAGGAGCCCAGCTGTATTTCTGCACGAGTTACTGGCGACCTCCCTACACATAATACAAAATGGCTGCCACGTCCACAGGAAACACATCATGTCTCTTCTGATTCTCTCGGTACTTCTACTACCCCAGCACCCCTCCCTCCACGTAAAGCACCCTGTTCTGTTGGTATAAGAATTTGGTAATTCTTAAAATGCTACCAAAAAAAAAAATGTCCTTCGAGCCGGATTTGAACCAGTGACCTAAGGATATCTAAATTTCCACTACAGTCCTCCGCTCTACCAACTGAGCTATCGAAGGCTCCTGGCTTTGTACGCTATGAATAGCATATTTTTGTATCTCATCACAGAATGTTGTTCCTTCTGTTTTATAAATCTATTTCTCAAAGCAATATACAGTAAAATGTACCTCTAAACAAATCCCTGGCCCTTTCTATATTTGGTAAGTGAAAAAGGGAAACATTTTAAGAGAAAATTGAGAGTGAAAGTGACTAAGATACATCCTGCAAATATAGCTGTATACTGCTGTCTTCGGATTTCTTGTATTTCCTATGTTTCTATTAAAATGGCATAATGAAGTAACAGTTGATACAGATGGGGCTTAATAGCCGCCGATTAACAGACTCGCCAGCCAGCAAGCTGCTGAAACACTAAATGCCCACTGCAAAGCTATACAATGTTGAATGTAAATCTTACGTAATTTGAGTTCATAATATATTCTGAACCATTGTACCTGCGTAGTACAAAAAGGACGCACAGTCGGAGAGGAGATTGCAACAACTATCTTTTTAACTGCTAACATTGAACTGGCTTCCTTTCGCCAGTCCTCCTCTCACTAACCCAATGTCACACTTAACACGCCCCCAACAGGGGGCCTTGGGCTTAAAAGCACAGGGGATCGTAACACCACCCCTGGACAAATGTTCAAAACTCTGAATCAGCACTCTTCGACCCAGCGGCTTCCTTGTTACTTGTTGGGGTCTGGTGCCCATTTCACTGGTGCCACTACCTCCTAGCGGGTTACCCAACAGTCCACCTCGAGCTGCACCTCCACTGGGCGGGACCCAAAGGTTGTCCCGAGGCTCCCGGTGCTGCAGATCTGGTTCTAGTTCCGGCGGAGGTGATTCACAGTCCTCTCTCTCGACCAGGTGTTTGAACAAAGAGCTGTTTCTCGTGATCTCCTTGTCTTCGACCAACCTAATCCTCCTCTGGCTTTATGGTCTATTGTAGAACCTCTCCACTCATTTGCCCACATTTTACCTTTGATAGTACTGGGACAAGGAAGGGGCGACCCTGGTGGCGTGGGCGATTTCGGGGGATCTTGGGCAAAACCAGGACTTTCGGGAGAGGCTTAGAAATTCATCAGAGAATCCTGGGCTCCCAAAACCAAGAAGGCCTACAGAGGTGCTTGGGATAAGTGGAGTAAATGGTGCATGGAGAGGGAAATACATCCTGTTCAAACAGATGTAGTCGATGTGGTGAAATTCCTGGTCAATCAGGCAGCTCAGGGTAGAGTATACTGGACTATTTACACATATCGTTCAGCGATTTCGGTAGGGCATGAAAACGTAGAAAGTCACCCCTTGGGCGAACATCCACTGGCGTGTAGAGTACTCAAAGGAATAAAAAGTATGATACCACCGGCTCTGAGATATCACCGTCTTTGGGACGTTAGTGGGGTGTTGAGATTGTTTGAGTCCTGGCCGGATAATGGCGGTCTGTCCAGGAAGGCTCTGTGGGCTAATCTGACTACCCTGCTCTGCTTAATATCGTGCAAAAGGGTCTCGGACATCAGGGCTCAGGAAGTGGACTGGAAATTGTTTTCGCCGACAGGCGTTCCCTTTCATATAACAAAGAGAACTAACACAGGGATCAGGACAGTCGATTATGCAGCATTTCCAGAAGGGCCCGAATTATGTCCAGTCAGTGGTTTGAAGCTGTATGAAAGTAACTCAACACAGTTCAGGTCCACAGTGGAATCACAATTGTGATAAGGAAACCCTTTATGGCAGTTTGGACAGCTACCTTGGCAAGATGGGTGAAGTGGTGCATGAGCCAAGCTGGCATAGGTACAAGTCATTTCGGAGCACATTCGGTTAGGGGTGCCATGGCATCCACAGCATTCAGAATGGGGGCATGCCTAGCGGACATTTTGAAGGCAGGGGTTTGGTCCAACAAGTCGACTTTTAAGAACTTTTATTTTAGACCAATCGGCCAGGTGACTACGTTGGTAGTGAGTAAGCTTGGAACAAGCATAATCCGAGCCTACCCGTCTTGACATAGAATACTGATTTTCAATACATTTGTAATAGAAAGTCATGATTCTATTAAAGATACTGAGGCAAAGGATTATCCCACCCTATCAATTGCGTAAATAGACTGGAATGACTGTGATCGGAATTACTGATTATAAGGAAGTTTGGAATTTAATTTCTGACATGTTCTTTTGCGATTGCCCACCCAGTTTATAGTGGAGTTTTTCATCGGTGCTGTTTGTGAATTGGCAGGTACAGAACCCAAGACGTCAAGTACATGAGGAGTAAAAGAGACGTGGTGGAGGTTTCCAGCGTTAACTGGTTGGGACGCAGTTATGGATCAGCGAAAGAAAGAGGCCGAAGGAAGGCAGACGATGTTATACTGGACTTTAGTGTATGATTGGTTACAAGAAGTCACATAAAAGAAGAACCAATTAAATACAAACTCATATATCGCTAAAATTCATGGGATTTGTAGTTTTAGCTGTTTCTTTTTATGGTTGTGTTTTTTAAAGTTGTTGCTGCTCGAGAAGTAAAGAGTTGAGCATAATCTTTCGCCTCCATGACTTTAATAGAATCATGTCTTTCTATTACGAATGCATTGAAAATCTGTATTTATTGTGTAATTTGTGCAGATTTCAAGCCATCCCGCAAAAAACATAGTGGTATTTCAGTCCTGCGTTTTCATAGTGTTTACAAGCCTGTCACTTACCTGCCATGACTCCACTATTACTCTATCCCCCCAACCCCCAATCCACCCATTACTCTCCAAACATTCACCTGTCGGTCTAACATTTGTAAACAATACAAGATAGAAAAGCATACTTATTCTGACATCAAGTGTTTAAAACAATGCACCTTCAAACACTGACTACATTTAATAAAAATTGCAATAACATATTTGATATTAAGCTGTGGTGGATATATAGATGATCTGCTGTGTATTTCTGCGATTTTTTAAATACGAAAACTTTCACATTACAAAAAAAAAAGCCACTTAGAAATGCTGGGGGTTCAACCCGCGACCTCATTGCCACAAGTCATGCCCTCCACCTCCGAGCAACATCCGCGAAGCACAATAGTGCCTTCCTGAATAAAGGATTAATGCATGATCCGTGGAACCAGGCTACGTAGCTCTCTGTGTTTAACCCATTCCTTTTTTGCTCATTTCACCCACACTGGAATCGTGGCTTGTAAGGTATGTATTACAATACAACAAACATTGGGATTGCTTGGTTCTTTCTCAGTCGCTCTTTTCCCAGTACATAAATGCAGAATGCTAACTCTTTTACGCGGGACCGAGCCTCATCCTTTGAAACCCCAGGCAGCCGGCCTGCGCTGGGAACGTGTTCTTTCTGTTTAATCTGCGATGTTTTTCATGAAATAAGCATACAAAATAACATGTTTGTATTTATAGGGGGTACTTCATTTCCAGAGAACAGGGGTTTTTTTATCAATAGGAGCCCAGCTGTATTTCTGCACGAGTTACTGGCGACCTCCCTACACATAATACAAAATTGCTGCCACGTCCACAGGAAACACATCATGTCTCTTCTGATTCTCTCGGTACTTCTACTACCCCAGCACCCCTCCCTCCACGTAAAGCACCCTGTTCTGTTGGTATAAGAATTTGGTAATTCTTAAAATGCTACCAAAAAAAAAATGTCCTTCGAGCCGGATTTGAACCAGCGACCTAAGGATATCTGAATTTCCACTACAGTCCTCCGCTCTACCAACTGAGCTATCGAAGGATCCTGGCTTTGTACGCTATGAATAGCATATTTTTGTATCTCATCACAGAATGTTGTTCCTTCTGTTTTATAAATCTATTTCTCAAAGCAATATACAGTAAAATGTACCTCTAAACAAATCCCTGGCCCTTTCTATATTTGGTAAGTGAAAAAGGGAAACATTTTAAGAGAAAATTGAGAGTGAAAGTGACTAAGATACATCCTGCAAATATAGCTGTATACTGCTGTCTTCGGATTTCTTGTATTTCCTATGTTTCTATTAAAATGGCATAATGAAGTAACAGTTGATACAGATGGGGCTTAATAGCCGCCGATTAACAGACTCGCCAGCCAGCAAGCTGCTGAAACACTAAATGCCCACTGCAAAGCTATACAATGTTGAATGTAAATCTTACGTAATTTGAGTTCATAATATATTCTGAACCATTGTACCTGCGTAGTACAAAAAGGACGCACAGTCGGAGAGGAGATTGCAACAACTATCTTTTTAACTGCTAACATTGAACTGGCTTCCTTTCGCCAGTCCTCCTCTCACTAACCCAATGTCACACTTAACACGCCCCCAACAGGGGGCCTTGGGCTTAAAAGCACAGGGGATCGTAACACCACCCCTGGACAAATGTTCAAAACTCTGAATCAGCACTCTTCGACCCAGCGGCTTCCTTGTTACTTGTTGGGGTCTGGTGCCCATTTCACTGGTGCCACTACCTCCTAGCGGGTTACCCAACAGTCCACCTCGAGCTGCACCTCCACTGGGCGGGACCCAAAGGTTGTCCCGAGGCTCCCGGTGCTGCAGATCTGGTTCTAGTTCCGGCGGAGGTGATTCACAGTCCTCTCTCTCGACCAGGTGTTTGAACAAAGAGCTGTTTCTCGTGATCTCCTTGTCTTCGACCAACCTAATCCTCCTCTGGCTTTATGGTCTATTGTAGAACCTCTCCACTCATTTGCCCACATTTTACCTTTGATAGTACTGGGACAAGGAAGGGGCGACCCTGGTGGCGTGGGCGATTTCGGGGGATCTTGGGCAAAACCAGGACTTTCGGGAGAGGCTTAGAAATTCATCAGAGAATCCTGGGCTCCCAAAACCAAGAAGGCCTACAGAGGTGCTTGGGATAAGTGGAGTAAATGGTGCATGGAGAGGGAAATACATCCTGTTCAAACAGATGTAGTCGATGTGGTGAAATTCCTGGTCAATCAGGCAGCTCAGGGTAGAGTATACTGGACTATTTACACATATCGTTCAGCGATTTCGGTAGGGCATGAAAACGTAGAAAGTCACCCCTTGGGCGAACATCCACTGGCGTGTAGAGTACTCAAAGGAATAAAAAGTATGATACCACCGGCTCTGAGATATCACCGTCTTTGGGACGTTAGTGGGGTGTTGAGATTGTTTGAGTCCTGGCCGGATAATGGCGGTCTGTCCAGGAAGGCTCTGTGGGCTAATCTGACTACCCTGCTCTGCTTAATATCGTGCAAAAGGGTCTCGGACATCAGGGCTCAGGAAGTGGACTGGAAATTGTTTTCGCCGACAGGCGTTCCCTTTCATATAACAAAGAGAACTAACACAGGGATCAGGACAGTCGATTATGCAGCATTTCCAGAAGGGCCCAAATTATGTCCAGTCAGTGGTTTGAAGCTGTATGAAAGTAACTCAACACAGTTCAGGTCCACAGTGGAATCACAATTGTGATAAGGAAACCCTTTATGGCAGTTTGGACAGCTACCTTGGCAAGATGGGTGAAGTGGTGCATGAGCCAAGCTGGCGTAGGTACAAGTCATTTCGGAGCACATTCGGTTAGGGGTGCCATGGCATCCACAGCATTCAGAATGGGGGCATGCCTAGCGGACATTTTGAAGGCAGGGGTTTGGTCCAACAAGTCGACTTTTAAGAACTTTTATTTTAGACCAATCGGCCAGGTGACTACGTTGGTAGTGAGTAAGCTTGGAACAAGCATAATCCGAGCCTACCCGTCTTGACATAGAATACTGATTTTCAATACATTTGTAATAGAAAGTCATGATTCTATTAAAGATACTGAGGCAAAGGATTATCCCACCCTATCAATTGCGTAAATAGACTGGAATGACTGTGATCAGAATTACTGATTATAAGGAAGTTTGGAATTTAATTTCTGACATGTTCTTTTGCGATTGCCCACCCAGTTTATAGTGGAGTTTTTCATTGGTGCTGTTTGTGAATTGGCAGGTACAGAACCCAAGACGTCAAGTACATGAGGAGTAAAAGAGACGTGGTGGAGGTTTCCAGCGTTAACTGGTTGGGACGCAGTTATGGATCAGCGAAAGAAAGAGGCCGAAGGAAGGCAGACGATGTTATACTGGACTTTAGTGTATGATTGGTTACAAGAAGTCACATAAAAGAAGAACCAATTAAATACAAACTAATATATCGCTAAAATTCATGGGATTTGTAGTTTTAGCTGTTTCTTTTTATGGTTGTGTTTTTTAAAGTTGTTGGCTGCTCGAGAAGTAAAGAGTTGAGCATAATCTTTCGCCTCCATGACTTTAATAGAATCATGTCTTTCTATTACGAATGCATTGAAAATCTGTATTTATTGTGTAATTTGTGCAGATTTCAAGCCATCCCGCAAAAAACATAGTGGTATTTCAGTCCTGCGTTTTCATAGTGTTTACAAGCCTGTCACTTACCTGCCATGACTCCACTATTACTCTATCCCCCCAACCCCCAATCCACCCATTACTCTCCAAACATTCACCTGTCGGTCTAACATTTGTAAACAATACAAGATAGAAAAGCATACTTATTCTGACATCAAGTGTTTAAAACAATGCACCTTCAAACACTGACTACATTTAATAAAAATTGCAATAACATATTTGATATTAAGCTGTGGTGGATATATAGATGATCTGCTGTGTATTTCTGCGATTTTTTAAATACGAAAACTTTCACATTACAAAAAAAAAGCCACTTAGAAATGCGGGGGGTTCAACCCGCGACCTCATTGCCACAAATCATGCCCTCCACCTCCGAGCAACATCCGCGAAGCACAATAGTGCCTTCCTGAATAAAGGATTAATGCATGATCCGTGGAACCAGGCTACGTAGCTCTCTGTGTTTAACCCATTCCTTTTTTGCTCATTTCACCCACACTGGAATCATGGCTTGTAAGGTATGTATTACAATACAACAAACATTGGGATTGCTTGGTTCTTTCTCAGTCGCTCTTTTCCCAGTACATAAATGCAGAATGCTAACTCTTTTACGCGGGACCGAGCCTCATCCTTTGAAACCCCAGGCAGCCGGCCTGCGCTGGGAACGTGTTCTTTCTGTTTAATCTGCGATGTTTTTCATGAAATAAGCATACAAAATAACATGTTTGTATTTATAGGGGGTACTTCATTTCCAGAGAACAGGGGTTTTTTTATCAATAGGAGCCCAGCTGTATTTCTGCACGAGTTACTGGCGACCTCCCTACACATAATACAAAATTGCTGCCACGTCCACAGGAAACACATCATGTCTCTTCTGATTCTCTCGGTACTTCTACTACCCCAGCACCCCTCCCTCCACGTAAAGCACCCTGTTCTGTTGGTATAAGAATTTGGTAATTCTTAAAATGCTACCAAAAAAAAAATGTCCTTCGAGCCGGATTTGAACCAGCGACCTAAGGATATCTGAATTTCCACTACAGTCCTCCGCTCTACCAACTGAGCTATCGAAGGATCCTGGCTTTGTACGCTATGAATAGCATATTTTTGTATCTCATCACAGAATGTTGTTCCTTCTGTTTTATAAATCTATTTCTCAAAGCAATATACAGTAAAATGTACCTCTAAACAAATCCCTGGCCCTTTCTATATTTGGTAAGTGAAAAAGGGAAACATTTTAAGAGAAAATTGAGAGTGAAAGTGACTAAGATACATCCTGCAAATATAGCTGTATACTGCTGTCTTCGGATTTCTTGTATTTCCTATGTTTCTATTAAAATGGCATAATGAAGTAACAGTTGATACAGATGGGGCTTAATAGCCGCCGATTAACAGACTCGCCAGCCAGCAAGCTGCTGAAACACTAAATGCCCACTGCAAAGCTATACAATGTTGAATGTAAATCTTACGTAATTTGAGTTCATAATATATTCTGAACCATTGTACCTGCGTAGTACAAAAAGGACGCACAGTCGGAGAGGAGATTGCAACAACTATCTTTTTAACTGCTAACATTGAACTGGCTTCCTTTCGCCAGTCCTCCTCTCACTAACCCAATGTCACACTTAACACGCCCCCAACAGGGGGCCTTGGGCTTAAAAGCACAGGGGATCGTAACACCACCCCTGGACAAATGTTCAAAACTCTGAATCAGCACTCTTCGACCCAGCGGCTTCCTTGTTACTTGTTGGGGTCTGGTGCCCATTTCACTGGTGCCACTACCTCCTAGCGGGTTACCCAACAGTCCACCTCGAGCTGCACCTCCACTGGGCGGGACCCAAAGGTTGTCCCGAGGCTCCCGGTGCTGCAGATCTGGTTCTAGTTCCGGCGGAGGTGATTCACAGTCCTCTCTCTCGACCAGGTGTTTGAACAAAGAGCTGTTTCTCGTGATCTCCTTGTCTTCGACCAACCTAATCCTCCTCTGGCTTTATGGTCTATTGTAGAACCTCTCCACTCATTTGCCCACATTTTACCTTTGATAGTACTGGGACAAGGAAGGGGCGACCCTGGTGGCGTGGGCGATTTCGGGGGATCTTGGGCAAAACCAGGACTTTCGGGAGAGGCTTAGAAATTCATCAGAGAATCCTGGGCTCCCAAAACCAAGAAGGCCTACAGAGGTGCTTGGGATAAGTGGAGTAAATGGTGCATGGAGAGGGAAATACATCCTGTTCAAACAGATGTAGTCGATGTGGTGAAATTCCTGGTCAATCAGGCAGCTCAGGGTAGAGTATACTGGACTATTTACACATATCGTTCAGCGATTTCGGTAGGGCATGAAAACGTAGAAAGTCACCCCTTGGGCGAACATCCACTGGCGTGTAGAGTACTCAAAGGAATAAAAAGTATGATACCACCGGCTCTGAGATATCACCGTCTTTGGGACGTTAGTGGGGTGTTGAGATTGTTTGAGTCCTGGCCGGATAATGGCGGTCTGTCCAGGAAGGCTCTGTGGGCTAATCTGACTACCCTGCTCTGCTTAATATCGTGCAAAAGGGTCTCGGACATCAGGGCTCAGGAAGTGGACTGGAAATTGTTTTCGCCGACAGGCGTTCCCTTTCATATAACAAAGAGAACTAACACAGGGATCAGGACAGTCGATTATGCAGCATTTCCAGAAGGGCCCAAATTATGTCCAGTCAGTGGTTTGAAGCTGTATGAAAGTAACTCAACACAGTTCAGGTCCACAGTGGAATCACAATTGTGATAAGGAAACCCTTTATGGCAGTTTGGACAGCTACCTTGGCAAGATGGGTGAAGTGGTGCATGAGCCAAGCTGGCGTAGGTACAAGTCATTTCGGAGCACATTCGGTTAGGGGTGCCATGGCATCCACAGCATTCAGAATGGGGGCATGCCTAGCGGACATTTTGAAGGCAGGGGTTTGGTCCAACAAGTCGACTTTTAAGAACTTTTATTTTAGACCAATCGGCCAGGTGACTACGTTGGTAGTGAGTAAGCTTGGAACAAGCATAATCCGAGCCTACCCGTCTTGACATAGAATACTGATTTTCAATACATTTGTAATAGAAAGTCATGATTCTATTAAAGATACTGAGGCAAAGGATTATCCCACCCTATCAATTGCGTAAATAGACTGGAATGACTGTGATCAGAATTACTGATTATAAGGAAGTTTGGAATTTAATTTCTGACATGTTCTTTTGCGATTGCCCACCCAGTTTATAGTGGAGTTTTTCATTGGTGCTGTTTGTGAATTGGCAGGTACAGAACCCAAGACGTCAAGTACATGAGGAGTAAAAGAGACGTGGTGGAGGTTTCCAGCGTTAACTGGTTGGGACGCAGTTATGGATCAGCGAAAGAAAGAGGCCGAAGGAAGGCAGACGATGTTATACTGGACTTTAGTGTATGATTGGTTACAAGAAGTCACATAAAAGAAGAACCAATTAAATACAAACTAATATATCGCTAAAATTCATGGGATTTGTAGTTTTAGCTGTTTCTTTTTATGGTTGTGTTTTTTAAAGTTGTTGGCTGCTCGAGAAGTAAAGAGTTGAGCATAATCTTTCGCCTCCATGACTTTAATAGAATCATGTCTTTCTATTACGAATGCATTGAAAATCTGTATTTATTGTGTAATTTGTGCAGATTTCAAGCCATCCCGCAAAAAACATAGTGGTATTTCAGTCCTGCGTTTTCATAGTGTTTACAAGCCTGTCACTTACCTGCCATGACTCCACTATTACTCTATCCCCCCAACCCCCAATCCACCCATTACTCTCCAAACATTCACCTGTCGGTCTAACATTTGTAAACAATACAAGATAGAAAAGCATACTTATTCTGACATCAAGTGTTTAAAACAATGCACCTTCAAACACTGACTACATTTAATAAAAATTGCAATAACATATTTGATATTAAGCTGTGGTGGATATATAGATGATCTGCTGTGTATTTCTGCGATTTTTTAAATACGAAAACTTTCACATTACAAAAAAAAAGCCACTTAGAAATGCGGGGGGTTCAACCCGCGACCTCATTGCCACAAATCATGCCCTCCACCTCCGAGCAACATCCGCGAAGCACAATAGTGCCTTCCTGAATAAAGGATTAATGCATGATCCGTGGAACCAGGCTACGTAGCTCTCTGTGTTTAACCCATTCCTTTTTTGCTCATTTCACCCACACTGGAATCATGGCTTGTAAGGTATGTATTACAATACAACAAACATTGGGATTGCTTGGTTCTTTCTCAGTCGCTCTTTTCCCAGTACATAAATGCAGAATGCTAACTCTTTTACGCGGGACCGAGCCTCATCCTTTGAAACCCCAGGCAGCCGGCCTGCGCTGGGATCGTGTTCTTTCTGTTTAATCTGCGATGTTTTTCATGAAATAAGCATACAAAATAACATGTTTGTATTTATAGGGGGTACTTCATTTCCAGAGAACAGGGGTTTTTTTATCAATAGGAGCCCAGCTGTATTTCTGCACGAGTTACTGGCGACCTCCCTACACATAATACAAAATTGCTGCCACGTCCACAGGAAACACATCATGTCTCTTCTGATTCTCTCGGTACTTCTACTACCCCAGCACCCCCCCCTCCACGTAAAGCACCCTGTTCTGTTGGTATAAGAATTTGGTAATTCTTAAAATGCTACCAAAAAAAAAATGTCCTTCGAGCCGGATTTGAACCAGCGACCTAAGGATATCTGAATTTCCACTACAGTCCTCCGCTCTACCAACTGAGCTATCGAAGGATCCTGGCTTTGTACGCTATGAATAGCATATTTTTGTATCTCATCACAGAATGTTGTTCCTTCTGTTTTATAAATCTATTTCTCAAAGCAATATACAGTAAAATGTACCTCTAAACAAATCCCTGGCCCTTTCTATATTTGGTAAGTGAAAAAGGGAAACATTTTAAGAGAAAATTGAGAGTGAAAGTGACTAAGATACATCCTGCAAATATAGCTGTATACTGCTGTCTTCGGATTTCTTGTATTTCCTATGTTTCTATTAAAATGGCATAATGAAGTAACAGTTGATACAGATGGGGCTTAATAGCCGCCGATTAACAGACTCGCCAGCCAGCAAGCTGCTGAAACACTAAATGCCCACTGCAAAGCTATACAATGTTGAATGTAAATCTTACGTAATTTGAGTTCATAATATATTCTGAACCATTGTACCTGCGTAGTACAAAAAGGACGCACAGTCGGAGAGGAGATTGCAACAACTATCTTTTTAACTGCTAACATTGAACTGGCTTCCTTTCGCCAGTCCTCCTCTCACTAACCCAATGTCACACTTAACACGCCCCCAACAGGGGGCCTTGGGCTTAAAAGCACAGGGGATCGTAACACCACCCCTGGACAAATGTTCAAAACTCTGAATCAGCACTCTTCGACCCAGCGGCTTCCTTGTTACTTGTTGGGGTCTGGTGCCCATTTCACTGGTGCCACTACCTCCTAGCGGGTTACCCAACAGTCCACCTCGAGCTGCACCTCCACTGGGCGGGACCCAAAGGTTGTCCCGAGGCTCCCGGTGCTGCAGATCTGGTTCTAGTTCCGGCGGAGGTGATTCACAGTCCTCTCTCTCGACCAGGTGTTTGAACAAAGAGCTGTTTCTCGTGATCTCCTTGTCTTCGACCAACCTAATCCTCCTCTGGCTTTATGGTCTATTGTAGAACCTCTCCACTCATTTGCCCACATTTTACCTTTGATAGTACTGGGACAAGGAAGGGGCGACCCTGGTGGCGTGGGCGATTTCGGGGGATCTTGGGCAAAACCAGGACTTTCGGGAGAGGCTTAGAAATTCATCAGAGAATCCTGGGCTCCCAAAACCAAGAAGGCCTACAGAGGTGCTTGGGATAAGTGGAGTAAATGGTGCATGGAGAGGGAAATACATCCTGTTCAAACAGATGTAGTCGATGTGGTGAAATTCCTGGTCAATCAGGCAGCTCAGGGTAGAGTATACTGGACTATTTACACATATCGTTCAGCGATTTCGGTAGGGCATGAAAACGTAGAAAGTCACCCCTTGGGCGAACATCCACTGGCGTGTAGAGTACTCAAAGGAATAAAAAGTATGATACCACCGGCTCTGAGATATCACCGTCTTTGGGACGTTAGTGGGGTGTTGAGATTGTTTGAGTCCTGGCCGGATAATGGCGGTCTGTCCAGGAAGGCTCTGTGGGCTAATCTGACTACCCTGCTCTGCTTAATATCGTGCAAAAGGGTCTCGGACATCAGGGCTCAGGAAGTGGACTGGAAATTGTTTTCGCCGACAGGCGTTCCCTTTCATATAACAAAGAGAACTAACACAGGGATCAGGACAGTCGATTATGCAGCATTTCCAGAAGGGCCCGAATTATGTCCAGTCAGTGGTTTGAAGCTGTATGAAAGTAACTCAACACAGTTCAGGTCCACAGTGGAATCACAATTGTGATAAGGAAACCCTTTATGGCAGTTTGGACAGCTACCTTGGCAAGATGGGTGAAGTGGTGCATGAGCCAAGCTGGCATAGGTACAAGTCATTTCGGAGCACATTCGGTTAGGGGTGCCATGGCATCCACAGCATTCAGAATGGGGGCATGCCTAGCGGACATTTTGAAGGCAGGGGTTTGGTCCAACAAGTCGACTTTTAAGAACTTTTATTTTAGACCAATCGGCCAGGTGACTACGTTGGTAGTGAGTAAGCTTGGAACAAGCATAATCCGAGCCTACCCGTCTTGACATAGAATACTGATTTTCAATACATTTGTAATAGAAAGTCATGATTCTATTAAAGATACTGAGGCAAAGGATTATCCCACCCTATCAATTGCGTAAATAGACTGGAATGACTGTGATCGGAATTACTGATTATAAGGAAGTTTGGAATTTAATTTCTGACATGTTCTTTTGCGATTGCCCACCCAGTTTATAGTGGAGTTTTTCATCGGTGCTGTTTGTGAATTGGCAGGTACAGAACCCAAGACGTCAAGTACATGAGGAGTAAAAGAGACGTGGTGGAGGTTTCCAGCGTTAACTGGTTGGGACGCAGTTATGGATCAGCGAAAGAAAGAGGCCGAAGGAAGGCAGACGATGTTATACTGGACTTTAGTGTATGATTGGTTACAAGAAGTCACATAAAAGAAGAACCAATTAAATACAAACTCATATATCGCTAAAATTCATGGGATTTGTAGTTTTAGCTGTTTCTTTTTATGGTTGTGTTTTTTAAAGTTGTTGGCTGCTCGAGAAGTAAAGAGTTGAGCATAATCTTTCGCCTCCATGACTTTAATAGAATCATGTCTTTCTATTACGAATGCATTGAAAATCTGTATTTATTGTGTAATTTGTGCAGATTTCAAGCCATCCCGCAAAAAACATAGTGGTATTTCAGTCCTGCGTTTTCATAGTGTTTACAAGCCTGTCACTTACCTGCCATGACTCCACTATTACTCTATCCCCCCAACCCCCAATCCACCCATTACTCTCCAAACATTCACCTGTCGGTCTAACATTTGTAAACAATACAAGATAGAAAAGCATACTTATTCTGACATCAAGTGTTTAAAACAATGCACCTTCAAACAATGACTACATTTAATAAAAATTGCAATAACATATTTGATATTAAGCTGTGGTGGATATATAGATGATCTGCTGTGTATTTCTGCGATTTTTTAAATACGAAAACTTTCACATTACAAAAAAAAAAGCCACTTAGAAATGCGGGGGGTTCAACCCGCGACCTCATTGCCACAAGTCATGCCCTCCACCTCCGAGCAACATCCGCGAAGCACAATAGTGCCTTCCTGAATAAAGGATTAATGCATGATCCGTGGAACCAGGCTACGTAGCTCTCTGTGTTTAACCCATTCCTTTTTTGCTCATTTCACCCACACTGGAATCGTGGCTTGACAGGTATGTATTACAATACAACAAACATTGGGATTGCTTGGTTCTTTCTCAGTCGCTCTTTTCCCAGTACATAAATGCAGAATGCTAACTCTTTTACGCGGGACCGAGCCTCATCCTTTGAAACCCCAGGCAGCCTGCCTGCGCTGGGAACGTGTTCTTTCTGTTTAATCTGCGATGTTTTTCATGAAATAAGCATACAAAATAACGTGTTTGTATTTATAGGGGGTACTTCATTTCCAGAGAACAGGGTTTTTTTTATCAATAGGAGCCCAGCTGTATTTCTGCACGAGTTACTGGCGACCTCCCTACACATAATACAAAATGGCTGCCACGTCCACAGGAAACACATCATGTCTCTTCTGATTCTCTCGGTACTTCTACTACCCCAGCACCCCTCCCTTCACGTAAAGCACCCTGTTCTGTTGGTATAAGAATTTGGTAATTCTTAAAATGCTACCAAAAAAAAAAATGTCCTTCGAGCCGGATTTGAACCAGCGACCTAAGGATATCTAAATTTCCACTACAGTCCTCCGCTCTACCAACTGAGCTATCAAAGGCTCCTGGCTTTGTACGCTATGAATAGCATATTTTTGTATCTCATCACAGAATGTTGTTCCTTCTGTTTTATAAATCTATTTCTCAAAGCAATATACAGTAAAATTTACCTCTAAACAAATCCCTGGCCCTTTCTATATTTGGTAAGTGAAAAAGGGAAACATTTTAAGAGAAAATTGAGAGTGAAAGTGACTAAGATACATCCTGCAAATATAGCTGTATACTGCTGTCTTCGGATTTCTTGTATTGCCTATGTTTCTATTAAAATGGCATAATGAAGTAACAGTTGATACAGATGGGGCTTAATAGCCGCCGATTAACAGACTCGCCAGCCAGCAAGCTGCTGAAACACTAAATGCCCACTGCAAAGCTATGCAATGTTGAATGTAAATCTTACGTAATTTGAGTTCATAATATATTCTGAACCATTGTACCTGCGTAGTACAAAAAGGACGCACAGTCGGAGAGGAGATTGCAACAACTATCTTTTTAACTGCTAACATTGAACTGGCTTCCTTTCGCCAGTCCTCCTCTCACTAACCCAATGTCACACTTAACACGCCCCCAACAGGGGGCCTTGGGCTTAAAAGCACAGGGGATCGTAACACCACCCCTGGACAAATGTTCAAAACTCTGAATCAGCACTCTTCGACCCAGCGGCTTCCTTGTTACTTGTTGGGGTCTGGTGCCCATTTCACTGGTGCCACTACCTCCTAGCGGGTTACCCAACAGTCCACCTCGAGCTGCACCTCCACTGGGCGGGACCCAAAGGTTGTCCCGAGGCTCCCGGTGCTGCAGATCTGGTTCTAGTTCCGGCGGAGGTGATTCACAGTCCTCTCTCTCGACCAGGTGTTTGAACAAAGAGCTGTTTCTCGTGATCTCCTTGTCTTCGACCAACCTAATCCTCCTCTGGCTTTATGGTCTATTGTAGAACCTCTCCACTCATTTGCCCACATTTTACCTTTGATAGTACTGGGACAAGGAAGGGGCGACCCTGGTGGCGTGGGCGATTTCGGGGGATCTTGGGCAAAACCAGGACTTTCGGGAGAGGCTTAGAAATTCATCAGAGAATCCTGGGCTCCCAAAACCAAGAAGGCCTACAGAGGTGCTTGGTATAAGTGGAGTAAATGGTGCATGGAGAGGGAAATACATCCTGTTCAAACAGATGTAGTCGATGTGGTGAAATTCCTGGTCAATCAGGCAGCTCAGGGTAGAGTATACTGGACTATTTACACATATCGTTCAGCGATTTCGGTAGGGCATGAAAACGTAGAAAGTCACCCCTTGGGCGAACATCCACTGGCGTGTAGAGTACTCAAAGGAATAAAAAGTATGATACCACCGGCTCTGAGATATCACCGTCTTTGGGACGTTAGTGGGGTGTTGAGATTGTTTGAGTCCTGGCCGGATAATGGCGGTCTGTCCAGGAAGGCTCTGTGGGCTAATCTGACTACCCTGCTCTGCTTAATATCGTGCAAAAGGGTCTCGGACATCAGGGCTCAGGAAGTGGACTGGAAATTGTTTTCGCCGACAGGCGTTCCCTTTCATATAACAAAGAGAACTAACACAGGGATCAGGACAGTCGATTATGCAGCATTTCCAGAAGGGCCCGAATTATGTCCAGTCAGTGGTTTGAAGCTGTATGAAAGTAACTCAACACAGTTCAGGTCCACAGTGGAATCACAATTGTGATAAGGAAACCCTTTATGGCAGTTTGGACAGCTACCTTGGCAAGATGGGTGAAGTGGTGCATGAGCCAAGCTGGCATAGGTACAAGTCATTTCGGAGCACATTCGGTTAGGGGTGCCATGGCATCCACAGCATTCAGAATGGGGGCATGCCTAGCGGACATTTTGAAGGCAGGGGTTTGGTCCAACAAGTCGACTTTTAAGAACTTTTATTTTAGACCAATCGGCCAGGTGACTACGTTGGTAGTGAGTAAGCTTGGAACAAGCATAATCCGAGCCTACCCGTCTTGACATAGAATACTGATTTTCAATACATTTGTAATAGAAAGTCATGATTCTATTAAAGATACTGAGGCAAAGGATTATCCCACCCTATCAATTGCGTAAATAGACTGGAATGACTGTGATCGGAATTACTGATTATAAGGAAGTTTGGAATTTAATTTCTGACATGTTCTTTTGCGATTGCCCACCCAGTTTATAGTGGAGTTTTTCATCGGTGCTGTTTGTGAATTGGCAGGTACAGAACCCAAGACGTCAAGTACATGAGGAGTAAAAGAGACGTGGTGGAGGTTTCCAGCGTTAACTGGTTGGGACGCAGTTATGGATCAGCGAAAGAAAGAGGCCGAAGGAAGGCAGACGATGTTATACTGGACTTTAGTGTATGATTGGTTACAAGAAGTCACATAAAAGAAGAACCAATTAAATACAAACTCATATATCGCTAAAATTCATGGGATTTGTAGTTTTAGCTGTTTCTTTTTATGGTTGTGTTTTTTAAAGTTGTTGGCTGCTCGAGAAGTAAAGAGTTGAGCATAATCTTTCGCCTCCATGACTTTAATAGAATCATGTCTTTCTATTACGAATGCATTGAAAATCTGTATTTATTGTGTAATTTGTGCAGATTTCAAGCCATCCCGCAAAAAACATAGTGGTATTTCAGTCCTGCGTTTTCATAGTGTTTACAAGCCTGTCACTTACCTGCCATGACTCCACTATTACTCTATCCCCCCAACCCCCAATCCACCCATTACTCTCCAAACATTCACCTGTCGGTCTAACATTTGTAAACAATACAAGATAGAAAAGCATACTTATTCTGACATCAAGTGTTTAAAACAATGCACCTTCAAACAATGACTACATTTAATAAAAATTGCAATAACATATTTGATATTAAGCTGTGGTGGATATATAGATGATCTGCTGTGTATTTCTGCGATTTTTTAAATACGAAAACTTTCACATTACAAAAAAAAAAGCCACTTAGAAATGCGGGGGGTTCAACCCGCGACCTCATTGCCACAAGTCATGCCCTCCACCTCCGAGCAACATCCGCGAAGCACAATAGTGCCTTCCTGAATAAAGGATTAATGCATGATCCGTGGAACCAGGCTACGTAGCTCTCTGTGTTTAACCCATTCCTTTTTTGCTCATTTCACCCACACTGGAATCGTGGCTTGACAGGTATGTATTACAATACAACAAACATTGGGATTGCTTGGTTCTTTCTCAGTCGCTCTTTTCCCAGTACATAAATGCAGAATGCTAACTCTTTTACGCGGGACCGAGCCTCATCCTTTGAAACCCCAGGCAGCCTGCCTGCGCTGGGAACGTGTTCTTTCTGTTTAATCTGCGATGTTTTTCATGAAATAAGCATACAAAATAACGTGTTTGTATTTATAGGGGGTACTTCATTTCCAGAGAACAGGGTTTTTTTTATCAATAGGAGCCCAGCTGTATTTCTGCACGAGTTACTGGCGACCTCCCTACACATAATACAAAATGGCTGCCACGTCCACAGGAAACACATCATGTCTCTTCTGATTCTCTCGGTACTTCTACTACCCCAGCACCCCTCCCTTCACGTAAAGCACCCTGTTCTGTTGGTATAAGAATTTGGTAATTCTTAAAATGCTACCAAAAAAAAAAATGTCTTTCGAGCCGGATTTGAACCAGCGACCTAAGGATATCTAAATTTCCACTACAGTCCTCCGCTCTACCAACTGAGCTATCAAAGGCTCCTGGCTTTGTACGCTATGAATAGCATATTTTTGTATCTCATCACAGAATGTTGTTCCTTCTGTTTTATAAATCTATTTCTCAAAGCAATATACAGTAAAATTTACCTCTAAACAAATCCCTGGCCCTTTCTATATTTGGTAAGTGAAAAAGGGAAACATTTTAAGAGAAAATTGAGAGTGAAAGTGACTAAGATACATCCTGCAAATATAGCTGTATACTGCTGTCTTCGGATTTCTTGTATTGCCTATGTTTCTATTAAAATGGCATAATGAAGTAACAGTTGATACAGATGGGGCTTAATAGCCGCCGATTAACAGACTCGCCAGCCAGCAAGCTGCTGAAACACTAAATGCCCACTGCAAAGCTATGCAATGTTGAATGTAAATCTTACGTAATTTGAGTTCATAATATATTCTGAACCATTGTACCTGCGTAGTACAAAAAGGACGCACAGTCGGAGAGGAGATTGCAACAACTATCTTTTTAACTGCTAACATTGAACTGGCTTCCTTTCGCCAGTCCTCCTCTCACTAACCCAATGTCACACTTAACACGCCCCCAACAGGGGGCCTTGGGCTTAAAAGCACAGGGGATCGTAACACCACCCCTGGACAAATGTTCAAAACTCTGAATCAGCACTCTTCGACCCAGCGGCTTCCTTGTTACTTGTTGGGGTCTGGTGCCCATTTCACTGGTGCCACTACCTCCTAGCGGGTTACCCAACAGTCCACCTCGAGCTGCACCTCCACTGGGCGGGACCCAAAGGTTGTCCCGAGGCTCCCGGTGCTGCAGATCTGGTTCTAGTTCCGGCGGAGGTGATTCACAGTCCTCTCTCTCGACCAGGTGTTTGAACAAAGAGCTGTTTCTCGTGATCTCCTTGTCTTCGACCAACCTAATCCTCCTCTGGCTTTATGGTCTATTGTAGAACCTCTCCACTCATTTGCCCACATTTTACCTTTGATAGTACTGGGACAAGGAAGGGGCGACCCTGGTGGCGTGGGCGATTTCGGGGGATCTTGGGCAAAACCAGGACTTTCGGGAGAGGCTTAGAAATTCATCAGAGAATCCTGGGCTCCCAAAACCAAGAAGGCCTACAGAGGTGCTTGGTATAAGTGGAGTAAATGGTGCATGGAGAGGGAAATACATCCTGTTCAAACAGATGTAGTCGATGTGGTGAAATTCCTGGTCAATCAGGCAGCTCAGGGTAGAGTATACTGGACTATTTACACATATCGTTCAGCGATTTCGGTAGGGCATGAAAACGTAGAAAGTCACCCCTTGGGCGAACATCCACTGGCGTGTAGAGTACTCAAAGGAATAAAAAGTATGATACCACCGGCTCTGAGATATCACCGTCTTTGGGACGTTAGTGGGGTGTTGAGATTGTTTGAGTCCTGGCCGGATAATGGCGGTCTGTCCAGGAAGGCTCTGTGGGCTAATCTGACTACCCTGCTCTGCTTAATATCGTGCAAAAGGGTCTCGGACATCAGGGCTCAGGAAGTGGACTGGAAATTGTTTTCGCCGACAGGCGTTCCCTTTCATATAACAAAGAGAACTAACACAGGGATCAGGACAGTCGATTATGCAGCATTTCCAGAAGGGCCCGAATTATGTCCAGTCAGTGGTTTGAAGCTGTATGAAAGTAACTCAACACAGTTCAGGTCCACAGTGGAATCACAATTGTGATAAGGAAACCCTTTATGGCAGTTTGGACAGCTACCTTGGCAAGATGGGTGAAGTGGTGCATGAGCCAAGCTGGCGTAGGTACAAGTCATTTCGGAGCACATTCGGTTAGGGGTGCCATGGCATCCACAGCATTCAGAATGGGGGCATGCCTAGCGGACATTTTGAAGGCAGGGGTTTGGTCCAACAAGTCGACTTTTAAGAACTTTTATTTTAGACCAATCGGCCAGGTGACTACGTTGGTAGTGAGTAAGCTTGGAACAAGCATAATCCGAGCCTACCCGTCTTAACATAGAATACTGATTTTCAATACATTTGTAATAGAAAGTCATGATTCTATTAAAGATACTGAGGTAAAGGATTATCCCACCCTATCAATTGCGTAAATAGACTGGAATGACTGTGATCGGAATTACTGATTATAAGGAAGTTTGGAATTTAATTTCTGACATGTTCTTTTGCGATTGCCCACCCAGTTTATAGTGGAGTTTTTCATTGGTGCTGTTTGTGAATTGGCAGGTACAGAACCCAAGACGTCAAGTACATGAGGAGTAAAAGAGACGTGGTGGAGGTTTCCAGCGTTAACTGGTTGGGACGCAGTTATGGATCAGCGAAAGAAAGAGGCCGAAGGAAGGCAGACGATGTTATACTGGACTTTAGTGTATGATTGGTTACAAGAAGTCACATAAAAGAAGAACCAATTAAATACAAACTCATATATCGCTAAAATTCATGGGATTTGTAGTTTTAGCTGTTTCTTTTAATGGTTGTGTTTTTTAAAGTTGTTGCTGCTCGAGAAGTAAAGAGTTGAGCATAATCTTTCGCCTCCATGACTTTAATAGAATCATGTCTTTCTATTACGAATGCATTGAAAATCTGTATTTATTGTGTAATTTGTGCAGATTTCAAGCCATCCCGCAAAAAACATAGTGGTATTTCAGTCCTGCGTTTTCATAGTGTTTACAAGCCTGTCACTTACCTGCCATGACTCTACTATTACTCTATCCCCCCAACCCCCAATCCACCCATTACTCTCCAAACATTCACCTGTCGGTCTAACATTTGTAAACAATACAAGATAGAAAAGCATACTTATTCTGACATCAAGTGTTTAAAACAATGCACCTTCAAACACTGACTACATTTAATAAAAATTGCAATAACATATTTGATATTAAGCTGTGGTGGATATATAGATGATCTGCTGTGTATTTCTGCGATTTTTTAAATACGAAAACTTTCACATTACAAAAAAAAAGCCACTTAGAAATGCGGGGGGTTCAACCCGCGACCTCATTGCCACAAGTCATGCCCTCCACCTCCGAGCAACATCCGCGAAGCACAATAGTGCCTTCCTGAATAAAGGATTAATGCATGATCCGTGGAACCAGGCAACGTAGCTCTCTGTGTTTAACCCATTCCTTTTTTGCTCATTTCACCCACACTGGAATCGTGGCTTGTAAGGTATGTATTACAATACAACAAACATTGGGATTGCTTGGTTCTTTCTCAGTCGCTCTTTTCCCAGTACATAAATGCAGAATGCTAACTCTTTTACGCGGGACCGAGCCTCATCCTTTGAAACCCCAGGCAGCCTGCCTGCGCTGGGAACGTGTTCTTTCTGTTTAATCTGCGATGTTTTTCATGAAATAAGCATACAAAATAACGTGTTTGTATTTATAGGGGGTACTTCATTTCCAGAGAACAGGGTTTTTTTTATCAATAGGAGCCCAGCTGTATTTCTGCACGAGTTACTGGCGACCTCCCTAAACATAATACAAAATGGCTGCCACGTCCACAGGAAACACATCATGTCTCTTCTGATTCTCTCGGTACTTCTACTACCCCAGCACCCCTCCCTCCACGTAAAGCACCCTGTTCTGTTGGTATAAGAATTTGGTAATTCTTAAAATGCTACCAAAAAAAAAAATGTCCTTCGAGCCGGATTTGAACCAGCGACCTAAGGATATCTGAATTTCCACTACAGTCCTCGCTCTACCAACTGAGCTATCGAAGGCTCCTGGCTTTGTACGCTATGAATAGCATATTTTTGTATCTCATCACAGAATGTTGTTCCTTCTGTGTTATAAATCTATTTCTCAAAGCAATATACAGTAAAATGTACCTCTAAACAAATCCCTGGCCCTTTCTATATTTGGTAAGTGAAAAAGGGAAACATTTTAAGAGAAAATTGAGAGTGAAAGTGACTAAGATACAGCCTGCAAATATAGCTGTATACTGCTGTCTTCGGATTTCTTGTATTGCCTATGTTTCTATTAAAATGGCATAATGAAGTAACAGTTGATACAGATGGGGCTTAATAGCCGCCGATTAACAGACTCGCCAGCCAGCAAGCTGCTGAAACACTAAATGCCCACTGCAAAGCTATACAATGTTGAATGTAAATCTTACGTAATTTGAGTTCATAATATATTCTGAACCATTGTACCTGCGTAGTACAAAAAGGACGCACAGTCGGAGAGGAGATTGCAACAACTATCTTTTTAACTGCTAACATTGAACTGGCTTCCTTTCGCCAGTCCTCCTCTCACTAACCCAATGTCACACTTAACACGCCCCCAACAGGGGGCCTTGGGCTTAAAAGCACAGGGGATCGTAACACCACCCCTGGACAAATGTTCAAAACTCTGAATCAGCACTCTTCGACCCAGCGGCTTCCTTGTTACTTGTTGGGGTCTGGTGCCCATTTCACTGGTGCCACTACCTCCTAGCGGGTTACCCAACAGTCCACCTCGAGCTGCACCTCCACTGGGCGGGACCCAAAGGTTGTCCCGAGGCTCCCGGTGCTGCAGATCTGGTTCTAGTTCCGGCGGAGGTGATTCACAGTCCTCTCTCTCGACCAGGTGTTTGAACAAAGAGCTGTTTCTCGTGATCTCCTTGTCTTCGACCAACCTAATCCTCCTCTGGCTTTATGGTCTATTGTAGAACCTCTCCACTCATTTGCCCACATTTTACCTTTGATAGTACTGGGACAAGGAAGGGCCGACCCTGGTGGCGTGGGCGATTTCGGGGGATCTTGGGCAAAACCAGGACTTTCGGGAGATGCTTAGAAATTCATCAGAGAATCCTGGGCTCCCAAAACCAAGAAGGCCTACAGAGGTGCTTGGGATAAGTGGAGTAAATGGTGCATGGAGAGGGAAATACATCCTGTTCAAACAGATGTAGTCGATGTGGTGAAATTCCTGGTCAATCAGGCAGCTCAGGGTAGAGTATACTGGACTATTTACACATATCGTTCAGCGATTTCGGTAGGGCATGAAAACGTAGAAAGTCACCCCTTGGGCGAACATCCACTGGCGTGTAGAGTACTCAAAGGAATAAAAAGTATGATACCACCGGCTCTGAGATATCACCGTCTTTGGGACGTTAGTGGGGTGTTGAGATTGTTTGAGTCCTGGCCGGATAATGGCGGTCTGTCCAGGAAGGCTCTGTGGGCTAATCTGACTACCCTGCTCTGCTTAATATCGTGCAAAAGGGTCTCGGACATCAGGGCTCAGGAAGTGGACTGGAAATTGTTTTCGCCGACAGGCGTTCCCTTTCATATAACAAAGAGAACTAACACAGGGATCAGGACAGTCGATTATGCAGCATTTCCAGAAGGGCCCAAATTATGTCCAGTCAGTGGTTTGAAGCTGTATGAAAGTAACTCAACACAGTTCAGGTCCACAGTGGAATCACAATTGTGATAAGGAAACCCTTTATGGCAGTTTGGACAGCTACCTTGGCAAGATGGGTGAAGTGGTGCATGAGCCAAGCTGGCGTAGGTACAAGTCATTTCGGAGCACATTCGGTTAGGGGTGCCATGGCATCCACAGCATTCAGAATGGGGGCATGCCTAGCGGACATTTTGAAGGCAGGGGTTTGGTCCAACAAGTCGACTTTTAAGAACTTTTATTTTAGACCAATCGGCCAGGTGACTACGTTGGTAGTGAGTAAGCTTGGAACAAGCATAATCCGAGCCTACCCGTCTTGACATAGAATACTGATTTTCAATACATTTGTAATAGAAAGTCATGATTCTATTAAAGATACTGAGGCAAAGGATTATCCCACCCTATCAATTGCGTAAATAGACTGGAATGACTGTGATCGGAATTACTGATTATAAGGAAGTTTGGAATTTAATTTCTGACATGTTCTTTTGCGATTGCCCACCCAGTTTATAGTGGAGTTTTTCATTGGTGCTGTTTGTGAATTGGCAGGTACAGAACCCAAGACGTCAAGTACATGAGGAATAAAAGAGACGTGGTGGAGGTTTCCAGCGTTAACTGGTTGGGACGCAGTTATGGATCAGCGAAAGAAAGAGGCCGAAGGAAGGCAGACGATGTTATACTGGACTTTAGTGTATGATTGGTTACAAGAAGTCACATAAAAGAAGAACCAATTAAATACAAACTCATATATCGCTAAAATTCATGGGATTTGTAGTTTTAGCTGTTTCTTTTTATGGTTGTGTTTTTTAAAGTTGTTGGCTGCTCGAGAAGTAAAGAGTTGAGCATAATCTTTCGCCTCCATGACTTTAATAGAATCATGTCTTTCTATTACGAATGCATTGAAAATCTGTATTTATTGTGTAATTTGTGCAGATTTCAAGCCATCCCGCAAAAAACATAGTGGTATTTCAGTCCTGCGTTTTCATAGTGTTTACAAGCCTGTCACTTACCTGCCATGACTCCACTATAACTCTATCCCCCCAACCCCCAATCCACCCATTACTCTCCAAACATTCACCTGTCGGTCTAACATTTGTAAACAATACAAGATAGAAAAGCATACTTATTCTGACATCAAGTGTTTAAAACAATGCACCTTCAAACACTGACTACATTTAATAAAAATTGCAATAACATATTTGATATTAAGCTGTGGTGGATATATAGATGATCTGCTGTGTATTTCTGCGATTTTTTAAATACGAAAACTTTCACATTACAAAAAAAAAAGCCACTTAGAAATGCTGGGGGTTCAACCCGCGACCTCATTGCCACAAGTCATGCCCTCCACCTCCGAGCAACATCCTCGAAGCACAATAGTGCCTTCCTGAATAAAGGATTAATGCATGATCCGTGGAACCAGGCTACGTAGCTCTCTGTGTTTAACCCATTCCTTTTTTGCTCATTTCACCCACACTGGAATCGTGGCTTGTAAGGTATGTATTACAATACAACAAACATTGGGATTGCTTGGTTCTTTCTCAGTCGCTCTTTTCCCAGTACATAAATGCAGAATGCTAACTCTTTTACGCGGGACCGAGCCTCATCCTTTGAAACCCCAGGCAGCCTGCCTGCGCTGGGAACGTGTTCTTTCTGTTTAATCTGCGATGTTTTTCATGAAATAAGCATACAAAATAACGTGTTTGTATTTATAGGGGGTACTTCATTTCCAGAGAACAGGGTTTTTTTTATCAATAGGAGCCCAGCTGTATTTCTGCACGAGTTACTGGCGACCTCCCTACACATAATACAAAATGGCTGCCACGTCCACAGGAAACACATCATGTCTCTTCTGATTCTCTCGGTACTTCTACTACCCCAGCACCCCTCCCTCCACGTAAAGCACCCTGTTCTGTTGGTATAAGAATTTGGTAATTCTTAAAATGCTACCAAAAAAAAAAATGTCCTTCGAGCCGGATTTGAACCAGTGACCTAAGGATATCTGAATTTCCACTACAGTGCTCCGCTCTACCAACTGAGCTATCGAAGGTTCCTGGCTTTCTACGCTATGAATAGCATATTTTTGTATCTCATCACAGAATGTTGTTCCTTCTGTTTTATAAATCTATTTCTCAAAGCAATATACAGTAAAATGTACCTCTAAACAAATCCCTGGCCCTTTCTATATTTGGTAAGTGAAAAAGGGAAACATTTTAAGAGAAAATTGAGAGTGAAAGTGACTAAGATACATCCTGCAAATATAGCTGTATACTGCTGTCTTCGGATTTCTTGTATTTCCTATGTTTCTATTAAAATGGCATAATGAAGTAACAGTTGATACAGATGGGGCTTAATAGCCGCCGATTAACAGACTCGCCAGCCAGCAAGCTGCTGAAACACTAAATGCCCACTGCAAAGCTATACAATGTTGAATGTAAATCTTACGTAATTTGAGTTCATAATATATTCTGAACCATTGTACCTGCGTAGTACAAAAAGGACGCACAGTCGGAGAGGAGATTGCAACAACTATCTTTTTAACTGCTAACATTGAACTGGCTTCCTTTCGCCAGTCCTCCTCTCACTAACCCAATGTCACACTTAACACGCCCCCAACAGGGGGCCTTGGGCTTAAAAGCACAGGGGATCGTAACACCACCCCTGGACAAATGTTCAAAACTCTGAATCAGCACTCTTCGACCCAGCGGCTTCCTTGTTACTTGTTGGGGTCTGGTGCCCATTTCACTGGTGCCACTACCTCCTAGCGGGTTACCCAACAGTCCACCTCGAGCTGCACCTCCACTGGGCGGGACCCAAAGGTTGTCCCGAGGCTCCCGGTGCTGCAGATCTGGTTCTAGTTCCGGCGGAGGTGATTCACAGTCCTCTCTCTCGACCAGGTGTTTGAACAAAGAGCTGTTTCTCGTGATCTCCTTGTCTTCGACCAACCTAATCCTCCTCTGGCTTTATGGTCTATTGTAGAACCTCTCCACTCATTTGCCCACATTTTACCTTTGATAGTACTGGGACAAGGAAGGGGCGACCCTGGTGGCGTGGGCGATTTCGGGGGATCTTGGGCAAAACCAGGACTTTCGGGAGAGGCTTAGAAATTCATCAGAGAATCCTGGGCTCCCAAAACCAAGAAGGCCTACAGAGGTGCTTGGGATAAGTGGAGTAAATGGTGCATGGAGAGGGAAATACATCCTGTTCAAACAGATGTAGTCGATGTGGTGAAATTCCTGGTCAATCAGGCAGCTCAGGGTAGAGTATACTGGACTATTTACACATATCGTTCAGCGATTTCGGTAGGGCATGAAAACGTAGAAAGTCACCCCTTGGGCGAACATCCACTGGCGTGTAGAGTACTCAAAGGAATAAAAAGTATGATACCACCGGCTCTGAGATATCACCGTCTTTGGGACGTTAGTGGGGTGTTGAGATTGTTTGAGTCCTGGCCGGATAATGGCGGTCTGTCCAGGAAGGCTCTGTGGGCTAATCTGACTACCCTGCTCTGCTTAATATCGTGCAAAAGGGTCTCGGACATCAGGGCTCAGGAAGTGGACTGGAAATTGTTTTCGCCGACAGGCGTTCCCTTTCATATAACAAAGAGAACTAACACAGGGATCAGGACAGTCGATTATGCAGCATTTCCAGAAGGGCCCAAATTATGTCCAGTCAGTGGTTTGAAGCTGTATGAAAGTAACTCAACACAGTTCAGGTCCACAGTGGAATCACAATTGTGATAAGGAAACCCTTTATGGCAGTTTGGACAGCTACCTTGGCAAGATGGGTGAAGTGGTGCATGAGCCAAGCTGGCGTAGGTACAAGTCATTTCGGAGCACATTCGGTTAGGGGTGCCATGGCATCCACAGCATTCAGAATGGGGGCATGCCTAGCGGACATTTTGAAGGCAGGGGTTTGGTCCAACAAGTCGACTTTTAAGAACTTTTATTTTAGACCAATCGGCCAGGTGACTACGTTGGTAGTGAGTAAGCTTGGAACAAGCATAATCCGAGCCTACCCGTCTTGACATAGAATACTGATTTTCAATACATTTGTAATAGAAAGTCATGATTCTATTAAAGATACTGAGGCAAAGGATTATCCCACCCTATCAATTGCGTAAATAGACTGGAATGACTGTGATCAGAATTACTGATTATAAGGAAGTTTGGAATTTAATTTCTGACATGTTCTTTTGCGATTGCCCACCCAGTTTATAGTGGAGTTTTTCATTGGTGCTGTTTGTGAATTGGCAGGTACAGAACCCAAGACGTCAAGTACATGAGGAGTAAAAGAGACGTGGTGGAGGTTTCCAGCGTTAACTGGTTGGGACGCAGTTATGGATCAGCGAAAGAAAGAGGCCGAAGGAAGGCAGACAATGTTATACTGGACTTTAGTGTATGATTGGTTACAAGAAGTCACATAAAAGAAGAACCAATTAAATACAAACTCATATATCGCTAAAATTCATGGGATTTGTAGTTTTAGCTGTTTCTTTTTATGGTTGTGTTTTTTAAAGTTGTTGGCTGCTCGAGAAGTAAAGAGTTGAGCATAATCTTTCGCCTCCATGACTTTAATAGAATCATGTCTTTCTATTACGAATGCATTGAAAATCTGTATTTATTGTGTAATTTGTGCAGATTTCAAGCCATCCCGCAAAAAACATAGTGGTATTTCAGTCCTGCGTTTTCATAGTGTTTACAAGCCTGTCACTTACCTGCCATGACTCCACTATTACTCTATCCCCCCAACCCCCAATCCACCCATTACTCTCCAAACATTCACCTGTCGGTCTAACATTTGTAAACAATACAAGATAGAAAAGCATACTTATTCTGACATCAAGTGTTTAAAACAATGCACCTTCAAACACTGACTACATTTAATAAAAATTGCAATAACATATTTGATATTAAGCTGTGGTGGATATATAGATGATCTGCTGTGTATTTCTGCGATTTTTTAAATACGAAAACTTTCACATTACAAAAAAAAAGCCACTTAGAAATGCGGGGGGTTCAACCCGCGACCTCATTGCCACAAATCATGCCCTCCACCTCCGAGCAACATCCGCGAAGCACAATAGTGCCTTCCTGAATAAAGGATTAATGCATGATCCGTGGAACCAGGCTACGTAGCTCTCTGTGTTTAACCCATTCCTTTTTTGCTCATTTCACCCACACTGGAATCATGGCTTGTAAGGTATGTATTACAATACAACAAACATTGGGATTGCTTGGTTCTTTCTCAGTCGCTCTTTTCCCAGTACATAAATGCAGAATGCTAACTCTTTTACGCGGGACCGAGCCTCATCCTTTGAAACCCCAGGCAGCCGGCCTGCGCTGGGAACGTGTTCTTTCTGTTTAATCTGCGATGTTTTTCATGAAATAAGCATACAAAATAACATGTTTGTATTTATAGGGGGTACTTCATTTCCAGAGAACAGGGGTTTTTTTATCAATAGGAGCCCAGCTGTATTTCTGCACGAGTTACTGGCGACCTCCCTACACATAATACAAAATTGCTGCCACGTCCACAGGAAACACATCATGTCTCTTCTGATTCTCTCGGTACTTCTACTACCCCAGCACCCCTCCCTCCACGTAAAGCACCCTGTTCTGTTGGTATAAGAATTTGGTAATTCTTAAAATGCTACCAAAAAAAAAATGTCCTTCGAGCCGGATTTGAACCAGCGACCTAAGGATATCTGAATTTCCACTACAGTCCTCGGCTCTACCAACTGAGCTATCGAAGGATCCTGGCTTTGTACGCTATGAATAGCATATTTTTGTATCTCATCACAGAATGTTGTTCCTTCTGTTTTATAAATCTATTTCTCAAAGCAATATACAGTAAAATGTACCTCTAAACAAATCCCTGGCCCTTTCTATATTTGGTAAGTGAAAAAGGGAAACATTTTAAGAGAAAATTGAGAGTGAAAGTGACTAAGATACATCCTGCAAATATAGCTGTATACTGCTGTCTTCGGATTTCTTGTATTTCCTATGTTTCTATTAAAATGGCATAATGAAGTAACAGTTGATACAGATGGGGCTTAATAGCCGCCGATTAACAGACTCGCCAGCCAGCAAGCTGCTGAAACACTAAATGCCCACTGCAAAGCTATACAATGTTGAATGTAAATCTTACGTAATTTGAGTTCATAATATATTCTGAACCATTGTACCTGCGTAGTACAAAAAGGACGCACAGTCGGAGAGGAGATTGCAACAACTATCTTTTTAACTGCTAACATTGAACTGGCTTCCTTTCGCCAGTCCTCCTCTCACTAACCCAATGTCACACTTAACACGCCCCCAACAGGGGGCCTTGGGCTTAAAAGCACAGGGGATCGTAACACCACCCCTGGACAAATGTTCAAAACTCTGAATCAGCACTCTTCGACCCAGCGGCTTCCTTGTTACTTGTTGGGGTCTGGTGCCCATTTCACTGGTGCCACTACCTCCTAGCGGGTTACCCAACAGTCCACCTCGAGCTGCACCTCCACTGGGCGGGACCCAAAGGTTGTCCCGAGGCTCCCGGTGCTGCAGATCTGGTTCTAGTTCCGGCGGAGGTGATTCACAGTCCTCTCTCTCGACCAGGTGTTTGAACAAAGAGCTGTTTCTCGTGATCTCCTTGTCTTCGACCAACCTAATCCTCCTCTGGCTTTATGGTCTATTGTAGAACCTCTCCACTCATTTGCCCACATTTTACCTTTGATAGTACTGGGACAAGGAAGGGGCGACCCTGGTGGCGTGGGCGATTTCGGGGGATCTTGGGCAAAACCAGGACTTTCGGGAGAGGCTTAGAAATTCATCAGAGAATCCTGGGCTCCCAAAACCAAGAAGGCCTACAGAGGTGCTTGGGATAAGTGGAGTAAATGGTGCATGGAGAGGGAAATACATCCTGTTCAAACAGATGTAGTCGATGTGGTGAAATTCCTGGTCAATCAGGCAGCTCAGGGTAGAGTATACTGGACTATTTACACATATCGTTCAGCGATTTCGGTAGGGCATGAAAACGTAGAAAGTCACCCCTTGGGCGAACATCCACTGGCGTGTAGAGTACTCAAAGGAATAAAAAGTATGATACCACCGGCTCTGAGATATCACCGTCTTTGGGACGTTAGTGGGGTGTTGAGATTGTTTGAGTCCTGGCCGGATAATGGCGGTCTGTCCAGGAAGGCTCTGTGGGCTAATCTGACTACCCTGCTCTGCTTAATATCGTGCAAAAGGGTCTCGGACATCAGGGCTCAGGAAGTGGACTGGAAATTGTTTTCGCCGACAGGCGTTCCCTTTCATATAACAAAGAGAACTAACACAGGGATCAGGACAGTCGATTATGCAGCATTTCCAGAAGGGCCCAAATTATGTCCAGTCAGTGGTTTGAAGCTGTATGAAAGTAACTCAACACAGTTCAGGTCCACAGTGGAATCACAATTGTGATAAGGAAACCCTTTATGGCAGTTTGGACAGCTACCTTGGCAAGATGGGTGAAGTGGTGCATGAGCCAAGCTGGCGTAGGTACAAGTCATTTCGGAGCACATTCGGTTAGGGGTGCCATGGCATCCACAGCATTCAGAATGGGGGCATGCCTAGCGGACATTTTGAAGGCAGGGGTTTGGTCCAACAAGTCGACTTTTAAGAACTTTTATTTTAGACCAATCGGCCAGGTGACTACGTTGGTAGTGAGTAAGCTTGGAACAAGCATAATCCGAGCCTACCCGTCTTGACATAGAATACTGATTTTCAATACATTTGTAATAGAAAGTCATGATTCTATTAAAGATACTGAGGCAAAGGATTATCCCACCCTATCAATTGCGTAAATAGACTGGAATGACTGTGATCAGAATTACTGATTATAAGGAAGTTTGGAATTTAATTTCTGACATGTTCTTTTGCGATTGCCCACCCAGTTTATAGTGGAGTTTTTCATTGGTGCTGTTTGTGAATTGGCAGGTACAGAACCCAAGACGTCAAGTACATGAGGAGTAAAAGAGACGTGGTGGAGGTTTCCAGCGTTAACTGGTTGGGACGCAGTTATGGATCAGCGAAAGAAAGAGGCCGAAGGAAGGCAGACGATGTTATACTGGACTTTAGTGTATGATTGGTTACAAGAAGTCACATAAAAGAAGAACCAATTAAATACAAACTAATATATCGCTAAAATTCATGGGATTTGTAGTTTTAGCTGTTTCTTTTTATGGTTGTGTTTTTTAAAGTTGTTGGCTGCTCGAGAAGTAAAGAGTTGAGCATAATCTTTCGCCTCCATGACTTTAATAGAATCATGTCTTTCTATTACGAATGCATTGAAAATCTGTATTTATTGTGTAATTTGTGCAGATTTCAAGCCATCCCGCAAAAAACATAGTGGTATTTCAGTCCTGCGTTTTCATAGTGTTTACAAGCCTGTCACTTACCTGCCATGACTCCACTATTACTCTATCCCCCCAACCCCCAATCCACCCATTACTCTCCAAACATTCACCTGTCGGTCTAACATTTGTAAACAATACAAGATAGAAAAGCATACTTATTCTGACATCAAGTGTTTAAAACAATGCACCTTCAAACACTGACTACATTTAATAAAAATTGCAATAACATATTTGATATTAAGCTGTGGTGGATATATAGATGATCTGCTGTGTATTTCTGCGATTTTTTAAATACGAAAACTTTCACATTACAAAAAAAAAGCCACTTAGAAATGCGGGGGGTTCAACCCGCGACCTCATTGCCACAAATCATGCCCTCCACCTCCGAGCAACATCCGCGAAGCACAATAGTGCCTTCCTGAATAAAGGATTAATGCATGATCCGTGGAACCAGGCTACGTAGCTCTCTGTGTTTAACCCATTCCTTTTTTGCTCATTTCACCCACACTGGAATCATGGCTTGTAAGGTATGTATTACAATACAACAAACATTGGGATTGCTTGGTTCTTTCTCAGTCGCTCTTTTCCCAGTACATAAATGCAGAATGCTAACTCTTTTACGCGGGACCGAGCCTCATCCTTTGAAACCCCAGGCAGCCGGCCTGCGCTGGGATCGTGTTCTTTCTGTTTAATCTGCGATGTTTTTCATGAAATAAGCATACAAAATAACATGTTTGTATTTATAGGGGGTACTTCATTTCCAGAGAACAGGGGTTTTTTTATCAATAGGAGCCCAGCTGTATTTCTGCACGAGTTACTGGCGACCTCCCTACACATAATACAAAATTGCTGCCACGTCCACAGGAAACACATCATGTCTCTTCTGATTCTCTCGGTACTTCTACTACCCCAGCACCCCCCCCTCCACGTAAAGCACCCTGTTCTGTTGGTATAAGAATTTGGTAATTCTTAAAATGCTACCAAAAAAAAAATGTCCTTCGAGCCGGATTTGAACCAGCGACCTAAGGATATCTGAATTTCCACTACAGTCCTCCGCTCTACCAACTGAGCTATCGAAGGATCCTGGCTTTGTACGCTATGAATAGCATATTTTTGTATCTCATCACAGAATGTTGTTCCTCCTGTTTTATAAATCTATTTCTCAAAGCAATATACAGTAAAATGTACCTCTAAACAAATCCCTGGCCCTTTCTATATTTGGTAAGTGAAAAAGGGAAACATTTTAAGAGAAAATTGAGAGTGAAAGTGACTAAGATACATCCTGCAAATATAGCTGTATACTGCTGTCTTCGGATTTCTTGTATTTCCTATGTTTCTATTAAAATGGCATAATGAAGTAACAGTTGATACAGATGGGGCTTAATAGCCGCCGATTAACAGACTCGCCAGCCAGCAAGCTGCTGAAACACTAAATGCCCACTGCAAAGCTATACAATGTTGAATGTAAATCTTACGTAATTTGAGTTCATAATATATTCTGAACCATTGTACCTGCGTAGTACAAAAAGGACGCACAGTCGGAGAGGAGATTGCAACAACTATCTTTTTAACTGCTAACATTGAACTGGCTTCCTTTCGCCAGTCCTCCTCTCACTAACCCAATGTCACACTTAACACGCCCCCAACAGGGGGCCTTGGGCTTAAAAGCACAGGGGATCGTAACACCACCCCTGGACAAATGTTCAAAACTCTGAATCAGCACTCTTCGACCCAGCGGCTTCCTTGTTACTTGTTGGGGTCTGGTGCCCATTTCACTGGTGCCACTACCTCCTAGCGGGTTACCCAACAGTCCACCTCGAGCTGCACCTCCACTGGGCGGGACCCAAAGGTTGTCCCGAGGCTCCCGGTGCTGCAGATCTGGTTCTAGTTCCGGCGGAGGTGATTCACAGTCCTCTCTCTCGACCAGGTGTTTGAACAAAGAGCTGTTTCTCGTGATCTCCTTGTCTTCGACCAACCTAATCCTCCTCTGGCTTTATGGTCTATTGTAGAACCTCTCCACTCATTTGCCCACATTTTACCTTTGATAGTACTGGGACAAGGAAGGGGCGACCCTGGTGGCGTGGGCGATTTCGGGGGATCTTGGGCAAAACCAGGACTTTCGGGAGAGGCTTAGAAATTCATCAGAGAATCCTGGGCTCCCAAAACCAAGAAGGCCTACAGAGGTGCTTGGGATAAGTGGAGTAAATGGTGCATGGAGAGGGAAATACATCCTGTTCAAACAGATGTAGTCGATGTGGTGAAATTCCTGGTCAATCAGGCAGCTCAGGGTAGAGTATACTGGACTATTTACACATATCGTTCAGCGATTTCGGTAGGGCATGAAAACGTAGAAAGTCACCCCTTGGGCGAACATCCACTGGCGTGTAGAGTACTCAAAGGAATAAAAAGTATGATACCACCGGCTCTGAGATATCACCGTCTTTGGGACGTTAGTGGGGTGTTGAGATTGTTTGAGTCCTGGCCGGATAATGGCGGTCTGTCCAGGAAGGCTCTGTGGGCTAATCTGACTACCCTGCTCTGCTTAATATCGTGCAAAAGGGTCTCGGACATCAGGGCTCAGGAAGTGGACTGGAAATTGTTTTCGCCGACAGGCGTTCCCTTTCATATAACAAAGAGAACTAACACAGGGATCAGGACAGTCGATTATGCAGCATTTCCAGAAGGGCCCGAATTATGTCCAGTCAGTGGTTTGAAGCTGTATGAAAGTAACTCAACACAGTTCAGGTCCACAGTGGAATCACAATTGTGATAAGGAAACCCTTTATGGCAGTTTGGACAGCTACCTTGGCAAGATGGGTGAAGTGGTGCATGAGCCAAGCTGGCATAGGTACAAGTCATTTCGGAGCACATTCGGTTAGGGGTGCCATGGCATCCACAGCATTCAGAATGGGGGCATGCCTAGCGGACATTTTGAAGGCAGGGGTTTGGTCCAACAAGTCGACTTTTAAGAACTTTTATTTTAGACCAATCGGCCAGGTGACTACGTTGGTAGTGAGTAAGCTTGGAACAAGCATAATCCGAGCCTACCCGTCTTGACATAGAATACTGATTTTCAATACATTTGTAATAGAAAGTCATGATTCTATTAAAGATACTGAGGCAAAGGATTATCCCACCCTATCAATTGCGTAAATAGACTGGAATGACTGTGATCGGAATTACTGATTATAAGGAAGTTTGGAATTTAATTTCTGACATGTTCTTTTGCGATTGCCCACCCAGTTTATAGTGGAGTTTTTCATCGGTGCTGTTTGTGAATTGGCAGGTACAGAACCCAAGACGTCAAGTACATGAGGAGTAAAAGAGACGTGGTGGAGGTTTCCAGCGTTAACTGGTTGGGACGCAGTTATGGATCAGCGAAAGAAAGAGGCCGAAGGAAGGCAGACGATGTTATACTGGACTTTAGTGTATGATTGGTTACAAGAAGTCACATAAAAGAAGAACCAATTAAATACAAACTCATATATCGCTAAAATTCATGGGATTTGTAGTTTTAGCTGTTTCTTTTTATGGTTGTGTTTTTTAAAGTTGTTGGCTGCTCGAGAAGTAAAGAGTTGAGCATAATCTTTCGCCTCCATGACTTTAATAGAATCATGTCTTTCTATTACGAATGCATTGAAAATCTGTATTTATTGTGTAATTTGTGCAGATTTCAAGCCATCCCGCAAAAAACATAGTGGTATTTCAGTCCTGCGTTTTCATAGTGTTTACAAGCCTGTCACTTACCTGCCATGACTCCACTATTACTCTATCCCCCCAACCCCCAATCCACCCATTACTCTCCAAACATTCACCTGTCGGTCTAACATTTGTAAACAATACAAGATAGAAAAGCATACTTATTCTGACATCAAGTGTTTAAAACAATGCACCTTCAAACAATGACTACATTTAATAAAAATTGCAATAACATATTTGATATTAAGCTGTGGTGGATATATAGATGATCTGCTGTGTATTTCTGCGATTTTTTAAATACGAAAACTTTCACATTACAAAAAAAAAAGCCACTTAGAAATGCGGGGGGTTCAACCCGCGACCTCATTGCCACAAGTCATGCCCTCCACCTCCGAGCAACATCCGCGAAGCACAATAGTGCCTTCCTGAATAAAGGATTAATGCATGATCCGTGGAACCAGGCTACGTAGCTCTCTGTGTTTAACCCATTCCTTTTTTGCTCATTTCACCCACACTGGAATCGTGGCTTGACAGGTATGTATTACAATACAACAAACATTGGGATTGCTTGGTTCTTTCTCAGTCGCTCTTTTCCCAGTACATAAATGCAGAATGCTAACTCTTTTACGCGGGACCGAGCCTCATCCTTTGAAACCCCAGGCAGCCTGCCTGCGCTGGGAACGTGTTCTTTCTGTTTAATCTGCGATGTTTTTCATGAAATAAGCATACAAAATAACGTGTTTGTATTTATAGGGGGTACTTCATTTCCAGAGAACAGGGTTTTTTTTATCAATAGGAGCCCAGCTGTATTTCTGCACGAGTTACTGGCGACCTCCCTACACATAATACAAAATGGCTGCCACGTCCACAGGAAACACATCATGTCTCTTCTGATTCTCTCGGTACTTCTACTACCCCAGCACCCCTCCCTTCACGTAAAGCACCCTGTTCTGTTGGTATAAGAATTTGGTAATTCTTAAAATGCTACCAAAAAAAAAAATGTCCTTCGAGCCGGATTTGAACCAGCGACCTAAGGATATCTAAATTTCCACTACAGTCCTCCGCTCTACCAACTGAGCTATCAAAGGCTCCTGGCTTTGTACGCTATGAATAGCATATTTTTGTATCTCATCACAGAATGTTGTTCCTTCTGTTTTATAAATCTATTTCTCAAAGCAATATACAGTAAAATTTACCTCTAAACAAATCCCTGGCCCTTTCTATATTTGGTAAGTGAAAAAGGGAAACATTTTAAGAGAAAATTGAGAGTGAAAGTGACTAAGATACATCCTGCAAATATAGCTGTATACTGCTGTCTTCGGATTTCTTGTATTGCCTATGTTTCTATTAAAATGGCATAATGAAGTAACAGTTGATACAGATGGGGCTTAATAGCCGCCGATTAACAGACTCGCCAGCCAGCAAGCTGCTGAAACACTAAATGCCCACTGCAAAGCTATGCAATGTTGAATGTAAATCTTACGTAATTTGAGTTCATAATATATTCTGAACCATTGTACCTGCGTAGTACAAAAAGGACGCACAGTCGGAGAGGAGATTGCAACAACTATCTTTTTAACTGCTAACATTGAACTGGCTTCCTTTCGCCAGTCCTCCTCTCACTAACCCAATGTCACACTTAACACGCCCCCAACAGGGGGCCTTGGGCTTAAAAGCACAGGGGATCGTAACACCACCCCTGGACAAATGTTCAAAACTCTGAATCAGCACTCTTCGACCCAGCGGCTTCCTTGTTACTTGTTGGGGTCTGGTGCCCATTTCACTGGTGCCACTACCTCCTAGCGGGTTACCCAACAGTCCACCTCGAGCTGCACCTCCACTGGGCGGGACCCAAAGGTTGTCCCGAGGCTCCCGGTGCTGCAGATCTGGTTCTAGTTCCGGCGGAGGTGATTCACAGTCCTCTCTCTCGACCAGGTGTTTGAACAAAGAGCTGTTTCTCGTGATCTCCTTGTCTTCGACCAACCTAATCCTCCTCTGGCTTTATGGTCTATTGTAGAACCTCTCCACTCATTTGCCCACATTTTACCTTTGATAGTACTGGGACAAGGAAGGGGCGACCCTGGTGGCGTGGGCGATTTCGGGGGATCTTGGGCAAAACCAGGACTTTCGGGAGAGGCTTAGAAATTCATCAGAGAATCCTGGGCTCCCAAAACCAAGAAGGCCTACAGAGGTGCTTGGTATAAGTGGAGTAAATGGTGCATGGAGAGGGAAATACATCCTGTTCAAACAGATGTAGTCGATGTGGTGAAATTCCTGGTCAATCAGGCAGCTCAGGGTAGAGTATACTGGACTATTTACACATATCGTTCAGCGATTTCGGTAGGGCATGAAAACGTAGAAAGTCACCCCTTGGGCGAACATCCACTGGCGTGTAGAGTACTCAAAGGAATAAAAAGTATGATACCACCGGCTCTGAGATATCACCGTCTTTGGGACGTTAGTGGGGTGTTGAGATTGTTTGAGTCCTGGCCGGATAATGGCGGTCTGTCCAGGAAGGCTCTGTGGGCTAATCTGACTACCCTGCTCTGCTTAATATCGTGCAAAAGGGTCTCGGACATCAGGGCTCAGGAAGTGGACTGGAAATTGTTTTCGCCGACAGGCGTTCCCTTTCATATAACAAAGAGAACTAACACAGGGATCAGGACAGTCGATTATGCAGCATTTCCAGAAGGGCCCGAATTATGTCCAGTCAGTGGTTTGAAGCTGTATGAAAGTAACTCAACACAGTTCAGGTCCACAGTGGAATCACAATTGTGATAAGGAAACCCTTTATGGCAGTTTGGACAGCTACCTTGGCAAGATGGGTGAAGTGGTGCATGAGCCAAGCTGGCATAGGTACAAGTCATTTCGGAGCACATTCGGTTAGGGGTGCCATGGCATCCACAGCATTCAGAATGGGGGCATGCCTAGCGGACATTTTGAAGGCAGGGGTTTGGTCCAACAAGTCGACTTTTAAGAACTTTTATTTTAGACCAATCGGCCAGGTGACTACGTTGGTAGTGAGTAAGCTTGGAACAAGCATAATCCGAGCCTACCCGTCTTGACATAGAATACTGATTTTCAATACATTTGTAATAGAAAGTCATGATTCTATTAAAGATACTGAGGCAAAGGATTATCCCACCCTATCAATTGCGTAAATAGACTGGAATGACTGTGATCGGAATTACTGATTATAAGGAAGTTTGGAATTTAATTTCTGACATGTTCTTTTGCGATTGCCCACCCAGTTTATAGTGGAGTTTTTCATCGGTGCTGTTTGTGAATTGGCAGGTACAGAACCCAAGACGTCAAGTACATGAGGAGTAAAAGAGACGTGGTGGAGGTTTCCAGCGTTAACTGGTTGGGACGCAGTTATGGATCAGCGAAAGAAAGAGGCCGAAGGAAGGCAGACGATGTTATACTGGACTTTAGTGTATGATTGGTTACAAGAAGTCACATAAAAGAAGAACCAATTAAATACAAACTCATATATCGCTAAAATTCATGGGATTTGTAGTTTTAGCTGTTTCTTTTTATGGTTGTGTTTTTTAAAGTTGTTGGCTGCTCGAGAAGTAAAGAGTTGAGCATAATCTTTCGCCTCCATGACTTTAATAGAATCATGTCTTTCTATTACGAATGCATTGAAAATCTGTATTTATTGTGTAATTTGTGCAGATTTCAAGCCATCCCGCAAAAAACATAGTGGTATTTCAGTCCTGCGTTTTCATAGTGTTTACAAGCCTGTCACTTACCTGCCATGACTCCACTATTACTCTATCCCCCCAACCCCCAATCCACCCATTACTCTCCAAACATTCACCTGTCGGTCTAACATTTGTAAACAATACAAGATAGAAAAGCATACTTATTCTGACATCAAGTGTTTAAAACAATGCACCTTCAAACAATGACTACATTTAATAAAAATTGCAATAACATATTTGATATTAAGCTGTGGTGGATATATAGATGATCTGCTGTGTATTTCTGCGATTTTTTAAATACGAAAACTTTCACATTACAAAAAAAAAAGCCACTTAGAAATGCGGGGGGTTCAACCCGCGACCTCATTGCCACAAGTCATGCCCTCCACCTCCGAGCAACATCCGCGAAGCACAATAGTGCCTTCCTGAATAAAGGATTAATGCATGATCCGTGGAACCAGGCTACGTAGCTCTCTGTGTTTAACCCATTCCTTTTTTGCTCATTTCACCCACACTGGAATCGTGGCTTGACAGGTATGTATTACAATACAACAAACATTGGGATTGCTTGGTTCTTTCTCAGTCGCTCTTTTCCCAGTACATAAATGCAGAATGCTAACTCTTTTACGCGGGACCGAGCCTCATCCTTTGAAACCCCAGGCAGCCTGCCTGCGCTGGGAACGTGTTCTTTCTGTTTAATCTGCGATGTTTTTCATGAAATAAGCATACAAAATAACGTGTTTGTATTTATAGGGGGTACTTCATTTCCAGAGAACAGGGTTTTTTTTATCAATAGGAGCCCAGCTGTATTTCTGCACGAGTTACTGGCGACCTCCCTACACATAATACAAAATGGCTGCCACGTCCACAGGAAACACATCATGTCTCTTCTGATTCTCTCGGTACTTCTACTACCCCAGCACCCCTCCCTTCACGTAAAGCACCCTGTTCTGTTGGTATAAGAATTTGGTAATTCTTAAAATGCTACCAAAAAAAAAAATGTCCTTCGAGCCGGATTTGAACCAGCGACCTAAGGATATCTAAATTTCCACTACAGTCCTCCGCTCTACCAACTGAGCTATCAAAGGCTCCTGGCTTTGTACGCTATGAATAGCATATTTTTGTATCTCATCACAGAATGTTGTTCCTTCTGTTTTATAAATCTATTTCTCAAAGCAATATACAGTAAAATTTACCTCTAAACAAATCCCTGGCCCTTTCTATATTTGGTAAGTGAAAAAGGGAAACATTTTAAGAGAAAATTGAGAGTGAAAGTGACTAAGATACATCCTGCAAATATAGCTGTATACTGCTGTCTTCGGATTTCTTGTATTGCCTATGTTTCTATTAAAATGGCATAATGAAGTAACAGTTGATACAGATGGGGCTTAATAGCCGCCGATTAACAGACTCGCCAGCCAGCAAGCTGCTGAAACACTAAATGCCCACTGCAAAGCTATGCAATGTTGAATGTAAATCTTACGTAATTTGAGTTCATAATATATTCTGAACCATTGTACCTGCGTAGTACAAAAAGGACGCACAGTCGGAGAGGAGATTGCAACAACTATCTTTTTAACTGCTAACATTGAACTGGCTTCCTTTCGCCAGTCCTCCTCTCACTAACCCAATGTCACACTTAACACGCCCCCAACAGGGGGCCTTGGGCTTAAAAGCACAGGGGATCGTAACACCACCCCTGGACAAATGTTCAAAACTCTGAATCAGCACTCTTCGACCCAGCGGCTTCCTTGTTACTTGTTGGGGTCTGGTGCCCATTTCACTGGTGCCACTACCTCCTAGCGGGTTACCCAACAGTCCACCTCGAGCTGCACCTCCACTGGGCGGGACCCAAAGGTTGTCCCGAGGCTCCCGGTGCTGCAGATCTGGTTCTAGTTCCGGCGGAGGTGATTCACAGTCCTCTCTCTCGACCAGGTGTTTGAACAAAGAGCTGTTTCTCGTGATCTCCTTGTCTTCGACCAACCTAATCCTCCTCTGGCTTTATGGTCTATTGTAGAACCTCTCCACTCATTTGCCCACATTTTACCTTTGATAGTACTGGGACAAGGAAGGGGCGACCCTGGTGGCGTGGGCGATTTCGGGGGATCTTGGGCAAAACCAGGACTTTCGGGAGAGGCTTAGAAATTCATCAGAGAATCCTGGGCTCCCAAAACCAAGAAGGCCTACAGAGGTGCTTGGTATAAGTGGAGTAAATGGTGCATGGAGAGGGAAATACATCCTGTTCAAACAGATGTAGTCGATGTGGTGAAATTCCTGGTCAATCAGGCAGCTCAGGGTAGAGTATACTGGACTATTTACACATATCGTTCAGCGATTTCGGTAGGGCATGAAAACGTAGAAAGTCACCCCTTGGGCGAACATCCACTGGCGTGTAGAGTACTCAAAGGAATAAAAAGTATGATACCACCGGCTCTGAGATATCACCGTCTTTGGGACGTTAGTGGGGTGTTGAGATTGTTTGAGTCCTGGCCGGATAATGGCGGTCTGTCCAGGAAGGCTCTGTGGGCTAATCTGACTACCCTGCTCTGCTTAATATCGTGCAAAAGGGTCTCGGACATCAGGGCTCAGGAAGTGGACTGGAAATTGTTTTCGCCGACAGGCGTTCCCTTTCATATAACAAAGAGAACTAACACAGGGATCAGGACAGTCGATTATGCAGCATTTCCAGAAGGGCCCGAATTATGTCCAGTCAGTGGTTTGAAGCTGTATGAAAGTAACTCAACACAGTTCAGGTCCACAGTGGAATCACAATTGTGATAAGGAAACCCTTTATGGCAGTTTGGACAGCTACCTTGGCAAGATGGGTGAAGTGGTGCATGAGCCAAGCTGGCGTAGGTACAAGTCATTTCGGAGCACATTCGGTTAGGGGTGCCATGGCATCCACAGCATTCAGAATGGGGGCATGCCTAGCGGACATTTTGAAGGCAGGGGTTTGGTCCAACAAGTCGACTTTTAAGAACTTTTATTTTAGACCAATCGGCCAGGTGACTACGTTGGTAGTGAGTAAGCTTGGAACAAGCATAATCCGAGCCTACCCGTCTTAACATAGAATACTGATTTTCAATACATTTGTAATAGAAAGTCATGATTCTATTAAAGATACTGAGGTAAAGGATTATCCCACCCTATCAATTGCGTAAATAGACTGGAATGACTGTGATCGGAATTACTGATTATAAGGAAGTTTGGAATTTAATTTCTGACATGTTCTTTTGCGATTGCCCACCCAGTTTATAGTGGAGTTTTTCATTGGTGCTGTTTGTGAATTGGCAGGTACAGAACCCAAGACGTCAAGTACATGAGGAGTAAAAGAGACGTGGTGGAGGTTTCCAGCGTTAACTGGTTGGGACGCAGTTATGGATCAGCGAAAGAAAGAGGCCGAAGGAAGGCAGACGATGTTATACTGGACTTTAGTGTATGATTGGTTACAAGAAGTCACATAAAAGAAGAACCAATTAAATACAAACTCATATATCGCTAAAATTCATGGGATTTGTAGTTTTAGCTGTTTCTTTTAATGGTTGTGTTTTTTAAAGTTGTTGCTGCTCGAGAAGTAAAGAGTTGAGCATAATCTTTCGCCTCCATGACTTTAATAGAATCATGTCTTTCTATTACGAATGCATTGAAAATCTGTATTTATTGTGTAATTTGTGCAGATTTCAAGCCATCCCGCAAAAAACATAGTGGTATTTCAGTCCTGCGTTTTCATAGTGTTTACAAGCCTGTCACTTACCTGCCATGACTCTACTATTACTCTATCCCCCCAACCCCCAATCCACCCATTACTCTCCAAACATTCACCTGTCGGTCTAACATTTGTAAACAATACAAGATAGAAAAGCATACTTATTCTGACATCAAGTGTTTAAAACAATGCACCTTCAAACACTGACTACATTTAATAAAAATTGCAATAACATATTTGATATTAAGCTGTGGTGGATATATAGATGATCTGCTGTGTATTTCTGCGATTTTTTAAATACGAAAACTTTCACATTACAAAAAAAAAGCCACTTAGAAATGCGGGGGGTTCAACCCGCGACCTCATTGCCACAAGTCATGCCCTCCACCTCCGAGCAACATCCGCGAAGCACAATAGTGCCTTCCTGAATAAAGGATTAATGCATGATCCGTGGAACCAGGCAACGTAGCTCTCTGTGTTTAACCCATTCCTTTTTTGCTCATTTCACCCACACTGGAATCGTGGCTTGTAAGGTATGTATTACAATACAACAAACATTGGGATTGCTTGGTTCTTTCTCAGTCGCTCTTTTCCCAGTACATAAATGCAGAATGCTAACTCTTTTACGCGGGACCGAGCCTCATCCTTTGAAACCCCAGGCAGCCTGCCTGCGCTGGGAACGTGTTCTTTCTGTTTAATCTGCGATGTTTTTCATGAAATAAGCATACAAAATAACGTGTTTGTATTTATAGGGGGTACTTCATTTCCAGAGAACAGGGTTTTTTTTATCAATAGGAGCCCAGCTGTATTTCTGCACGAGTTACTGGCGACCTCCCTAAACATAATACAAAATGGCTGCCACGTCCACAGGAAACACATCATGTCTCTTCTGATTCTCTCGGTACTTCTACTACCCCAGCACCCCTCCCTCCACGTAAAGCACCCTGTTCTGTTGGTATAAGAATTTGGTAATTCTTAAAATGCTACCAAAAAAAAAAATGTCCTTCGAGCCGGATTTGAACCAGCGACCTAAGGATATCTGAATTTCCACTACAGTCCTCGCTCTACCAACTGAGCTATCGAAGGCTCCTGGCTTTGTACGCTATGAATAGCATATTTTTGTATCTCATCACAGAATGTTGTTCCTTCTGTGTTATAAATCTATTTCTCAAAGCAATATACAGTAAAATGTACCTCTAAACAAATCCCTGGCCCTTTCTATATTTGGTAAGTGAAAAAGGGAAACATTTTAAGAGAAAATTGAGAGTGAAAGTGACTAAGATACAGCCTGCAAATATAGCTGTATACTGCTGTCTTCGGATTTCTTGTATTGCCTATGTTTCTATTAAAATGGCATAATGAAGTAACAGTTGATACAGATGGGGCTTAATAGCCGCCGATTAACAGACTCGCCAGCCAGCAAGCTGCTGAAACACTAAATGCCCACTGCAAAGCTATACAATGTTGAATGTAAATCTTACGTAATTTGAGTTCATAATATATTCTGAACCATTGTACCTGCGTAGTACAAAAAGGACGCACAGTCGGAGAGGAGATTGCAACAACTATCTTTTTAACTGCTAACATTGAACTGGCTTCCTTTCGCCAGTCCTCCTCTCACTAACCCAATGTCACACTTAACACGCCCCCAACAGGGGGCCTTGGGCTTAAAAGCACAGGGGATCGTAACACCACCCCTGGACAAATGTTCAAAACTCTGAATCAGCACTCTTCGACCCAGCGGCTTCCTTGTTACTTGTTGGGGTCTGGTGCCCATTTCACTGGTGCCACTACCTCCTAGCGGGTTACCCAACAGTCCACCTCGAGCTGCACCTCCACTGGGCGGGACCCAAAGGTTGTCCCGAGGCTCCCGGTGCTGCAGATCTGGTTCTAGTTCCGGCGGAGGTGATTCACAGTCCTCTCTCTCGACCAGGTGTTTGAACAAAGAGCTGTTTCTCGTGATCTCCTTGTCTTCGACCAACCTAATCCTCCTCTGGCTTTATGGTCTATTGTAGAACCTCTCCACTCATTTGCCCACATTTTACCTTTGATAGTACTGGGACAAGGAAGGGCCGACCCTGGTGGCGTGGGCGATTTCGGGGGATCTTGGGCAAAACCAGGACTTTCGGGAGATGCTTAGAAATTCATCAGAGAATCCTGGGCTCCCAAAACCAAGAAGGCCTACAGAGGTGCTTGGGATAAGTGGAGTAAATGGTGCATGGAGAGGGAAATACATCCTGTTCAAACAGATGTAGTCGATGTGGTGAAATTCCTGGTCAATCAGGCAGCTCAGGGTAGAGTATACTGGACTATTTACACATATCGTTCAGCGATTTCGGTAGGGCATGAAAACGTAGAAAGTCACCCCTTGGGCGAACATCCACTGGCGTGTAGAGTACTCAAAGGAATAAAAAGTATGATACCACCGGCTCTGAGATATCACCGTCTTTGGGACGTTAGTGGGGTGTTGAGATTGTTTGAGTCCTGGCCGGATAATGGCGGTCTGTCCAGGAAGGCTCTGTGGGCTAATCTGACTACCCTGCTCTGCTTAATATCGTGCAAAAGGGTCTCGGACATCAGGGCTCAGGAAGTGGACTGGAAATTGTTTTCGCCGACAGGCGTTCCCTTTCATATAACAAAGAGAACTAACACAGGGATCAGGACAGTCGATTATGCAGCATTTCCAGAAGGGCCCAAATTATGTCCAGTCAGTGGTTTGAAGCTGTATGAAAGTAACTCAACACAGTTCAGGTCCACAGTGGAATCACAATTGTGATAAGGAAACCCTTTATGGCAGTTTGGACAGCTACCTTGGCAAGATGGGTGAAGTGGTGCATGAGCCAAGCTGGCGTAGGTACAAGTCATTTCGGAGCACATTCGGTTAGGGGTGCCATGGCATCCACAGCATTCAGAATGGGGGCATGCCTAGCGGACATTTTGAAGGCAGGGGTTTGGTCCAACAAGTCGACTTTTAAGAACTTTTATTTTAGACCAATCGGCCAGGTGACTACGTTGGTAGTGAGTAAGCTTGGAACAAGCATAATCCGAGCCTACCCGTCTTGACATAGAATACTGATTTTCAATACATTTGTAATAGAAAGTCATGATTCTATTAAAGATACTGAGGCAAAGGATTATCCCACCCTATCAATTGCGTAAATAGACTGGAATGACTGTGATCGGAATTACTGATTATAAGGAAGTTTGGAATTTAATTTCTGACATGTTCTTTTGCGATTGCCCACCCAGTTTATAGTGGAGTTTTTCATTGGTGCTGTTTGTGAATTGGCAGGTACAGAACCCAAGACGTCAAGTACATGAGGAATAAAAGAGACGTGGTGGAGGTTTCCAGCGTTAACTGGTTGGGACGCAGTTATGGATCAGCGAAAGAAAGAGGCCGAAGGAAGGCAGACGATGTTATACTGGACTTTAGTGTATGATTGGTTACAAGAAGTCACATAAAAGAAGAACCAATTAAATACAAACTCATATATCGCTAAAATTCATGGGATTTGTAGTTTTAGCTGTTTCTTTTTATGGTTGTGTTTTTTAAAGTTGTTGGCTGCTCGAGAAGTAAAGAGTTGAGCATAATCTTTCGCCTCCATGACTTTAATAGAATCATGTCTTTCTATTACGAATGCATTGAAAATCTGTATTTATTGTGTAATTTGTGCAGATTTCAAGCCATCCCGCAAAAAACATAGTGGTATTTCAGTCCTGCGTTTTCATAGTGTTTACAAGCCTGTCACTTACCTGCCATGACTCCACTATAACTCTATCCCCCCAACCCCCAATCCACCCATTACTCTCCAAACATTCACCTGTCGGTCTAACATTTGTAAACAATACAAGATAGAAAAGCATACTTATTCTGACATCAAGTGTTTAAAACAATGCACCTTCAAACACTGACTACATTTAATAAAAATTGCAATAACATATTTGATATTAAGCTGTGGTGGATATATAGATGATCTGCTGTGTATTTCTGCGATTTTTTAAATACGAAAACTTTCACATTACAAAAAAAAAAGCCACTTAGAAATGCTGGGGGTTCAACCCGCGACCTCATTGCCACAAGTCATGCCCTCCACCTCCGAGCAACATCCTCGAAGCACAATAGTGCCTTCCTGAATAAAGGATTAATGCATGATCCGTGGAACCAGGCTACGTAGCTCTCTGTGTTTAACCCATTCCTTTTTTGCTCATTTCACCCACACTGGAATCGTGGCTTGTAAGGTATGTATTACAATACAACAAACATTGGGATTGCTTGGTTCTTTCTCAGTCGCTCTTTTCCCAGTACATAAATGCAGAATGCTAACTCTTTTACGCGGGACCGAGCCTCATCCTTTGAAACCCCAGGCAGCCTGCCTGCGCTGGGAACGTGTTCTTTCTGTTTAATCTGCGATGTTTTTCATGAAATAAGCATACAAAATAACGTGTTTGTATTTATAGGGGGTACTTCATTTCCAGAGAACAGGGTTTTTTTTATCAATAGGAGCCCAGCTGTATTTCTGCACGAGTTACTGGCGACCTCCCTACACATAATACAAAATGGCTGCCACGTCCACAGGAAACACATCATGTCTCTTCTGATTCTCTCGGTACTTCTACTACCCCAGCACCCCTCCCTCCACGTAAAGCACCCTGTTCTGTTGGTATAAGAATTTGGTAATTCTTAAAATGCTACCAAAAAAAAAAATGTCCTTCGAGCCGGATTTGAACCAGTGACCTAAGGATATCTGAATTTCCACTACAGTGCTCCGCTCTACCAACTGAGCTATCGAAGGTTCCTGGCTTTCTACGCTATGAATAGCATATTTTTGTATCTCATCACAGAATGTTGTTCCTTCTGTTTTATAAATCTATTTCTCAAAGCAATATACAGTAAAATGTACCTCTAAACAAATCCCTGGCCCTTTCTATATTTGGTAAGTGAAAAAGGGAAACATTTTAAGAGAAAATTGAGAGTGAAAGTGACTAAGATACATCCTGCAAATATAGCTGTATACTGCTGTCTTCGGATTTCTTGTATTTCCTATGTTTCTATTAAAATGGCATAATGAAGTAACAGTTGATACAGATGGGGCTTAATAGCCGCCGATTAACAGACTCGCCAGCCAGCAAGCTGCTGAAACACTAAATGCCCACTGCAAAGCTATACAATGTTGAATGTAAATCTTACGTAATTTGAGTTCATAATATATTCTGAACCATTGTACCTGCGTAGTACAAAAAGGACGCACAGTCGGAGAGGAGATTGCAACAACTATCTTTTTAACTGCTAACATTGAACTGGCTTCCTTTCGCCAGTCCTCCTCTCACTAACCCAATGTCACACTTAACACGCCCCCAACAGGGGGCCTTGGGCTTAAAAGCACAGGGGATCGTAACACCACCCCTGGACAAATGTTCAAAACTCTGAATCAGCACTCTTCGACCCAGCGGCTTCCTTGTTACTTGTTGGGGTCTGGTGCCCATTTCACTGGTGCCACTACCTCCTAGCGGGTTACCCAACAGTCCACCTCGAGCTGCACCTCCACTGGGCGGGACCCAAAGGTTGTCCCGAGGCTCCCGGTGCTGCAGATCTGGTTCTAGTTCCGGCGGAGGTGATTCACAGTCCTCTCTCTCGACCAGGTGTTTGAACAAAGAGCTGTTTCTCGTGATCTCCTTGTCTTCGACCAACCTAATCCTCCTCTGGCTTTATGGTCTATTGTAGAACCTCTCCACTCATTTGCCCACATTTTACCTTTGATAGTACTGGGACAAGGAAGGGGCGACCCTGGTGGCGTGGGCGATTTCGGGGGATCTTGGGCAAAACCAGGACTTTCGGGAGAGGCTTAGAAATTCATCAGAGAATCCTGGGCTCCCAAAACCAAGAAGGCCTACAGAGGTGCTTGGGATAAGTGGAGTAAATGGTGCATGGAGAGGGAAATACATCCTGTTCAAACAGATGTAGTCGATGTGGTGAAATTCCTGGTCAATCAGGCAGCTCAGGGTAGAGTATACTGGACTATTTACACATATCGTTCAGCGATTTCGGTAGGGCATGAAAACGTAGAAAGTCACCCCTTGGGCGAACATCCACTGGCGTGTAGAGTACTCAAAGGAATAAAAAGTATGATACCACCGGCTCTGAGATATCACCGTCTTTGGGACGTTAGTGGGGTGTTGAGATTGTTTGAGTCCTGGCCGGATAATGGCGGTCTGTCCAGGAAGGCTCTGTGGGCTAATCTGACTACCCTGCTCTGCTTAATATCGTGCAAAAGGGTCTCGGACATCAGGGCTCAGGAAGTGGACTGGAAATTGTTTTCGCCGACAGGCGTTCCCTTTCATATAACAAAGAGAACTAACACAGGGATCAGGACAGTCGATTATGCAGCATTTCCAGAAGGGCCCAAATTATGTCCAGTCAGTGGTTTGAAGCTGTATGAAAGTAACTCAACACAGTTCAGGTCCACAGTGGAATCACAATTGTGATAAGGAAACCCTTTATGGCAGTTTGGACAGCTACCTTGGCAAGATGGGTGAAGTGGTGCATGAGCCAAGCTGGCGTAGGTACAAGTCATTTCGGAGCACATTCGGTTAGGGGTGCCATGGCATCCACAGCATTCAGAATGGGGGCATGCCTAGCGGACATTTTGAAGGCAGGGGTTTGGTCCAACAAGTCGACTTTTAAGAACTTTTATTTTAGACCAATCGGCCAGGTGACTACGTTGGTAGTGAGTAAGCTTGGAACAAGCATAATCCGAGCCTACCCGTCTTGACATAGAATACTGATTTTCAATACATTTGTAATAGAAAGTCATGATTCTATTAAAGATACTGAGGCAAAGGATTATCCCACCCTATCAATTGCGTAAATAGACTGGAATGACTGTGATCAGAATTACTGATTATAAGGAAGTTTGGAATTTAATTTCTGACATGTTCTTTTGCGATTGCCCACCCAGTTTATAGTGGAGTTTTTCATTGGTGCTGTTTGTGAATTGGCAGGTACAGAACCCAAGACGTCAAGTACATGAGGAGTAAAAGAGACGTGGTGGAGGTTTCCAGCGTTAACTGGTTGGGACGCAGTTATGGATCAGCGAAAGAAAGAGGCCGAAGGAAGGCAGACAATGTTATACTGGACTTTAGTGTATGATTGGTTACAAGAAGTCACATAAAAGAAGAACCAATTAAATACAAACTCATATATCGCTAAAATTCATGGGATTTGTAGTTTTAGCTGTTTCTTTTTATGGTTGTGTTTTTTAAAGTTGTTGGCTGCTCGAGAAGTAAAGAGTTGAGCATAATCTTTCGCCTCCATGACTTTAATAGAATCATGTCTTTCTATTACGAATGCATTGAAAATCTGTATTTATTGTGTAATTTGTGCAGATTTCAAGCCATCCCGCAAAAAACATAGTGGTATTTCAGTCCTGCGTTTTCATAGTGTTTACAAGCCTGTCACTTACCTGCCATGACTCCACTATTACTCTATCCCCCCAACCCCCAATCCACCCATTACTCTCCAAACATTCACCTGTCGGTCTAACATTTGTAAACAATACAAGATAGAAAAGCATACTTATTCTGACATCAAGTGTTTAAAACAATGCACCTTCAAACACTGACTACATTTAATAAAAATTGCAATAACATATTTGATATTAAGCTGTGGTGGATATATAGATGATCTGCTGTGTATTTCTGCGATTTTTTAAATACGAAAACTTTCACATTACAAAAAAAAAGCCACTTAGAAATGCGGGGGGTTCAACCCGCGACCTCATTGCCACAAATCATGCCCTCCACCTCCGAGCAACATCCGCGAAGCACAATAGTGCCTTCCTGAATAAAGGATTAATGCATGATCCGTGGAACCAGGCTACGTAGCTCTCTGTGTTTAACCCATTCCTTTTTTGCTCATTTCACCCACACTGGAATCATGGCTTGTAAGGTATGTATTACAATACAACAAACATTGGGATTGCTTGGTTCTTTCTCAGTCGCTCTTTTCCCAGTACATAAATGCAGAATGCTAACTCTTTTACGCGGGACCGAGCCTCATCCTTTGAAACCCCAGGCAGCCGGCCTGCGCTGGGAACGTGTTCTTTCTGTTTAATCTGCGATGTTTTTCATGAAATAAGCATACAAAATAACATGTTTGTATTTATAGGGGGTACTTCATTTCCAGAGAACAGGGGTTTTTTTATCAATAGGAGCCCAGCTGTATTTCTGCACGAGTTACTGGCGACCTCCCTACACATAATACAAAATTGCTGCCACGTCCACAGGAAACACATCATGTCTCTTCTGATTCTCTCGGTACTTCTACTACCCCAGCACCCCTCCCTCCACGTAAAGCACCCTGTTCTGTTGGTATAAGAATTTGGTAATTCTTAAAATGCTACCAAAAAAAAAATGTCCTTCGAGCCGGATTTGAACCAGCGACCTAAGGATATCTGAATTTCCACTACAGTCCTCCGCTCTACCAACTGAGCTATCGAAGGATCCTGGCTTTGTACGCTATGAATAGCATATTTTTGTATCTCATCACAGAATGTTGTTCCTTCTGTTTTATAAATCTATTTCTCAAAGCAATATACAGTAAAATGTACCTCTAAACAAATCCCTGGCCCTTTCTATATTTGGTAAGTGAAAAAGGGAAACATTTTAAGAGAAAATTGAGAGTGAAAGTGACTAAGATACATCCTGCAAATATAGCTGTATACTGCTGTCTTCGGATTTCTTGTATTTCCTATGTTTCTATTAAAATGGCATAATGAAGTAACAGTTGATACAGATGGGGCTTAATAGCCGCCGATTAACAGACTCGCCAGCCAGCAAGCTGCTGAAACACTAAATGCCCACTGCAAAGCTATACAATGTTGAATGTAAATCTTACGTAATTTGAGTTCATAATATATTCTGAACCATTGTACCTGCGTAGTACAAAAAGGACGCACAGTCGGAGAGGAGATTGCAACAACTATCTTTTTAACTGCTAACATTGAACTGGCTTCCTTTCGCCAGTCCTCCTCTCACTAACCCAATGTCACACTTAACACGCCCCCAACAGGGGGCCTTGGGCTTAAAAGCACAGGGGATCGTAACACCACCCCTGGACAAATGTTCAAAACTCTGAATCAGCACTCTTCGACCCAGCGGCTTCCTTGTTACTTGTTGGGGTCTGGTGCCCATTTCACTGGTGCCACTACCTCCTAGCGGGTTACCCAACAGTCCACCTCGAGCTGCACCTCCACTGGGCGGGACCCAAAGGTTGTCCCGAGGCTCCCGGTGCTGCAGATCTGGTTCTAGTTCCGGCGGAGGTGATTCACAGTCCTCTCTCTCGACCAGGTGTTTGAACAAAGAGCTGTTTCTCGTGATCTCCTTGTCTTCGACCAACCTAATCCTCCTCTGGCTTTATGGTCTATTGTAGAACCTCTCCACTCATTTGCCCACATTTTACCTTTGATAGTACTGGGACAAGGAAGGGGCGACCCTGGTGGCGTGGGCGATTTCGGGGGATCTTGGGCAAAACCAGGACTTTCGGGAGAGGCTTAGAAATTCATCAGAGAATCCTGGGCTCCCAAAACCAAGAAGGCCTACAGAGGTGCTTGGGATAAGTGGAGTAAATGGTGCATGGAGAGGGAAATACATCCTGTTCAAACAGATGTAGTCGATGTGGTGAAATTCCTGGTCAATCAGGCAGCTCAGGGTAGAGTATACTGGACTATTTACACATATCGTTCAGCGATTTCGGTAGGGCATGAAAACGTAGAAAGTCACCCCTTGGGCGAACATCCACTGGCGTGTAGAGTACTCAAAGGAATAAAAAGTATGATACCACCGGCTCTGAGATATCACCGTCTTTGGGACGTTAGTGGGGTGTTGAGATTGTTTGAGTCCTGGCCGGATAATGGCGGTCTGTCCAGGAAGGCTCTGTGGGCTAATCTGACTACCCTGCTCTGCTTAATATCGTGCAAAAGGGTCTCGGACATCAGGGCTCAGGAAGTGGACTGGAAATTGTTTTCGCCGACAGGCGTTCCCTTTCATATAACAAAGAGAACTAACACAGGGATCAGGACAGTCGATTATGCAGCATTTCCAGAAGGGCCCAAATTATGTCCAGTCAGTGGTTTGAAGCTGTATGAAAGTAACTCAACACAGTTCAGGTCCACAGTGGAATCACAATTGTGATAAGGAAACCCTTTATGGCAGTTTGGACAGCTACCTTGGCAAGATGGGTGAAGTGGTGCATGAGCCAAGCTGGCGTAGGTACAAGTCATTTCGGAGCACATTCGGTTAGGGGTGCCATGGCATCCACAGCATTCAGAATGGGGGCATGCCTAGCGGACATTTTGAAGGCAGGGGTTTGGTCCAACAAGTCGACTTTTAAGAACTTTTATTTTAGACCAATCGGCCAGGTGACTACGTTGGTAGTGAGTAAGCTTGGAACAAGCATAATCCGAGCCTACCCGTCTTGACATAGAATACTGATTTTCAATACATTTGTAATAGAAAGTCATGATTCTATTAAAGATACTGAGGCAAAGGATTATCCCACCCTATCAATTGCGTAAATAGACTGGAATGACTGTGATCAGAATTACTGATTATAAGGAAGTTTGGAATTTAATTTCTGACATGTTCTTTTGCGATTGCCCACCCAGTTTATAGTGGAGTTTTTCATTGGTGCTGTTTGTGAATTGGCAGGTACAGAACCCAAGACGTCAAGTACATGAGGAGTAAAAGAGACGTGGTGGAGGTTTCCAGCGTTAACTGGTTGGGACGCAGTTATGGATCAGCGAAAGAAAGAGGCCGAAGGAAGGCAGACGATGTTATACTGGACTTTAGTGTATGATTGGTTACAAGAAGTCACATAAAAGAAGAACCAATTAAATACAAACTAATATATCGCTAAAATTCATGGGATTTGTAGTTTTAGCTGTTTCTTTTTATGGTTGTGTTTTTTAAAGTTGTTGGCTGCTCGAGAAGTAAAGAGTTGAGCATAATCTTTCGCCTCCATGACTTTAATAGAATCATGTCTTTCTATTACGAATGCATTGAAAATCTGTATTTATTGTGTAATTTGTGCAGATTTCAAGCCATCCCGCAAAAAACATAGTGGTATTTCAGTCCTGCGTTTTCATAGTGTTTACAAGCCTGTCACTTACCTGCCATGACTCCACTATTACTCTATCCCCCCAACCCCCAATCCACCCATTACTCTCCAAACATTCACCTGTCGGTCTAACATTTGTAAACAATACAAGATAGAAAAGCATACTTATTCTGACATCAAGTGTTTAAAACAATGCACCTTCAAACACTGACTACATTTAATAAAAATTGCAATAACATATTTGATATTAAGCTGTGGTGGATATATAGATGATCTGCTGTGTATTTCTGCGATTTTTTAAATACGAAAACTTTCACATTACAAAAAAAAAGCCACTTAGAAATGCGGGGGGTTCAACCCGCGACCTCATTGCCACAAATCATGCCCTCCACCTCCGAGCAACATCCGCGAAGCACAATAGTGCCTTCCTGAATAAAGGATTAATGCATGATCCGTGGAACCAGGCTACGTAGCTCTCTGTGTTTAACCCATTCCTTTTTTGCTCATTTCACCCACACTGGAATCATGGCTTGTAAGGTATGTATTACAATACAACAAACATTGGGATTGCTTGGTTCTTTCTCAGTCGCTCTTTTCCCAGTACATAAATGCAGAATGCTAACTCTTTTACGCGGGACCGAGCCTCATCCTTTGAAACCCCAGGCAGCCGGCCTGCGCTGGGATCGTGTTCTTTCTGTTTAATCTGCGATGTTTTTCATGAAATAAGCATACAAAATAACATGTTTGTATTTATAGGGGGTACTTCATTTCCAGAGAACAGGGGTTTTTTTATCAATAGGAGCCCAGCTGTATTTCTGCACGAGTTACTGGCGACCTCCCTACACATAATACAAAATTGCTGCCACGTCCACAGGAAACACATCATGTCTCTTCTGATTCTCTCGGTACTTCTACTACCCCAGCACCCCCCCCTCCACGTAAAGCACCCTGTTCTGTTGGTATAAGAATTTGGTAATTCTTAAAATGCTACCAAAAAAAAAATGTCCTTCGAGCCGGATTTGAACCAGCGACCTAAGGATATCTGAATTTCCACTACAGTCCTCCGCTCTACCAACTGAGCTATCGAAGGATCCTGGCTTTGTACGCTATGAATAGCATATTTTTGTATCTCATCACAGAATGTTGTTCCTTCTGTTTTATAAATCTATTTCTCAAAGCAATATACAGTAAAATGTACCTCTAAACAAATCCCTGGCCCTTTCTATATTTGGTAAGTGAAAAAGGGAAACATTTTAAGAGAAAATTGAGAGTGAAAGTGACTAAGATACATCCTGCAAATATAGCTGTATACTGCTGTCTTCGGATTTCTTGTATTTCCTATGTTTCTATTAAAATGGCATAATGAAGTAACAGTTGATACAGATGGGGCTTAATAGCCGCCGATTAACAGACTCGCCAGCCAGCAAGCTGCTGAAACACTAAATGCCCACTGCAAAGCTATACAATGTTGAATGTAAATCTTACGTAATTTGAGTTCATAATATATTCTGAACCATTGTACCTGCGTAGTACAAAAAGGACGCACAGTCGGAGAGGAGATTGCAACAACTATCTTTTTAACTGCTAACATTGAACTGGCTTCCTTTCGCCAGTCCTCCTCTCACTAACCCAATGTCACACTTAACACGCCCCCAACAGGGGGCCTTGGGCTTAAAAGCACAGGGGATCGTAACACCACCCCTGGACAAATGTTCAAAACTCTGAATCAGCACTCTTCGACCCAGCGGCTTCCTTGTTACTTGTTGGGGTCTGGTGCCCATTTCACTGGTGCCACTACCTCCTAGCGGGTTACCCAACAGTCCACCTCGAGCTGCACCTCCACTGGGCGGGACCCAAAGGTTGTCCCGAGGCTCCCGGTGCTGCAGATCTGGTTCTAGTTCCGGCGGAGGTGATTCACAGTCCTCTCTCTCGACCAGGTGTTTGAACAAAGAGCTGTTTCTCGTGATCTCCTTGTCTTCGACCAACCTAATCCTCCTCTGGCTTTATGGTCTATTGTAGAACCTCTCCACTCATTTGCCCACATTTTACCTTTGATAGTACTGGGACAAGGAAGGGGCGACCCTGGTGGCGTGGGCGATTTCGGGGGATCTTGGGCAAAACCAGGACTTTCGGGAGAGGCTTAGAAATTCATCAGAGAATCCTGGGCTCCCAAAACCAAGAAGGCCTACAGAGGTGCTTGGGATAAGTGGAGTAAATGGTGCATGGAGAGGGAAATACATCCTGTTCAAACAGATGTAGTCGATGTGGTGAAATTCCTGGTCAATCAGGCAGCTCAGGGTAGAGTATACTGGACTATTTACACATATCGTTCAGCGATTTCGGTAGGGCATGAAAACGTAGAAAGTCACCCCTTGGGCGAACATCCACTGGCGTGTAGAGTACTCAAAGGAATAAAAAGTATGATACCACCGGCTCTGAGATATCACCGTCTTTGGGACGTTAGTGGGGTGTTGAGATTGTTTGAGTCCTGGCCGGATAATGGCGGTCTGTCCAGGAAGGCTCTGTGGGCTAATCTGACTACCCTGCTCTGCTTAATATCGTGCAAAAGGGTCTCGGACATCAGGGCTCAGGAAGTGGACTGGAAATTGTTTTCGCCGACAGGCGTTCCCTTTCATATAACAAAGAGAACTAACACAGGGATCAGGACAGTCGATTATGCAGCATTTCCAGAAGGGCCCGAATTATGTCCAGTCAGTGGTTTGAAGCTGTATGAAAGTAACTCAACACAGTTCAGGTCCACAGTGGAATCACAATTGTGATAAGGAAACCCTTTATGGCAGTTTGGACAGCTACCTTGGCAAGATGGGTGAAGTGGTGCATGAGCCAAGCTGGCATAGGTACAAGTCATTTCGGAGCACATTCGGTTAGGGGTGCCATGGCATCCACAGCATTCAGAATGGGGGCATGCCTAGCGGACATTTTGAAGGCAGGGGTTTGGTCCAACAAGTCGACTTTTAAGAACTTTTATTTTAGACCAATCGGCCAGGTGACTACGTTGGTAGTGAGTAAGCTTGGAACAAGCATAATCCGAGCCTACCCGTCTTGACATAGAATACTGATTTTCAATACATTTGTAATAGAAAGTCATGATTCTATTAAAGATACTGAGGCAAAGGATTATCCCACCCTATCAATTGCGTAAATAGACTGGAATGACTGTGATCGGAATTACTGATTATAAGGAAGTTTGGAATTTAATTTCTGACATGTTCTTTTGCGATTGCCCACCCAGTTTATAGTGGAGTTTTTCATCGGTGCTGTTTGTGAATTGGCAGGTACAGAACCCAAGACGTCAAGTACATGAGGAGTAAAAGAGACGTGGTGGAGGTTTCCAGCGTTAACTGGTTGGGACGCAGTTATGGATCAGCGAAAGAAAGAGGCCGAAGGAAGGCAGACGATGTTATACTGGACTTTAGTGTATGATTGGTTACAAGAAGTCACATAAAAGAAGAACCAATTAAATACAAACTCATATATCGCTAAAATTCATGGGATTTGTAGTTTTAGCTGTTTCTTTTTATGGTTGTGTTTTTTAAAGTTGTTGGCTGCTCGAGAAGTAAAGAGTTGAGCATAATCTTTCGCCTCCATGACTTTAATAGAATCATGTCTTTCTATTACGAATGCATTGAAAATCTGTATTTATTGTGTAATTTGTGCAGATTTCAAGCCATCCCGCAAAAAACATAGTGGTATTTCAGTCCTGCGTTTTCATAGTGTTTACAAGCCTGTCACTTACCTGCCATGACTCCACTATTACTCTATCCCCCCAACCCCCAATCCACCCATTACTCTCCAAACATTCACCTGTCGGTCTAACATTTGTAAACAATACAAGATAGAAAAGCATACTTATTCTGACATCAAGTGTTTAAAACAATGCACCTTCAAACAATGACTACATTTAATAAAAATTGCAATAACATATTTGATATTAAGCTGTGGTGGATATATAGATGATCTGCTGTGTATTTCTGCGATTTTTTAAATACGAAAACTTTCACATTACAAAAAAAAAAGCCACTTAGAAATGCGGGGGGTTCAACCCGCGACCTCATTGCCACAAGTCATGCCCTCCACCTCCGAGCAACATCCGCGAAGCACAATAGTGCCTTCCTGAATAAAGGATTAATGCATGATCCGTGGAACCAGGCTACGTAGCTCTCTGTGTTTAACCCATTCCTTTTTTGCTCATTTCACCCACACTGGAATCGTGGCTTGACAGGTATGTATTACAATACAACAAACATTGGGATTGCTTGGTTCTTTCTCAGTCGCTCTTTTCCCAGTACATAAATGCAGAATGCTAACTCTTTTACGCGGGACCGAGCCTCATCCTTTGAAACCCCAGGCAGCCTGCCTGCGCTGGGAACGTGTTCTTTCTGTTTAATCTGCGATGTTTTTCATGAAATAAGCATACAAAATAACGTGTTTGTATTTATAGGGGGTACTTCATTTCCAGAGAACAGGGTTTTTTTTATCAATAGGAGCCCAGCTGTATTTCTGCACGAGTTACTGGCGACCTCCCTACACATAATACAAAATGGCTGCCACGTCCACAGGAAACACATCATGTCTCTTCTGATTCTCTCGGTACTTCTACTACCCCAGCACCCCTCCCTTCACGTAAAGCACCCTGTTCTGTTGGTATAAGAATTTGGTAATTCTTAAAATGCTACCAAAAAAAAAAATGTCCTTCGAGCCGGATTTGAACCAGCGACCTAAGGATATCTAAATTTCCACTACAGTCCTCCGCTCTACCAACTGAGCTATCAAAGGCTCCTGGCTTTGTACGCTATGAATAGCATATTTTTGTATCTCATCACAGAATGTTGTTCCTTCTGTTTTATAAATCTATTTCTCAAAGCAATATACAGTAAAATTTACCTCTAAACAAATCCCTGGCCCTTTCTATATTTGGTAAGTGAAAAAGGGAAACATTTTAAGAGAAAATTGAGAGTGAAAGTGACTAAGATACATCCTGCAAATATAGCTGTATACTGCTGTCTTCGGATTTCTTGTATTGCCTATGTTTCTATTAAAATGGCATAATGAAGTAACAGTTGATACAGATGGGGCTTAATAGCCGCCGATTAACAGACTCGCCAGCCAGCAAGCTGCTGAAACACTAAATGCCCACTGCAAAGCTATGCAATGTTGAATGTAAATCTTACGTAATTTGAGTTCATAATATATTCTGAACCATTGTACCTGCGTAGTACAAAAAGGACGCACAGTCGGAGAGGAGATTGCAACAACTATCTTTTTAACTGCTAACATTGAACTGGCTTCCTTTCGCCAGTCCTCCTCTCACTAACCCAATGTCACACTTAACACGCCCCCAACAGGGGGCCTTGGGCTTAAAAGCACAGGGGATCGTAACACCACCCCTGGACAAATGTTCAAAACTCTGAATCAGCACTCTTCGACCCAGCGGCTTCCTTGTTACTTGTTGGGGTCTGGTGCCCATTTCACTGGTGCCACTACCTCCTAGCGGGTTACCCAACAGTCCACCTCGAGCTGCACCTCCACTGGGCGGGACCCAAAGGTTGTCCCGAGGCTCCCGGTGCTGCAGATCTGGTTCTAGTTCCGGCGGAGGTGATTCACAGTCCTCTCTCTCGACCAGGTGTTTGAACAAAGAGCTGTTTCTCGTGATCTCCTTGTCTTCGACCAACCTAATCCTCCTCTGGCTTTATGGTCTATTGTAGAACCTCTCCACTCATTTGCCCACATTTTACCTTTGATAGTACTGGGACAAGGAAGGGGCGACCCTGGTGGCGTGGGCGATTTCGGGGGATCTTGGGCAAAACCAGGACTTTCGGGAGAGGCTTAGAAATTCATCAGAGAATCCTGGGCTCCCAAAACCAAGAAGGCCTACAGAGGTGCTTGGGATAAGTGGAGTAAATGGTGCATGGAGAGGGAAATACATCCTGTTCAAACAGATGTAGTCGATGTGGTGAAATTCCTGGTCAATCAGGCAGCTCAGGGTAGAGTATACTGGACTATTTACACATATCGTTCAGCGATTTCGGTAGGGCATGAAAACGTAGAAAGTCACCCCTTGGGCGAACATCCACTGGCGTGTAGAGTACTCAAAGGAATAAAAAGTATGATACCACCGGCTCTGAGATATCACCGTCTTTGGGACGTTAGTGGGGTGTTGAGATTGTTTGAGTCCTGGCCGGATAATGGCGGTCTGTCCAGGAAGGCTCTGTGGGCTAATCTGACTACCCTGCTCTGCTTAATATCGTGCAAAAGGGTCTCGGACATCAGGGCTCAGGAAGTGGACTGGAAATTGTTTTCGCCGACAGGCGTTCCCTTTCATATAACAAAGAGAACTAACACAGGGATCAGGACAGTCGATTATGCAGCATTTCCAGAAGGGCCCAAATTATGTCCAGTCAGTGGTTTGAAGCTGTATGAAAGTAACTCAACACAGTTCAGGTCCACAGTGGAATCACAATTGTGATAAGGAAACCCTTTATGGCAGTTTGGACAGCTACCTTGGCAAGATGGGTGAAGTGGTGCATGAGCCAAGCTGGCGTAGGTACAAGTCATTTCGGAGCACATTCGGTTAGGGGTGCCATGGCATCCACAGCATTCAGAATGGGGGCATGCCTAGCGGACATTTTGAAGGCAGGGGTTTGGTCCAACAAGTCGACTTTTAAGAACTTTTATTTTAGACCAATCGGCCAGGTGACTACGTTGGTAGTGAGTAAGCTTGGAACAAGCATAATCCGAGCCTACCCGTCTTGACATAGAATACTGATTTTCAATACATTTGTAATAGAAAGTCATGATTCTATTAAAGATACTGAGGCAAAGGATTATCCCACCCTATCAATTGCGTAAATAGACTGGAATGACTGTGATCGGAATTACTGATTATAAGGAAGTTTGGAATTTAATTTCTGACATGTTCTTTTGCGATTGCCCACCCAGTTTATAGTGGAGTTTTTCATTGGTGCTGTTTGTGAATTGGCAGGTACAGAACCCAAGACGTCAAGTACATGAGGAGTAAAAGAGACGTGGTGGAGGTTTCCAGCGTTAACTGGCTGGGACGCAGTTATGGATCAGCGAAAGAAAGAGGCCGAAGGAAGGCAGACGATGTTATACTGGACTTTAGTGTATGATTGGTTACAAGAAGTCACATAAAAGAAGAACCAATTAAATACAAACTCACATATCGCTAAAATTCATGGGATTTGTAGTTTTAGCTGTTTCTTTTTATGGTTGTGTTTTTTAAAGTTGTTGGCTGCTCGAGAAGTAAAGAGTTGAGCATAATCTTTCGCCTCCATGACTTTAATAGAATCATGTCTTTCTATTACGAATGCATTGAAAATCTGTATTTATTGTGTAATTTGTGCAGATTTCAAGCCATCCCGCAAAAAACATAGTGGTATTTCAGTCCTGCGTTTTCATAGTGTTTACAAGCCTGTCACTTACCTGCCATGACTCCACTATTACTCTATCCCCCAACCCCCAATCCACCCATTACTCTCCAAACATTCACCTGTCGGTCTAACATTTGTAAACAATACAAGATAGAAAAGCATGCTTATTCTGACATCAAGTGTTTAAAACAATGCACCTTCAAACACTGACTACATTTAATAAAAATTGCAATAACATATTTGATATTAAGCTGTGGTGGATATATAGATGATCTGCTGTGTATTTCTGCGATTTTTTAAATACGAAAACTTTCACATTACAAAAAAAAAAGCCACTTAGAAATGCGGGGGGTTCAACCCGCGACCTCATTGCCACAAGTCATGCCCTCCACCTCCGAGCAACATCCGCGAAGCACAATAGTGCCTTCCTGAATAAAGGATTAATGCATGATCCGTGGAACCAGGCTACGTAGCTCTCTGTGTTTAACCCATTCCTTTTTTGCTCATTTCACCCACACTGGAATCGTGGCTTGTAAGGTATGTATTACAATACAACAAACATTGGGATTGCTTGGTTCTTTCTCAGTCGCTCTTTTCCCAGTACATAAATGCAGAATGCTAACTCTTTTACGCGGGACCGAGCCTCATCCTTTGAAACCCCAGGCAGCCTGCCTGCGCTGGGAACGTGTTCTTTCTGTTTAATCTGCGATGTTTTTCATGAAATAAGCATACAAAATAACGTGTTTGTATTTATAGGGGGTACTTCATTTCCAGAGAACAGGGTTTTTTTTATCAATAGGAGCCCAGCTGTATTTCTGCACGAGTTACTGGCGACCTCCCTACACATAATACAAAATGGCTGCCACGTCCACAGGAAACACATCATGTCTCTTCTGATTCTCTCGGTACTTCTACTACCCCAGCACCCCTCCCTCCACGTAAAGCACCCTGTTCTGTTGGTATAAGAATTTGGTAATTCTTAAAATGCTACCAAAAAAAAAAATGTCCTTCTAGCAGGATTTGAACCAGCGACCAAAGGATATCTGAATTTCCACTACAGTCCTCCGCTCTACCAACTGAGCTATCGAAGGCTCCTGGCTTTGTATGCTATGAATAGCATATTTTTGTATCTCATCACAGAATGTTGTTCCTTCTGTTTTATAAATCTATTTCTCAAAGCAATATACAGTAAAATGTACCTCTAAACAAATCCCTGGCCCTTTCTATATTTGGTAAGTGAAAAAGGGAAACATTTTAAGAGAAAATTGAGAGTGAAAGTGACTAAGATACATCCTGCAAATATAGCTGTATACTGCTGTCTTCGGATTTCTTGTATTTCCTATGTTTCTATTAAAATGGCATAATGAAGTAACAGTTGATACAGATGGGGCTTAATAGCCGCCGATTAACAGACTCGCCAGCCAGCAAGCTGCTGAAACACTAAATGCCCACTGCAAAGCTATACAATGTTGAATGTAAATCTTACGTAATTTGAGTTCATAATATATTCTGAACCATTGTACCTGCGTAGTACAAAAAGGACGCACAGTCGGAGAGGAGATTGCAACAACTATCTTTTTAACTGCTAACATTGAACTGGCTTCCTTTCGCCAGTCCTCCTCTCACTAACCCAATGTCACACTTAACACGCCCCCAACAGGGGGCCTTGGGCTTAAAAGCACAGGGAATCGTAACATCACCCCTGGACAAATGTTCAAAACTCTGAATCAGCACTCTTCGACCCAGCGGCTTCCTTGTTACTTGTTGGGGTCTGGTGCCCATTTCACTGGTGCCACTACCTCCTAGCGGGTTACCCAACAGTCCACCTCGAGCTGCACCTCCACTGGGCGGGACCCAAAGGTTGTCCCGAGGCTCCCGGTGCTGCAGATCTGGTTCTAGTTCCGGCGGAGGTGATTCACAGTCCTCTCTCTCGACCAGGTGTTTGAACAAAGAGCTGTTTCTCGTGATCTCCTTGTCTTCGACCAACCTAATCCTCCTCTGGCTTTATGGTCTATTGTAGAACCTCTCCACTCATTTGCCCACATTTTACCTTTGATAGTACTGGGACAAGGAAGGGGCGACCCTGGTGGCGTGGGCGATTTCGGGGGATCTTGGGCAAAACCAGGACTTTCGGGAGAGGCTTAGAAATTCATCAGAGAATCCTGGGCTCCCAAAACCAAGAAGGCCTACAGAGGTGCTTGGGATAAGTGGAGTAAATGGTGCATGGAGAGGGAAATACATCCTGTTCAAACAGATGTAGTCGATGTGGTGAAATTCCTGGTCAATCAGGCAGCTCAGGGTAGAGTATACTGGACTATTTACACATATCGTTCAGCGATTTCGGTAGGGCATGAAAACGTAGAAAGTCACCCCTTGGGCGAACATCCACTGGCGTGTAGAGTACTCAAAGGAATAAAAAGTATGATACCACCGGCTCTGAGATATCACCGTCTTTGGGACGTTAGTGGGGTGTTGAGATTGTTTGAGTCCTGGCCGGATAATGGCGGTCTGTCCAGGAAGGCTCTGTGGGCTAATCTGACTACCCTGCTCTGCTTAATATCGTGCAAAAGGGTCTCGGACATCAGGGCTCAGGAAGTGGACTGGAAATTGTTTTCGCCGACAGGCGTTCCCTTTCATATAACAAAGAGAACTAACACAGGGATCAGGACAGTCGATTATGCAGCATTTCCAGAAGGGCCCAAATTATGTCCAGTCAGTGGTTTGAAGCTGTATGAAAGTAACTCAACACAGTTCAGGTCCACAGTGGAATCACAATTGTGATAAGGAAACCCTTTATGGCAGTTTGGACAGCTACCTTGGCAAGATGGGTGAAGTGGTGCATGAGCCAAGCTGGCGTAGGTACAAGTCATTTCGGAGCACATTCGGTTAGGGGTGCCATGGCATCCACAGCATTCAGAATGGGGGCATGCCTAGCGGACATTTTGAAGGCAGGGGTTTGGTCCAACAAGTCGACTTTTAAGAACTTTTATTTTAGACCAATCGGCCAGGTGACTACGTTGGTAGTGAGTAAGCTTGGAACAAGCATAATCCGAGCCTACCCGTCTTGACATAGAATACTGATTTTCAATACATTTGTAATAGAAAGTCATGATTCTATTAAAGATACTGAGGCAAAGGATTATCCCACCCTATCAATTGCGTAAATAGACTGGAATGACTGTGATCGGAATTACTGATTATAAGGAAGTTTGGAATTTAATTTCTGACATGTTCTTTTGCGATTGCCCACCCAGTTTATAGTGGAGTTTTTCATTGGTGCTGTTTGTGAATTGGCAGGTACAGAACCCAAGACGTCAAGTACATGAGGAATAAAAGAGACGTGGTGGAGGTTTCCAGCGTTAACTGGTTGGGACGCAGTTATGGATCAGCGAAAGAAAGAGGCCGAAGGAAGGCAGACGATGTTATACTGGACTTTAGTGTATGATTGGTTACAAGAAGTCACATAAAAGAAGAACCAATTAAATACAAACTCATATATCGCTAAAATTCATGGGATTTGTAGTTTTAGCTGTTTCTTTTTATGGTTGTGTTTTTTAAAGTTGTTGGCTGCTCGAGAAGTAAAGAGTTGAGCATAATCTTTCGCCTCCATGACTTTAATAGAATCATGTCTTTCTATTACGAATGCATTGAAAATCTGTATTTATTGTGTAATTTGTGCAGATTTCAAGCCATCCCGCAAAAAACATAGTGGTATTTCAGTCCTGCGTTTTCATAGTGTTTACAAGCCTGTCACTTACCTGCCATGACTCCACTATTACTCTATCCCCCCAACCCCCAATCCACCCATTACTCTCCAAACATTCACCTCTCGGTCTAACATTTGTAAACAATACAAGATAGAAAAGCATACTTATTCTGACATCAAGTGTTTAAAACAATGCACCTTCAAACACTGACTACATTTAATAAAAATTGCAATAACATATTTGATATTAAGCTGTGGTGGATATATAGATGATCTGGTGTGTATTTCTGCGATTTTTTAAATACGAAAACTTTCACATTACAAAAAAAAAAGCCACTTAGAAATGCGGGGGGTTCAACCCGCGACCTCATTGCCACAAGTCATGCCCTCCACCTCCGAGCAACATCCGCGAAGCACAATAGTGCCTTCCTGAATAAAGGATTAATGCATGATCCGTGGAACCAGGCTACGTAGCTCTCTGTGTTTAACCCATTCCTTTTTTGCTCATTTCACCCACACTGGAATCGTGGCTTGTAAGGTATGTATTACAATACAACAAACATTGGGATTGCTTGGTTCTTTCTCAGTCGCTCTTTTCCCAGTACATAAATGCAGAATGCTAACTCTTTTACGCGGGACCGAGCCTCATCCTTTGAAACCCCAGGCAGCCTGCCTGCGCTGGGAACGTGTTCTTTCTGTTTAATCTGCGATGTTTTTCATGAAATAAGCATACAAAATAACGTGTTTGTATTCATAGGGGGTACTTCATTTCCAGAGAACAGGGTTTTTTTTATCAATAGGAGCCCAGCTGTATATCTGCACGAGTTACTGGCGACCTCCCTACACATAATACAAAATGGCTGCCACGTCCACAGGAAACACATCATGTCTCTTCTGATTCTCTCGGTACTTCTACTACCCCAGCACCCCTCCCTCCACGTAAAGCACCCTGTTCTGTTGGTATAAGAATTTGGTAATTCTTAAAATGCTACCAAAAAAAAAAATGTCCTTCGAGCCGGATTTGAACCAGAGACCTAAGGATATCTGAATTTCCACTACAGTCCTTCGCTCTACCAACTGAGCTATCGAAGGCTCCTGTCTTTGTACGCTATGAATAGCATATTTTTGTATCTCATCACAGAATGTTGTTCCTTCTGTTTTATAAATCTATTTCTCAAAGCAATATACAGTAAAATGTACCTCTAAACAAATCCCTGGCCCTTTCTATATTTGGTAAGTGAAAAAGAGAAACATTTTAAGAGAAAATTGAGAGTGAAAGTGACTAAGATACATCCTGCAAATATAGCTGTATACTGCTGTCTTCGGATTTCTTGTATTGCCTATGTTTCTATTAAAATGGCATAATGAAGTAACAGTTGATACAGATGGGGCTTAATAGCCGCCGATTAACAGACTCGCCAGCCAGCAAGCTGCTGAAACACTAAATGCCCACTGCAAAGCTATACAATGTTGAATGTAAATCTTACGTAATTTGAGTTCATAATATATTCTGAACCATTGTACCTGCGTAGTACAAAAAGGACGCACAGTCGGAGAGGAGATTGCAACAACTATCTTTTTAACTGCTAACATTGAACTGGCTTCCTTTCGCCAGTCCTCCTCTCACTAACCCAATGTCACACTTAACACGCCCCCAACAGGGGGCCTTGGGCTTAAAAGCACAGGGGATCGTAACACCACCCCTGGACAAATGTTCAAAACTCTGAATCAGCACTCTTCGACCCAGCGGCTTCCTTGTTACTTGTTGGGGTCTGGTGCCCATTTCACTGGTGCCACTACCTCCTAGCGGGTTACCCAACAGTCCACCTCGAGCTGCACCTCCACTGGGCGGGACCCAAAGGTTGTCCCGAGGCTCCCGGTGCTGCAGATCTGGTTCTAGTTCTGGCGGAGGTGATTCACAGTCCTCTCTCTCGACCAGGTGTTTGAACAAAGAGCTGTTTCTCGTGATCTCCTTGTCTTCGACCAACCTAATCCTCCTCTGGCTTTATGGTCTATTGTAGAACCTCTCCACTCATTTGCCCACATTTTACCTTTGATAGTACTGGGACAAGGAAGGGGCGACCCTGGTGGCGTGGGCGATTTCGGGGGATCTTGGGCAAAACCAGGACTTTCGGGAGAGGCTTAGAAATTCATCAGAGAATCCTGGGCTCCCAAAACCAAGAAGGCCTACAGAGGTGCTTGGGATAAGTGGAGTAAATGGTGCATGGAGAGGGAAATACATCCTGTTCAATCAGATGTAGTCGATGTGGTGAAATTCCTGGTCAATCAGGCAGCTCAGGGTAGAGTATACTGGACTATTTACACATATCGTTCAGCAATTTCGGTAGGGCATGAAAACGTAGAAAGTCACCCCTTGGGCGAACATCCACTGGCGTGTAGAGTACTCAAAGGAATAAAAAGTATGATACCACCGGCTCTGAGATATCACTGTCTTTGGGACCTTAGTGGGGTGTTGAGATTGTTTGAGTCCTGGCCGGATAATGGCGGTCTGTCCAGGAAGGCTCTGTGGGCTAATCTGACTACCCTGCTCTGCTTAATATCGTGCAAAAGGGTCTCGGACATCAGGGCTCAGGAAGTGGACTGGAAATTGTTTTCGCCGACAGGCGTTCCCTTTCATATAACAAAGAGAACTAACACAGGGATCAGGACAGTCGATTATGCAGCATTTCCAGAAGGGCCCAAATTATGTCCAGTCAGTGGTTTGAAGCTGTATGAAAGTAACTCAACACAGTTCAGGTCCACAGTGGAATCACAATTGTGATAAGGAAACCCTTTATGGCAGTTTGGACAGCTACCTTGGCAAGATGGGTGAAGTGGTGCATGAGCCAAGCTGGCGTAGGTACAAGTCATTTCGGAGCACATTCGGTTAGGGGTGCCATGGCATCCACAGCATTCAGAATGGGGGCATGCCTAGCGGACATTTTGAAGGCAGGGGTTTGGTCCAACAAGTCGACTTTTAAGAACTTTTATTTTAGACCAATCGGCCAGGTGACTACGTTGGTAGTGAGTAAGCTTGGAACAAGCATAATCCGAGCCTACCCGTCTTGACATAGAATACTGATTTTCAATACATTTGTAATAGAAAGTCATGATTCTATTAAAGATACTGAGGCAAAGGATTATCCCACCCTATCAATTGCGTAAATAGACTGGAATGACTGTGATCGGAATTACTGATTATAAGGAAGTTTGGAATTTAATTTCTGACATGTTCTTTTGCGATTGCCCACCCAGTTTATAGTGGAGTTTTTCATTGGTGCTGTTTGTGAATTGGCAGGTACAGAACCCAAGACGTCAAGTACATGAGGAGTAAAAGACACGTGGTGGAGGTTTCCAGCGTTAACTGGCTGGGACGCAGTTATGGATCAGCGAAAGAAAGAGGCCGAAGGAAGGCAGACGATGTTATACTGGACTTTAGTGTATGATTGGTTACAAGAAGTCACATAAAAGAAGAACCAATTAAATACAAACTCATATATCGCTAAAATTCATGGGATTTGTAGTTTTAGCTGTTTCTTTTTATGGTTGTGTTTTTTAAAGTTGTTGGCTGCTCGAGAAGTAAAGAGTTGAGCATAATCTTTCGCCTCCATGACTTTAATAGAATCATGTCTTTCTATTACGAATGCATTGAAAATCTGTATTTATTGTGTAATTTGTGCAGATTTCAAGCCATCCCGCAAAAAACATAGTGGTATTTCAGTCCTGCGTTTTCATAGTGTTTACAAGCCTGTCACTTACCTGCCATGACTCCACTATTACTCTATCCCCCAACCCCCAATCCACCCATTACTCTCCAAACATTCACCTGTCGGTCTAACATTTGTAAACAATACAAGATAGAAAAGCATACTTATTCTGACATCAAGTGTTTAAAACAATGCACCTTCAAACACTGACTACATTTAATAAAAATTGCAATAACATATTTGATATTAAGCTGTGGTGGATATATAGATGATCTGCTGTGTATTTCTGCGATTTTTTAAATACGAAAACTTTCACATTACAAAAAAAAAAGCCACTTAGAAATGCGGGGGGTTCAACCCGCGACCTCATTGCCACAAGTCATGCCCTCCACCTCCGAGCAACATCCGCGAAGCACAATAGTGCCTTCCTGAATAAAGGATTAATGCATGATCCGTGGAACCAGGCTACGTAGCTCTCTGTGTTTAACCCATTCCTTTTTTGCTCATTTCACCCACACTGGAATCGTGGCTTGTAAGGTATGTATTACAATACAACAAACATTGGGATTGCTTGGTTCTTTCTCAGTCGCTCTTTTCCCAGTACATAAATGCAGAATGCTAACTCTTTTACGCGGGACCGAGCCTCATCCTTTGAAACCCCAGGCAGCCTGCCTGCGCTGGGAACGTGTTCTTTCTGTTTAATCTGCGATGTTTTTCATGAAATAAGCATACAAAATAACGTGTTTGTATTTATAGGGGGTACTTCATTTCCAGAGAACAGCGTTTTTTTTATCAATAGGAGCCCAGCTGTATTTCTGCACGAGTTACTGGCGACCTCCCTACACATAATACAAAATGGCTGCCACGTCCACAGGAAACACATCATGTCTCTTCTGATTCTCTCGGTACTTCTACTACCCCAGCACCCCTCCCTCCACGTAAAGCACCCTGTTCTGTTGGTATAAGAATTTGGTAATTCTTAAAATGCTACCAAAAAAAAAAATGTCCTTCTAGCAGGATTTGAACCAGCGACCAAAGGATATCTGAATTTCCACTACAGTCCTCCGCTCTACCAACTGAGCTATCGAAGGCTCCTGGCTTTGTATGCTATGAATAGCATATTTTTGTATCTCATCACAGAATGTTGTTCCTTCTGTTTTATAAATCTATTTCTCAAAGCAATATACAGTAAAATGTACCTCTAAACAAATCCCTGGCCCTTTCTATATTTGGTAAGTGAAAAAGGGAAACATTTTAAGAGAAAATTGAGAGTGAAAGTGACTAAGATACATCCTGCAAATATAGCTGTATACTGCTGTCTTCGGATTTCTTGTATTTCCTATGTTTCTATTAAAATGGCATAATGAAGTAACAGTTGATACAGATGGGGCTTAATAGCCGCCGATTAACAGACTCGCCAGCCAGCAAGCTGCTGAAACACTAAATGCCCACTGCAAAGCTATACAATGTTGAATGTAAATCTTACGTAATTTGAGTTCATAATATATTCTGAACCATTGTACCTGCGTAGTACAAAAAGGACGCACAGTCGGAGAGGAGATTGCAACAACTATCTTTTTAACTGCTAACATTGAACTGGCTTCCTTTCGCCAGTCCTCCTCTCACTAACCCAATGTCACACTTAACACGCCCCCAACAGGGGGCCTTGGGCTTAAAAGCACAGGGGATCGTAACACCACCCCTGGACAAATGTTCAAAACTCTGAATCAGCACTCTTCGACCCAGCGGCTTCCTTGTTACTTGTTGGGGTCTGGTGCCCATTTCACTGGTGCCACTACCTCCTAGCGGGTTACCCAACAGTCCACCTCGAGCTGCACCTCCACTGGGCGGGACCCAAAGGTTGTCCCGAGGCTCCCGGTGCTGCAGATCTGGTTCTAGTTCCGGCGGAGGTGATTCACAGTCCTCTCTCTCGACCAGGTGTTTGAACAAAGAGCTGTTTCTCGTGATCTCCTTGTCTTCGACCAACCTAATCCTCCTCTGGCTTTATGGTCTATTGTAGAACCTCTCCACTCATTTGCCCACATTTTACCTTTGATAGTACTGGGACAAGGAAGGGGCGACCCTGGTGGCGTGGGCGATTTCGGGGGATCTTGGGCAAAACCAGGACTTTCGGGAGAGGCTTAGAAATTCATCAGAGAATCCTGGGCTCCCAAAACCAAGAAGGCCTACAGAGGTGCTTGGGATAAGTGGAGTAAATGGTGCATGGAGAGGGAAATACATCCTGTTCAAACAGATGTAGTCGATGTGGTGAAATTCCTGGTCAATCAGGCAGCTCAGGGTAGAGTATACTGGACTATTTACACATATCGTTCAGCGATTTCGGTAGGGCATGAAAACGTAGAAAGTCACCCCTTGGGCGAACATCCACTGGCGTGTAGAGTACTCAAAGGAATAAAAAGTATGATACCACCGGCTCTGAGATATCACCGTCTTTGGGACGTTAGTGGGGTGTTGAGATTGTTTGAGTCCTGGCCGGATAATGGCGGTCTGTCCAGGAAGGCTCTGTGGGCTAATCTGACTACCCTGCTCTGCTTAATATCGTGCAAAAGGGTCTCGGACATCAGGGCTCAGGAAGTGGACTGGAAATTGTTTTCGCCGACAGGCGTTCCCTTTCATATAACAAAGAGAACTAACACAGGGATCAGGACAGTCGATTATGCAGCATTTCCAGAAGGGCCCGAATTATGTCCAGTCAGTGGTTTGAAGCTGTATGAAAGTAACTCAACACAGTTCAGGTCCACAGTGGAATCACAATTGTGATAAGGAAACCCTTTATGGCAGTTTGGACAGCTACCTTGGCAAGATGGGTGAAGTGGTGCATGAGCCAAGCTGGCGTAGGTACAAGTCATTTCGGAGCACATTCGGTTAGGGGTGCCATGGCATCCACAGCATTCAGAATGGGGGCATGCCTAGCGGACATTTTGAAGGCAGGGGTTTGGTCCAACAAGTCGACTTTTAAGAACTTTTATTTTAGACCAATCGGCCAGGTGACTACGTTGGTAGTGAGTAAGCTTGGAACAAGCATAATCCGAGCCTACCCGTCTTGACATAGAATACTGATTTTCAATACATTTGTAATAGAAAGTCATGATTCTATTAAAGATACTGAGGCAAAGGATTATCCCACCCTATCAATTGCGTAAATAGACTGGAATGACTGTGATCGGAATTACTGATTATAAGGAAGTTTGGAATTTAATTTCTGACATGTTCTTTTGCGATTGCCCACCCAGTTTATAGTGGAGTTTTTCATTGGTGCTGTTTGTGAATTGGCAGGTACAGAACCCAAGACGTCAAGTACATGAGGAGTAAAAGAGACGTGGTGGAGGTTTCCAGCGTTAACTGGTTGGGACGCAGTTATGGATCAGCGAAAGAAAGAGGCCGAAGGAAGGCAGACGATGTTATACTGGACTTTAGTGTATGATTGGTTACAAGAAGTCACATAAAAGAAGAACCAATTAAATACAAACTCATATATCGCTAAAATTCATGGGATTTGTAGTTTTAGCTGTTTCTTTTTATGGTTGTGTTTTTTAAAGTTGTTGCTGCTCGAGAAGTAAAGAGTTGAGCATAATCTTTCGCCTCCATGACTTTAATAGAATCATGTCTTTCTATTACGAATGCATTGAAAATCTGTATTTATTGTGTAATTTGTGCAGATTTCAAGCCATCCCGCAAAAAACATAGTGGTATTTCAGTCCTGCGTTTTCATAGTGTTTACAAGCCTGTCACTTACCTGCCATGACTCCACTATTACTCTATCCCCCCAACCCCCAATCCACCCATTACTCTCCAAACATTCACCTGTCGGTCTAACATTTGTAAACAATACAAGATAGAAAAGCATACTTATTCTGACATCAAGTGTTTAAAACAATGCACCTTCAAACACTGACTACATTTAATAAAAATTGCAATAACATATTTGATATTAAGCTGTGGTGGATATATAGATGATCTGCTGTGTATTTCTGCGATTTTTTAAATACGAAAACTTTCACATTACAAAAAAAAAGCCACTTAGAAATGCGGGGGGTTCAACCCGCGACCTCATTGCCACAAGTCATGCCCTCCACCTCCGAGCAACATCCGCGAAGCACAATATTGCCTTCCTGAATAAAGGATTAATGCATGATCCGTGGAACCAGGCTACGTAGCTCTCTGTGTTTAACCCATTCCTTTTTTGCTCATTTCACCCACACTGGAATCGTGGCTTGTAAGGTATGTATTACAATACAACAAACATTGGGATTGCTTGGTTCTTTCTCAGTCGCTCTTTTCCCAGTACATAAATGCAGAATGCTAACTCTTTTACGCGGGACCGAGCCTCATCCTTTGAAACCCCAGGCAGCCTGCCTGCGCTGGGAACGTGTTCTTTCTATTTAATCTGCGATGTTTTTCATGAAATAAGCATACAAAATAACGTGTTTGTATTTATAGTGGGTACTTCATTTCCAGAGAACCGGGTTTTTTTTATCAATAGGAGCCCAGCTGTATTTCTGCACGAGTTACTGGCGACCTCCCTACACATAATACAAAATGGCTGCCACGTCCACAGGAAACACATCATGTCTCTTCTGATTCTCTCGGTACTTCTACTACCCCAGCACCCCTCCCTCCACGTAAAGCACCCTGTTCTGTTGGTATAAGAATTTGGTAATTCTTAAAATGCTACCAAAAAAAAAAATGTCCTTCGAGCCGGATTTGAACCAGCGACCTAAGGATATCTGAATTTCCACTACAGTCCTCCGCTCTACCAACTGAGCTATCGAAGGCTCCTGGCTTTGTACGCTATGAATAGCATATTTTTGTATCTCATCACAGAATGTTGTTCCTTCTGTTTTATAAATCTATTTCTCAAAGCAATATACAGTAAAATGTACCTCTAAACAAATCCCTGGCCCTTTCTATATTTGGTAAGTGAAAAAGGGAAACATTTTAAGAGAAAATTGAGAGTGAAAGTGCCTAAGATACATCCTGCAAATATAGCTGTATACTGCTGTCTTCGGATTTCTTGTATTGCCTATGTTTCTATTAAAATGGCATAATGAAGTAACAGTTGATACAGATGGGGCTTAATAGCCGCCGATTAACAGACTCGCCAGCCAGCAAGCTGCTGAAACACTAAATGCCCACTGCAAAGCTATACAATGTTGAATGTAAATCTTACGTAATTTGTGTTCATAATATATTCTGAACCATTGTACCTGCGTAGTACAAAAAGGACGCACAGTCGGAGAGGAGATTGCAACAACTATCTTTTTAACTGCTAACATTGAACTGGCTTCCTTTCGCCAGTCCTCCTCTCACTAACCCAATGTCACACTTAACACGCCCCCAACAGGGGGCCTTGGGCTTAAAAGCACAGGGGATCGTAACACCACCCCTGGACAAATGTTCAAAACTCGGAATCAGCACTCTTCGACCCAGCGGCTTCCTTGTTACTTGTTGGGGTCTGGTGCCCATTTCACTGGTGCCACTACCTCCTAGCGGGTTACCCAACAGTCCACCTCGAGCTGCACCTCCACTGGGCGGGACCCAAAGGTTGTCCCGAGGCTCCCGGTGCTGCAGATCTGGTTCTAGTTCCGGCGGAGGTGATTCACAGTCCTCTCTCTCGACCAGGTGTTTGAACAAAGAGCTGTTTCTCGTGATCTCCTTGTCTTCGACCAACCTAATCCTCCTCTGGCTTTATGGTCTATTGTAGAACCTCTCCACTCATTTGCCCACATTTTACCTTTGATAGTACTGGGACAAGGAAGGGGCGACCCTGGTGGCGTGGGCGATTTCGGGGGATCTTGGGCAAAACCAGGACTTTCGGGAGAGGCTTAGAAATTCATCAGAGAATCCTGGGCTCCCAAAACCAAGAAGGCCTACAGAGGTGCTTGGGATAAGTGGAGTAAATGGTGCATGGAGAGGGAAATACATCCTGTTCAAACAGATGTAGTCGATGTGGTGAAATTCCTGGTCAATCAGGCAGCTCAGGGTAGAGTATACTGGACTATTTACACATATCGTTCAGCGATTTCGGTAGGGCATGAAAACGTAGAAAGTCACCCCTTGGGCGAACATCCACTGGCGTGTAGAGTACTCAAAGGAATAAAAAGTATGATACCACCGGCTCTGAGATATCACCGTCTTTGGGACGTTAGTGGGGTGTTGAGATTGTTTGAGTCCTGGCCGGATAATGGCGGTCTGTCCAGGAAGGCTCTGTGGGCTAATCTGACTACCCTGCTCTGCTTAATATCGTGCAAAAGGGTCTCGGACATCAGGGCTCAGGAAGTGGACTGGAAATTGTTTTCGCCGACAGGCGTTCCCTTTCATATAACAAAGAGAACTAACACAGGGATCAGGACAGTCGATTATGCAGCATTTCCAGAAGGGCCCAAATTATGTCCAGTCAGTGGTTTGAAGCTGTATGAAAGTAACTCAACACAGTTCAGGTCCACAGTGGAATCACAATTGTGATAAGGAAACCCTTTATGGCAGTTTGGACAGCTACCTTGGCAAGATGGGTGAAGTGGTGCATGAGCCAAGCTGGCGTAGGTACAAGTCATTTCGGAGCACATTCGGTTAGGGGTGCCATGGCATCCACAGCATTCAGAATGGGGGCATGCCTAGCGGACATTTTGAAGGCAGGGGTTTGGTCCAACAAGTCGACTTTTAAGAACTTTTATTTTAGACCAATCGGCCAGGTGACTACGTTGGTAGTGAGTAAGCTTGGAACAAGCATAATCCGAGCCTACCCGTCTTGACATAGAATACTGATTTTCAATACATTTGTAATAGAAAGTCATGATTCTATTAAAGATACTGAGGCAAAGGATTATCCCACCCTATCAATTGCGTAAATAGACTGGAATGACTGTGATCGGAATTACTGATTATAAGGAATTTGGAATTTAATTTCTGACATGTTCTTTTGCGATTGCCCACCCAGTTTATAGTGGAGTTTTTCATTGGTGCTATTTGTGAATTGGCAGGTACAGAACCCAAGACGTCAAGTACATGAGGAGTAAAAGAGACGTGGTGGAGGTTTCCAGCGTTAACTGGTTGGGACGCAGTTATGGATCAGCGAAAGAAAGAGGCCGAAGGAAGGCAGACGATGTTATACTGGACTTTAGTGTATGATTGGTTACAAGAAGTCACATAAAAGAAGAACCAATTAAATACAAACTCATATATCGCTAAAATTCATGGGATTTGTAGTTTTAGCTGTTTCTTTTTATGGTTGTGTTTTTTAAAGTTGTTGGCTGCTCGAGAAGTAAAGAGTTGAGCATAATCTTTCGCCTCCATGACTTTAATAGAATCATGTCTTTCTATTACGAATGCATTGAAAATCTGTATTTATTGTGTAATTTGTGCAGATTTCAAGCCATCCCGCAAAAAACATAGTGGTATTTCAGTCCTTCGTTTTCATAGTGTTTACAAGCCTGTCACTTACCTGCCATGACTCCACTATTACTCTATCCCCCCAACCCCCAATCCACCCATTACTCCCCAAACATTCACCTGTCGGTCTAACATTTGTAAACAATACAAGATAGAAAAGCATACTTATTCTGACATCAAGTGTTTAAAACGATGCACCTTCAAACACTGACTACATTTAATAAAAATTGCAATAACATATTTGATATTAAGCTGTGGTGGATATATAGATGATCTGCTGTGTATTTCTGCGATTTTTTAAATACGAAAACTTTCACATTACAAAAAAAAAAGCCACTTAGGAATGCGGGGGGTTCAACCCGCGACCTCATTGCCACAAGTCATGCCCTCCACCTCCGAGCAACATCCGCGAAGCACAATAGTGCCTTCCTGAATAAAGGATTAATGCATGATCCGTGGAACCAGGCTACGTAGCTCTCTGTGTTTAACCCATTCCTTTTTTGCTCATTTCACCCACACTGGAATCGTGGCTTGTAAGGTATGTGTTACAATACAACAAACATTGGGATTGCTTGGTTCTTTCTCAGTCGCTCTTTTCCCAGTACATAAATGCAGAATGCTAACTCTTTTACGCGGGACCGAGCCTCATCCTTTGAAACCCCAGGCAGCCTGCCTGCGCTGGGAACGTGTTTTTTCTGTTTAATCTGCGATGTTTTTCATGAAATAAGCATACAAAATAACGTGTTTGTATTTATAGGGGGTACTTCATTTCCAGAGAACAGGGTTTTTTTTATCAATAGGAGCCCAGCTGTATTTCTGCACGAGTTACTGGCGACCTCCCTACACATAATACAAAATGGCTGCCACGTCCACAGGAAACACATCATGTCTCTTCTGATTCTCTCGGTACTTCTACTACCCCAGCACCCCTCCCTCCACGTAAAGCACCCTGTTCTGTTGGTATAAGAATTTGGTAATTCTTAAAATGCTACCAAAAAAAAAAATGTCCTTCAAGCCGGATTTGAACCAGCGACCTAAGTATATCTGAATTTCCACTACAGTCCTCCGCTCTACCAACTGAGCTATCGAAGGCTCCTGCCTTTGTACACTATCAATAGCATATTTTTGTATCTCATCACAGAATGTTGTTCCTTCTGTTTTATAGATCTATTTCTCAAAGCAATATACAGTAAAATGTACCTCTAAACAAATCCCTGGCCCTTTCTATATTTGGTAAGTGAAAAAGGGAAACATTTTAAGAGAAAATTGAGAGTGAAAGTGACTAAGATACATCCTGCAGATATAGCTGTATACTGCTGTCTTCGGATTTCTTGTATTGCCTATGTTTCTATTAAAATGGCATAATGAAGTAACAGTTGATACAGATGGGGCTTAATAGCCACCGATTAACAGACTCGCCATCCAGCAAGCTGCTGAAACACTAAATGCCCACTGCAAAGCTATACAATGTTGAATGTAAATCTTACGTAATTTGAGTTCATAATATATTCTGAACCATTGTACCTGCGTAGTACAAAAAGGACGCACAGTCGGAGAGGAGATTGCAACAAATATCTTTTTAACTGCTAACATTGAACTGGCTTCCTTTCGCCAGTCCTCCTCTCACTAACCCAATGTCACACTTAACACGCCCCCAACAGGGGGCCTTGGGCTTAAAAGCACAGGGGATCGTAACACCACCCCTGGACAAATGTTCAAAACTCTGAATCAGCACTCTTCGACCCAGCGGCTTCCTTGTTACTTGTTGGGGTCTGGTGCCCATTTCACTGGTGCCACTACCTCCTAGCGGGTTACCCAACAGTCCACCTCGAGCTGCACCTCCACTGGGCGGGACCCAAAGGTTGTCCCGAGGCTCCCGGTGCTGCAGATCTGGTTCTAGTTCTGGCGGAGGTGATTCACAGTCCTCTCTCTCGACCAGGTGTTTGAACAAAGAGCTGTTTCTCGTGATCTCCTTGTCTTCGACAAACCTAATCCTCCTCTGGCTTTATGGTCTATTGTAGAACCTCTCCACTCATTTGCCCACATTTTACCTTTGATAGTACTGGGACAAGGAAGGGGCGACCCTGGTGGCGTGGGCGATTTCGGGGGATCTTGGGCAAAACCAGGACTTTCGGGAGAGGCTTAGAAATTCATCAGAGAATCCTGGGCTCCCAAAACCAAGAAGGCCTACAGAGGTGCTTGGGATAAGTGGAGTAAATGGTGCATGGAGAGGGAAATACATCCTGTTCAAACAGATGTAGTCGATGTGGTGAAATTCCTGGTCAATCAGGCAGCTCAGGGTAGAGTATACTGGACTATTTACACATATCGTTCAGCGATTTCGGTAGGGCATGAAAACGTAGAAAGTCACCCCTTGGGCGAACATCCACTGGCGTGTAGAGTACTCAAAGGAATAAAAAGTATGATACCACCGGCTCTGAGATATCACCGTCTTTGGGACGTTAGTGGGGTGTTGAGATTGTTTGAGTCCTGGCCGGATAATGGCGGTCTGTCCAGGAAGGCTCTGTGGGCTAATCTGACTACCCTGCTCTGCTTAATATCGTGCAAAAGGGTCTCGGACATCAGAGCTCAGGAAGTGGACTGGAAATTGTTTTCGCCGACAGGCGTTCCCTTTCATATAACAAAGAGAACTAACACAGGGATCAGGACAGTCGATTATGCAGCATTTCCAGAAGGGCCCAAATTATGTCCAGTCAGTGGTTTGAAGCTGTATGAAAGTAACTCAACACAGTTCAGGTCCACAGTGGAATCTCAATTGTGATAAGGAAACCCTTTATGGCAGTTTGGACAGCTACCTTGGCAAGATGGGTGAAGTGGTGCATGAGCCAAGCTGGCGTAGGTACAAGTCATTTCGGAGCACATTCGGTTAGGGGTGCCATGGCATCCACAGCATTCAGAATGGGGGCATGCCTAGCGGACATTTTGAAGGCAGGGGTTTGGTCCAACAAGTCGACTTTTAAGAACTTTTATTTTAGACCAATCGGCCAGGTGACTACGTTGGTAGTGAGTAAGCTTGGAACAAGCATAATCCGAGCCTACCCGTCTTGACATAGAATACTGATTTTCAATACATTTGTAATAGAAAGTCATGATTCTATTAAAGATACTGAGACAAAGGATTATCCCACCCTATCAATTGCGTAAATAGACTGGAATGACTGTGATCGGAATTACTGATTATAAGGAAGTTTGGAATTTAATTTCTGACATGTTCTTTTGCGATTGCCCACCCAGTTTATAGTGGAGTTTTTCATTGGTGCTGTTTGTGAATTGGCAGGTACAGAACCCAAGACGTCAAGTACATGAGGAGTAAAAGAGACGTGGTGGAGGTTTCCAGCGTTAACTGGTTGGGACGCAGTTATGGATCAGCGAAAGAAAGAGGCCGAAGGAAGGCAGACGATGTTATACTGGACTTTAGTGTATGATTGGTTACAAGAAGTCACATAAAAGAAGAACCAATTAAATACAAACTCATATATCGCTAAAATTCATGGGATTTGTTGTTTTAGCTGTTTCTTTTTATGGTTGTGTTTTTTAAAGTTGTTGGCTGCTCGAGAAGTAAAGAGTTGAGCATAATCTTTCACCTCCATGACTTTAATAGAATCATGTCTTTCTATTACGAATGCATTGAAAATCTGTATTTATTGTGTAATTTGTGCAGATTTCAAGCCATCCCGCAAAAAACATAGTGGTATTTCAGTCCTGCGTTTTCATAGTGTTTACAAGCCTGTCACTTACCTGCTATGACTCCACTATTACTCTATCCCCCAACCCCCAATCCACCCATTACTCTCCAAACATTCACCTGTCGGTCTAACATTTGTAAACAATACAAGATAGAAAAGCATACTTATTCTGACATCAAGTGTTTAAAACAATGCACCTTCAAACACTGACTACATTTAATAAAAATTGCAATAACATATTTGATATTAAGCTGTGGTGGATATATAGATGATCTGCTGTGTATTTCTGCGATTTTTTAAATACGAAAACTTTCACATTACAAAAAAAAAAAGCCACTTAGAAATGCGGGGGGTTCAACCCGCGACCTCATTGCCACAAGTCATGCCCTCCACCTCCGAGCAACATCCGCGAAGCACAATAGTGCCTTCCTGAATAAAGGATTAATGCATGATCCGTGGAACCAGGCTACGTAGCTCTCTGTGTTTAACCCATTCCTTTTTTGCTCATTTCACCCACACTGGAATCGTGGATTGTAAGTTATGTATTACAATACAACAAACATTAGGATTGCTTGGTTCTTTCTCAGTCGCTCTTTTCCCAGTACATAAATGCAGAATGCTAACTCTTTTACGCGGGACCGAGCCTCATCCTTTGAAACCCCAGACAGCCTGCCTGCGCTGGGAACGTGTTTTTTCTGTTTAATCTGCGATGTTTTTCATGAAATAAGCATACAAAATAACGTGTTTGTATTTATAGGGGGTACTTCATTTCCAGAGAACAGGGTTTTTTTTATCAATAGGAGCCCAGCTGTATTTCTGCACGAGTTACTGGCGACCTCCCTACACATAATACAAAATGGCTGCCACGTCCACAGGAAACACATCATGTCTCTTCTGATTCTCTCGGTACTTCTACTACCCCAGCACCCCTCCCTCCACGTAAAGCACCCTGTTCTGTTGGTATAAGAATTTGGTAATTCTTAAAATGCTACCAAAAAAAAAATGTCCTTCGAGCCGGATTTGAACCAGCGATCTAAGGATATCTGAATTTCCACTACAGTCCTCCGCTCTACCAACTGAGCTATCGAAGGCTCCTGGCTTTGTACACTATGAATAGCATATTTTTGTATCTCATCACAGAATGTTGTTCCTTCTGTTTTATAAATCTATTTCTCAAAGCAATATACAGTAAAATGTACCTCTAAACAAATCCCTGGCCCTTTCTATATTTGGTAAGTGAAAAAGGGAAACATTTTAAGAGAAAATTGAGAGTGAAAGTGACTAAGATACATCCTGCAAATATAGCTGTATACTGCTGTCTTCGGATTTCTTGTATTGCCTATGTTTCTATTAAAATGGCATAATGAAGTAACAGTTGATACAGATGGGGCTTAATAGCCGCCGATTAACAGACTCGCCAGCCAGCAAGCTGCTGAAACACTAAATGCCCACTGCAAAGCTATACAATGTTGAATGTAAATCTTATGTAATTTGAGTTCATAATATATTCTGAACCATTGTACCTGCGTAGTACAAAAAGGACGCACAGTCGGAGAGGAGATTGCAACAACTATCTTTTTAACTGCTAACATTGAACTGGCTTCCTTTCGCCAGTCCTCCTCTCACTAACCCAATGTCACACTTAACACGCCCCCAACAGGGGGCCTTGGGCTTAAAAGCACAGGGGATCGTAACACCACCCCTGGAAAAATGTTCAAAACTCTGAATCAGCACTCTTCGACCCAGCGGCTTCCTTGTTACTTGTTGGGGTCTGGTGCCCATTTCACTGGTGCCACTACCTCCTAGCGGGTTACCCAACAGTCCACCTCGAGCTGCACCTCCACTGGGCGGGACCCAAAGGTTGTCCCGAGGCTCCCGGTGCTGCAGATCTGGTTCTAGTTCCGGCGGAGGTGATTCACAGTCCTCTCTCTCGACCAGGTGTTTGAACAAAGAGCTGTTTCTCGTGATCTCCTTGTCTTCGACCAACCTAATCCTCCTCTGGCTTTATGGTCTATTGTAGAACCTCTCCACTCATTTGCCCACATTTTACCTTTGATAGTACTGGGACAAGGAAGGGGCGACCCTGGTGGCGTGGGCGATTTCGGGGGATCTTGGGCAAAACCAGGACTTTCGGGAGAGGCTTAGAAATTCATCAGAGAATCCTGGGCTCCCAAAACCAAGAAGGCCTACAGAGGTGCTTGGGATAAGTGGAGTAAATGATGCATGGAGAGGGAAATACATCCTGTTCAAACAGATGTAGTCGATGTGGTGAAATTTCTGGTCAATCAGGCAGCTCAGGGTAAAGTATACTGGACTATTTACACATATCGTTCAGCGATTTCGGTAGGGCATGAAAACGTAGAAAGTCACCCCTTGGGCGAACATCCACTGGCGTGTAGAGTACTCAAAGGAATAAAAAGTATGATACCACCGGCTCTGAGATATTACCGTCTTTGGGAAGTTAGTGGGGTGTTGAGATTGTTTGAGTCCTAGCCGGATAATGGCGGTCTGTCCAGGAAGGCTCTGTGGGCTAATCTGACTACCCTGCTCTGCTTAATATCGTGCAAAAGGGTCTCGGACATCAGGGCTCAGGAAGTGGACTGGAAATTGTTTTCGCCGACAGGCGTTCCCTTTCATATAACAAAGAGAACTAACACAGGGATCAGGACAGTCGATTATGCAGCATTTCCAGAAGGGCCCAAATTATGTCCAGTCAGTGGTTTGAAGCTGTATGAAAGTAACTCAACACAGTTCAGGTCCACAGTGGAATCACAATTGTGATAAGGAAACCCTTTATGGCAGTTTGGACAGCTACCTTGGCAAGATGGGTGAAGTGGTGCATGAGCCAAGCTGGCGTAGGTACAAGTCATTTCGGAGCACATTCGGTTAGGGGTGCCATGGCATCCACAGCATTCAGAATGGGGGCATGCCGAGCGGACATTTTGAAGGCAGGGGTTTGGTCCAACAAGTCGACTTTTAAGAACTTTTATTTTAGACCAATCGGCCAGGTGACTACGTTGGTAGTGAGTAAGCTTGGAACAAGCATAATCCGAGCCTACCCGTCTTGACATAGAATACTGATTTTCAATACATTTGTAATAGAAAGTCATGATTCTATTAAAGATACTGAGACAAAGGATTATCCCACCCTATCAATTGCGTAAATAGACTGGAATGACTGTGATCGGAATTACTGATTATAAGGAAGTTTGGAATTTAATTTCTGACATGTTCTTTTGCGATTGCCCACCCAGTTTATAGTGGAGTTTTTCATTGGTGCTGTTTGTGAATTGGCAGGTACAGAACCCAAGACGTCAAGTACATGAGGAGTAAAAGAGACGTGGTGGAGGTTTCCAGCGTTAACTGGTTGGGACGCAGTTATGGATCAGCGAAAGAAAGAGGCCGAAGAAAGGCAGACGATGTTATACTGGACTTTAGTGTATGATTGGTTACAAGATGTCACATAAAAGAAGAACCAATTAAATACAAACTCATATATCGCTAAAATTCATGGGATTTGTAGTTTTAGCTGTTTCTTTTTATGGTTGTGTTTTTTAAAGTTGTTGGCTGCTCGAGAAGTAAAGAGTTGAGCATAATCTTTCGCCTCCATGACTTTAATAGAATCATGTCTTTCTATTACGAATGCATTGAAAATCTGTATTTATTGTGTAATTTGTGCAGATTTCAAGCCATCCCGCAAAAAACATAGTGGTATTTCAGTCCTGCGTTTTCATAGTGTTTACAAGCCTGTAACTTACCTGCTATGACTCCACTATTACTCTATCCCCCCAACCCCCAATCCACCCATTACTCTCCAAACATTCACCTGTCGGTCTAACATTTGTAAACAATACAAGATAGAAAAGCATACTTATTCTGACATCAAGTGTTTAAAACAATGCACCTTCAAACACTGACTACATTTAATAAAAATTGCAATAACATATTTGATATTAAGCTGTGGTGGATATATAGATGATCTGCTGTGTATTTCTGCGATTTTTTAAATACGAAAACTTTCACATTACAAAAAAAAAAGCCACTTAGAAATGCGGGGGGTTCAACCCGCGACCTCATTGCCACAAGTCATGCCCTCCACCTCCGAGCAACATCCGCGAAGCACAATAGTGCCTTCCTGAATAAAGGATTAATGCATGATCCGTGGAACCAGGCTACGTAGCTCTCTGTGTTTAACCCATTCCTTTTTTGCTCATTTCACCCACACTGGAATCGTGGCTTGTAAGGTATGTATTACAATACAACAAACATTGGGATTGCTTGGTTCTTTCTCAGTCGCTCTTTTCCCAGTACATAAATGCAGAATGCTAACTCTTTTACGCGGGACCGAGCCTCATCCTTTGAAACCCCAGGCAGCCTGCCTGCGCTGGGAACGTGTTCTTTCTGTTTAATCTGCGATGTTTTTCATGAAATAAGCATACAAAATAACGTGTTTGTATTTATAGTGGGTACTTCATTTCCAGAGAACAGGGTTTTTTTTATCAATAGGAGCCCAGCTGTATTTCTGCACGAGTTACTGGCGACCTCCCTACACATAATACAAAATGGCTGCCACGTCCACAGGAAACACATCATGTCTCTTCTGATTCTCTCGGTACTTCTACTACCCCAGCACCCCTCCCTCCACGTAAAGCACCCTGTTCTGTTGGTATAAGAATTTGGTAATTCTTAAAATGCTACCAAAAAAAAAAATGTCCTTCGAGCCGGATTTGAACCAGCGACCTAAGGATATCTGAATTTCCACTACAGTCCTCCGCTCTACCAACTGAGCTATCGAAGGCTCCTGGCTTTGCACGCTATGAATAGCATATTTTTGTATCTCATCACAGAATGTTGTTCCTTCTGTTTTATAAATCTATTTCTCAAAGCAATATACAGTAAAATGTACCTCTAAACAAATCCCTGGCCCTTTCTATATTTGGTAAGTGAAAAAGGGAAACATTTTAAGAGAAAATTGAGAGTGAAAGTGCCTAAGATACATCCTGCAAATATAGCTGTATACTGCTGTCTTCGGATTTCTTGTATTGCCTATGTTTCTATTAAAATGGCATAATGAAGTAACAGTTGATACAGATGGGGCTTAATAGCCGCCGATTAACAGACTCGCCAGCCAGCAAGCTGCTGAAACACTAAATGCCCACTGCAAAGCTATACAATGTTGAATGTAAATCTTACGTAATTTGAGTTCATAATATATTCTGAACCATTGTACCTGCGTAGTACAAAAAGGACGCACAGTCGGAGAGGAGATTGCAACAACTATCTTTTTAACTGCTAACATTGAACTGGCTTCCTTTCGCCAGTCCTCCTCTCACTAACCCAATGTCACACTTAACACGCCCCCAACAGGGGGCCTCGGGCTTAAAAGCACAGGGGATCGTAACACCACCCCTGGACAAATGTTCAAAACTCTGAATCAGCACTCTTCGACCCAGCGGCTTCCTTGTTACTTGTTGGGGTCTGGTGCCCATTTCACTGGTGCCACTACCTCCTAGCGGGTTACCCAACAGTCCACCTCGAGCTGCACCTCCACTGGGCGGGACCCAAAGGTTGTCCCGAGGCTCCCGGTGCTGCAGATCTGGTTCTAGTTCCGGCGGAGGTGATTCACAGTCCTCTCTCTCGACCAGGTGTTTGAACAAAGAGCTGTTTCTCGTGATCTCCTTGTCTTCGACCAACCTAATCCTCCTCTGGCTTTATGGTCTATTGTAGAACCTCTCCACTCATTTGCCCACATTTTACCTTTGATAGTACTGGGACAAGGAAGGGGCGACCCTGGTGGCGTGGGCGATTTCGGGGGATCTTGGGCAAAACCAGGACTTTCGGGAGAGGCTTAGAAATTCATCAGAGAATCCTGGGCTCCCAAAACCAAGAAGGCCTACAGAGGTGCTTGGGATAAGTGGAGTAAATGGTGCATGGAGAGGGAAATACATCCTGTTCAAACAGATGTAGTCGATGTGGTGAAATTCCTGGTCAATCAGGCAGCTCAGGGTAGAGTATACTGGACTATTTACACATATCGTTCAGCGATTTCGGTAGGGCATGAAAACGTAGAAAGTCACCCCTTGGGCGAACATCCACTGGCGTGTAGAGTACTCAAAGGAATAAAAAGTATGATACCACCGGCTCTGAGATATCACCGTCTTTGGGACGTTAGTGGGGTGTTGAGATTGTTTGAGTCCTGGCCGGATAATGGCGGTCTGTCCAGGAAGGCTCTGTGGGCTAATCTGACTACCCTGCTCTGCTTAATATCGTGCAAAAGGGTCTCGGACATCAGGGCTCAGGAAGTGGACTGGAAATTGTTTTCGCCGACAGGCGTTCCCTTTCATATAACAAAGAGAACTAACACAGGGATCAGGACAGTCGATTATGCAGCATTTCCAGAAGGGCCCAAATTATGTCCAGTCAGTGGTTTGAAGCTGTATGAAAGTAACTCAACACAGTTCAGGTCCACAGTGGAATCACAATTGTGATAAGGAAACCCTTTATGGCAGTTTGGACAGCTACCTTGGCAAGATGGGTGAAGTGGTGCATGAGCCAAGCTGGCGTAGGTACAAGTCATTTCGGAGCACATTCGGTTAGGGGTGCCATGGCATCCACAGCATTCAGAATGGGGGCATGCCTAGCGGACATTTTGAAGGCAGGGGTTTGGTCCAACAAGTCGACTTTTAAGAACTTTTATTTTAGACCAATCGGCCAGGTGACTACGTTGGTAGTGAGTAAGCTTGGAACAAGCATAATCCGAGCCTACCCGTCTTGACATAGAATACTGATTTTCAATACATTTGTAATAGAAAGTCATGATTCTATTAAAGATACTGAGGCAAAGGATTATCCCACCCTATCAATTGCGTAAATAGACTGGAATGACTGTGATCGGAATTACTGATTATAAGGAATTTGGAATTTAATTTCTGACATGTTCTTTTGCGATTGCCCACCCAGTTTATAGTGGAGTTTTTCATTGGTGCTGTTTGTGAATTGGCAGGTACAGAACCCAAGACGTCAAGTACATGAGGAGTAAAAGAGACGTGGTGGAGGTTTCCAGCGTTAACTGGTTGGGACGCAGTTATGGATCAGCGAAAGAAAGAGGCCGAAGGAAGGCAGACGATGTTATACTGGACTTTAGTGTATGATTGGTTACAAGAAGTCACATAAATGAAGAACCAATTAAATACAAACTCATATATCGCTAAAATTCATGGGATTTGTAGTTTTAGCTGTTTCTTTTTATGGTTGTGTTTTTTAAAGTTGTTGGCTGCTCGAGAAGTAAAGAGTTGAGCATAATCTTTCGCCTCCATGACTTTAATAGAATCATGTCTTTCTATTACGAATGCATTGAAAATCTGTATTTATTGTGTAATTTGTGCAGATTTCAAGCCATCCCGCAAAAAACATAGTGGTATTTCAGTCCTGCGTTTTCATAGTGTTTACAAGCCTGTCACTTACCTGCCATGACTCCACTATTACTCTATCCCCCCAACCCCCAATCCACCCATTACTCTCCAAACATTCACCTGTCGGTCTAACATTTGTAAACAATACAAGATAGAAAAGCATACTTATTCTGACATCAAGTGTTTAAAACGATGCACCTTCAAACACTGACTACATTTAATAAAAATTGCAATAACATATTTGATATTAAGCTGTGGTGGATATATAGATGATCTGCTGTGTATTTCTGCGATTTTTTAAATACGAAAACTTTCACATTACAAAAAAAAAAGCCACTTAGGAATGCGGGGGGTTCAACCCGCGACCTCATTGCCACAAGTCATGCCCTCCACCTCCGAGCAACATCCGCGAAGCACAATAGTGCCTTCCTGAATAAAGGATTAATGCATGATCCGTGGAACCAGGCTACGTAGCTCTCTGTGTTTAACCCATTCCTTTTTTGCTCATTCCACCCACACTGGAATCGTGGCTTGTAAGGTATGTGTTACAATACAACAAACATTGGGATTGCTTGGTTCTTTCTCAGTCGCTCTTTTCCCAGTACATAAATGCAGAATGCTAACTCTTTTACGCGGGACCGAGCCTCATCCTTTGAAACCCCAGACAGCCTGCCTGCGCTGGGAACGTGTTTTTTCTGTTTAATCTGCGATGTTTTTCATGAAATAAGCATACAAAATAACGTGTTTGTATTTATAGGGGGTACTTCATTTCCAGAGAACAGGGTTTTTTTTATCAATAGGAGCCCAGCTGTATTTCTGCACGAGTTACTGGCGACCTCCCTACACATAATACAAAATGGCTGCCACGTCCACAGGAAACACATCATGTCTCTTCTGATTCTCTCGGTACTTCTACTACCCCAGCACCCCTCCCTCCACGTAAAGCACCCTGTTCTGTTGGTATAAAAATTTGGTAATTCTTAAAATGCTACCAAAAAAAAAAATGTCCTTCAAGCCGGATTTGAACCAGCGACCTAAGTATATCTGAATTTCCACTACAGTCCTCCGCTCTACCAACTGAGCTATCGAAGGCTCCTGCCTTTGTTCACTATCAATAGCATATTTTTGTATCTCATCACAGAATGTTGTTCCTTCTGTTTTATAAATCTATTTCTCAAAGCAATATACAGTAAAATGTACCTCTAAACAAATCCCTGGCCCTTTCTATATTTGGTAAGTGAAAAAGGGAAACATTTTAAGAGAAAATTGAGAGTGAAAGTGACTAAGATACATCCTGCAAATATAGCTGTATACTGCTGTCTTCGGATTTCTTGTATTGCCTATGTTTCTATTAAAATGGCATAATGAAGTAACAGTTGATACAGATGGGGCTTAATAGCCACCGATTAACAGACTCGCCATCCAGCAAGCTGCTGAAACACTAAATGCCCACTGCAAAGCTATACAATGTTGAATGTAAATCTTACGTAATTTGAGTTCATAATATATTCTGAACCATTGTACCTGCGTAGTACAAAAAGGACGCACAGTCGGAGAGGAGATTGCAACAACTATCTTTTTAACTGCTAACATTGAACTGGCTTCCTTTCGCCAGTCCTCCTCTCACTAACCCAATGTCACACTTAACACGCCCCCAACAGGGGGCCTTGGGCTTAAAAGCACAGGGGATCGTAACACCACCCCTGGACAAATGTTCAAAACTCTGAATCAGCACTCTTCGACCCAGCGGCTTCCTTGTTACTTGTTGGGGTCTGGTGCCCATTTCACTGGTGCCACTACCTCCTAGCGGGTTACCCAACAGTCCACCTCGAGCTGCACCTCCACTGGGCGGGACCCAAAGGTTGTCCCGAGGCTCCCGGTGCTGCAGATCTGGTTCTAGTTCTGGCGGAGGTGATTCACAGTCCTCTCTCTCGACCAGGTGTTTGAACAAAGAGCTGTTTCTCGTGATCTCCTTGTCTTCGACAAACCTAATCCTCCTCTGGCTTTATGGTCTATTGTAGAACCTCTCCACTCATTTGCCCACATTTTACCTTTGATAGTACTGGGACAAGGAAGGGGCGACCCTGGTGGCGTGGGCGATTTCGGGGGATCTTGGGCAAAACCAGGACTTTCGGGAGAGGCTTAGAAATTCATCAGAGAATCCTGGGCTCCCAAAACCAAGAAGGCCTACAGAGGTGCTTGGGATAAGTGGAGTAAATGGTGCATGGAGAGGGAAATACATCCTGTTCAAACAGATGTAGTCGATGTGGTGAAATTCCTGGTCAATCAGGCAGCTCAGGGTAGAGTATACTGGACTATTTACACATATCGTTCAGCGATTTCGGTAGGGCATGAAAACGTAGAAAGTCACCCCTTGGGCGAACATCCACTGGCGTGTAGAGTACTCAAAGGAATAAAAAGTATGATACCACCGGCTCTGAGATATCACCGTCTTTGGGACGTTAGTGGGGTGTTGAGATTGTTTGAGTCCTGGCCGGATAATGGCGGTCTGTCCAGGAAGGCTCTGTGGGCTAATCTGACTACCCTGCTCTGCTTAATATCGTGCAAAAGGGTCTCGGACATCAGAGCTCAGGAAGTGGACTGGAAATTGTTTTCGCCGACAGGCGTTCCCTTTCATATAACAAAGAGAACTAACACAGGGATCAGGACAGTCGATTATGCAGCATTTCCAGAAGGGCCCAAATTATGTCCAGTCAGTGGTTTGAAGCTGTATGAAAGTAACTCAACACAGTTCAGGTCCACAGTGGAATCTCAATTGTGATAAGGAAACCCTTTATGGCAGTTTGGACAGCTACCTTGGCAAGATGGGTGAAGTGGTGCATGAGCCAAGCTGGCGTAGGTACAAGTCATTTCGGAGCACATTCGGTTAGGGGTGCCATGGCATCCACAGCATTCAGAATGGGGGCATGCCTAGCGGACATTTTGAAGGCAGGGGTTTGGTCCAACAAGTCGACTTTTTAAGAACTTTTATTTTAGACCAATCGGCCAGGTGACTACGTTGGTAGTGAGTAAGCTTGGAACGAGGATAATCCGAGCCTACCCGTCTTGACATAGAATACTGATTTTCAATACATTTGTAATAGAAAGTCATGATTCTATTAAAGATACTGAGACAAAGGATTATCCCACCCTATCAATTGCGTAAATAGACTGGAATGACTGTGATCGGAATTACTGATTATAAGGAAGTTTGGAATTTAATTTCTGACATGTTCTTTTGCGATTGCCCACCCAGTTTATAGTGGAGTTTTTCATTGGTGCTGTTTGTGAATTGGCAGGTACAGAACCCAAGACGTCAAGTACATGAGGAGTAAAAGAGACGTGGTGGAGGTTTCCAGCGTTAACTGGTTGGGACGCAGTTATGGATCAGCGAAAGAAAGAGGCCGAAGGAAGGCAGACGATGTTATACTGGACTTTAGTGTATGATTGGTTACAAGAAGTCACATAAAAGAAGAACCAATTAAATACAAACTCATATATCGCTAAAATTCATGGGATTTGTTGTTTTAGCTGTTTCTTTTTATGGTTGTGTTTTTTAAAGTTGTTGGCTGCTCGAGAAGTAAAGAGTTGAGCATAATCTTTCACCTCCATGACTTTAATAGAATCATGTCTTTCTATTACGAATGCATTGAAAATCTGTATTTATTGTGTAATTTGTGCAGATTTCAAGCCATCCCGCAAAAAACATAGTGGTATTTCAGTCCTGCGTTTTCATAGTGTTTACAAGCCTGTCACTTACCTGCTATGACTCCACTATTACTCTATCCCCCAACCCCCAATCCACCCATTACTCTCCAAACATTCACCTGTCGGTCTAACATTTGTAAACAATACAAGATAGAAAAGCATACTTATTCTGACATCAAGTGTTTAAAACAATGCACCTTCAAACACTGACTACATTTAATAAAAATTGCAATAACATATTTGATATTAAGCTGTGGTGGATATATAGATGATCTGCTGTGTATTTCTGCGATTTTTTAAATACGAAAACTTTCACATTACAAAAAAAAAAAACACTTAGAAATGTGGGGGGTTCAACCCGCGACCTCATTGCCACAAGTCATGCCCTCCACTTCCGAGCAACATCCGCGAAGCACAATAGTGCCTTCCTGAATAAAGGATTAATGCATGATCCGTGGAACCAGGCTACGTAGCTCTCTGTGTTTAACCCATTCCTTTTTTGCTCATTTCACCCACACTGGAATCGTGGATTGTAAGTTATGTATTACAATACAACAAACATTAGGATTGCTTGGTTCTTTCTCAGTCGCTCTTTTCCCAGTACATAAATGCAGAATGCTAACTCTTTTACGCGGGACCGAGCCTCATCCTTTGAAACCCCAGACAGCCTGCCTGCGCTGGGAACGTGTTTTTTCTGTTTAATCTGCGATGTTTTTCATGAAATAAGCATACAAAATAACGTGTTTGTATTTATAGGGGGTACTTCATTTCCAGAGAACAGGGTTTTTTTTATCAATAGGAGCCCAGCTGTATTTCTGCACGAGTTACTGGCGACCTCCCTACACATAATACAAAATGGCTGCCACGTCCACAGGAAACACATCATGTCTCTTCTGATTCTCTCGGTACTTCTACTACCCCAGCACCCCTCCCTCCACGTAAAGCACCCTGTTCTGTTGGTATAAGAATTTGGTAATTCTTAAAATGCTACCAAAAAAAAAATGTCCTCCTCCGCTCTACCAACTGAGCTATCGAAGGCTCCTGGCTTTGTACACTATGAATAGCATATTTTTGTATCTCATCACAGAATGTTGTTCCTTCTGTTTTATAAATCTATTTCTCAAAGCAATATACAGTAAAATGTACCTCTAAACAAATCCCTGGCCCTTTCTATATTTGGTAAGTGAAAAAGGGAAACATTTTAAGAGAAAATTGAGAGTGAAAGTGACTAAGATACATCCTGCAAATATAGCTGTATACTGCTGTCTTCGGATTTCTTGTATTGCCTATGTTTCTATTAAAATGGCATAATGAAGTAACAGTTGATACAGATGGGGCTTAATAGCCGCCGATTAACAGACTCGCCAGCCAGCAAGCTGCTGAAACACTAAATGCCCACTGCAAAGCTATACAATGTTGAATGTAAATCTTATGTAATTTGAGTTCATAATATATTCTGAACCATTGTACCTGCGTAGTACAAAAAGGACGCACAGTCGGAGAGGAGATTGCAACAACTATCTTTTTAACTGCTAACATTGAACTGGCTTCCTTTCGCCAGTCCTCCTCTCACTAACCCAATGTCACACTTAACACGCCCCCAACAGGGGGCCTTGGGCTTAAAAGCACAGGGGATCGTAACACCACCCCTGGAAAAATGTTCAAAACTCTGAATCAGCACTCTTCGACCCAGCGGCTTCCTTGTTACTTGTTGGGGTCTGGTGCCCATTTCACTGGTGCCACTACCTCCTAGCGGGTTACCCAACAGTCCACCTCGAGCTGCACCTCCACTGGGCGGGACCCAAAGGTTGTCCCGAGGCTCCCGGTGCTGCAGATCTGGTTCTAGTTCCGGCGGAGGTGATTCACAGTCCTCTCTCTCGACCAGGTGTTTGAACAAAGAGCTGTTTCTCGTGATCTCCTTGTCTTCGACCAACCTAATCCTCCTCTGGCTTTATGGTCTATTGTAGAACCTCTCCACTCATTTGCCCACATTTTACCTTCGATAGTACTGGGACAAGGAAGGGGTGACCCTGGTGGCGTGGGCGATTTCGGGGGATCTTGGGCAAAACCAGGACTTTCGGGAGAGGCTTAGAAATTCATCAGAGAATCTTGGGCTCCCAAAACAAAGAAGGCCTACAGAGGTGCTTGGGATAAGTGGAGTAAATGATGCATGGAGAGGGAAATACATCCTGTTCAAACAGATGTAGTCGATGTGGTGAAATTTCTGGTCAATCAGGCAGCTCAGGGTAAAGTATACTGGACTATTTACACATATCGTTCAGCGATTTCGGTAGGGCATGAAAACGTAGAAAGTCACCCCTTGGGCGAACATCCACTGGCGTGTAGAGTACTCAAAGGAATAAAAAGTATGATACCACCGGCTCTGAGATATTACCGTCTTTGGGACGTTAGTGGGGTGTTGAGATTGTTTGAGTCCTAGCCGGATAATGGCGGTCTGTCCAGGAAGGCTCTGTGGGCTAATCTGACTACCCTGCTCTGCTTAATATCGTGCAAAAGGGTCTCGGACATCAGGGCTCAGGAAGTGGACTGGAAATTGTTTTCGCCGACAGGCGTTCCCTTTCATATAACAAAGAGAACTAACACAGGGATCAGGACAGTCGATTATGCAGCATTTCCAGAAGGGCCCAAATTATGTCCAGTCAGTGGTTTGAAGCTGTATGAAAGTAACTCAACACAGTTCAGGTCCACAGTGGAATCACAATTGTGATAAGGAAACCCTTTATGGCAGTTTGGACAGCTACCTTGGCAAGATGGGTGAAGTGGTGCATGAGCCAAGCTGGCGTAGGTACAAGTCATTTCGGAGCACATTCGGTTAGGGGTGCCATGGCATCCACAGCATTCAGAATGGGGGCATGCCGAGCGGACATTTTGAAGGCAGGGGTTTGGTCCAACAAGTCGACTTTTAAGAACTTTTATTTTAGACCAATCGGCCAGGTGACTACGTTGGTAGTGAGTAAGCTTGGAACAAGCATAATCCGAGCCTACCCTTCTTGACATAGAATACTGATTTTCAATACATTTGTAATAGAAAGTCATGATTCTATTAAAGATACTGAGACAAAGGATTATCCCACCCTATCAATTGCGTAAATAGACTGGAATGACTGTGATCGGAATTACTGATTATAAGGAAGTTTGGAATTTAATTTCTGACATGTTCTTTTGCGATTGCCCACCCAGTTTATAGTGGAGTTTTTCATTGGTGCTGTTTGTGAATTGGCAGGTACAGAACCCAAGACGTCAAGTACATGAGGAGTAAAAGAGACGTGGTGGAGGTTTCCAGCGTTAACTGGTTGGGACGCAGTTATGGATCAGCGAAAGAAAGAGGCCGAAGAAAGGCAGACGATGTTATACTGGACTTTAGTGTATGATTGGTTACAAGAAGTCACATAAAAGAAGAACCAATTAAATACAAACTAATATATCGCTAAAATTCATGGGATTTGTAGTTTTAGCTGTTTCTTTTTATGGTTGTGTTTTTTAAAGTTGTTGGCTGCTCGAGAAGTAAAGAGTTGAGCATAATCTTTCGCCTCCATGACTTTAATAGAATCATGTCTTTCTATTACGAATGCATTGAAAATCTGTATTTATTGTGTAATTTGTGCAGATTTCAAACCATCCCGCAAAAAACATAGTGGTATTTCAGTCCTGCGTTTTCATAGTGTTTACAAGCCTGTCACTTACCTGCTATGACTCCACTATTACTCTATCCCCCAACCCCCAATCCACCCATTACTCTCCAAACATTCACCTGTCGGTCTAACATTTGTAAACAATACAAGATAGAAAAGCATACTTATTCTGACATCAAGTGTTTAAAACAATGCACCTTCAAACACTGACTACATTTAATAAAAATTGCAATAACATATTTGATATTAAGCTGTGGTGGATATATAGATGATCTGCTGTGTATTTCTGCGATTTTTTAAATACGAAAACTTTCACATTACAAAAAAAAAAGCCACTTAGAAATGCGGGGGGTTCAACCCGCGACCTCATTGCCACAAGTCATGCCCTCCACCTCCGAGCAACATCCGCGAAGCACAATAGTGCCTTCCTGAATAAAGGATTAATGCATGATCCGTGGAACCAGGCTACGTAGCTCTCTGTGTTTAACCCATTCCTTTTTTGCTCATTTCACCCACACTGGAATCGTGGCTTGTAAGGTATGTATTACAATACAACAAACATTGGGATTGCTTGGTTCTTTCTCAGTCGCTCTTTTCCCAGTACATAAATGCAGAATGCTAACTCTTTTACGCGGGACCGAGCCTCATCCTTTGAAACCCCAGGCAGCCTGCCTGCGCTGGGAACGTGTTCTTTCTGTTTAATCTGCGATGTTTTTCATGAAATAAGCATACAAAATAACGTGTTTGTATTTATAGTGGGTACTTCATTTCCAGAGAACAGGGTTTTTTTATCAATAGGAGCCCAGCTGTATTTCTGCACGAGTTACTGGCGACCTCCCTACACATAATACAAAATGGCTGCCACGTCCACAGGAAACACATCATGTCTCTTCTGATTCTCTCGGTACTTCTACTACCCCAGCACCCCTCCCTCCACGTAAAGCACCCTGTTCTGTTGGTATAAGAATTTGGTAATTCTTAAAATGCTACCAAAAAAAAAAGTGTCCTTCGAGCCGGATTTGAACCAGTGACCTAAGGATATCTGAATTTCCACTACAGTCCTCAGCTCTACCAACTGGGCTATCGAAGGCTCCTGGATTTGTACGCTATGAATAGCATATTTTTGTATCTCATCACAGAATGTTGTTCCTTCTGTTTTATAGATCTATTTCTCAAAGCAATATACAGTAAAATGTACCTCTAAACAAATCCCTGGCCCTTTCTATATTTGGTAAGTGAAAAAGGGAAACATTTTAAGAGAAAATTGAGAGTGAAAGTGCCTAAAATACATCCTGCAAATATAGCTGTATACTGCTGTCTTCGGATTTCTTGTATTGCCTATGTTTCTATTAAAATGGCATAATGAAGTAACAGTTGATACAGATGGGGCTTAATAGCCGCCGATTAACAGACTCGCCAGCCAGCAAGCTGCTGAAACACTAAATGCCCACTGCAAAGCTATACAATGTTGAATGTAAATCTTACGTAATTTGAGTTCATAATATATTCTGAACCATTGTACCTGCGTAGTACAAAAAGGACGCACAGTCGGAGAGGAGATTGCAACAACTATCTTTTTAACTGCTAACATTGAACTGGCTTCCTTTCGCCAGTCCTCCTCTCACTAACCCAATGTCACACTTAACACGCCCCCAACAGGGGGCCTTGGGCTTAAAAGCACAGGGGATCGTAACACCACCCCTGGAAAAATGTTCAAAACTCTGAATCAGCACTCTTCGACCCAGCGGCTTCCTTGTTACTTGTTGGGGTCTGGTGCCCATTTCACTGGTGCCACTACCTCCTAGCGGGTTACCCAACAGTCCACCTCGAGCTGCACCTCCACTGGGCGGGACCCAAAGGTTGTCCCGAGGCTCCCGGTGCTGCAGATCTGGTTCTAGTTCCGGCGGAGGTGATTCACAGTCCTCTCTCTCGACCAGGTGTTTGAACAAAGAGCTGTTTCTCGTGATCTCCTTGTCTTCGACCAACCTAATCCTCCTCTGGCTTTATGGTCTATTATAGAACCTCTCCACTCATTTGCCCACATTTTACCTTTGATAGTACTGGAACAAGGAAGGGGCGACCCTGGTGGCGTGGGCGATTTCGGGGGATCTTGGGCAAAACCAGGACTTTCGGGAGAGGCTTAGAAATTCATCAGAGAATCCTGGGCTCCCAAAACCAAGAAGGCCTACAGAGGTGCTTGGGATAAGTGGAGTAAATGGTGCATGGAGAGGGAAATACATCCTGTTCAAACAGATGTAGTCGATGTGGTGAAATTCCTGGTCAATCAGGCAGCTCAGGGTAGAGTATACTGGACTATTTACACATATCGTTCAGCGATTTCGGTAGGGCATGAAAACGTAGAAAGTCACCCCTTGGGCGAACATCCACTGGCGTGTAGAGTACTCAAAGGAATAAAAAGTATGATACCACCGGCTCTGAGATATTACCGTCTTTGGGACGTTAGTGGGGTGTTGAGATTGTTTGAGTCCTAGCCGGATAATGGCGGTCTGTCCAGGAAGGCTCTGTGGGCTAATCTGACTACCCTGCTCTGCTTAATATCGTGCAAAAGGGTCTCGGACATCAGGGCTCAGGAAGTGGACTGGAAATTGTTTTCGCCGACAGGCGTTCCCTTTCATATAACAAAGAGAACTAACACAGGGATCAGGACAGTCGATTATGCAGCATTTCCAGAAGGGCCCAAATTATGTCCAGTCAGTGGTTTGAAGCTGTATGAAAGTAACTCAACACAGTTCAGGTCCACAGTGGAATCACAATTGTGATAAGGAAACCCTTTATGGCAGTTTGGACAGCTACCTTGGCAAGATGGGTGAAGTGGTGCATGAGCCAAGCTGGCGTAGGTACAAGTCATTTCGGAGCACATTCGGTTAGGGGTGCCATGGCATCCACAGCATTCAGAATGGGGGCATGCCTAGCGGACATTTTGAAGGCAGGGGTTTGGTCCAACAAGTCGACTTTTAAGAACTTTTATTTTAGACCAATCGGCCAGGTGACTACGTTGGTAGTGAGTAAGCTTGGAACAAGCATAATCCGAGCCTACCCGTCTTGACATAGAATACTGATTTTCAATACATTTGTAATAGAAAGTCATGATTCTATTAAAGATACTGAGACAAAGGATTATCCCACCCTATCAATTGCGTAAATAGACTGGAATGACTGTGATCGGAATTACTGATTATAAGGAAGTTTGGAATTTAATTTCTGACATGTTCTTTTGCGATTGCCCACCCAGTTTATAGTGGAGTTTTTCATTGGTGCTGTTTGTGAATTGGCAGGTACAGAACCCAAGACGTCAAGTACATGAGGAGTAAAAGAGACGTGGTGGAGGTTTCCAGCGTTAACTGGTTGGGACGCAGTTATGGATCAGCGAAAGAAAGAGGCCGAAGGAAGGCAGACGATGTTATACTGGACTTTAGTGTATGATTGGTTACAAGAAGTCACATAAAAGAAGAACCAATTAAATACAAACTCATATATCGCTAAAATTCATGGGATTTGTAGTTTTAGCTGTTTCTTTTTATGGTTGTGTTTTTTAAAGTTGTTGGCTGCTCGAGAAGTAAAGAGTTGAGCATAATCTTTCGCCTCCATGACTTTAATAGAATCATGTCTTTCTATTACGAATGCATTGAAAATCTGTATTTATTGTGTAATTTGTGCAGATTTCAAGCCATCCCGCAAAAAACATAGTGGTATTTCAGTCCTGCGTTTTCATAGTGTTTACAAGCCTGTCACTTACCTGCTATGACTCCACTATTACTCTATCCCCCAACCCCCAATCCACCCATTACTCTCCAAACATTCACCTGTCGGTCTAACATTTGTAAACAATACAAGATAGAAAAGCATACTTATTCTGACATCAAGTGTTTAAAACAATGCACCTTCAAACACTGACTACATTTAATAAAAATTGCAATAACATATTTGATATTAAGCTGTGGTGGATATATAGATGATCTGCTGTGTATTTCTGCGATTTTTTAAATACGAAAACTTTCACATTACAAAAAAAAAAAGCCACTTAGAAATGCGGGGGGTTCAACCCGCGACCTCATTGCCACAAGTCATGCCCTCCACCTCCGAGCAACATCCGCGAAGCACAATAGTGCCTTCCTGAATAAAGGATTAATGCATGATCCGTGGAACCAGGCTACGTAGCTCTCTGTGTTTAACCCATTCCTTTTTTGCTCATTTCACCCACACTGGAATCGTGGCTTGTAAGTTATGTATTACAATACAACAAACATTAGGATTGCTTGGTTCTTTCTCAGTCGCTCTTTTCCCAGTACATAAATGCAGAATGCTAACTCTTTTACGCGGGACCGAGCCTCATCCTTTGAAACCCCAGGCAGCCTGCCTGCGCTGGGAACGTGTTTTTTCTGTTTAATCTGCGATGTTTTTCATGAAATAAGCATACAAAATAACGTGTTTGTATTTATAGGGGGTACTTCATTTCCAGAGAACAGGGTTTTTTTTATCAATAGGAGCCCAGCTGTATTTCTGCACGAGTTACTGGCGACCTCCCTACACATAATACAAAATGGCTGCCACGTCCACAGGAAACACATCATGTCTCTTCTGATTCTCTCGGTACTTCTACTACCCCAGCACCCCTCCCTCCACGTAAAGCACCCTGTTCTGTTGGTATAAGAATTTGGTAATTCTTAAAATGCTACCAAAAAAAAAATGTCCTTCGAGCCGGATTTGAACCAGCGACCTAAGGATATCTGAATTTCCACTACAGTCCTCCGCTCTACCAACTGAGCTATCGAAGGCTCCTGGCTTTATACGCTATGAATAGCATATTTTTGTATCTCATCACAGAATGTTGTTCCTTCTGTTTTATAAATCTATTTCTCAAAGCAATATACAGTAAAATGTACCTCTAAACAAATCCCTGGCCCTTTCTATATTTGGTAAGTGAAAAAGGGAAACATTTTAAGAGAAAATTGAGAGTGAAAGTGACTAAGATACATCCTGCAAATATAGCTGTATACTGCTGTCTTCGGATTTCTTGTATTGCCTATGTTTCTATTAAAATGGCATAATGAAGTAACAGTTGATACAGATGGGGCTTAATAGCCGCCGATTAACAGACTCGCCAGCCAGCAAGCTGCTGAAACACTAAATGCCCACTGCAAAGCTATACAATGTTGAATGTAAATCTTATGTAATTTGAGTTCATAATATATTCTGAACCATTGTACCTGCGTAGTACAAAAAGGACGCACAGTCGGAGAGGAGATTGCAACAACTATCTTTTTAACTGCTAACATTGAACTGGCTTCCTTTCGCCAGTCCTCCTCTCACTAACCCAATGTCACACTTAACACGCCCCCAACAGGGGGCCTTGGGCTTAAAAGCACAGGGGATCGTAACACCACCCCTGGAAAAATGTTCAAAACTCTGAATCAGCACTCTTCGACCCAGCGGCTTCCTTGTTACTTGTTGGGGTCTGGTGCCCATTTCACTGGTGCCACTACCTCCTAGCGGGTTACCCAACAGTCCACCTCGAGCTGCACCTCCACTGGGCGGGACCCAAAGGTTGTCCCGAGGCTCCCGGTGCTGCAGATCTGGTTCTAGTTCCGGCGGAGGTGATTCACAGTCCTCTCTCTCGACCAGGTGTTTGAACAAAGAGCTGTTTCTCGTGATCTCCTTGTCTTCGACCAACCTAATCCTCCTCTGGCTTTATGGTCTATTGTAGAACCTCTCCACTCATTTGCCCAGATTTTACCTTTGATAGTACTGGAACAAGGAAGGGGCGACCCTGGTGGCGTGGGCGATTTCGGGGGATCTTGGGCAAAACCAGGACTTTCGGGAGAGGCTTAGAAATTCATCAGAGAATCCTGGGCTCCCAAAACAAAGAAGGCCTACAGAGGTGCTTGGGATAAGTGGAGTAAATGGTGCATGGAGAGGGAAATACATCCTGTTCAAACAGATGTAGTCGATGTGGTGAAATTCCTGGTCAATCAGGCAGCTCAGGGTAGAGTATACTGGACTATTTACACATATCGTTCAGCGATTTCGGTAGGGCATGAAAACGTAGAAAGTCACCCCTTGGGCGAACATCCACTGGCGTGTAGAGTACTCAAAGGAATAAAAAGTATGATACCACCGGCTCTGAGATATTACCGTCTTTGGGACGTTAGTGGGGTGTTGAGATTGTTTGAGTCCTAGCCGGATAATGGCGGTCTGTCCAGGAAGGCTCTGTGGGCTAATCTGACTACCCTGCTCTGCTTAATATCGTGCAAAAGGGTCTAGGACATCAGGGCTCAGGAAGTGGACTGGAAATTGTTTTCGCCGACAGGCGTTCCCTTTCATATAACAAAGAGAACTAACACAGGGATCAGGACAGTCGATTATGCAGCATTTCCAGAAGGGCCCAAATTATGTCCAGTCAGTGGTTTGAAGCTGTATGAAAGTAACTCAACACAGTTCAGGTCCACAGTGGAATCACAATTGTGATAAGGAAACCCTTTATGGCAGTTTGGACAGCTACCTTGGCAAGATGGGTGAAGTGGTGCATGAGCCAAGCTGGCGTAGGTACAAGTCATTTCGGAGCACATTCGGTTAGGGGTGCCATGGCATCCACAGCATTCAGAATGGGGGCATGCCTAGCGGACATTTTGAAGGCAGGGGTTTGGTCCAACAAGTCGACTTTTAAGAACTTTTATTTTAGACCAATCGGCCAGGTGACTACGTTGGTAGTGAGTAAGCTTGGAACAAGCATAATCCGAGCCTACCCGTCTTGACATAGAATACTGATTTTCAATACATTTGTAATAGAAAGTCATGATTCTATTAAAGATACTGAGACAAAGGATTATCCCACCCTATCAATTGCGTAAATAGACTGGAATGACTGTGATCGGAATTACTGATTATAAGGAAGTTTGGAATTTAATTTCTGACATGTTCTTTTGCGATTGCCCACCCAGTTTATAGTGGAGTTTTTCATTGGTGCTGTTTGTGAATTGGCAGGTACAGAACCCAAGACGTCAAGTACATGAGGAGTAAAAGAGACGTGGTGGAGGTTTCCAGCGTTAACTGGTTGGGACGCAGTTATGGATCAGCGAAAGAAAGAGGCCGAAGGAAGGCAGATGATGTTATACTGGACTTTAGTGTATGATTGGTTACAAGAAGTCACATAAAAGAAGAACCAATTAAATACAAACTCATATATCGCTAAAATTCATGGGATTTGTAGTTTTAGCTGTTTCTTTTTATGGTTGTGTTTTTTAAAGTTGTTGGCTGCTCGAGAAGTAAAGAGTTGAGCATAATCTTTCGCCTCCATGACTTTAATAGAATCATGTCTTTCTATTACGAATGCATTGAAAATCTGTATTTATTGTGTAATTTGTGCAGATTTCAAGCCATCCCGCAAAAAACATAGTGGTATTTCAGTCCTGCGTTTTCATAGTGTTTACAAGCCTGTCACTTACCTGCTATGACTCCACTATTACTCTATCCCCCAACCCCCAATCCACCCATTACTCTCCAAACATTCACCTGTCGGTCTAACATTTGTAAACAATACAAGATAGAAAAGCATACTTATTCTGACATCAAGTGTTTAAAACAATGCACCTTCAAACACTGACTACATTTAATAAAAATTGCAATAACATATTTGATATTAAGCTGTGTTGGATATATAGATGATCTGCTGTGTATTTCTGCGATTTTTTAAATACGAAAACTTTCACATTACAAAAAAAAAAAGCCACTTAGAAATGCGGGGGGTTCAACCCGCGACCTCATTGCCACAAGTCATGCCCTCCACCTCCGAGCAACATCCGCGAAGCACAATAGTGCCTTCCTGAATAAAGGATTAATGCATGATCCGTGGAACCAGGCTACGTAGCTCTCTGTGTTTAACCCATTCCTTTTTTGCTCATTTCACCCACACTGGAATCGTGGCTTGTAAGTTATGTATTACAATACAACAAACATTAGGATTGCTTGGTTCTTTCTCAGTCGCTCTTTTCCCAGTACATAAATGCAGAATGCTAACTCTTTTACGCGGGACCGAGCCTCATCCTTTGAAACCCCAGGCAGCCTGCCTGCGCTGGGAACGTGTTTTTTCTGTTTAATCTGCGATGTTTTTCATGAAATAAGCATACAAAATAACGTGTTTGTATTTATAGGGGGTACTTCATTTCCAGAGAACAGGGTTTTTTTTATCAATAGGAGCCCAGCTGTATTTCTGCACGAGTTACTGGCGACCTCCCTACACATAATACAAAATGGCTGCCACGTCCACAGGAAACACATCATGTCTCTTCTGATTCTCTCGGTACTTCTACTACCCCAGCACCCCTCCCTCCACGTAAAGCACCCTGTTCTGTTGGTATAAGAATTTGGTAATTCTTAAAATGCTACCAAAAAAAAAATGTCCTTCGAGCCGGATTTGAACCAGCGACCTAAGGATATCTGAATTTCCACTACAGTCCTCCGCTCTACCAACTGAGCTATCGAAGGCTCCCGGCTTTGTACGCTATGAATAGCATATTTTTGTATCTCATCACAGAATGTTGTTCCTTCTGTTTTATAAATCTATTTCTCAAAGCAATATACAGTAAAATGTACCTCTAAACAAATCCCTGGCCCTTTCTATATTTGGTAAGTGAAAAAGGGAAACATTTTAAGAGAAAATTGAGAGTGAAAGTGACTAAGATACATCCTGCAAATATAGCTGTATACTGCTGTCTTCGGATTTCTTGTATTGCCTATGTTTCTTTTAAAATGGCATAATGAAGTAACAGTTGATACAGATGGGGCTTAATAGCCGCCGATTAACAGACTCGCCAGCCAGCAAGCTGCTGAAACACTAAATGCCCACTGCAAAGCTATACAATGTTGAATGTAAATCTTATGTAATTTGAGTTCATAATATATTCTGAACCATTGTACCTGCGTAGTACAAAAAGGACGCACAGTCGGAGAGGAGATTGCAACAACTATCTTTTTAACTGCTAACATTGAACTGGCTTCCTTTCGCCAGTCCTCCTCTCACTAACCCAATGTCACACTTAACACGCCCCCAACAGGGGGCCTTGGGCTTAAAAGCACAGGGGATCGTAACACCACCCCTGGAAAAATGTTCAAAACTCTGAATCAGCACTCTTCGACCCAGCGGCTTCCTTGTTACTTGTTGGGGTCTGGTGCCCATTTCACTGGTGCCACTACCTCCTAGCGGGTTACCCAACAGTCCACCTCGAGCTGCACCTCCACTGGGCGGGACCCAAAGGTTGTCCCGAGGCTCCCGGTGCTGCAGATCTGGTTCTAGTTCCGGCGGAGGTGATTCACAGTCCTCTCTCTCGACCAGGTGTTTGAACAAAGAGCTGTTTCTCGTGATCTCCTTGTCTTCGACCAACCTAATCCTCCTCTGGCTTTATGGTCTATTGTAGAACCTCTCCACTCATTTGCCCACATTTTACCTTTGATAGTACTGGAACAAGGAAGGGGCGACCCTGGTGGCGTGGGCGATTTCGGGGGATCTTGGGCAAAACCAGGACTTTCGGGAGAGGCTTAGAAATTCATCAGAGAATCCTGGGCTCCCAAAACAAAGAAGGCCTACAGAGGTGCTTGGGATAAGTGGAGTAAATGGTGCATGGAGAGGGAAATACATCCTGTTCAAACAGATGTAGTCGATGTGGTGAAATTCCTGGTCAATCAGGCAGCTCAGGGTAGAGTATACTGGACTATTTACACATATCGTTCAGCGATTTCGGTAGGGCATGAAAACGTAGAAAGTCACCCCTTGGGCGAACATCCACTGGCGTGTAGAGTACTCAAAGGAATAAAAAGTATGATACCACCGGCTCTGAGATATTACCGTCTTTGGGACGTTAGTGGGGTGTTGAGATTGTTTGAGTCCTAGCCGGATAATGGCGGTCTGTCCAGGAAGGCTCTGTGGGCTAATCTGACTACCCTGCTCTGCTAAATATCGTGCAAAAGGGTCTCGGACATCAGGGCTCAGGAAGTGGACTGGAAATTGTTTTCGCCGACAGGCGTTCCCTTTCATATAACAAAGAGAACTAACACAGGGATCAGGACAGTCGATTATGCAGCATTTCCAGAAGGGCCCAAATTATATCCAGTCAGTGGTTTGAAGCTGTATGAAAGTAACTCAACACAGTTCAGGTCCACAGTGGAATCACAATTGTGATAAGGAAACCCTTTATGGCAGTTTGGACAGCTACCTTGGCAAGATGGGTGAAGTGGTGCATGAGCCAAGCTGGCGTAGGTACAAGTCATTTCGGAGCACATTCGGTTAGGGGTGCCATGGCATCCACAGCATTCAGAATGGGGGCATGCCTAGCGGACATTTTGAAGGCAGGGGTTTGGTCCAACAAGTCGACTTTTAAGAACTTTTATTTTAGACCAATCGGCCAGGTGACTACGTTGGTAGTGAGTAAGCTTGGAACAAGCATAATCCGAGCCTACCCGTCTTGACATAGAATACTGATTTTCAATACATTTGTAATAGAAAGTCATGATTCTATTAAAGATACTGAGACAAAGGATTATCCCACCCTATCAATTGCGTAAATAGACTGGAATGACTGTGATCGGAATTACTGATTATAAGGAAGTTTGGAATTTAATTTCTGACATGTTCTTTTGCGATTGCCCACCCAGTTTATAGTGGAGTTTTTCATTGGTGCTGTTTGTGAATTGGCAGGTACAGAACCCAAGACGTCAAGTACATGAGGAGTAAAAGAGACGTGGTGGAGGTTTCCAGCGTTAACTGGTTGGGACGCAGTTATGGATCAGCGAAAGAAAGAGGCCGAAGGAAGGCAGACGATGTTATACTGGACTTTAGTGTATGATTGGTTACAAGAAGTCACATAAAAGAAGAACCAATTAAATACAAACTCATATATCGCTAAAATTCATGGGATTTGTAGTTTTAGCTGTTTCTTTTTATGGTTGTGTTTTTTAAAGTTGTTGGCTGCTCGAGAAGTAAAGAGTTGAGCATAATCTTTCGCCTCCATGACTTTAATAGAATCATGTCTTTCTATTACGAATGCATTGAAAATCTGTATTTATTGTGTAATTTGTGCAGATTTCAAGCCATCCCGCAAAAAACATAGTGGTATTTCAGTCCTGCGTTTTCATAGTGTTTACAAGCCTGTCACTTACCTGCTATGACTCCACTATTACTCTATCCCCCAACCCCCAATCCACCCATTACTCTCCAAACATTCACCTGTCGGTCTAACATGTGTAAACAATACAAGATAGAAAAGCATACTTATTCTGACATCAAGTGTTTAAAACAATGCACCTTCAAACACTGACTACATTTAATAAAAATTGCAATAACATATTTGATATTAAGCTGTGGTGGATATATAGATGATCTGCTGTGTATTTCTGCGATTTTTTAAATACGAAAACTTTCACATTACAAAAAAAAAAGCCACTTAGAAATGCGGGGGGTTCAACCCGCGACCTCATTGCCACAAGTCATGCCCTCCACCTCCGAGCAACATCCGCGAAGCACAATAGTGCCTTCCTGAATAAAGGATTAATGCATGATCCGTGGAACCAGGCTACGTAGCTCTCTGTGTTTAACCCATTCCTTTTTTGCTCATTTCACCTACACTGGAATCGTGGCTTGTAAGTTATGTATTACAATACAACAAACATTAGGATTGCTTGGTTCTTTCTCAGTTGCTCTTTTCCCAGTACATAAATGCAGAATGCTAACTCTTTTACGCGGGACCGAGCCTCATCCTTTGAAACCCCAGGCAGCCTGCCTGCTCTGGGAACGTGTTTTTTCTGTTTAATCTGCGATGTTTTTCATGAAATAAGCATACAAAATAACGTGTTTGTATTTATAGGGGGTACTTCATTTCCAGAGAACAGGGTTTTTTTTATCAATAGGAGCCCAGCTGTATTTCTGCACGAGTTACTGGCGACCTCCCTACACATAATACAAAATGGCTGCCACGTCCACAGGAAACACATCATGTCTCTTCTGATTCTCTCGGTACTTCTACTACCCCAGCACCCCTCCCTCCACGTAAAGCACCCTGATCTGTTGGTATAAGAATTTGGTAATTCTTAAAATGCTACCAAAAAAAAAATGTCCTTCGAGTCGGATTTGAACCAGCGACCTAAGGATATCTGAATTTCCACTACAGTCCTCCGCTCTACCAACTGAGCTATCGAAGGCTCCTGGCTTTGTACGCTATGAATAGCATATTTTTGTATCTCATCACAGAATGTTGTTCCTTCTGTTTTATAAATCTATTTCTCAAAGCAATATACAGTAAAATGTACCTCTAAACAAATCCCTGGCCCTTTCTATATTTGGTAAGTGAAAAAGGGAAACATTTTAAGAGAAAATTGAGAGTGAAAGTGACTAAGATACATCCTGCAAATATAGCTGTATACTGCTGTCTTCGGATTTCTTGTATTGCCTATGTTTCTATTAAAATGGCATAATGAAGTAACAGTTGATACAGATGGGGCTTAATAGCCGCCGATTAACAGACTCGCCAGCCAGCAAGCTGCTGAAACACTAAATGCCCACTGCAAAGCTATACAATGTTGAATGTAAATCTTATGTAATTTGAGTTCCTAATATATTCTGAACCATTGTACCTGCGTAGTACAAAAAGGACGCACAGTCGGAGAGGAGATTGCAACAACTATCTTTTTAACTGCTAACATTGAACTGGCTTCCTTTCGCCAGTCCTCCTCTCACTAACCCAATGTCACACTTAACACGCCCCCAACAGGGGGCCTTGGGCTTAAAAGCACAGGGGATCGTAACACCACCCCTGGAAAAATGTTCAAAACTCTGAATCAGCACTCTTCGACCCAGCGGCTTCCTTGTTACTTGTTGGGGTCTGGTGCCCATTTCACTGGTGCCACTACCTCCTAGCGGGTTACCCAACAGTCCACCTCGAGCTGCACCTCCACTGGGCGGGACCCAAAGGTTGTCCCGAGGCTCCCGGTGCTGCAGATCTGGTTCTAGTTCCGGCGGAGGTGATTCACAGTCCTCTCTCTCGACCAGGTGTTTGAACAAAGAGCTGTTTCTCGTGATCTCCTTGTCTTCGACCAACCTAATCCTCCTCTGGCTTTATGGTCTATTGTAGAACCTCTCCACTCATTTGCCCACATTTTACCTTCGATAATACTGGGACAAGGAAGGGGCGACCCTGGTGGCGTGGGCGATTTCGGGGGATCTTGGGCAAAACCAGGACTTTCGGGAGAGGCTTAGAAATTCATCAGAGAATCCTGGGCTCCCAAAACAAAGAAGGCCTACAGAGGTGCTTGGGATAAGTGGAGTAAATGATGCATGGAGATGGAAATACATCCTGTTCAAACAGATGTAGTCGATGTGGTGAAATTTCTGGTCAATCAGGCAGCTCAGGGTAGAGTATACTGGACTATTTACACATATCGTTCAGCGATTTCGGTAGGGCATGAAAACGTAGAAAGTCACCCCTTGGGCGAACATCCACTGGCGTGTAGAGTACTCAAAGGAATAAAAAGTATGATACCACCGGCTCTGAGATATTACCGTCTTTGGGACGTTAGTGGGGTGTTGAGATTGTTTGAGTCCTAGCCGGATAATGGCGGTCTGTCCAGGAAGGCTCTGTGGGCTAATCTGACTACCCTGCTCTGCTTAATATCGTGCAAAAGGGTCTCGGACATCAGGGCTCAGGAAGTGGACTGGAAATTGTTTTCGCCGACAGGCGTTCCCTTTCATATAACAAAGAGAACTAACACAGGGATCAGGACAGTCGATTATGCAGCATTTCCAGAAGGGCCCAAATTATGTCCAGTCAGTGGTTTGAAGCTGTATGAAAGTAACTCAACACAGTTCAGGTCCACAGTGGAATCACAATTGTGATAAGGAAACCCTTTATGGCAGTTTGGACAGCTACCTTGGCAAGATGGGTGAAGTGGTGCATGAGCCAAGCTGGCGTAGGTACAAGTCATTTCGGAGCACATTCGGTTAGGGGTGCCATGGCATCCACAGCATTCAGAATGGGGGCATGCCTAGCGGACATTTTGAAGGCAGGGGTTTGGTCCAACAAGTCGACTTTTAAGAACTTTTATTTTAGACCAATCGGCCAGGTGACTACGTTGGTAGTGAGTAAGCTTGGAACAAGCATAATCCGAGCCTACCCGTCTTGACATAGAATACTGATTTTCAATACATTTGTAATAGAAAGTCATGATTCTATTAAAGATACTGAGACAAAGGATTATCCCACCCTATCAATTGCGTAAATAGACTGGAATGACTGTGATCGGAATTACTGATTATAAGGAAGTTTGGAATTTAATTTCTGACATGTTCTTTTGCGATTGCCCACCCAGTTTATAGTGGAGTTTTTCATTGGTGCTGTTTGTGAATTGGCAGGTACAGAACCCAAGACGTCAAGTACATGAGGAGTAAAAGAGACGTGGTGGAGGTTTCCAGCGTTAACTGGTTGGGACGCAGTTATGGATCAGCGAAAGAAAGAGGCCGAAGGAAGGCAGATGATGTTATACTGGACTTTAGTGTATGATTGGTTACAAGAAGTCACATAAAAGAAGAACCAATTAAATACAAACTCATATATCGCTAAAATTCATGGGATTTGTAGTTTTAGCTGTTTCTTTTTATGGTTGTGTTTTTTAAAGTTGTTGGCTGCTCGAGAAGTAAAGAGTTGAGCATAATCTTTCGCCTCCATGACTTTAATAGAATCATGTCTTTCTATTACGAATGCATTGAAAATCTGTATTTATTGTGTAATTTGTGCAGATTTCAAGCCATCCCGCAAAAAACATAGTGGTATTTCAGTCCTGCGTTTTCATAGTGTTTACAAGCCTGTCACTTACCTGCTATGACTCCACTATTACTCTATCCCCCAACCCCCAATCCACCCATTACTCTCCAAACATTCACCTGTCGGTCTAACATTTGTAAACAATACAAGATAGAAAAGCATACTTATTCTGACATCAAGTGTTTAAAACAATGCACCTTCAAACACTGACTACATTTAATAAAAATTGCAATAACATATTTGATATTAAGCTGTGGTGGATATATAGATGATCTGCTGTGTATTTCTGCGATTTTTTAAATACGAAAACTTTCACATTACAAAAAAAAAAAGCCACTTAGAAATGCGGGGGGTTCAACCCGCGACCTCATTGCCACAAGTCATGCCCTCCACCTCCGAGCAACATCCGCGAAGCACAATAGTGCCTTCCTGAATAAAGGATTAATGCATGATCCGTGGAACCAGGCTACGTAGCTCTCTGTGTTTAACCCATTCCTTTTTTGCTCATTTCACCCACACTGGAATCGTGGCTTGTAAGGTATGTATTACAATACAACAAACATTGGGATTGCTTGGTTCTTTCTCAGTCGCTCTTTTCCCAGTACATAAATGCAGAATGCTAACTCTTTTACGCGGGACCGAGCCTCATCCTTTGAAACCCCAGGCAGCCTGCCTGCGCTGGGAACGTGTTCTTTCTGTTTAATCTGCGATGTTTTTCATGAAATAAGCATACAAAATAACGTGTTTGTATTTATAGTGGGTACTTCATTTCCAGAGAACAGGGTTTTTTTTATCAATAGGAGCCCAGCTGTATTTCTGCACGAGTTACTGGCGACCTCCCTACACATAATACAAAATGGCTGCCACGTCCACAGGAAACACATCATGTCTCTTCTGATTCTCTCGGTACTTCTACTACCCCAGCACCCCTCCCTCCACGTAAAGCACCCTGTTCTGTTGGTATAAGAATTTGGTAATTCTTAAAATGCTACCAAAAAAAAAATGTCCTTCGAGCCGGATTTGAACCAGCGACCTAAGGATATCTGAATTTCCACTACAGTCCTCCGCTCTACCAACTGGGCTATCGAAGGCTCCTGGCTTTGTACGCTATGAATAGCATATTTTTGTATCTCATCACAGAATGTTGTTCCTTCTGTTTTATAAATCTATTTCTCAAAGCAATATACAGTAAAATGTACCTCTAAACAATTCCCTGGCCCTTTCTATATTTGGTAAGTGAAAAAGGGAAACATTTTAAGAGAAAATTGAGAGTGAAAGTGCCTAAGATACATCCTGCAAATATAGCTGTATACTGCTGTCTTCGGATTTCTTGTATTGCCTATGTTTCTATTAAAATGGCATAATGAAGTAACAGTTGATACAGATGGGGCTTAATAGCCGCCGATTAACAGACTCGCCAGCCAGCAAGCTGCTGAAACACTAAATGCCCACTGCAAAGCTATACAATGTTGAATGTAAATCTTACGTAATTTGAGTTCATAATATATTCTGAACCATTGTACCTGCGTAGTACAAAAAGGACGCACAGTCGGAGAGGAGATTGCAACAACTATCTTTTTAACTGCTAACATTGAACTGGCTTCCTTTCGCCAGTCCTCCTCTCACTAACCCAATGTCACACTTAACACGCCCCCAACAGGGGGCCTTGGGCTTAAAAGCACAGGGGATCGTAACACCACCCCTGGAAAAATGTTCAAAACTCTGAATCAGCACTCTTCGACCCAGCGGCTTCCTTGTTACTTGTTGGGGTCTGGTGCCCATTTCACTGGTGCCACTACCTCCTAGCGCAGTGATGGGCAACCTTTTTGGCGTGGTGTGTCAAAAATCGGCAAAAGATCGAGCATAACTCGCGTGGTGTGTCACTTCGACAAAAAACATAATTTTGCGCAATTTATAGTAGTTTAAACTACAAAAATGTATAATTGCAATATATAATTGTATTTAATAAACCAAAAACAAATTATTTAACATACCTGCTTAGTAACTTCTTTGTTCATCAGTCGATTTCGTATGTTGCCCTTGATATTATTGAACTTATTTGGGGTGCCGTGAACCAGGGCTGTGGAGTCGGCTGCTTCCAGCTCCACGTCCTCATCAACATGCCACTCCAGCCCGCCCCTGCTATGAATATTCCTAGTTACGTGAGGGCGAAGATTATGAATATTCAGCCCTGCCGTGAACTGAGATAAGTGAGGGGGAGGGCAAATTCTTTAACTAACCTGCCTATTAGTGACTTTTTTGTTGCTGAATTTCATTGGCTAAATCTTCAATTGAAGGTTGGTATTTTGTACACTTCAGGCCCAAGCAAGCGCTAGTAACCTCATCTGTCAATCTGTTTCTTTTGTTGGTTTTGATATTATTAAATGCTGAGAATAAGGTCTCACAAAAGTACGTAGAAGGAAAAATTGTGAGTAAAGCTGTTGCTATATTTGTCAGGGTGCTAAAAGTGTCTGGTAGTCTGTTCCAGGCACTCCAAATTTCCTGTTCGTAGTGGCACTCATCTTTATTCTCCAAGCGGCCCCTTTCCAGATTCTCAAGCTTTGACCTCAAGTCGACAAACACCTGAGCCCAGATGCTGTCTTGAAATTCTGCAAGCTGCATCTCCAAATCATCTATTTGCATCCATTGGAAACCATTTAATTCCAAACTATTGTAGACTACTACATCAGGATACTTAATTATTTTCATGGTCTGTTCTAGGCTTCTAAATTGACTAAATCTATCAGTAAACTGGTCAAGTAACGAGTCTAAAACATGCTGGTACTTCATATGCAAGAGTTCCACTTCATTTCGTACAGCTGCACTGGCCTTCTCAAAATGCTTTTGTACTCGAGGAAAATACTTATACGTTTTAGTTTCTACATCTCGCTTGAAAATTTTTACTTTACTTTCAAAAGCTTTTATGTATCCAAACATAACATCAATACTTTTGCCAAAACCTTGTAACTTTAAGTTCAGTTCATTAACATGAACAGAGAGATCTGTAAAAAACATCAGGGTGTTGACCCACTTATCATCATTGAGCTGAGGAAAGTTTCTCAGACCCTTCTCTTCAAGAAATATCTTAATTTCTTCAAAGCACTCCACAAAGCGCTCAAGAACCTTGCCTCGGCTCAGCCATCTTACATTATTGTACATCAGCAGTCCACTGTAGGTGGAATCAACCTCCTGTAAAAGTGCTGAAAATTCTCGTTTGTGAAGGGGGCGAGCAGCTATTAAATTAACTATTTTTGTAACAACTGACATTAAGTCATTTAAGTCAGTGAATCCTGCCTTGGCACATAAAGCCTCCTGATGGATAATACAATGAAAAGGCACAATCGGATGTCCAATAGCATCTGTAAACAATTTCACAAATCCAATTTTTTTCCCCACCATGTTTGGGGCACCATCTGTCGTCACTGACACAACTTTAGATATATCAATGCTTAGGTCGCAGAATGTTTGCATAACAACCTTACATATTTCGCTTCCTGATGTACTTGTTGGCACTGATACTAACTTTATCAACTCTTCTCTCATTGTGTGACCATCAGAATATCGACCAATAATGGCCAACTGAGCATGCGATGTGACATCAGTAGTTTCATCAAGAGAGATGGAAAAATATTTACAATTCCTTATGTCTCTCTTTAATTGATGTTGTACGTTTGTGTTCAGTCTCATTATTCGGTCTTTTATGATGTTTCTACTGAGTGGTAACTCAGATATTCTCTTAATAATTGCATCTTTATTCTGCATATCGTGAAATAGAACTGGCGCACATCTTAGGAGAGTTTCTTTAATAAATTCTCCCTCATTAAGCGCTTTTGCATGCTGAGCTATGGAGTGAGCAATGCTCAAACTTGCAGAGTTTAAATTTGTAGAGCCTTTTATAAATTTAAGGATGGAGTTAGATTGGCTCTTATAAAGGTGTAGCTTCATGGAAATGTATTCCCTCCTTTCATCCTCACTTTTTTCCAAGAGCTGGGAATGATTAGTTTCAAAATGTCTATTTATATTCCACGTTCTGCTTACTACCGTTTCAGTACATAGAACGCAAAATGATCTGCCATTTTTTTCTATAATGCCATACATCTCGCTCCATGTCTCTTGAAAGGGTCGGCCACTGGTACTACCACTCCCTTTACTTAACCTTTGTTTTTTATTTTTTGGGTGCTCCATCAGTCGGCCAGTGACAGCAGATAGAATTATAGATAGCTTGTTAGGCTAGTTAACCCCTAATTGGCTAACACAACCTCCCCCTCACTTATCTCAGTTATTGTGGGCAATTACAAGTCCATGGCACCCCAATAGTTGTTGCTAATGGCGCTCACAGTTCCCCCCGGCACTCCGCTGTTCCCTGCTGTGGTGCGGTCGTAACCGGAAGTCCCAGGAGTAGACTCTCTGTGCCGGAGTTCAGGCCTACAGACAAAAGGGGTTGAAACTTTTATTACTACATGACTACAACTCCCAGCATGCCTGTATACAGCCTACGGCTCTGCAGCTACGCCAAATCTAAAACTCCCAGCATGTTGCACTTGACTATATATAGGGGGACCTTTTCTTACAAGTGTAAATTGCAATCAGGGGAGTGCCAGCATTAGATGCGGTTGGGTCCCCTGCATGCAACTGTAAACATCTGCAAGGAGTGTGAAATTAAAGAGTAAAAGTAGGCACAATCCCCTTCACTCGTCACTTTTAAGCTCCGTTTTGCAAAAACAGTAAACGCAGCTTGAAAATGATGCTTTGCAGGCGACTTTTATTAACAGATTCCTATGGAATCCGCCTGCTCATTAGCATGTGCAAATGTAAAACGGATTCTAAAGGAATCCAATGGTTTTATGCCTGCATGAAAATATCATGCAGGCCTAAATAAAACTGGGTGCTCATCCAAGACGGGGGGGGGGGGAGGGAGTAAAGCAGGAATGCAAAACTCCCTCTGTGCCCCTGCAACGCATTGGAAGGGCAAGAAAATGAGCTGAAGGTCCAAATGGAAGCGTGAAAGCAATGCCGCCTGCTTTTGGGTTTTCATTTTGCAAAAACCACTCAGTGTGAAATCACACCATAATATGTAAGCTACAAGTTACAGGGGGGGGGCAGAAGGGAGATGGTCGTGCAGCCTGGCTCCCCTCTGGTGCCCAGTGCACCCGACAGCCTCCCGCGGGCGCCGTATTGGCCACCCCCCTGGCACCAAAAGCTGCCTCTGCTACTGGCCACAACTGTACACTCATTTAGCCAGGCAACCCGGTGTAGCATGAATCCGTCTTTCCAAGTCTCCAGTGAGCTAAAGACTTGGTTGAGACTCTCCCAGGGGCCATCCACCCAAGACCAGGTCAATGGGCTGTGTTCGTGCTGGTAGAGAGACTCCCAGACCCCCCTTTGATTTTCATGTCCATTACAGCTGGGCTTGTTAGAAACCAGATGTGTAACTTCAAACTATTTAATGAATACGCTGATCAATTTCCCACTCCATTCATTGATCTTGAAACCGACGAACAGGTGTCCAGCCGTATTTTTACTATTCTTAAATGGTAATTCACAAGGGATCAGCATGAACACTCTTTGTAACTATTATATTTAATTAATCATTTACACTACAACCAACATCAAAGGTCCTTGTTGCTTATTTCCCAAATGAAGTGCAGGTTCTTGCATTTGAGAATGTCCAACATAAGCTCGATGTTTCCCTGCAAAAAAGCAATGTTTGTAACTTTTAAGCCTGTTCTTAAATGACTACTTCAATAGTCTACTTTGGCTTAGCACCCACTAATATAGTAGTATGGTTATGGTGCAACATGCGTGTAGTTTTGGCTCAGCAGCAGTTCAGCTGAGCCAAAACTACAACGCCCAGCATGCCCTGATAGGTTTGGGGTCTGCAGCAGACCCCAAACCTAAGTAGCATTATTGCTAATAATATATAAAAAATATAATCTTTCCCCACTTTCCTTCCCCTGCTTACCGTGAAGGTCAGTCTGGCAGCGACTGAATTGCAGCCTGACTGGAGAGAGGAGCGCACTGTTCCCGCGCTCCTCTCCTGCGGGTCCTCCCTAACGTCCTTGCCGTGCTGGAGAGAGGCGCGCACTGTTCCCGCGTTCCTGTCCTGCGGGTCCTCGCTAACGTCTTTGCCGTGCTGGAGAGAGGCGCGCACTGTTCCCGCGTTCCTGTCCTGCGGGTCCTCGCTAACGTCCTCGCCGTGCTGGAGAGAGGCGCGCACTGTTTCCGCGCTCCTCTCGCCGTGCTGATGACGTGTGTGCGCCAGCCCCTGCGCTCAGAAAGGGGCTGGGCTGGGCTTCACTGTCAGGCGGCGGCGATACAGTAAGTGAGTGTGGGTGGGGGTGATCACACGTCCCGCCCCCCCGCCCCTCCAGCACAGATTCTTTCATCCTCGGCGGCCGTGCAGGAGCCGAGGATGAATCGCATGAAATCCAGCGCGTGTCACCCCAAATGGCTACGCGTGTCAGCACTGACACGCGTGTCATAGGTTCGCCATCACTGTCCTAGCGGGTTACCCAACAGTCCACCTCGAGCTGCACCTCCACTGGGCGGGACCCAAAGGTTGTCCCGAGGCTCCCGGTGCTGCAGATCTGGTTCTAGTTCCGGCGGAGGTGATTCACAGTCCTCTCTCTCGACCAGGTGTTTGAACAAAGAGCTGTTTCTCGTGATCTCCTTGTCTTCGACCAACCTAATCCTCCTCTGGCTTTATGGTCTATTGTAGAACCTCTCCACTCATTTGCCCACATTTTACCTTTGATAGTACTGGGACAAGGAAGGGGCGACCCTGGTGGCGTGGGCGATTTCGGGGGATCTTGGGCAAAACCAGGACTTTCGGGAGAGGCTTAGAAATTCATCAGAGAATCCTGGGCTCCCAAAACCAAGAAGGCCTACAGAGGTGCTTGGGATAAGTGGAGTAAATGGTGCATGGAGAGGGAAATACATCCTGTTCAAACAGATGTAGTCGATGTGGTGAAATTCCTGGTCAATCAGGCAGCTCAGGGTAGAGTATACTGGACTATTTACACATATCGTTCAGCGATTTCGGTAGGGCATGAAAACGTAGAAAGTCACCCCTTGGGCGAACATCCAATGGCGTGTAGAGTACTCAAAGGAATAAAAAGTATGATACCACCGGCTCGGAGATATCACCGTCTTTGGGACGTTAGTGGGGTGTTGAGATTGTTTGAGTCCTGGCCGGATAATGGCGGTCTGTCCAGGAAGGCTCTGTGGGCTAATCTGACTACCCTGCTCTGCTTAATATCGTGCAAAAGGGTCTCGGACATCAGGGCTCAGGAAGTGGACTGGAAATTGTTTTCGCCGACAGGCGTTCCCTTTCATATAACAAAGAGAACTAACACAGGGATCAGGACAGTCGATTATGCAGCATTTCCAGAAGGGCCCAAATTATGTCCAGTCAGTGGTTTGAAGCTGTATGAAAGTAACTCAACACAGTTCAGGTCCACAGTGGAATCACAATTGTGATAAGGAAACCCTTTATGGCAGTTTGGACAGCTACCTTGGCAAGATGGGTGAAGTGGTGCATGAGCCAAGCTGGCGTAGGTACAAGTCATTTCGGAGCACATTCGGTTAGGGGTGCCATGGCATCCACAGCATTCAGAATGGGGGCATGCCTAGCGGACATTTTGAAGGCAGGGGTTTGGTCCAACAAGTCGACTTTTAAGAACTTTTATTTTAGACCAATCGGCCAGGTGACTACGTTGGTAGTGAGTAAGCTTGGAACAAGCATAATCCGAGCCTACCCGTCTTGACATAGAATACTGATTTTCAATACATTTGTAATAGAAAGTCATGATTCTATTAAAGATACTGAGACAAAGGATTATCCCACCCTATCAATTGCGTAAATAGACTGGAATGACTGTGATCGGAATTACTGATTATAAGGAATTTGGAATTTAATTTCTGACATGTTCTTTTGCGATTGCCCACCCAGTTTATAGTGGAGTTTTTCATTGGTGCTGTTTGTGAATTGGCAGGTACAGAACCCAAGACGTCAAGTACATGAGGAGTAAAAGAGACGTGGTGGAGGTTTCCAGCGTTAACTGGTTGGGACGCAGTTATGGATCAGCGAAAGAAAGAGGCCGAAGGAAGGCAGACGATGTTATACTGGACTTTAGTGTATGATTGGTTACAAGAAGTCACATAAAAGAAGAACCAATTAAATACAAACTCATATATCGCTAAAATTCATGGGATTTGTAGTTTTAGCTGTTTCTTTTTATGGTTGTGTTTTTTAAAGTTGTTGGCTGCTCGAGAAGTAAAGAGTTGAGCATAATCTTTCGCCTCCATGACTTTAATAGAATCATGTCTTTCTATTACGAATGCATTGAAAATCTGTATTTATTGTGTAATTTGTGCAGATTTCAAGCCATCCCGCAAAAAACATAGTGGTATTTCAGTCCTGCGTTTTCATAGTGTTTACAAGCCTGTCACTTACCTGCCATGACTCCACTATTACTCTATCCCCCCAACCCCCAATCCACCCATTACTCTCCACACATTCACCTGTCGGTCTAACATTTGTAAACAATACAAGATAGAAAAGCATACTTATTCTGACATCAAGTGTTTAAAACAATGCACCTTCAAACACTGACTACATTTAATAAAAATTGCAATAACATATTTGATATTAAGCTGTGGTGGATATATAGATGATCTGCTGTGTATTTCTGCGATTTTTTAAATACGAAAACTTTCACATTACAAAAAAAAAAGCCACTTAGAAATGCGGGGGGTTCAACCCGCGACCTCATTGCCACAAGTCATGCCCTCCACCTCCGAGCAACATCCGCGAAGCACAATAGTGCCTTCCTGAATAAAGGATTAATGCATGATCCGTGGAACCAGGCTACGTAGCTCTCTGTGTTTAACCCATTCCTTTTTTGCTCATTTCACCCACACTGGAATCGTGGCTTGTAAGGTATGTGTTACAATACAACAAACATTGGGATTGCTTGGTTCTTTCTCAGTCGCTCTTTTCCCAGTACATAAATGCAGAATGCTAACTCTTTTACGCGGGACCGAGCCTCATCCTTTGAAACCCCAGGCAGCCTGCCTGCGCTGGGAACGTGTTTTTTCTGTTTAATCTGCGATGTTTTTCATGAAATAAGCATACAAAATAACGTGTTTGTATTTATAGGGGGTACTTCATTTCCAGAGAACAGTGTTTTTTTTTTTATCAATAGGAGCCCAGCTGTATTTCTGCACGAGTTACTGGCGACCTCCCTACACATAATACAAAATGGCTGCCACGTCCACAGGAAACACATCATGTCTCTTCTGATTCTCTCGGTACTTCTACTACCCCAGCACCCCTCCCTCCACGTAAAGCACCCTGTTCTGTTGGTATAAGAATTTGGTAATTCTTAAAATGCTACCAAAAAAAAAAATGTCCTTCAAGCCGGATTTGAACCAGCGACCTAAGTATATCTGAATTTCCACTACAGTCCTCCACTCTACCAACTGAGCTATCAAAGGCTCCTGCCTTTGTACACTATCAATAGCATATTTTTGTATCTCACCACAGAATGTTGTTCCTTCTGTTTTATAAATCTATTTCTCAAAGCAATATACAGTAAAATGTACCTCTAAACAAATCCCTGGCCCTTTCTATATTTGGTAAGTGAAAAAGGGAAACATTTTAAGAGAAAATTGAGAGTGAAAGTGACTAAGATACATCCTGCAAATATAGCTGTATACTGCTGTCTTCGGATTTCTTGTATTGCCTATGTTTCTATTAAAATGGCATAATGAAGTAACAGTTGATACAGATGGGGCTTAATAGCCACCGATTAACAGACTCGCCATCCAGCAAGCTGCTGAAACACTAAATGCCCACTGCAAAGCTATACAATGTTGAATGTAAATCTTACGTAATTTGAGTTCATAATATATTCTGAACCATTGTACCTGCGTAGTACAAAAAGGACGCACAGTCGGAGAGGAGATTGCAACAACTATCTTTTTAACTGCTAACATTGAACTGGCTTCCTTTCGCCAGTCCTCCTCTCACTAACCCAATGTCACACTTAACACGCCCCCAACAGGGGGCCTTGGGCTTAAAAGCACAGGGGATCGTAACACCACCCCTGGACAAATGTTCAAAACTCTGAATCAGCACTCTTCGACCCAGCGGCTTCCTTGTTACTTGTTGGGGTCTGGTGCCCATTTCACTGGTGCCACTACCTCCTAGCGGGTTACCCAACAGTCCACCTCGAGCTGCACCTCCACTGGGCGGGACCCAAAGGTTATCCCGAGGCTCCCGGTGCTGCAGATCTGGTTCTAGTTCCGGCGGAGGTGATTCACAGTCCTCTCTCTCGACCAGGTGTTTGAACAAAGAGCTGTTTCTCGTGATCTCCTTGTCTTCGACCAACCTAATCCTCCTCTGGCTTTATGGTCTATTGTAGAACCTCTCCACTCATTTGCCCACATTTTACCTTTGATAGTACTGGAACAAGGAAGGGGCGACCCTGGTGGCGTGGGCGATTTCGGGGGATCTTGGGCAAAACCAGGACTTTCGGGAGAGGCTTAGAAATTCATCAGAGAATCCTGGGCTCCCAAAACCAAGAAGGCCTACAGAGGTGCTTGGGATAAGTGGAGTAAATGGTGCATGGAGAGGGAAATACATCCTGTTCAAACAGATGTAGTCGATGTGGTGAAATTCCTGGTCAATCAGGCAGCTCAGGGTAGAGTATACTGGACTATTTACACATATCGTTCAGCTATTTCGGTAGGGCATGAAAACGTAGAAAGTCACCCCTTGGGCGAACATCCACTGGCGTGTAGAGTATTCAAAGGAATAAAAAGTATGATACCACCGGCTCTGAGATATTACCGTCTTTGGGACGTTAGTGGGGTGTTGAGATTGTTTGAGTCCTAGCCGGATAATGGCGGTCTGTCCAGGAAGGCTCTGTGGGCTAATCTGACTACCCTGCTCTGCTTAATATCGTGCAAAAGGGTCTCGGACATCAGGGCTCAGGAAGTGGACTGGAAATTGTTTTCGCCGACAGGCGTTCCCTTTCATATAACAAAGAGAACTAACACAGGGATCAGGACAGTCGATTATGCAGCATTTCCAGAAGGGCCCAAATTATGTCCAGTCAGTGGTTTGAAGCTGTATGAAAGTAACTCAACACAGTTCAGGTCCACAGTGGAATCACAATTGTGATAAGGAAACCCTTTATGGCAGTTTGGACAGCTACCTTGGCAAGATGGGTGAAGTGGTGCATGAGCCAAGCTGGCGTAGGTACAAGTCATTTCGGAGCACATTCGGTTAGGGGTGCCATGGCATCCACAGCATTCAGAATGGGGGCATGCCTAGCGGACATTTTGAAGGCAGGGGTTTGGTCCAACAAGTCGACTTTTAAGAACTTTTATTTTAGACCAATCGGCCAGGTGACTACGTTGGTAGTGAGTAAGCTTGGAACAAGCATAATCCGAGCCTACCCGTCTTGACATAGAATACTGATTTTCAATACATTTGTAATAGAAAGTCATGATTCTATTAAAGATACTGAGACAAAGGATTATCCCACCCTATCAATTGCGTAAATAGACTGGAATGACTGTGATCGGAATTACTGATTATAAGGAAGTTTGGAATTTAATTTCTGACATGTTCTTTTGCGATTGCCCACCCAGTTTATAGTGGAGTTTTTCATTGGTGCTGTTTGTGAATTGGCAGGTACAGAACCCAAGACGTCAAGTACATGAGGAGTAAAAGAGACGTGGTGGAGGTTTCCAGCGTTAACTGGTTGGGACGCAGTTATGGATCAGCGAAAGAAAGAGGCCGAAGGAAGGCAGACGATGTTATACTGGACTTTAGTGTATGATTGGTTACAAGAAGTCACATAAAAGAAGAACCAATTAAATACAAACTCATATATCGCTAAAATTCATGGGATTTGTAGTTTTAGCTGTTTCTTTTTATGGTTGTGTTTTTTAAAGTTGTTGGCTGCTCGAGAAGTAAAGAGTTGAGCATAATCTTTCGCCTCCATGACTTTAATAGAATCATGTCTTTCTATTACGAATGCATTGAAAATCTGTATTTATTGTGTAATTTGTGCAGATTTCAAGCCATCCCGCAAAAAACATAGTGGTATTTCAGTCCTGCGTTTTCATAGTGTTTACAAGCCTGTCACTTACCTGCTATGACTCCACTATTACTCTATCCCCCAACCCCCAATCCACCCATTACTCTCCAAACATTCACCTGTCGGTCTAACATTTGTAAACAATACAAGATAGAAAAGCATACTTATTCTGACATCAAGTGTTTAAAACAATGCACCTTCAAACACTGACTACATTTAATAAAAATTGCAATAACATATTTGATATTAAGCTGTGGTGGATATATAGATGATCTGCTGTGTATTTCTGCGATTTTTTAAATACGAAAACTTTCACATTACAAAAAAAAAAAGCCACTTAGAAATGCGGGGGGTTCAACCCGCGACCTCATTGCCACAAGTCATGCCCTCCACCTCCGAGCAACATCCGCGAAGCACAATAGTGCCTTCCTGAATAAAGGATTAATGCATGATCCGTGGAACCAGGCTACGTAGCTCTCTGTGTTTAACCCATTCCTTTTTTGCTCATTTCACCCACACTGGAATCGTGGCTTGTAAGGTATGTATTACAATACAACAAACATTGGGATTGCTTGGTTCTTTCTCAGTCGCTCTTTTCCCAGTACATAAATGCAGAATGCTAACTCTTTTACGCGGGACCGAGCCTCATCCTTTGAAACCCCAGGCAGCCTGCCTGCGCTGGGAACGTGTTCTTTCTGTTTAATCTGCGATGTTTTTCATGAAATAAGCATACAAAATAACGTGTTTGTATTTATAGTGGGTACTTCATTTCCAGAGAACAGGGTTTTTTTTATCAATAGGAGCCCAGCTGTATTTCTGCACGAGTTACTGGCGACCTCCCTACACATAATACAAAATGGCTGCCACGTCCACAGGAAACACATCATGTCTCTTCTGATTCTCTCGGTACTTCTACTACCCCAGCACCCCTCCCTCCACGTAAAGCACCCTGTTCTGTTGGTATAAGAATTTGGTAATTCTTAAAATGCTACCAAAAAAAAAATGTCCTTCGAGCCGGATTTGAACCAGCGACCTAAGGATATCTGAATTTCCACTACAGTCCTCCGCTCTACCAACTGGGCTATCGAAGGCTCCTGGCTTTGTACGCTATGAATAGCATATTTTTGTATCTCATCACAGAATGTTGTTCCTTCTGTTTTATAAATCTATTTCTCAAAGCAATATACAGTAAAATGTACCTCTAAACAATTCCCTGGCCCTTTCTATATTTGGTAAGTGAAAAAGGGAAACATTTTAAGAGAAAATTGAGAGTGAAAGTGCCTAAGATACATCCTGCAAATATAGCTGTATACTGCTGTCTTCGGATTTCTTGTATTGCCTATGTTTCTATTAAAATGGCATAATGAAGTAACAGTTGATACAGATGGGGCTTAATAGCCGCCGATTAACAGACTCGCCAGCCAGCAAGCTGCTGAAACACTAAATGCCCACTGCAAAGCTATACAATGTTGAATGTAAATCTTACGTAATTTGAGTTCATAATATATTCTGAACCATTGTACCTGCGTAGTACAAAAAGGACGCACAGTCGGAGAGGAGATTGCAACAACTATCTTTTTAACTGCTAACATTGAACTGGCTTCCTTTCGCCAGTCCTCCTCTCACTAACCCAATGTCACACTTAACACGCCCCCAACAGGGGGCCTTGGGCTTAAAAGCACAGGGGATCGTAACACCACCCCTGGAAAAATGTTCAAAACTCTGAATCAGCACTCTTCGACCCAGCGGCTTCCTTGTTACTTGTTGGGGTCTGGTGCCCATTTCACTGGTGCCACTACCTCCTAGCGGGTTACCCAACAGTCCACCTCGAGCTGCACCTCCACTGGGCGGGACCCAAAGGTTGTCCCGAGGCTCCCGGTGCTGCAGATCTGGTTCTAGTTCCGGCGGAGGTGATTCACAGTCCTCTCTCTCGACCAGGTGTTTGAACAAAGAGCTGTTTCTCGTGATCTCCTTGTCTTCGACCAACCTAATCCTCCTCTGGCTTTATGGTCTATTGTAGAACCTCTCCACTCATTTGCCCACATTTTACCTTTGATAGTACTGGGACAAGGAAGGGGCGACCCTGGTGGCGTGGGCGATTTCGGGGGATCTTGGGCAAAACCAGGACTTTCGGGAGAGGCTTAGAAATTCATCAGAGAATCCTGGGCTCCCAAAACCAAGAAGGCCTACAGAGGTGCTTGGGATAAGTGGAGTAAATGGTGCATGGAGAGGGAAATACATCCTGTTCAAACAGATGTAGTCGATGTGGTGAAATTCCTGGTCAATCAGGCAGCTCAGGGTAGAGTATACTGGACTATTTACACATATCGTTCAGCGATTTCGGTAGGGCATGAAAACGTAGAAAGTCACCCCTTGGGCGAACATCCAATGGCGTGTAGAGTACTCAAAGGAATAAAAAGTATGATACCACCGGCTCGGAGATATCACCGTCTTTGGGACGTTAGTGGGGTGTTGAGATTGTTTGAGTCCTGGCCGGATAATGGCGGTCTGTCCAGGAAGGCTCTGTGGGCTAATCTGACTACCCTGCTCTGCTTAATATCGTGCAAAAGGGTCTCGGACATCAGGGCTCAGGAAGTGGACTGGAAATTGTTTTCGCCGACAGGCGTTCCCTTTCATATAACAAAGAGAACTAACACAGGGATCAGGACAGTCGATTATGCAGCATTTCCAGAAGGGCCCAAATTATGTCCAGTCAGTGGTTTGAAGCTGTATGAAAGTAACTCAACACAGTTCAGGTCCACAGTGGAATCACAATTGTGATAAGGAAACCCTTTATGGCAGTTTGGACAGCTACCTTGGCAAGATGGGTGAAGTGGTGCATGAGCCAAGCTGGCGTAGGTACAAGTCATTTCGGAGCACATTCGGTTAGGGGTGCCATGGCATCCACAGCATTCAGAATGGGGGCATGCCTAGCGGACATTTTGAAGGCAGGGGTTTGGTCCAACAAGTCGACTTTTAAGAACTTTTATTTTAGACCAATCGGCCAGGTGACTACGTTGGTAGTGAGTAAGCTTGGAACAAGCATAATCCGAGCCTACCTGTCTTGACATAGAATACTGATTTTCAATACATTTGTAATAGAAAGTCATGATTCTATTAAAGATACTGAGGCAAAGGATTATCCCACCCTATCAATTGCGTAAATAGACTGGAATGACTGTGATCGGAATTACTGATTATAAGGAATTTGGAATTTAATTTCTGACATGTTCTTTTGCGATTGCCCACCCAGTTTATAGTGGAGTTTTTCATTGGTGCTGTTTGTGAATTGGCAGGTACAGAACCCAAGACGTCAAGTACATGAGGAGTAAAAGAGACGTGGTGGAGGTTTCCAGCGTTAACTGGTTGGGACGCAGTTATGGATCAGCGAAAGAAAGAGGCCGAAGGAAGGCAGACGATGTTATACTGGACTTTAGTGTATGATTGGTTACAAGAAGTCACATAAAAGAAGAACCAATTAAATACAAACTCATATATCGCTAAAATTCATGGGATTTGTAGTTTTAGCTGTTTCTTTTTATGGTTGTGTTTTTTAAAGTTGTTGGCTGCTCGAGAAGTAAAGAGTTGAGCATAATCTTTCGCCTCCATGACTTTAATAGAATCATGTCTTTCTATTACGAATGCATTGAAAATCTGTATTTATTGTGTAATTTGTGCAGATTTCAAGCCATCCCGCAAAAAACATAGTGGTATTTCAGTCCTGCGTTTTCATAGTGTTTACAAGCCTGTCACTTACCTGCCATGACTCCACTATTACTCTATCCCCCCAACCCCCAATCCACCCATTACTCTCCAAACATTCACCTGTCGGTCTAACATTTGTAAACAATACAAGATAGAAAAGCATACTTATTCTGACATCAAGTGTTTAAAACAATGCACCTTCAAACACTGACTACATTTAATAAAAATTGCAATAACATATTTGATATTAAGCTGTGGTGGATATATAGATGATCTGCTGTGTATTTCTGCGATTTTTTAAATACGAAAACTTTCACATTACAAAAAAAAAAGCCACTTAGAAATGCGGGGGGTTCAACCCGCGACCTCATTGCCACAAGTCATGCCCTCCACCTCCGAGCAACATCCGCGAAGCACAATAGTGCCTTCCTGAATAAAGGATTAATGCATGATCCGTGGAACCAGGCTACGTAGCTCTCTGTGTTTAACCCATTCCTTTTTTGCTCATTTCACCCACACTGGAATCGTGGCTTGTAAGGTATGTGTTACAATACAACAAACATTGGGATTGCTTGGTTCTTTCTCAGTCGCTCTTTTCCCAGTACATAAATGCAGAATGCTAACTCTTTTACGCGGGACCGAGCCTCATCCTTTGAAACCCCAGGCAGCCTGCCTGCGCTGGGAACGTGTTTTTTCTGTTTAATCTGCGATGTTTTTCATGAAATAAGCATACAAAATAACGTGTTTGTATTTATAGGGGGTACTTCATTTCCAGAGAACAGTGTTTTTTTTTATCAATAGGAGCCCAGCTGTATTTCTGAACGAGTTACTGGCGACCTCCCTACACATAATACAAAATGGCTGCCACGTCCACAGGAAACACATCATGTCTCTTCTGATTCTCTCGGTACTTCTACTACCCCAGCACCCCTCCCTCCACGTAAAGCACCCTGTTCTGTTGGTATAAGAATTTGGTAATTCTTAAAATGCTACCAAAAAAAAAAATGTCCTTCAAGCCGGATTTGAACCAGCGACCTAAGTATATCTGAATTTCCACTACAGTCCTCCACTCTACCAACTGAGCTATCGAAGGCTCCTGCCTTTGTGCACTATCAATAGCATATTTTTGTATCTCATCACAGAATGTTGTTCCTTCTGTTTTATAAATCTATTTCTCAAAGCAATATACAGTAAAATGTACCTCTAAACAAATCCCTGGCCCTTTCTATATTTGGTAAGTGAAAAAGGGAAACATTTTAAGAGAAAATTGAGAGTGAAAGTGACTAAGATACATCCTGCAAATATAGCTGTATACTGCTGTCTTCGGATTTCTTGTATTGCCTATGTTTCTATTAAAATGGCATAATGAAGTAACAGTTGATACAGATGGGGCTTAATAGCCACCGATTAACAGACTCGCCATCCAGCAAGCTGCTGAAACACTAAATGCCCACTGCAAAGCTATACAATGTTGAATGTAAATCTTACGTAATTTGAGTTCATAATATATTCTGAACCATTGTACCTGCGTAGTACAAAAAGGACGCACAGTCGGAGAGGAGATTGCAACAACTATCTTTTTAACTGCTAACATTGAACTGGCTTCCTTTCGCCAGTCCTCCTCTCACTAACCCAATGTCACACTTAACACGCCCCCAACAGGGGGCCTTGGGCTTAAAAGCACAGGGGATCGTAACACCACCCCTGGACAAATGTTCAAAACTCTGAATCAGCACTCTTCGACCCAGCGGCTTCCTTGTTACTTGTTGGGGTCTGGTGCCCATTTCACTGGTGCCACTACCTCCTAGCGGGTTACCCAACAGTCCACCTCGAGCTGCACCTCCACTGGGCGGGACCCAAAGGTTGTCCCGAGGCTCCCGGTGCTGCAGATCTGGTTCTAGTTCCGGCGGAGGTGATTCACAGTCCTCTCTCTCGACCAGGTGTTTGAACAAAGAGCTGTTTCTCGTGATCTCCTTGTCTTCGACCAACCTAATCCTCCTCTGGCTTTATGGTCTATTGTAGAACCTCTCCACTCATTTGCCCACATTTTACCTTTGATAGTACTGGAACAAGGAAGGGGCGACCCTGGTGGCGTGGGCGATTTCGGGGGATCTTGGGCAAAACCAGGACTTTCGGGAGAGGCTTAGAAATTCATCAGAGAATCCTGGGCTCCCAAAACCAAGAAGGCCTACAGAGGTGCTTGGGATAAGTGGAGTAAATGGTGCATGGAGAGGGAAATACATCCTGTTCAAACAGATGTAGTCGATGTGGTGAAATTCCTGGTCAATCAGGCAGCTCAGGGTAGAGTATACTGGACTATTTACACATATCGTTCAGCGATTTCGGTAGGGCATGAAAACGTAGAAAGTCACCCCTTGGGCGAACATCCACTGGCGTGTAGAGTACTCAAAGGAATAAAAAGTATGATACCACCGGCTCTGAGATATTACCGTCTTTGCGACGTTAGTGGGGTGTTGAGATTGTTTGAGTCCTAGCCGGATAATGGCGGTCTGTCCAGGAAGGCTCTGTGGGCTAATCTGACTACCCTGCTCTGCTTAATATCGTGCAAAAGGGTCTCGGACATCAGGGCTCAGGAAGTGGACTGGAAATTGTTTTCGCCGACAGGCGTTCCCTTTCATATAACAAAGAGAACTAACACAGGGATCAGGACAGTCGATTATGCAGCATTTCCAGAAGGGCCCAAATTATGTCCAGTCAGTGGTTTGAAGCTGTATGAAAGTAACTCAACACAGTTCAGGTCCACAGTGGAATCACAATTGTGATAAGGAAACCCTTTATGGCAGTTTGGACAGCTACCTTGGCAAGATGGGTGAAGTGGTGCATGAGCCAAGCTGGCGTAGGTACAAGTCATTTCGGAGCACATTCGGTTAGGGGTGCCATGGCATCCACAGCATTCAGAATGGGGGCATGCCTAGCGGACATTTTGAAGGCAGGGGTTTGGTCCAACAAGTCGACTTTTAAGAACTTTTATTTTAGACCAATCGGCCAGGTGACTACGTTGGTAGTGAGTAAGCTTGGAACAAGCATAATCCGAGCCTACCCGTCTTGACATAGAATACTGATTTTCAATACATTTGTAATAGAAAGTCATGATTCTATTAAAGATACTGAGACAAAGGATTATCCCACCCTATCAATTGCGTAAATAGACTGGAATGACTGTGATCGGAATTACTGATTATAAGGAAGTTTGGAATTTAATTTCTGACATGTTCTTTTGCGATTGCCCACCCAGTTTATAGTGGAGTTTTTCATTGGTGCTGTTTGTGAATTGGCAGGTACAGAACCCAAGACGTCAAGTACATGAGGAGTAAAAGAGACGTGGTGGAGGTTTCCAGCGTTAACTGGTTGGGACGCAGTTATGGATCAGCGAAAGAAAGAGGCCGAAGGAAGGCAGACGATGTTATACTGGACTTTAGTGTATGATTGGTTACAAGAAGTCACATAAAAGAAGAACCAATTAAATACAAACTCATATATCGCTAAAATTCATGGGATTTGTAGTTTTAGCTGTTTCTTTTTATGGTTGTGTTTTTTAAAGTTGTTGGCTGCTCGAGAAGTAAAGAGTTGAGCATAATCTTTCGCCTCCATGACTTTAATAGAATCATGTCTTTCTATTACGAATGCATTGAAAATCTGTATTTATTGTGTAATTTGTGCAGATTTCAAGCCATCCCGCAAAAAACATAGTGGTATTTCAGTCCTGCGTTTTCATAGTGTTTACAAGCCTGTCACTTACCTGCTATGACTCCACTATTACTCTATCCCCCAACCCCCAATCCACCCATTACTCTCCAAACATTCACCTGTCGGTCTAACATTTGTAAACAATACAAGATAGAAAAGCATACTTATTCTGACATCAAGTGTTTAAAACAATGCACCTTCAAACACTGACTACATTTAATAAAAATTGCAATAACATATTTGATATTAAGCTCTGGTGGATATATAGATGATCTGCTGTGTATTTCTGCGATTTTTTAAATACGAAAACTTTCACATTACAAAAAAAAAAAGCCACTTAGAAATGCGGGGGGTTCAACCCGCGACCTCATTCCCACAAGTCATGCCCTCCACCTCCGAGCAACATCCGCGAAGCACAATAGTGCCTTCCTGAATAAAGGATTAATGCATGATCCGTGGAACCAGGCTACGTAGCTCTCTGTGTTTAACCCATTCCTTTTTTGCTCATTTCACCCACACTGGAATCGTGGCTTGTAAGGTATGTGTTACAATACAACAAACATTGGGATTGCTTGGTTCTTTCTCAGTCGCTCTTTTCCCAGTACATAAATGCAGAATGCTAACTCTTTTACGCGGGACCGAGCCTTATCCTTTGAAACCCCAGGCAGCCTGCCTGCGCTGGGAACGTGTTTTTTCTGTTTAATCTGCGATGTTTTTCATGAAATAAGCATACAAAATAACGTGTTTGTATTTATAGGGGGTACTTCATTTCCAGAGAACAGTGTTTTTTTTTTATCAATAGGAGCCCAGCTGTATTTCTGCACGAGTTACTGGCGACCTCCCTACAGATAATACAAAATGGCTGCCACGTCCACAGGAAACACATCATGTCTCTTCTGATTCTCTCGGTACTTCTACTACCCCAGCACCCCTCCCTCCACGTAAAGCACCCTGTTCTGTTGGTATAAGAATTTGGTAATTCTTAAAATGCTACCAAAAAAAAAAATGTCCTTCAAGCCGGATTTGAACCAGCGACCTAAGTATATCTGAATTTCCAATACAGTCCTCCACTCTACCAACTGAGCTATCGAAGGCTCCTGCCTCTGTACACTATCAATAGCATATTTTTGTATCTCATCACAGAATGTTGTTCCTTCTGTTTTATAAATCTATTTCTCAAAGCAATATACAGTAAAATGTACCTCTAAACCAATCCCTGGCCCTTTCTATATTTGGTAAGTGAAAAAGGGAAACATTTTAAGAGAAAATTGAGAGTGAAAGTGACTAAGATACATCCTGCAAATATAGCTGTATACTGCTGTCTTCGGATTTCTTGTATTGCCTATGTTTCTATTAAAATGGCATAATGAAGTAACAGTTGATACAGATGGGGCTTAATAGCCGCCGATTAACAGACTCGCCAGCCAGCAAGCTGCTGAAACACTAAATGCCAACTGCAAAGCTATACAATGTTGAATGTAAATCTTACGTAATTTGAGTTCATAATATATTCTGAACCATTGTACCTGCGTAGTACAAAAAGGACGCACAGTCGGGGAGGAGATTGCAACAACTATCTTTTTAACTGCTAACATTGAACTGGCTTCCTTTCGCCAGTCCTCCTCTCACTAACCCAATGTCACACTTAACACGCCCCCAACTGGGGGCCTTGGGCTTAAAAGCACAGGGGATCGTAACACCACCCCTGGACAAATGTTCAAAACTCTGAATCAGCACTCTTCGACCCAGCGGCTTCCTTGTTACTTGTTGGGGTCTGGTGCCCATTTCACTGGTGCCACTACCTCCTAGCGGGTTACCCAACAGTCCACCTGAGCTGCACCTCCACTGGGCGGGACCCAAAGGTTGTCCTGAGGCTCCCGGTGCTGCAGATCTGGTTCTAGTTCCGGCGGAGGTGATTCACAGTCCTCTCTCTCGACCAGGTGTTTGAACAAAGAGCTGTTTCTCGTGAACTCCTGGTCTTCGACCAACCTAATCCTCCTCTGGCTTTATGGTCTATTGTAGAACCTCTCCACTCATTTGCCCACATTTTACCTTTGATAGTACTGGGACAAGGAAGGGGCGACCCTGGTGGCCTGGGCGATTTCGGGGGATCTTGGGCAAAACCAGGACTTTCGGGAGAGGCTTAGAAATTCATCAGAGAATCCTGGGCTCCCAAAACCAAGAAGGCCTACAGAGGTGCTTGGGATAAGTGGAGTAAATGGTGCATGGAGAGGGAAATACATCCTGTTCAAACAGATGTAGTCGATGTGGTGAAATTCCTGGTCAATCAGGCAGCTCAGGGTAGAGTATACTGGACTATTTACACATATCGTTCAGCGATTTCGGTAGGGCATGAAAACGTAGAAAGTCACCCCTTGGGCGAACATCCACTGGCGTGTGGAGTACTCAAAGGAATAAAAAGTATGATACCACCGGCTCTGAGATATTACCGTCTTTGGGACGTTAGTGGGGTGTTGAGATTGTTTGAGTCCTGGCCGGATAATGGCGGTCTGTCCAGGAAGGCTCTGTGGGCTAATCTGACTACCCTGCTCTGCTTAATATCGTGCAAAAGGGTCTCGGACATCAGGGCTCAGGAAGTGGACTGGAAATTGTTTTCGCCGACAGGTGTTCCCTTTCATATAACAAAGAGAACTAACACAGGGATCAGGACAGTCGATTATGCAGCATTTCCAGAAGGGCCCAAATTATGTCCAGTCAGTGGTTTGAAGCTGTATGAAAGTAACTCAACACAGTTCAGGTCCACAGTGGAATCACAATTGTGATAAGGAAACCCTTTATGGCAGTTTGGACAGCTACCTTGGCAAGATGGGTGAAGTGGTGCATGAGCCAAGCTGGCGTAGGTACAAGTCAATTCGGAGCACATTCGGTTAGGGGTGCCATGGCATCCACAGCATTCAGAATGGGGGCATGCCTAGCGGACATTTTGAAGGCAGGGGTTTGGTCCAACAAGTCGACTTTTAAGAACTTTTATTTTAGACCAATCGGCCAGGTGACTACGTTGGTAGTGAGTAAGCTTGGAACAAGCATAATCCGAGCCTACCCGTCTTGACATAGAATACTGATTTTCAATACATTTGTAATAGAAAGTCATGATTCTATTAAAGATACTGAGGCAAAGGATTATCCCACCCTATCAATTGCGTAAATAGACTGGAATGACTGTGATCGGAATTACTGATTATAAGGAAGTTTGGAATTTAATTTCTGACATGTTCTTTTGCGATTGCCCACCCAGTTTATAGTGGAGTTTTTCATTGGTGCTGTTTGTGAATTGGCAGGTACAGAACCCAAGACGTCAAGTACATGAGGAGTAAAAGAGACGTGGTGGAGGTTTCCAGCGTTAACTGGTTGGGACGCAGTTATGGATCAGCGAAAGAAAGAGGCCGAAGGAAGGCAGACGATGTTATACTGGACTTTAGTGTATGATTGGTTACAAGAAGTCACATAAAAGAAGAACCAATTAAATACAAACTCATATATCGCTAAAATTCATGGGATTTGTAGTTTTAGCTGTTTCTTTTTATGGTTGTGTTATTTAAAGTTGTTGGCTGCTCGAGAAGTAAAGAGTTGAGCATAATCTTTCGCCTCCATGACTTTAATAGAATCATGTCTTACGAATGCATTGAAAATCTGTATTTATTGTGTAATTTGTGCAGATTTCAAGCCATCCCGCAAAAAACATAGTGGTATTTCAGTCCTGCGTTTTCATAGTGTTTACAAGCCTGTCACTTACCTGCCATGACTCCACTATTACTCTATCCCCCCAACCCCCAATACACCCATTACTCTCCAAACATTCACCTGTCGGTCTAACATTTGTAAACAATACAAGATAGAAAAGCATACTTATTCTGACATCAAGTGTTTAAAACAATGAACCTTCAAACACTGACTACATTTAATAAAAATTGCAATAACATATTTGTTATTAAGCTGTGGTGGATATATAGATGATCTGCTGTGTATTTCTGCGATTTGTTAAATACGAAAACTTTCACATTACAAAAAAAAAAGCCACTTAGAAATGCGGGGGGTTCAACCCGCAACCTCATTGCCACAAGTCATGCCCTCCACCTCCGAGCAACATCCGCGAAGCACAGTAGTGCCTTCCTGAATAAAGGATTAATGCATGATCCGTGGAACCAGGCTACGTAGCTCTCTGTGTTTAACCCATTCCTTTTTTGCTCATTTCACCCACACTGGAATCGTGGCTTGTAAGTTATGTATTACAATACAACAAACATTGGGATTGCTTGGTTCTTTCTCAGTCGCTCTTTTCCCAGTACATAAATGCAGAATGCTAACTCTTTTACGCGGGACCGAGCCTCATCCTTTGAAACCCCAGGCAGCCTTCCTGCGCTGGGAACGTGTTTTTTCTGTTTAATCTGCGATGTTTTTCATGAAATAAGCATACAAAATAACGTGTTTGTATTTATAGGGGGTACTTCATTTCCAGAGAACCAGGTTTTTTTTATCAATAGGAGCCCAGCTGTATTTCTGCACGAGTTACTGGCGACCTCCCTACACAAAATACAAAATGGCTGCCACGTCCACAGGAAACACATCATGTCTCTTCTGATTCTCTCGGTACTTCTACTACCCCAGCCCCCCTCCCTCCACGTAAAGCACCCTGTTCTGTTGGTATAAGAATTTGGTAATTCTTAAAATGCTACCAAAAAAAAAATGTCCTTCGAGCCGCATTTGAACCAGCGACCTAAGGATATCTGAATTTAAGGCTCCTGGCTTTGTACACTATCAATAGCATATTTTTGTATCTCATCACAGAATATTGTTCCTTCTGTTTTATAAATCTATTTCTCAAAGCAATATACAGTAAAATGTACCTCTAAACAAATCCCTGGCCCTTTCTATATTTGGTAAGTGAAAAAGGGAAACATTTTAAGAGAAAATTGAGAGTGAAAGTGACTAAGATACATCCTGCAAATATAGCTGTATACTGCTGTCTTCGGATTTCTTGTATTGCCTATGTTTCTATTAAAATGGCATAATGAAGTAACAGTTGATACAGATGGGGCTTAATAGCCGCCGATTAACAGACTCGCCAGCCAGCAAGCTGCTGAAACACTAAATGCCAACTGCAAAGCTATACAATGTTGAATGTAAATCTTACGTAATTTGAGTTCATAATATATTCTGAACCATTGTACCTGCGTAGTACAAAAAGGACGCACAGTCGGAGAGGAGATTGCAACAACTATCTTTTTAACTGCTAACATTGAACTGGCTTCCTTTCGCCAGTCCTCCTCTCACTAACCCAATGTCACACTTAACACGCCCCCAACAGGGGGCCTTGGGCTTAAAAGCACAGGGGATCGTAACACCACCCCTGGACAAATGTTCAAAACTCTGAATCAGCACTCTTCGACCCAGCGGCTTCCTTGTTACTTGTTGGGGTCTGGTGCCCATTTCACTGGTGCCACTACCTCCTAGCGGGTTACCCAACAGTCAACCTGAGCTGCACCTCCACTGGGCGGGACCCAAAGGTTGTCCTGAGGCTCCCGGTGCTGCAGATCTGGTTCTAGTTCCGGCGGAGGTGATTCACAGTCCTCTCTCTCGACCAGGTGTTTGAACAAAGAGCTGTTTCTCGTGATCTCCTTGTCTTCGACCAACCTAATCCTCCTCTAGCTTTATGGTCTATTGTAGAACCTCTCCACTCATTTGCCCACATTTTACCTTTGATAGTACTGGGACAAGGAAGGGGCGACCCTGGTGGCTTGGGCGATTTCGGGGGATCTTGGGCAAAACCAGGACTTTCGGGAGAGGCTTAGAAATTCATCAGAGAATCCTGGGCTCCCAAAACCAAGAAGGCCTACAGAGGTGCTTGGGATAAGTGGAGTAAATGGTGCATGGAGAGGGAAATACATCCTCTTCAAACAGATGTAGTCGATGTGGTGAAATTCCTGGTCAATCAGGCAGCTCAGGGTAGAGTATACTGGACTATTTAAACATATCGTTCAGCGATTTCGGTAGGGCATGAAAACGTAGAAAGTCACCCCTTGGGCGAACATCCACTGGCGTGTAGAGTACTCAAAGGAATAAAAAGTATGATACCACCGGCTCTGAGATATTACCGTCTTTGGGACGTTAGTGGGGTGTTGAGATTGTTTGAGTCCTGGCCGGATAATGGCGGTCTGTCCAGGAAGGCTCTGTGGGCTAATCTGACTACCCTGCTCTGCTTAATATCGTGCAAAAGGGTCTCGGACATCAGGGCTCAGGAAGTGGACTGGAAATTGTTTTCGCCGACAGGCGTTCCCTTTCATATAACAAAGAGAACTAACACAGGGATCAGGACAGTCGATTATGCAGCATTTCCAGAAGGGCCCAAATTATGTCCAGTCAGTGGTTTGAAGCTGTATGAAAGTAACTCAACACAGTTCAGGTCCACAGTGGAATCACAATTGTGATAAGGAAACCCTTTATGGCAGTTTGGACAGCTACCTTGGCAAGATGGGTGAAGTGGTGCATGAGCCAAGCTGGCGTAGGTACAAGTCATTTCGGAGCACATTCGGTTAGGGGTGCCATGGCATCCACAGCATTCAGAATGGGGGCATGCCTAGCGGACATTTTGAAGGCAGGGGTTTGGTCCAACAAGTCGACTTTTAAGAACTTTTATTTTAGACCAATCGGCCAGGTGACTACGTTGGTAGTGAGTAAGCTTGGAACAAGCATAATCCGAGCCTACCCGTCTTGACATAGAATACTGATTTTCAATACATTTGTAATAGAAAGTCATGATTCTATTAAAGATACTGAGGCAAAGGATTATCCCACCCTATCAATTGCGTAAATAGACTGGAATGACTGTGATCGGAATTACTGATTATAAGGAAGTTTGGAATTTAATTTCTGACATGTTCTTTTGCGATTGCCCACCCAGTTTATAGTGGAGTTTTTCATTGGTGCTGTTTGTGAATTGGCAGGTACAGAACCCAAGACGTCAAGTACATGAGGAGTAAAAGAGACGTGGTGGAGGTTTCCAGCGTTAACTGGTTGGGACGCAGTTATGGATCAGCGAAAGAAAGAGGCCGAAGGAAGGCAGACGATGTTATACTGGACTTTAGTGTATGATTGGTTACAAGAAGTCACATAAAAGAAGAACCAATTAAATACAAACTCATATATCGCTAAAATTCATGGGATTTGTAGTTTTAGCTGTTTCTTTTTATGGTTGTGTTATTTAAAGTTGTTGGCTGCTCGAGAAGTAAAGAGTTGAGCATAATCTTTCGCCTCCATGACTTTAATAGAATCATGTCTTTCTATTACGAATGCATTGAAAATCTGTATTTATTGTGTAATTTGTGCAGATTTCAAGCCATCCCGCAAAAAACATAGTGGTATTTCAGTCCTGCGTTTTCATAGTGTTTACAAGCCTGTCACTTACCTGCCATGACTCCACTATTACTCTATCCCCCCAACCCCCAATACACCCATTACTCTCCAAACATTCACCTGTCGGTCTAACATTTGTAAACAATACAAGATAGAAAAGCATACTTATTCTGACATCAAGTGTTTAAAACAATGCACCTTCAAACACTGACTACATTTAATAAAAATTGCAATAACATATTTGTTATTAAGCTGTGGTGGATATATAGATGATCTGCTGTGTATTTCTGCGATTTGTTAAATACGAAAACTTTCACATTACAAAAAAAAAAAGCCACTTAGAAATGCGGGGGGTTCAACCCGCAACCTCATTGCCACAAGTCATGCCCTCCACCTCCGAGCAACATCCGCGAAGCACAATAGTGCCTTCCTGAATAAAGGATTAATGCATGATCCGTGGAACCAGGCTACGTAGCTCTCTGTGTTTAACCCATTCCTTTTTTGCTCATTTCACCCACACTGGAATCGTGGCTTGTAAGTTATGTATTACAATACAACAAACATTGGGATTGCTTGGTTCTTTCTCAGTCGCTCTTTTCCCAGTACATAAATGCAGAATGCTAACTCTTATACGCGGGACCGAGCCTCATCCTTTGAAACCCCAGGCAGCCTGCCTGCGCTGGGAACGTGTTTTTTCTGTTTAATCTGCGATGTTTTTCATGAAATAAGCATACAAAATAACGTGTTTGTATTTATAGGGGGTACTTCATTTCCAGAGAACCGGGTTTTTTTTATCAATAGGAGCCCAGCTGTATTTCTGCACGAGTTACTGGCGACCTCCCTACACATAATACAAAATGGCTGCCACGTCCGCAGGAAACACATCATGTCTCTTCCGATTCTCTCGGTACTTCTACTACCCCAGCACCCCTCCCTCCACGTAAAGCACCCTGTTCTGTTGGTATAAGAATTTGGTAATTCTTAAAATGCTACCAAAAAAAAAATGTCCTTCGAGCCGCATTTGAACCAGCGACCTAAGGATATCTGAATTTAAGGCTCCTGGCTTTGTACACTATCAATAGCATATTTTTGTATCTCATCACAGAATATTGTTCCTTCTGTTTTATAAATCTATTTCTCAAAGCAATATACAGTAAAATGTACCTCTAAACAAATCCCTGGCCCTTTCTATATTTGGTAAGTGAAAAAGGGAAACATTTTAAGAGAAAATTGAGAGTGAAAGTGACTAAGATACATCCTGCAAATATAGCTGTATACTGCTGTCTTCGGATTTCTTGTATTGCCTATGTTTCTATTAAAATGGCATAATGAAGTAACAGTTGATACAGATGGGGCTTAATAGCCGCCGATTAACAGACTCGCCAGCCAGCAAGCTGCTGAAACACTAAATGCCCACTGCAAAGCTATACAATGTTGAATGTAAATCTTACGTAATTTGAGTTCATAATATATTCTGAACCATTGTACCTGCGTAGTACAAAAAGGACGCACAGTCGGAGAGGAGATTGCAACAACTATCTTTTTAACTGCTAACATTGAACTGGCTTCCTTTCGCCAGTCCTCCTCTCACTAACCCAATGTCACACTTAACACGCCCCCAACAGGGGGCCTTGGGCTTAAAAGCACAGGGGATCGTAACACCACCCCTGGACAAATGTTCAAAACTCTGAATCAGCACTCTTCGACCCAGCGGCTTCCTTGTTACTTGTTGGGGTCTGGTGCCCATTTCACTGGTGCCACTACCTCCTAGCGGGTTACCCAACAGTCCACCTCGAGCTGCACCTCCACTGGGCGGGACCCAAAGGTTGTCCCGAGGCTCCCGGTGCTGCAGATCTGGTTCTAGTTCCGGCGGAGGTGATTCACAGTCCTCTCTCTCGACCAGGTGTTTGAACAAAGAGCTGTTTCTCGTGATCTCCTTGTCTTCGACCAACCTAATCCTCCTCTGGCTTTATGGTCTATTGTAGAACCTCTCCACTCATTTGCCCACATTTTACCTTTGATAGTACTGGGACAAGGAAGGGGCGACCCTGGGGGCGTGGGCGATTTCGGGGGATCTTGGGCAAAACCAGGACTTTCGGGAGAGGCTTAGAAATTCATCAGAGAATCCTGGGCTCCCAAAACCAAGAAGGCCTACAGAGGTGCTTGGGATAAGTGGAGTAAATGGTGCATGGAGAGGGAAATACATCCTGTTCAAACAGATGTAGTCGATGTGGTGAAATTCCTGGTCAATCAGGCAGCTCAGGGTAGAGTATACTGGACTATTTAAACATATCGTTCAGCGATTTCGGTAGGGCATGAAAACATAGAAAGTCACCCCTTGGGCGAACATCCACTGGCGTGTAGAGTACTCAAAGCAATAAAAAGTATGATACCACCGGCTCTGAGATATTACCGTCTTTGGGACGTTAGTGGGGTGTTGAGATTGTTTGAGTCCTGGCCGGATAATGGCGGTCTGTCCAGGAAGGCTCTGTGGGCTAATCTGACTACCCTGCTCTGCTTAATATCGTGCAAAAGGGTCTCGGACATCAGGGCTCAGGAAGTGGACTGGAAATTGTTTTCGCCGACAGGCGTTCCCTTTCATATAACAAAGAGAACTAACACAGGGATCAGGACAGTCGATTATGCAGCATTTCCAGAAGGGCCCAAATTATGTCCAGTCAGTGGTTTGAAGCTGTATGAAAGTAACTCAACACAGTTCAGGTCCACAGTGGAATCACAATTGTGATAAGGAAACCCTTTATGGCAGTTTGGACAGCTACCTTGGCAAGATGGGTGAAGTGGTGCATGAGCCAAGCTGGCGTAGGTACAAGTTATTTCGGAGCACATTCGGTTAGGGGTGCCATGGCATCCACAGCATTCAGAATGGGGGCATGCCTAGCGGACATTTTGAAGGCAGGGGTTTGGTCCAACAAGTCGACTTTTAAGAACTTTTATTTTAGACCAATCGGCCAGGTGACTACGTTGGTAGTGAGTAAGCTTGGAACAAGCATAATCCGAGCCTACCCGTCTTGACATAGAATACTGATTTTCAATACATTTGTAATAGAAAGTCATGATTCTATTAAAGATACTGAGGCAAAGGATTATCCCACCCTATCAATTGCGTAAATAGACTGGAATGACTGTGATCGGAATTACTGATTATAAGGAAGTTTGGAATTTAATTTCTGACATGTTCTTTTGCGATTGCCCACCCAGTTTATAGTGGAGTTTTTCATTGGTGCTGTTTGTGAATTGGCAGGTACAGAACCCAAGACGTCAAGTACATGAGGAGTAAAAGAGACGTGGTGGAGGTTTCCAGCGTTAACTGGTTGGGACGCAGTTATGGATCAGCGAAAGAAAGAGGCCGAAGGAAGGCAGACGATGTTATACTGGACTTTAGTGTATGATTGGTTACAAGAAGTCACATAAAAGAAGAACCAATTAAATACAAACTCATATATCGCTAAAATTCATGGGATTTGTAGTTTTAGCTGTTTCTTTTTATGGTTGTGTTATTTAAAGTTGTTGGCTGCTCGAGAAGTAAAGAGTTGAGCATAATCTTTCGCCTCCATGACTTTAATAGAATCATGTCTTTCTATTACGAATGCATTGAAAATCTGTATTTATTGTGTAATTTGTGCAGATTTCAAGCCATTCCGCAAAAAACATAGTGGTATTTCAGTCCTGCGTTTTCATAGTGTTTACAAGCCTGTCACTTACCTGCCATGACTCCACTATTACTCTATCCCCCCAACCCCCAATACACCCATTACTCTCCAAACATTCACCTGTCGGTCTAACATTTGTAAACAATACAAGATAGAAAAGCATACTTATTCTGACATCAAGTGTTTAAAACAATGCACCTTCAAACACTGACTACATTTAATAAAAATTGCAATAACATATTTGTTATTAAGCTGTGGTGGATATATAGATGATCTGCTGTGTATTTCTGCGATTTGTTAAATACGAAAACTTTCACATTACAAAAAAAAAAAGCCACTTAGAAATGCGGGGGGTTCAACCCGCAACCTCATTGCCACAAGTCATGCCCTCCACCTCCGAGCAACATCCGCGAAGCACAATAGTGCCTTCCTGAATAAAGGATTAATGCATGATCCGTGGAACCAGGCTACGTAGCTCTCTGTGTTTAACCCATTCCTTTTTTGCTCATTTCACCCACACTGGAATCGTGGCTTGTAAGTTATGTATTACAATACAACAAACATTGGGATTGCTTGGTTCTTTCTCAGTCGCTCTTTTCCCAGTACATAAATGCAGAATGCTAACTCTTATACGCGGGACCGAGCCTCATCCTTTGAAACCCCAGGCAGCCTGCCTGCGCTGGGAACGTGTTTTTTCTGTTTAATCTGCGATGTTTTTCATGAAATAAGCATACAAAATAACGTGTTTGTATTTATAGGGGGTACTTCATTTCCAGAGAACCGGGTTTTTTTTATCAATAGGAGCCCAGCTGTATTTCTGCACGAGTTACTGGCGACCTCCCTACACATAATACAAAATGGCTGCCACGTCCACAGGAAACACATCATGTCTCTTCTGATTCTCTCGGTACTTCTACTACCCCAGCACCCCTCCCTCCACGTAAAGCACCCTGTTCTGTTGGTATAAGAATTTGGTAATTCTTAAAATGCTACCAAAAAAAAAAATGTCCTTCGAGCCGCATTTGAACCAGCGACCTAAGGATATCTGAATTTAAGGCTCCTGGCTTTGTACACTATCAATAGCATATTTTTGTATCTCATCACAGAATATTGTTCCTTCTGTTTTATAAATCTATTTCTCAAAGCAATATACAGTAAAATGTACCTCTAAACAAATCCCTGGCCCTTTCTATATTTGGTAAGTGAAAAAGGGAAACATTTTAAGAGAAAATTGAGAGTGAAAGTGACTAAGATACATCCTGCAAATATAGCTGTATACTGCTGTCTTCGGATTTCTTGTATTGCCTATGTTTCTATTAAAATGGCATAATGAAGTAACAGTTGATACAGATGGGGCTTAATAGCCGCCGATTAACAGACTCGCCAGCCAGCAAGCTGCTGAAACACTAAATGCCCACTGCAAAGCTATACAATGTTGAATGTAAATCTTACGTAATTTGAGTTCATAATATATTCTGAACCATTGTACCTGCGTAGTACAAAAAGGACGCACAGTCGGAGAGGAGATTGCAACAACTATCTTTTTAACTGCTAACATTGAACTGGCTTCCTTTCGCCAGTCCTCCTCTCACTAACCCAATGTCACACTTAACACGCCCCCAACAGGGGGCCTTGGGCTTAAAAGCACAGGGGATCGTAACACCACCCCTGGACAAATGTTCAAAACTCTGAATCAGCACTCTTCGACCCAGCGGCTTCCTTGTTACTTGTTGGGGTCTGGTGCCCATTTCACTGGTGCCACTACCTCCTAGCGGGTTACCCAACAGTCCACCTCGAGCTGCACCTCCACTGGGCGGGACCCAAAGGTTGTCCCGAGGCTCCCGGTGCTGCAGATCTGGTTCTAGTTCCGGCGGAGGTGATTCACAGTCCTCTCTCTCGACCAGGTGTTTGAACAAAGAGCTGTTTCTCGTGATCTCCTTGTCTTCGACCAACCTAATCCTCCTCTGGCTTTATGGTCTATTGTAGAACCTCTCCACTCATTTGCCCACATTTTACCTTTGATAGTACTGGGACAAGGAAGGGGCGACCCTGGTGGCGTGGGCGATTTCGGGGGATCTTGGGCAAAACCAGGACTTTCGGGAGAGGCTTAGAAATTCATCAGAGAATCCTGGGCTCCCAAAACCAAGAAGGCCTACAGAGGTGCTTGGGATAAGTGGAGTAAATGGTGCATGGAGAGGGAAATACATCCTGTTCAAACAGATGTAGTCGATGTGGTGAAATTCCTGGTCAATCAGGCAGCTCAGGGTAGAGTATACTGGACTATTTAAACATATCGTTCAGCGATTTCGGTAGGGCATGAAAACGTAGAAAGTCACCCCTTGGGCGAACATCCACTGGCGTGTAGAGTACTCAAAGGAATAAAAAGTATGATACCACCGGCTCTGAGATATTACCGTCTTTGGGACGTTAGTGGGGTGTTGAGATTGTTTGAGTCCTGGCCGGATAATGGCGGTCTGTCCAGGAAGGCTCTGTGGGCTAATCTGACTACCCTGCTCTGCTTAATATCGTGCAAAAGGGTCTCGGACATCAGGGCTCAGGAAGTGGACTGGAAATTGTTTTCGCCGACAGGCGTTCCCTTTCATATAACAAAGAGAACTAACACAGGGATCAGGACAGTCGATTATGCAGCATTTCCAGAAGGGCCCAAATTATGTCCAGTCAGTGGTTTGAAGCTGTATGAAAGTAACTCAACACAGTTCAGGTCCACAGTGGAATCACAATTGTGATAAGGAAACCCTTTATGGCAGTTTGGACAGCTACCTTGGCAAGATGGGTGAAGTGGTGCATGAGCCAAGCTGGCGTAGGTACAAGTCATTTCGGAGCACATTCGGTTAGGGGTGCCATGGCATCCACAGCATTCAGAATGGGGGCATGCCTAGCGGACATTTTGAAGGCAGGGGTTTGGTCCAACAAGTCGACTTTTAAGAACTTTTATTTTAGACCAATCGGCCAGGTGACTACGTTGGTAGTGAGTAAGCTTGGAACAAGCATAATCCGAGCCTACCCGTCTTGACATAGAATACTGATTTTCAATACATTTGTAATAGAAAGTCATGATTCTATTAAAGATACTGAGGCAAAGGATTATCCCACCCTATCAATTGCGTAAATAGACTGGAATGACTGTGATCGGAATTACTGATTATAAGGAAGTTTGGAATTTAATTTCTGACATGTTCTTTTGCGATTGCCCACCCAGTTTATAGTGGAGTTTTTCATTGGTGCTGTTTGTGAATTGGCAGGTACAGAACCCAAGACGTCAAGTACATGAGGAGTAAAAGAGACGTGGTGGAGGTTTCCAGCGTTAACTGGTTGGGACGCAGTTATGGATCAGCGAAAGAAAGAGGCCGAAGGAAGGCAGACGATGTTATACTGGACTTTAGTGTATGATTGGTTACAAGAAGTCACATAAAAGAAGAACCAATTAAATACAAACTCATATATCGCTAAAATTCATGGGATTTGTAGTTTTAGCTGTTTCTTTTTATGGTTGTGTTATTTAAAGTTGTTGGCTGCTCGAGAAGTAAAGAGTTGAGCATAATCTTTCGCCTCCATGACTTTAATAGAATCATGTCTTACGAATGCATTGAAAATCTGTATTTATTGTGTAATTTGTGCAGATTTCAAGCCATCCCGCAAAAAACATAGTGGTATTTCAATCCTGCGTTTTCATAGTGTTTACAAGCCTGTCACTTACCTGCCATGACTCCACTATTACTCTATCCCCCCAACCCCCAATACACCCATTACTCTCCAAACATTCACCTGTCGGTCTAACATTTGTAAACAATACAAGATAGAAAAGCATACTTATTCTGACATCAAGTGTTTAAAACAATGCACCTTCAAACACTGACTACATTTAATAAAAATTGCAATAACATATTTGTTATTAAGCTGTGGTGGATATATAGATGATCTGCTGTGTATTTCTGCGATTTGTTAAATACGAAAACTTTCACATTACAAAAAAAAAAAGCCACTTAGAAATGCGGGGGGTTCAACCCGCAACCTCATTGCCACAAGTCATGCCCTCCACCTCCGAGCAACATCCGCGAAGCACAATAGTGCCTTCCTGAAAAAAGGATTAATGCATGATCCGTGGAACCAGGCTACGTAGCTCTCTGTGTTTAACCCATTCCTTTTTTGCTCATTTCACCCACACTGGAATCGTGGCTTGTAAGTTATGTATTACAATACAACAAACATTGGGATTGCTTGGTTCTTTCTCAGTCGCTCTTTTCCCAGTACATAAATGCAGAATGCTAACTCTTATACGCGGGACCGAGCCTCATCCTTTGAAACCCCAGGCAGCCTGCCTGCGCTGGGAACGTGTTTTTTCTGTTTAATCTGCGATGTTTTTCATGAAATAAGCATACAAAATAACGTGTTTGTATTTATAGGGGGTACTTCATTTCCAGAGAACCGGGTTTTTTTTATCAATAGGAGCCCCGCTGTATTTCTGCACGAGTTACTGGCGACCTCCCTACACATAATACAAAATGGCTGCCACGTCCACAGGAAACACATCATGTCTCTTCTGATTCTCTCGGTACTTCTACTACCCCAGCACCCCTCCCTCCACGTAAAGCACCCTGTTCTGTTGGTATAAGAATTTGGTAATTCTTAAAATGCTACCAAAAAAAAAAATGTCCTTCGAGCCGCATTTGAACCAGCGACCTAAGGATATCTGAATTTAAGGCTCCTGGCTTTGTACACTATCAATAGCATATTTTTGTATCTCATCACAGAATATTGTTCCTTCTGTTTTATAAATCTATTTCTCAAAGCAATATACAGTAAAATGTACCTCTAAACAAATCCCTGGCCCTTTCTATATTTGGTAAGTGAAAAAGGGAAACATTTTAAGAGAAAATTGAGAGTGAAAGTGACTAAGATACATCCTGCAAATATAGCTGTATACTGCTGTCTTCGGATTTCTTGTATTGCCTATGTTTCTATTAAAATGGCATAATGAAGTAACAGTTGATACAGATGGGGCTTAATAGCCGCCGATTAACAGACTCGCCAGCCAGCAAGCTGCTGAAACACTAAATGCCAACTGCAAAGCTATACAATGTTGAATGTAAATCTTACGTAATTTGAGTTCATAATATATTCTGAACCATGGTACCTGCGTAGTACAAAAAGGACGCACAGTCGGAGAGGAGATTGCAACAACTATCTTTTTAACTGCTAACATTGAACTGGCTTCCTTTCGCCAGTCCTCCTCTCACTAACCCAATGTCACACTTAACACGCCCCCAACAGGGGGCCTTGGGCTTAAAAGCACAGGGGATCGTAACACCACCCCTGGACAAATGTTCAAAACTCTGAATCAGCACTCTTCGACCCAGCGGCTTCCTTGTTACTTGTTGGGGTCTGGTGCCCATTTCACTGGTGCCACTACCTCCTAGCGGGTTACCCAACAGTCCACCTGAGCTGCACCTCCACTGGGCGGGAACCAAAGGTTGTCCTGAGGCTCCCGGTGCTGCAGATCTGGTTCTAGTTCCGGCGGAGGTGATTCACAGTCCTCTCTCTCGACCAGGTGTTTGAACAAAGAGCTGTTTCTCGTGATCTCCTTGTCTTCGACCAACCTAATCCTCCTCTGGCTTTATGGTCTATTGTAGAACCTCTCCACTCATTTGCCCACATTTTACCTTTGATAGTACTGGGACAAGGAAGGGGCGACCCTGGTGGCGTGGGCGATTTCGGGGGATCTTGGGCAAAACCAGGACTTTCGGGAGAGGCTTAGAAATTCATCAGAGAATCCTGGGCTCCCAAAACCAAGAAGGCCTACAGAGGTGCTTGGGATAAGTGGAGTAAATGGTGCATGGAGAGGGAAATACATCCTGTTCAAACAGATGTAGTCGATGTGGTGAAATTCCTGGTCAATCAGGCAGCTCAGGGTAGAGTATACTGGACTATTTAAACATATCGTTCAGCGATTTCGGTAGGGCATGAAAACGTAGAAAGTCACCCCTTGGGCGAACGTCCACTGGCGTGTAGAGTACTCAAAGGAATAAAAAGTATGATACCACCGGCTCTGAGATATTACCGTCTTTGGGACGTTAGTGGGGTGTTGAGATTGTTTGAGTCCTGGCCGGATAATGGCGGTCTGTCCAGGAAGGCTCTGTGGGCTAATCTGACTACCCTGCTCTGCTTAATATCGTGCAAAAGGGTCTCAGACATCAGGGCTCAGGAAGTGGACTGGAAATTGTTTTCGCCGACAGGCGTTCCCTTTCATATAACAAAGAGAACTAACACAGGGATCAGGACAGTCGATTATGCAGCATTTCCAGAAGGGCCCAAATTATGTCCAGTCAGTGGTTTGAAGCTGTATGAAAGTAACTCAACACAGTTCAGGTCCACAGTGGAATCACAATTGTGATAAGGAAACCCTTTATGGCAGTTTGGACAGCTACCTTGGCAAGATGGGTGAAGTGGTGCATGAGCCAAGCTGGCGTAGGTACAAGTCATTTCGGAGCACATTCGGTTAGGGGTGCCATGGCATCCACAGCATTCAGAATGGGGGCATGCCTAGCGGACATTTTGAAGGCAGGGGTTTGGTCCAACAAGTCGACTTTTAAGAACTTTTATTTTAGACCAATCGGCCAGGTGACTACGTTGGTAGTGAGTAAGCTTGGAACAAGCATAATCCGAGCCTACCCGTCTTGACATAGAATACTGATTTTCAATACATTTGTAATAGAAAGTCATGATTCTATTAAAGATACTGAGGCAAAGGATTATCCCACCCTATCAATTGCGTAAATAGACTGGAATGACTGTGATCGGAATTACTGATTATAAGGAAGTTTGGAATTTAATTTCTGACATGTTCTTTTGCGATTGCCCACCCAGTTTATAGTGGAGTTTTTCATTGGTGCTGTTTGTGAATTGGCAGGTACAGAACCCAAGACGTCAAGTACATGAGGAGTAAAAGAGACGTGGTGGAGGTTTCCAGCGTTAACTGGTTGGGACGCAGTTATGGATCAGCGAAAGAAAGAGGCCGAAGGAAGGCAGACGATGTTATACTGGACTTTAGTGTATGATTGGTTACAAGAAGTCACATAAAAGAAGAACCAATTAAATACAAACTCATATATCGCTAAAATTCATGGGATTTGTAGTTTTAGCTGTTTCTTTTTATGGTTGTGTTATTTAAAGTTGTTGGCTGCTCGAGAAGTAAAGAGTTGAGCATAATCTTTCGCCTCCATGACTTTAATAGAATCATGTCTTTCTATTACGAATGCATTGAAAATCTGTATTTATTGTGTAATTTGTGCAGATTTCAAGCCATCCCGCAAAAAACATAGTGGTATTTCAGTCCTGCGTTTTCATAGTGTTTACAAGCCTGTCACTTACCTGCCATGACTCCACTATTACTCTATCCCCCCAACCCCCAATCCACCCATTACTCTCCAAACATTCACCTGTCGGTCTAACATTTGTAAACAATACAAGATAGAAAAGCATACTTATTCTGACATCAAGTGTTTAAAACAATGCACCTTCAAACACTGACTACATTTAATAAAAATTGCAATAACATATTTGTTATTAAGCTGTGGTGGATATATAGATGATCTGCTGTGTATTTCTGCGATTTGTTAAATACGAAAACTTTCACATTACAAAAAAAAAAAGCCACTTAGAAATGCGGGGGGTTCAACCCGCAACCTCATTGCCACAAGTCATGCCCTCCACCTCCGAGCAACATCCGCGAAGCACAATAGTGCCTTCCTGAATAAAGGATTAATGCATGATCCGTGGAACCAGGCTACGTAGCTCTCTGTGTTTAACCCATTCCTTTTTTGCTCATTTCACCCACACTGGAATCGTGGCTTGTAAGTTATGTATTACAATACAACAAACATTGGGATTGCTTGGTTCTTTCTCAGTCGCTCTTTTCCCAGTACATAAATGCAGAATGCTAACTCTTATACGCGGGACCGAGCCTCATCCTTTGAAACCCCAGGCAGCCTGCCTGCGCTGGGAACGTGTTTTTTCTGTTTAATCTGCGATGTTTTTCATGAAATAAGCATACAAAATAACGTGTTTGTATTTATAGGGGGTACTTCATTTCCAGAGAACCGGGTTTTTTTTATCAATAGGAGCCCAGCTGTATTTCTGCACGAGTTACTGGCGACCTCCCTACACATAATACAAAATGGCTGCCACGTCCACAGGAAACACATCATGTCTCTTCTGATTCTCTCGGTACTTCTACTACCCCAGCACCCCTCCCTCCACGTAAAGCACCCTGTTCTGTTGGTATAAGAATTTGGTAATTCTTAAAATGCTATCAAAAAAAAAAATGTCCTTCGAGCCGCATTTGAACCAGCGACCTAAGGATATCTGAATTTAAGGCTCCTGGCTTTGTACACTATCAATAGCATATTTTTGTATCTCATCACAGAATATTGTTCCTTCTGTTTTATAAATCTATTTCTCAAAGCAATATACAGTAAAATGTACCTCTAAACAAATCCCTGGCCCTTTCTATATTTGGTAAGTGAAAAAGGGAAACATTTTAAGAGAAAATTGAGAGTGAAAGTGACTAAGATACATCCTGCAAATATAGCTGTATACTACTGTCTTCGGATTTCTTGTATTGCCTATGTTTCTATTAAAATGGCATAATGAAGTAACAGTTGATACAGATGGGGCTTACTAGCCGCCGATTAACAGACTCGCCAGCCAGCAAGCTGCTGAAACACTAAATGCCCACTGCAAAGCTATACAATGTTGAATGTAAATCTTACGTAATTTGAGTTCATAATATATTCTGAACCATTGTACCTGCGTAGTACAAAAAGGACGCACAGTCGGAGAGGAGATTGCAACAACTATCTTTTTAACTGCTAACATTGAACTGGCTTCCTTTCGCCAGTCCTCCTCTCACTAACCCAATGTCACACTTAACACGCCCCCAACAGGGGGCCTTGGGCTTAAAAGCACAGGGGATCGTAACACCACCCCTGGACAAATGTTCAAAACTCTGAATCAGCACTCTTCGACCCAGCGGCTTCCTTGTTACTTGTTGGGGTCTGGTGCCCATTTCACTGGTGCCACTACCTCCTAGCGGGTTACCCAACAGTCCACCTCGAGCTGCACCTCCACTGGGCGGGACCCAAAGGTTGTCCCGAGGCTCCCGGTGCTGCAGATCTGGTTCTAGTTCCGGCGGAGGTGATTCACAGTCCTCTCTCTCGACCAGGTGTTTGAACAAAGAGCTGTTTCTCGTGATCTCCTTGTCTTCGACCAACCTAATCCTCCTCTGGCTTTATGGTCTATTGTAGAACCTCTCCACTCATTTGCCCACATTTTACCTTTGATAGTACTGGGACAAGGAAGGGGCGACCCTGGTGGCGTGGGCGATTTCGGGGGATCTTGGGCAAAACCAGGACTTTCGGGAGAGGCTTAGAAATTCATCAGAGAATCCTGGGCTCCCAAAACCAAGAAGGCCTACAGAGGTGCTTGGGATAAGTGGAGTAAATGGTGCATGGAGAGGGAAATACATCCTGTTCAAACAGATGTAGTCGATGTGGTGAAATTCCTGGTCAATCAGGCAGCTCAGGGTAGAGTATACTGGACTATTTACACATATCGTTCAGCGATTTCGGTAGGGCATGAAAACGTAGAAAGTCACCCCTTGGGCGAACATCCACTGGCGTGTAGAGTACTCAAAGGAATAAAAAGTATGATACCACCGGCTCTGAGATATTACCGTCTTTGGGACGTTAGTGGGGTGTTGAGATTGTTTGAGTCCTGGCCGGATAATGGCGGTCTGTCCAGGCAGGCTCTGTGGGCTAATCTGACTACCCTGCTCTGCTTAATATCGTGCAAAAGGGTCTCGGACATCAGGGCTCAGGAAGTGGACTGGAAATTGTTTTCGCCGACAGGCGTTCCCTTTCATATAACAAAGAGAACTAACACAGGGATCAGGACAGTCGATTATGCAGCATTTCCAGAAGGGCCCAAATTATGTCCAGTCAGTGGTTTGAAGCTGTATGAAAGTAACTCAACACAGTTCAGGTCCACAGTGGAATCACAATTGTGATAAGGAAACCCTTTATGGCAGTTTGGACAGCTACCTTGGCAAGATGGGTGAAGTGGTGCATGAGCCAAGCTGGCGTAGGTACAAGTCATTTCGGAGCACATTCGGTTAGGGGTGCCATGGCATCCACAGCATTCAGAATGGGGGCATGCCTAGCGGACATTTTGAAGGCAGGGGTTTGGTCCAACAAGTCGACTTTTAAGAACTTTTATTTTAGACCAATCGGCCAGGTGACTACGTTGGTAGTGAGTAAGCTTGGAACAAGCATAATCCGAGCCTACCCGTCTTGACATAGAATACTGATTTTCAATACATTTGTAATAGAAAGTCATGATTCTATTAAAGATACTGAGGCAAAGGATTATCCCACCCTATCAATTGCGTAAATAGACTGGAATGACTGTGATCGGAATTACTGATTATAAGGAAGTTTGGAATTTAATTTCTGACATGTTCTTTTGCGATTGCCCACCCAGTTTATAGTGGAGTTTTTCATTGGTGCTGTTTGTGAATTGGCAGGTACAGAACCCAAGACGTCAAGTACATGAGGAGTAAAAGAGACGTGGTGGAGGTTTCCAGCGTTAACTGGTTGGGACGCAGTTATGGATCAGCGACAGAAAGAGGCTGAAGGAAGGCAGACGATGTTATACTGGACTTTAGTGTATGATTGGTTACAAGAAGTCTCATAAAAGAAGAACCAATTAAATACAAACTCATATATCGCTAAAATTCATGGGATTTGTAGTTTTAGCTGTTCCTTTTTATGGTTGTGTTTTTTAAAGTTGTTGGCTGCTCGAGAAGTAAAGAGTTGAGCATAATCTTTCGCCTCCATGACTTCAATAGAATCATGTCTTTCTATTACGAATGCATTGAAAATCTGTATTTATCGTGTAATTTGTGCAGATTTCAAGCCATCCCGCAAAAAACATAGTGGTATTTCAGTCCTGCGTTTTCATAGTGTTTACAAGCCTGTCACTTACCTGCCATGACTCCACTATTACTCTATCCCCCCAACCCCCAATCCACCCATTACTCTCCAAACATTCACCTGTCGGTCTAACATTTGTAAACAATACAAGATAGAAAAGCATACTTATTCTGACATCAAGTGTTTAAAACAATGCACCTTCAAACACTGACTACATTTAATAAAAATTGCAATAACATATTTGATATTAAGCTGTGGTGGATATATAGATCATCTGCTGTGTATTTCTGCGATTTTTTAAATACGAAAACTTTCACATTACAAAAAAAAAAAGCCACTTAGAAATGCGGGGGGTTCAACCCGCGACCTCATTGCCACAAGTCATGCCCTCCACCTCCGAGCAACATCCGCGAAGCACAATAGTGCCTTCCTGAATAAAGGATTAATGCATGATCCGTGGAACCAGGCTACGTAGCTCTCTGTGTTTAACCCATTCCTTTTTTGCTCATTTCACCCACACTGGAATCGTGGCTTGTAAGTTATGTATTACAATACAACAAACATTGGGATTGCTTGGTTCTTTCTCAGTCGCTCTTTTCCCAGTACATAAATGCAGAATGCTAACTCTTTTACGCGGGACCGAGCCTCATCCTTTGAAACCCCAGGCAGCCTGCCTGCGCTGGGAACGTGTTTTTTCTGTTTAATCTGCGATGTTTTTCATGAAATAAGCATACAAAATAACGTGTTTGTATTTATAGGGGGTACTTCATTTCCAGAGAACAGGGTTTTTTTTTATCAATAGGAGCCCAGCTGTATTTCTGCACGAGTTACTGGCGACCTCCCTACACATAATACAAAATGGCTGCCACGTCCACAGGAAACACATCATGTCTCTTCTGATTCTCTCGGTACTTCTACTACCCCAGCACCCCTCCCTCCACGTAAAGCACCCTGTTCTGTTGGTATAAGAATTTGGTAATTCTTAAAATGCTACCAAAAAAAAAGATGTCCTTCGAGCCGCATTTGAAATAGCGACCTAAGGATATCTGAATTTAAGGCTCCTGGCTTTGTACACTATCAATATCATATTTTTGTATCTCATCACAGAATGTTGTTCCTTCTGTTTTATAAATCTATTTCTCAAAGCAATATACAGTAAAATGTACCTCTAAACAAATCCCTGGCCCTTTCTATATTTGGTAAGTGAAAAAGGGAAACATTTTAAGAGAAAATTGAGAGTGAAAGTGCCTAAGATACATCCTGCAAATATAGCTGTATACTGCTGTCTTCGGATTTCTTGTATTGCCTATGTTTCTATTAAAATGGCATAATGAAGTAACAGTTGATACAGATGGGGCTTAATAGCCGCCGATTAACAGACTCGCCAGCCAGCAAGCTGCTGAAACACTAAATGCCCACTGCAAAGCTATACAATGTTGAATGTAAATCTTACGTAATTTGAGTTCATAATATATTCTGAACCATTGTACCTGCGTAGTACAAAAAGGACGCACAGTCGGAGAGGAGATTGCAACAACTATCTTTTTAACTGCTAACATTGAACTGGCTTCCTTTCGCCAGTCCTCCTCTCACTAACCCAATGTCACACTTAACACGCCCCCAACAGGGGGCCTTGGGCTTAAAAGCACAGGGGATCGTAACACCACCCCTGGACAAATGTTCAAAACTCTGAATCAGCACTCTTCGACCCAGCGGCTTCCTTGTTACTTGTTGGGGTCTGGTGCCCATTTCACTGGTGCCACTACCTCCTAGCGGGTTACCCAACAGTCCACCTCGAGCTGCACCTCCACTGGGCGGGACCCAAAGGTTGTCCCGAGGCTCCCGGTGCTGCAGATCTGGTTCTAGTTCCGGCGGAGGTGATTCACAGTCCTCTCTCTCGACCAGGTGTTTGAACAAAGAGCTGTTTCTCGTGATCTCCTTGTCTTCGACCAACCTAATCCTCCTCTGGCTTTATGGTCTATTGTAGAACCTCTCCACTCATTTGCCCACATTTTACCTTTGATAGTACTGGGACAAGGAAGGGGCGACCCTGGTGGCGTGGGCGATTTCGGGGGATCTTGGCCAAAACCAGGACTTTCGGGAGAGGCTTAGAAATTCATCAGAGAATCCTGGGCTCCCAAAACCAAGAAGGCCTACAGAGGTGCTTGGGATAAGTGGAGTAAATGGTGCATGGAGAGGGAAATACATCCTGTTCAAACAGATGTAGTCGATGTGGTGAAATTCCTGGTCAATCAGGCAGCTCAGGGTAGAGTATACTGGACTATTTACACATATCGTTCAGCGATTTCGGTAGGGCATGAAAACGTAGAAAGTCACCCCTTGGGCGAACATCCACTGGCGTGTAGAGTACTCAAAGGAATAAAAAGTATGATACCACCGGCTCTGAGATATTACCGTCTTTGGGACGTTAGTGGGGTGTTGAGATTGTTTGAGTCCTGGCCGGATAATGGCGGTCTGTCCAGGAAGGCTCTGTGGGCTAATCTGACTACCCTGCTCTGCTTAATATCGTGCAAAAGGGTCTCGGACATCAGGGCTCAGGAAGTGGACTGGAAATTGTTTTCGCCGACAGGCGTTCCCTTTCATATAACAAAGAGAACTAACACAGGGATCAGGACAGTCGATTATGCAGCATTTCCAGAAGGGCCCAAATTATGTCCAGTCAGTGGTTTGAAGCTGTATGAAAGTAACTCAACACAGTTCAGGTCCACAGTGGAATCACAATTGTGATAAGGAAACCCTTTATGCCAGTTTGGACAGCTACCTTGGCAAGATGGGTGAAGTGGTGCATAAGCCAAGCTGGCGTAGGTACAAGTCATTTCGGAGCACATTCGGTTAGGGGTGCCATGGCATCCACAGCATTCAGAATGGGGGCATGCCTAGCGGACATTTTGAAGGCAGGGGTTTGGTCCAACAAGTCGACTTTTAAGAACTTTTATTTTAGACCAATCGGCCAGGTGACTACGTTAGTAGTGAGTCAGCTTGGAACAAGCATAATCCGAGCCTACCCGTCTTGACATAGAATACTGATTTTCAATACATTTGTAATAGAAAGTCATGATTCTATTAAAGATACTGAGGCAAAGGATTATCCCACCCTATCAATTGCGTAAATAGACTGGAATGACTGTGATCGGAATTACTGATTATAAGGAAGTTTGGAATTTAATTTCTGACATGTTCTTTTGCGATTGCCCACCCAGTTTATAGTGGAGTTTTTCATTGGTGCTGTTTGTGAATTGGCAGGTACAGAACCCAAGACGTCAAGTACATGAGGAGTAAAAGAGACGTGGTGGAGGTTTCCAGCGTTAACTGGTTGGGACGCAGTTATGGATCAGCGAAAGAAAGAGGCCGAAGGAAGGCAGACGATGTTATACTGGACTTTAGTGTATGATTGGTTACAAGAAGTCACATAAAAGAAGAACCAATTAAATACAAACTCATATATCGCTAAAATTCATGGGATTTGTAGTTTTAGCTGTTTCTTTTTATGGTTGTGTTTTTTAAAGTTGTTGGCTGCTCGAGAAGTAAAGAGTTGAGCATAATCTTTCGCCTCCATGACTTTAATAGAATCATGTCTTTCTATTACGAATGCATTGAAAATCTGTATTTATTGTGTAATTTGTGCAGATTTCAAGCCATCCCGCAAAAAACATAGTGGTATTTCAGTCCTGCGTTTTCATAGTGTTTACAAGCCTGTCACTTTCCTGCCATGACTCCACTATTACTCTATCCCCCCAACCCCCAATCCACCCATTACTCTCCAAACATTCACCTGTCGGTCTAACATTTGTAAACAATACAAGATAGAAAAGCATACTTATTCTGACATCAAGTGTTTAAAACAATGCACCTTCAAACACTGACTACATTTAATAAAAATTGCAATAACATATTTGATATTAAGCTGTGGTGGATATATAGATGATCTGCTGTGTATTTCTGCGATTTTTTAAATACGAAAACTTTCACATTACAAAAAAAAAAGCCACTTAGAAATGCGGGGGGTTCAACCCGCAACCTCATTGCCACAAGTCATGCCCTCCACCTCCGAGCAACATCCGCGAAGCACAATAGTGCCTTCCTGAATAAAGGATTAATGCATGATCCGTGGAACCAGGCTACGTAGCTCTCTGTGTTTAACCCATTCCTTTTTTGCTCATTTCACCCACACTGGAATCGTGGCTTGTAAGTTATGTATTACAATACAACAAACATTGGGATTGCTTGGTTCTTTCTCAGTCGCTCTTTTCCCAGTACATAAATGCAGAATGCTAACTCTTTTACGCGGGACCGAGCCTCATCCTTTGAAACCCCAGGCAGCCTGCCTGCGCTGGGAACGTGTTTTTTCTGTTTAATCTGCGATGTTTTTCATGAAATAAGCATACAAAATAACGTGTTTGTATTTATAGGGGGTACTTCATTTCCAGAGAACCGGGTTTTTTTTATCAATAGGAGCCCAGCTGTATTTCTGCACGAGTTACTGGCGACCTCCCTACACATAATACAAAATGGCTGCCACGTCCACAGGAAACACATCATGTCTCTTCTGATTCTCTCGGTACTTCTACTACCCCAGCACCCCTCCCTCCACGTAAAGCACCCTGTTCTGTTGGTATAAGAATTTGGTAATTCTTAAAATGCTACCAAAAAAAAAAATGTCCTTCGAGCCGCATTTGAACCAGCGACCTAAGGATATCTGAATTTAAGGCTCCTGGCTTTGTACACTATCAATAGCATATTTTTGTATCTCATCACAGAATATTGTTCCTTCTGTTTTATAAATCTATTTCTCAAAGCAATATACAGTAAAATGTACCTCTAAACAAATCCCTGGCCCTTTCTATATTTGGTAAGTGAAAAAGGGAAACATTTTAAGAGAAAATTGAGAGTGAAAGTGACTAAAATACATCCTGCAAATATAGCTGTATACTGCTGTCTTCGGATTTCTTGTATTGCCTATGTTTCTATTAAAATGGCATAATGAAGTAACAGTTGATACAGATGGGGCTTAATAGCCGCCGATTAACAGACTCGCCAGCCAGCAAGCTGCTGAAACACTAAATGCCCACTGCAAAGCTATACAATGTTGAATGTAAATCTTACGTAATTTGAGTTCATAATATATTCTGAACCATTGTACCTGCGTAGTACAAAAAGGACGCACAGTCGGAGAGGAGATTGCAACAACTATCTTTTTAACTGCTAACATTGAACTGGCTTCCTTTCGCCAGTCCTCCTCTCACTAACCCAATGTCACACTTAACACGCCCCCAACAGGGGGCCTTGGGCTTAAAAGCACAGGGGATCGTAACACCACCCCTGGACAAATGTTCAAAACTCTGAATCAGCACTCTTCGACCCAGCGGCTTCCTTGTTACTTGTTGGGGTCTGGTGCCCATTTCACTGGTGCCACTACCTCCTAGCGGGTTACCCAACAGTCCACCTGAGCTGCACCTCCACTGGGCGGGACCCAAAGGTTGTCCTGAGGCTCCCGGTGCTGCAGATCTGGTTCTAGTTCCGGCAGAGGTGATTCACAGTCCTCTCTCTCGACCAGGTGTTTGAACAAAGAGCTGTTTCTCGTGATCTCCTGGTCTTCGACCAACCTAATCCTCCTCTGGCTTTATGGTCTATTGTAGAACCTCTCCACTCATTTGCCCACATTTTACCTTTGATAGTACTGGGACAAGGAAGGGGCGACCCTGGTGGCGTGGGCGATTTCGGGGGATCTTGGGCAAAACCAGGACTTTCGGGAGAGGCTTAGAAATTCATCAGAGAATCCTGGGCTCCCAAAACCAAGAAGGCCTACAGAGGTGCTTGGGATAAGTGGAGTAAATGGTGCATGGAGAGGGAAATACATCCTGTTCAAACAGATGTAGTCGATGTGGTGAAATTCCTGGTCAATCAGGCAGCTCAGGGTAGAGTATACTGGACTATTTACACATATCGTTCAGCGATTTCGGTAGGGCATGAAAACGTAGAAAGTCACCCCTTGGGCGAACATCCACTGGCGTGTGGAGTACTCAAAGGAATAAAAAGTATGATACCACCGGCTCTGAGATATTACCGTCTTTGGGACGTTAGTGGGGTGTTGAGATTGTTTGAGTCCTGGCCGGATAATGGCGGTCTGTCCAGGAAGGCTCTGTGGGCTAATCTGACTACCCTGCTCTGCTTAATATCGTGCAAAAGGGTCTCGGACATCAGGGCTCAGGAAGTGGACTGGAAATTGTTTTCGCCGACAGGCGTTCCCTTTCATATAACAAAGAGAACTAACACAGGGATCAGGACAGTCGATTATGCAGCATTTCCAGAAGGGCCCAAATTATGTCCAGTCAGTGGTTTGAAGCTGTATGAAAGTAACTCAACACAGTTCAGGTCCACAGTGGAATCACAATTGTGATAAGGAAACCCTTTATGGCAGTTTGGACAGCTACCTTGGCAAGATGGGTGAAGTGGTGCATGAGCCAAGCTGGCGTAGGTACAAGTCATTTCGGAGCACATTCGGTTAGGGGTGCCATGGCATCCACAGCATTCAGAATGGGGGCATGCCTAGCGGACATTTTGAAGGCAGGGGTTTGGTCCAACAAGTCGACTTTTAAGAACTTTTATTTTAGACCAATCGGCCAGGTGACTACGTTGGTAGTGAGTAAGCTTGGAACAAGCATAATCCGAGCCTACCCGTCTTGACATAGAATACTGATTTTCAATACATTTGTAATAGAAAGTCATGATTCTATTAAAGACACTGAGGCAAAGGATTATCCCATCCTATCAATTGCGTAAATAGACTGGAATGACTGTGATCGGAATTACTGATTATAAGGAAGTTTGGAATTTAATTTCTGACATGTTCTTTTGCGATTGCCCACCCAGTTTATAGTGGAGTTTTTCATTGGTGCTGTTTGTGAATTGGCAGGTACAGAACCCAAGACGTCAAGTACATGAGGAGTAAAAGAGACGTGGTGGAGGTTTCCAGCGTTAACTGGTTGGGACGCAGTTATGGATCAGCGAAAGAAAGAGGCCGAAGGAAGGCAGACGATGTTATACTGGACTTTAGTGTATGATTGGTTACAAGAAGTCACATAAAAGAAGAACCAATTAAATACAAACTCATATATCGCTAAAATTCATGGGATTTGTAGTTTTAGCTGTTTCTTTTTATGGTTGTGTTATTTAAAGTTGTTGGCTGCTCGAGAAGTAAAGAGTTGAGCATAATCTTTCGCCTCCATGACTTCAATAGAATCATGTCTTTCTATTACGAATGCATTGAAAATCTGTATTTATCGTGTAATTTGTGCAGATTTCAAGCCATCCCGCAAAAAACATAGTGGTATTTCAGTCCTGCGTTTTCATAGTGTTTACAAGCCTGTCACTTACCTGCCATGACTCCACTATTACTCTATCCCCCCAACCCCCAATCCACCCATTACTCTCCAAACATTCACCTGTCGGTCTAACATTTGTAAACAATACAAGATAGAAAAGCATACTTATTCTGACATCAAGTGTTTAAAACAATGCACCTTCAAACACTGACTACATTTAATAAAAATTGCAATAACATATTTGTTATTAAGCTGTGGTGGATATATAGATGATCTGCTGTGTATTTCTGCGATTTGTTAAATACGAAAACTTTCACATTACAAAAAAAAAAAGCCACTTAGAAATGCGGGGGGTTCAACCCGCGACCTCATTGCCACAAGTCATGCCCTCCACCTCCGAGCAACATCCGCGAAGCACAATAGTGCCTTCCTGAATAAAGGATTAATGCATGATCCGTGGAACCAGGCTACGTAGCTCTCTGTGTTTAACCCATTCCTTTTTTGCTCATTTCACCCACACTGGAATCGTGGCTTGTAAGTTATGTATTACAATACAACAAACATTGGGATTGCTTGGTTCTTTCTCAGTCGCTCTTTTCCCAGTACATAAATGCAGAATGCTAACTCTTTTACGCGGGACCGAGCCTCATCCTTTGAAACCCCAGGCAGCCTGCCTGCGCTGGGATCGTGTTTTTTCTGTTTAATCTGCGATGTTTTTCATGAAATAAGCATACAAAATAACGTGTTTGTATTTATAGGGGGTACTTCATTTCCAGAGAACCGGGTTTTTTTTATCAATAGGAGCCCAGCTGTATTTCTGCACGAGTTACTGGCGACCTCCCTACACATAATACAAAATGGCTGCCACGTCCACAGGAAAGACATCATGTCTCTTCTGATTCTCTCGGTACTTCTACTACCCCAGCCCCCCTCCCTCCACGTAAAGCACCCTGTTCTGTTGGTATAAGAATTTGGTAATTCTTAAAATGCTACCAAAAAAAAAAATGTCCTTCGAGCCGCATTTGAACCAGCGACCTAAGGATATCTGAATTTAAGGCTCCTGGCTTTGTACACTATCAATAGCATATTTTTGTATCTCATCACAGAATATTGTTCCTTCTGTTTTATAAATCTATTTCTCAAAGCAATATACAGTAAAATGTACCTCTAAACAAATCCCTGGCCCTTTCTATATTTGGTAAGTGAAAAAGGGAAACATTTTAAGAGAAAATTGAGAGTGAAAGTGACTAAGATACATCCTGCAAATATAGCTGTATACTGCTGTCTTCGGATTTCTTGTATTGCCTATGTTTCTATTAAAATGGCATAATGAAGTAACAGTTGATACAGATGGGGCTTAATAGCCGCCGATTAACAGACTCGCCAGCCAGCAAGCTGCTGAAACACTAAATGCCAACTGCAAAGCTATACAATGTTGAATGTAAATCTTACGTAATTTGAGTTCATAATATATTCTGAACCATTGTACCTGCGTAGTACAAAAAGGACGCACAGTCGGAGAGGAGATTGCAACAACTATCTTTTTAACTGCTAACATTGAACTGGCTTCCTTTCGCCAGTCCTCCTCTCACTAACCCAATGTCACACTTAACACGCCCCCAACAGGGGGCCTTGGGCTTAAAAGCACAGGGGATCGTAACACCACCCCTGGACAAATGTTCAAAACTCTGAATCAGCACTCTTCGACCCAGCGGCTTCCTTGTTACTTGTTGGGGTCTGGTGCCCATTTCACTGGTGCCACTACCTCCTAGCGGGTTACCCAACAGTCCACCTGAGCTGCACCTCCACTGGGCGGGACCCAAAGGTTGTCCTGAGGCTCCCGGTGCTGCAGATCTGGTTCTAGTTCCGGCGGAGGTGATTCACAGTCCTCTCTCTCGACCAGGTGTTTGAACAAAGAGCTGTTTCTCGTGATCTCCTGGTCTTCGACCAACCTAATCCTCCTCTGGCTTTATGGTCTATTGTAGAACCTCTCCACTCATTTGCCCACATTTTACCTTTGATAGTACTGGGACAAGGAAGGGGCGACCCTGGTGGCGTGGGCGATTTCGGGGGATCTTGGGCAAAACCAGGACTTTCGGGAGAGGCTTAGAAATTCATCAGAGAATCCTGGGCTCCCAAAACCAAGAAGGCCTACAGAGGTGCTTGGGATAAGTGGAGTAAATGGTGCATGGAGAGGGAAATACATCCTGTTCAAACAGATGTAGTCGATGTGGTGAAATTCCTGGTCAATCAGGCAGCTCAGGGTAGAGTATACTGGACTATTTACACATATCGTTCAGCGATTTCGGTAGGGCATGAAAACGTAGAAAGTCACCCCTTGGGCGAACATCCACTGGCGTGTGGAGTACTCAAAGGAATAAAAAGTATGATACCACCGGCTCTGAGATATTACCGTCTTTGGGACGTTAGTGGGGTGTTGAGATTGTTTGAGTCCTGGCCGGATAATGGCGGTCTGTCCAGGAAGGCTCTGTGGGCTAATCTGACTACCCTGCTCTGCTTAATATCGTGCAAAAGGGTCTCGGACATCAGGGCTCAGGAAGTGGACTGGAAATTGTTTTCGCCGACAGGCGTTCCCTTTCATATAACAAAGAGAACTAACACAGGGATCAGGACAGTCGATTATGCAGCATTTCCAGAAGGGCCCAAATTATGTCCAGTCAGTGGTTTGAAGCTGTATGAAAGTAACTCAACACAGTTCAGGTCCACAGTGGAATCACAATTGTGATAAGGAAACCCTTTATGGCAGTTTGGACAGCTATCTTGGCAAGATGGGTGAAGTGGTGCATGAGCCAAGCTGGCGTAGGTACAAGTCATTTCGGAGCACATTCGGTTAGGGGTGCCATGGCATCCACAGCATTCAGAATGGGGGCATGCCTAGCGGACATTTTGAAGGCAGGGGTTTGGTCCAACAAGTCGACTTTTAAGAACTTTTATTTTAGACCAATCGGCCAGGTGACTACGTTGGTAGTGAGTAAGCTTGGAACAAGCATAATCCGAGCCTACCCGTCTTGACATAGAATACTGATTTTCAATACATTTGTAATAGAAAGTCATGATTCTATTAAAGATACTGAGGCAAAGGATTATCCCACCCTATCAATTGCGTAAATAGACTGGAATGACTGTGATCGGAATTACTGATTATAAGGAAGTTTGGAATTTAATTTCTGACATGTTCTTTTGCGATTGCCCACCCAGTTTATAGTGGAGTTTTTCATTGGTGCTGTTTGTGAATTGGCAGGTACAGAACCCAAGACGTCAAGTACATGAGGAGTAAAAGAGACTTGGTGGAGGTTTCCAGCGTTAACTGGTTGGGACGCAGTTATGGATCAGCGAAAGAAAGAGGCCGAAGGAAGGCAGACGATGTTATACTGGACTTTAGTGTATGATTGGTTACAAGAAGTCACATAAAAGAAGAACCAATTAAATACAAACTCATATATCGCTAAAATTCATGGGATTTGTAGTTTTAGCTGTTTCTTTTTATGGTTGTGTTATTTAAAGTTGTTGGCTGCTCGAGAAGTAAAGAGTTGAGCATAATCTTTCGCCTCCATGACTTTAATAGAATCATGTCTTTCTATTACGAATGCATTGAAAATCTGTATTTATTGTGTAATTTGTGCAGATTTCAAGCCATCCCGCAAAAAACATAGTGGTATTTCAGTCCTGCGTTTTCATAGTGTTTACAAGCCTGTCACTTACCTGCCATGACTCCACTATTACTCTATCCCCCCAACCCCCAATACACCCATTACTCTCCAAACATTCACCTGTCGGTCTAACATTTGTAAACAATACAAGATAGAAAAGCATACTTATTCTGACATCAAGTGTTTAAAACAATGCACCTTCAAACACTGACTACATTTAATAAAAATTGCAATAACATATTTGTTATTAAGCTGTGGTGGATATATAGATGATCTGCTGTGTATTTCTGCGATTTGTTAAATACGAAAACTTTCACATTACAAAAAAAAAAAGCCACTTAGAAATGCGGGGGGTTCAACCCGCGACCTCATTGCCACAAGTCATGCCCTCCACCTCCGAGCAACATCCGCGAAGCACAATAGTGCCTTCCTCATTAAAGGATTAATGCATGATCCGTGGAACCAGGCTACGTAGCTCTCTGTGTTTAACCCATTCCTTTTTTGCTCATTTCACCCACACTGGAATCGTGGCTTGTAAGTTATGTATTACAATACAACAAACATTGGGATTGCTTGGTTCTTTCTCAGTCGCTCTTTTCCCAGTACATAAATGCAGAATGCTAACTCTTTTACGCGGGACCGAGCCTCATCCTTTGAAACCCCAGGCAGCCTGCCTGCGCTGGGAACGTGTTTTTTCTGTTTAATCTGCGATGTTTTTCATGAAATAAGCATACAAAATAACGTGTTTGTATTTATAGGGGGTACTTCATTTCCAGAGAACCGGGTTTTTTTTATCAATAGGAGCCCAGCTGTATTTCTGCACGAGTTACTGGCGACCTCCCTACACATAATACAAAATGGCTGCCACGTCCACAGGAAACACATCATGTCTCTTCTGATTCTCTCGGTACTTCTACTACCCCAGCCCCCCTCCCTCCACGTAAAGCACCCTGTTCTGTTGGTATAAGAATTTGGTAATTCTTAAAATGCTACCAAAAAAAAAAATGTCCTTCGAGCCGCATTTGAACCAGCGACCTAAGGATATCTGAATTTAAGGCTCCTGGCTTTGTACACTATCAATAGCATATTTTTGTATCTCATCACAGAATATTGTTCCTTCTGTTTTATAAATCTATTTCTCAAAGCAATATACAGTAAAATGTACCTCTAAACAAATCCCTGGCCCTTTCTATATTTGGTAAGTGAAAAAGGGAAACATTTTAAGAGAAAATTGAGAGTGAAAGTGACTAAGATACATCCTGCAAATATAGCTGTATACTGCTGTCTTCGGATTTCTTGTATTGCCTATGTTTCTATTAAAATGGCATAATGAAGTAACAGTTGATACAGATGGGGCTTAATAGCCGCCGATTAACAGACTCGCTAGCCAGCAAGCTGCTGAAACACTAAATGCCAACTGCAAAGCTATACAATGTTGAATGTAAATCTTACGTAATTTGAGTTCATAATATATTTTGAACCATTGTACCTGCGTAGTACAAAAAGGACGCACAGTCGGAGAGGAGATTGCAACAACTATCTTTTTAACTGCTAACATTGAACTGGCTTCCTTTCGCCAGTCCTCCTCTCACTAACCCAATGTCACACTTAACACGCCCCCAACAGGGGGCCTTGGGCTTAAAAGCACAGGGGATCGTAACACCACCCCTGGACAAATGTTCAAAACTCTGAATCAGCACTCTTCGACCCAGCGGCTTCCTTGTTACTTGTTGGGGTCTGGTGCCCATTTCACTGGTGCCACTACCTCCTAGCGGGTTACCCAACAGTCCACCTGAGCTGCACCTCCACTGGGCGTGACCCAAAGGTTGTCCTGAGGCTCCCGGTGCTGCAGATCTGGTTCTAGTTCCGGCGGAGGTGATTCACAGTCCTCTCTCTCGACCAGGTGTTTGAACAAAGAGCTGTTTCTCGTGATCTCCTGGTCTTCGACCAACCTAATCCTCCTCTGGCTTTATGGTCTATTGTAGAACCTCTCCACTCATTTGCCCACATTTTACCTTTGATAGTACTGGGACAAGGAAGGGGCGACCCTGGTGGCGTGGGCGATTTCGGGGGATCTTGGGCAAAACCAGGACTTTCGGGAGAGGCTTAGAAATTCATCAGAGAATCCTGGGCTCCCAAAACCAAGAAGGCCTACAGAGGTGCTTGGGATAAGTGGAGTAAATGGTGCATGGAGAGGGAAATACATCCTGTTCAAACAGATGTAGTCGATGTGGTGAAATTCCTGGTCAATCAGGCAGCTCAGGGTAGAGTATACTGGACTATTTACACATATCGTTCAGCGATTTCGGTAGGGCATGAAAACGTAGAAAGTCACCCCTTGGGCGAACATCCACTGGCGTGTGGAGTACTCAAAGGAATAAAAAGTATGATACCACCGGCTCTGAGATATTACCGTCTTTGGGACGTTAGTGGGGTGTTGAGATTGTTTGAGTCCTGGCCGGATAATGGCGGTCTGTCCAGGAAGGCTCTGTGGGCTAATCTGACTACCCTGCTCTGCTTAATATCGTGCAAAAGGGTCTCGGACATCAGGGCTCAGGAAGTGGACTGGAAATTGTTTTCGCCGACAGGCGTTCCCTTTCATATAACAAAGAGAACTAACACAGGGATCAGGACAGTCGATTATGCAGCATTTCCAGAAGGGCCCAAATTATGTCCAGTCAGTGGTTTGAAGCTGTATGAAAGTAACTCAACACAGTTCAGGTCCACAGTGGAATCACAATTGTGATAAGGAAACCCTTTATGGCAGTTTGGACAGCTACCTTGGCAAGATGGGTGAAGTGGTGCATGAGCCAAGCTGGCGTAGGTACAAGTCATTTCGGAGCACATTCGGTTAGGGGTGCCATGGCATCCACAGCATTCAGAATGGGGGCATGCCTAGCGGACATTTTGAAGGCAGGGGTTTGGTCCAACAAGTCGACTTTTAAGAACTTTTATTTTAGACCAATCGGCCAGGTGACTACGTTGGTAGTGAGTAAGCTTGGAACAAGCATAATCCAAGCCTATCCGTCTTGACATAGAATACTGATTTTCAATACATTTGTAATAGAAAGTCATGATTCTATTAAAGATACTGAGGCAAAGGATTATCCCACCCTATCAATTGCGTAAATAGACTGGAATGACTGTGATCGGAATTACTGATTATAAGGAAGTTTGGAATTTAATTTCTGACGTTCTTTTGCGATTGCCCACCCAGTTTATAGTGGAGTTTTTCATTGGTGCTGTTTGTGAATTGGCAGGTACAGAACCCAAGACGTCAAGTACATGAGGAGTAAAAGAGACGTGGTGGAGGTTTCCAGCGTTAACTGGTTGGGACGCAGTTATGGATCAGCGAAAGAAAGAGGCCGAAGGAAGGCAGACGATGTTATACTGGACTTTAGTGTATGATTGGTTACAAGAAGTCACATAAAAGAAGAACCAATTAAATACAAACTCATATATCGCTAAAATTCATGGGATTTGTAGTTTTAGCTGTTTCTTTTTATGGTTGTGTTTTTTAAAGTTGTTGGCTGCTCGAGAAGTAAAGAGTTGAGCATAATCTTTCGCCTCCATGACTTTAATAGAATCATGTCTTTCTATTACGAATGCATTGAAAATCTGTATTTATTGTGTAATTTGTGCAGATTTCAAGCCATCCCGCAAAAAACATAGTGGTATTTCAGTCCTGCGTTTTCATAGTGTTTACAAGCCTGTCACTTACCTGCTATGACTCCACTATTACTCTATCCCCCCAACCCCCAATCCACCCATTACTCTCCAAACATTCACCTGTCGGTCTAACATTTGTAAACAATACAAGATAGAAAAGCATACTTATTCTGACATCAAGTGTTTAAAACCTTCAAACACTGACTACATTTAATAAAAATTGCAATAACATATTTGATATTAAGCTGTGGTGGATATATAGATGATCTGCTGTGTATTTCTGCGATTTGTTAAATACGAAAACTTTCACATTACAAAAAAAAAAAGCCACTTAGAAATGCGGGGGGTTCAACCCGCAACCTCATTGCCACAAGTCATGCCCTCCACCTCCGAGCAACATCCGCGAAGCACAATAGTGCCTTCCTGAATAAAGGATTAATGCATGATCCGTGGAACCAGGCTACGTAGCTCTCTGTGTTTAACCCATTCCTTTTTTGCTCATTTCACCCACACTGGAATAGTGGCTTGTAAGGTATGTATTACAATACAACAAACATTGAGATTGCTTGGTTCTTTCTCAGTCGCTCTTTTCCCAGTACATAAATGCAGAATGCTAACTCTTTTACGCGGGACCGAGCCTCATCCTTTGAAACCCCAGGCAGCCTGCCTGCGCTGGGAACGTGTTTTTTCTGTTTAATCTGCGATGTTTTTCATGAAATAAGCATACAAAATAACGTGTTTGTATTTATAGGGGGTACTTCATTTCCAGAGAACCGGGTTTTTTTTATCAATAGGAGCCCAGCTGTATTTCTGCACGAGTTTCTGGCGACCTCCCTACACATAATACAAAATGGCTGCCACGTCCACAGGAAACACATCATGTCTCTTCTGATTCTCTCGGTACTTCTACTACCCCAGCACCCCTCCCTCCACGTAAAGCACCCTGTTCTGTTGGTATAAGAATTTGGTAATTCTTAAAATGCTACCAAAAAAAAAAATGTCCTTCGAGCCGCATTTGAACCAGCGACCTAAGGATATCTGAATTTAAGGCTCCTGGCTTTGTACACTATCAATAGCATATTTTTGTATCTCATCACAGAATATTGTTCCTTCTGTTTTATAAATCTATTTCTCAAAGCAATATACAGTAAAATGTACCTCTAAACAAATCCCTGGCCCTTTCTATATTTGGTAAGTGAAAAAGGGAAACATTTTAAGAGAAAATTGAGAGTGAAAGTGACTAAGATACATCCTGCAAATATAGCTGTATACTGCTGTCTTCGGATTTCTTGTATTGCCTATGTTTCTATTAAAATGGCATAATGAAGTAACAGTTGATACAGATGGGGCTTAATAGCCGCCGATTAACAGACTTGCCAGCCAGCAAGCTGCTGAAACACTAAATGCCCACTGCAAAGCTATACAATGTTGAATGTAAATCTTACGTAATTTGAGTTCATAATATATTCTGAACCATTGTACCTGCGTAGTACAAAAAGGACGCACAGTCGGAGAGGAGATTGCAACAACTATCTTTTTAACTGCTAACATTGAACTGGCTTCCTTTCGCCAGTCCTCCTCTCACTAACCCAATGTCACACTTAACACGCCCCCAACAGGGGGCCTTGGGCTTAAAAGCACAGGGGATCGTAACACCACCCCTGGACAAATGTTCAAAACTCTGAATCAGCACTCTTCGACCCAGCGGCTTCCTTGTTACTTGTTGGGGTCTGGTGCCCATTTCACTGGTGCCACTACCTCCTAGCGGGTTACCCAACAGTCCACCTGAGCTGCACCTCCACTGGGCGGGACCCAAACGTTGTCCTGAGGCTCCCGGTGCTGCAGATCTGGTTCTAGTTCCGGCGGAGGTGATTCACAGTCCTCTCTCTGGACCAGGTGTTTGAACAAAGAGCTGTTTCTCGTGATCTCCTTGTCTTCGACCAACCTAATCCTCCTCTGGCTTTATGGTCTATTGTAGAACCTCTCCACTCATTTGCCCACATTTTACCTTTGATAGTACTGGGACAAGGAAGGGGCGACCCTGGTGGCGTGGGCGATTTCGGGGGATCTTGGGCAAAACCAGGATTTTCGGGAGAGGCTTAGAAATTCATCAGAGAATCCTGGGCTCCCAAAACCAAGAAGGCCTACAGAGGTGCTTGGGATAAGTGGAGTAAATGGTGCATGGAGAGGGAAATACATCCTATTCAAACAGATGTAGTCGATGTGGTGAAATTCCTGGTCAATCAGGCAGCTCAGGGTAGAGTATACTGGACTATTTACACATATCGTTCAGCGATTTCGGTAGGGTATGAAAACGTAGAAAGTCACCCCTTGGGCGAACATCCACTGGCGTGTAGAGTACTCAAAGGAATAAAAAGTATGATACCACCGGCTCTGAGATATTACCGTCTTTGGGACGTTAGTGGGGTGTTGAGATTGTTTGAGTCCTGGCCGGATAATGGCGGTCTGTCCAGGAAGGCTCTGTGGGCTAATCTGACTACCCTGCTCTGCTTAATATCGTGCAAAAGGGTCTCGGACATCAGGGCTCAGCAAGTGGACTGGAAATTGTTTTCGCCGACAGGCGTTCCCTTTCATATAACAAAGAGAACTAACACAGGGATCAGGACAGTCGATTATGCAGCATTTCCAGAAGGGCCCAAATTATGTCCAGTCAGTGGTTTGAAGCTGTATGAAAGTAACTCAACACAGTTCAGGTCCACAGTGGAATCACAATTGTGATAAGGAAACCCTTTATGGCAGTTTGGACAGCTACCTTGGCAAGATGGGTGAAGTGGTGCATGAGCCAAGCTGGCGTAGGTACAAGTCATTTCGGAGCACATTCGGTTAGGGGTGCCATGGCATCCACACCATTCAGAATGGGGGCATGCCTAGCGGACATTTTGAAGGCAGGGGTTTGGTCCAACAAGTCGACTTTTAAGAACTTTTATTTTAGACCAATCGGCCAGGTGACTACGTTGGTAGTGAGTAAGCTTGGAACAAGCATAATCCGAGCCTACCCGTCTTGACATAGAATACTGATTTTCAATACATTTGTAATAGAAAGTCATGATTCTATTAAAGATACTGAGGCAAAGGATTATCCCACCCTATCAATTGCGTAAATAGACTGGAATGACTGTGATCGGAATTACTGATTATAAGGAAGTTTGGAATTTAATTTCTGACATGTTCTTTTGCGATTGCCCACTCAGTTTATAGTGGAGTTTTTCATTGGTGCTGTTTGTGAATTGGCAGGTACAGAACCCAAGACGTCAAGTACATGAGGAGTAAAAGAGACGTGGTGGAGGTTTCCAGCGTTAACTGGTTGGGACGCAGTTATGGATCAGCGAAAGAAAGAGGCCGAAGGAAGGCAGACGATGTTATACTGGACTTTAGTGTATGATTGGTTACAAGAAGTCACATAAAAGAAGAACCAATTAAATACAAACTCATATATCGCTAAAATTCATGGGATTTGTAGTTTTAGCTGTTTCTTTTTATGGTTTTGTTTTTTAAAGTTGTTGGCTGCTCGAGAAGTAAAGAGTTGAGCATAATCTTTCGCCTTCATGACTTTAATAGAATCATGACTTTCTATTACGAATGCATTGAAAATCTGTATTTATTGTGTAATTTGTGCAGATTTCAAGCCATCCCGCAAAAAACATAGTGGTATTTCAGTCCTCCGTTTTCATAGTGTTTACAAGCCTGTCACTTACCTGCCATGACTCCACTATTACTCTATCCCCCCAACCCCCAATCCACCCATTACTCTCCAAACATTCACCTGTCGGTCTAACATTTGTAAACAATACAAGATAGAAAAGCATACTTATTCTGACATCAAGTGTTTAAAACAATGCACCTTCAAACACTGACTACATTTAATAAAAATTGCAATAACATATTTGATATTAAGCTGTGGTGGATATATAGATGATCTGCTGTGTATTTCTGCGATTTTTTAAATACGAAAACCTTCACATTACAAAAAAAAAAAAGCCACTTAGAAATGCGGGGGGTTCAACCCGCGACCTCATTGCCACAAGTCATGCCCTCCACCTCCGAGCAACATCCGCGAAGCACAATAGTGCCTTCCTGAATAAAGGATTAATGCATGATCCGTGGAACCAGGCTACGTAGCTCTCTGTGTTTAACCCATTCCTTTTTTGCTCATTTCACCCACACTGGAATCGTGGCTTGTAAGGTATGTATTACAATACAACAAACATTGAGATTGCTTGGTTCTTTCTCAGTCGCTCTTTTCCCAGTACATAAATGCAGAATGCTAACTCTTTTACGCGGGACCGAGCCTCATCCTTTGAAACCCCAGGCAGCCTGCCTGCGCTGGGAACGTGTTTTTTCTGTTTAATCTGTGATGTTTTTCATGAAATAAGCATACAAAATAACGTGTTTGTATTTATAGGGGGTACTTCATTTCCAGAGAACAGGGTTTTTTTTATCAATAGGAGCCCAGCTGTATTTCTGCACGAGTTACTGGCGACCTCCCTACACATAATACAAAATGGCTGCCACGTCCACAGGAAACACATCATGTCTCTTCTGATTCTCTCGGTACTTCTACTACCCCAGCACCCCTCCCTCCACGTAAAGCACCCTGTTCTGTTGGTATAAGAATTTGGAAATTCTTAAAATGCAACCAAAAAAAAAATGTCCTTCGAGCCGGATTTGAACCAGGGACCTAAGGATATCTGAATTTCCACTACAGTCCTCCGCGCTACCAACTGAGCTATCGAAGGCTCCTGGTTTTGAACGCTATCAACAGCATATTTTTGTATCTCATCACAGAATGTTGTTCCTTCTGTTTTATAAATCTGTTTCTCAAAGCAATATACAGTAAAATGTACCTCTAAACAAATCCCTGGCCCTTTCTATATTTGGTAAGTGAAAAAGGGAAACATTTTAAGAGAAAATTGAGAGTGAAAGTGACTAAAATACATCCTGCAAATATAGCTGTATACTGCTGTCTTCGGATTTCTTGTATTGCCTATGTTTCTATTAAAATGGCATAATGAAGTAACAGTTGATACAGATGGGGCTTAATAGCCGCCGATTAACAGACTCACCAGCCAGCAAGCTGCTGAAACACTAAATGCCCACTGCAAAGCTATACAATGTTGAATGTAAATCTTACGTAATTTGAGTTCATAATATATTCTGAACCATTGTACCTGCGTAGTACAAAAAGGACGCACAGTCGGAGAGGAGATTGCAACAACTATCTTTTTAACTGCTAACATTGAACTGGCTTCCTTTCGCCAGTCCTCCTCTCACTAACCCAATGTCACACTTAACACGCCCCCAACAGAGGGCCTTGGACTTAAAAGCACAGGGGATCGTAACACCATCCCTGGACAAATGTTCAAAACTCTGAATCAGCACTCTTCGACCCAGCGGCTTCCTTGTTACTTGTTGGGGTCTGGTGCCCATTTCACTGGTGCCACTACCTCCTAGCGGGTTACCCAACAGTCCACCTCGAGCTGCACCTCCACTGGGCGGGACCCAAAGGTTGTCCCGAGGCTCCCGGTGCTGCAGATCTGGTTCTAGTTCCGGCGGAGGTGATTCACAGTCCTCTCTCTCGACCAGGTGTTTGAACAAAGAGCTGTTTCTCGTGATCTCCTTGTCTTCGACCAACCTAATCCTCCTCTGGCTTTATGGTCTATTGTAGAACCTCTCCACTCATTTGCCCACATTTTACCTTTGATAGTACTGGGACAAGGAAGGGGCGACCCTGGTGGCGTGGGCGATTTCGGGGGATCTTGGGCAAAACCGGGACTTTCGGGAGAGGCTTAGAAATTCATCAGAGAATCCTGGGGACCCAAAACCAAGAAGGCCTACAGAGGTGCTTGGGATAAGTGGAGTAAATGGTGCATGGAGAGGGAAATACATCCTGTTCAAACAGATGTAGTCGATGTGGTGAAATTCCTGGTCAATCAGGCAGCTCAGGGTAAAGTATACTGGACTATTTACACATATCGTTCAGCGATTTCGGTAGGGCATGAAAACGTAGAAAGTCACCCCTTGGGCGAACATCCACTGGCGTGTAGAGTACTCAAAGGAATAAAAAGTATGATACCACCGGCTCTGAGATATTACCGTCTTTGGGACGTTAGTGGGGTGTTGAGATTGTTTGAGTCCTAGCCGGATAATGGCGGTCTGTCCAGGAAGGCTCTGTGGGCTAATCTGACTACCCTGCTCTGCTTAATATCGTGCAAAAGGGTCTCGGACATCAGGGCTCAGGAAGTGGACTGGAAATTGTTTTCGCCGACAGGCGTTCCCTTTCATATAACAAAGAGAACTAACACAGGGATCAGGACAGTCGATTATGCAGCATTTCCAGAAGGGCCCAAATTATGTCCAGTCAGTGGTTTGAAGCTGTATGAAAGTAACTCAACACAGTTCAGGTCCACAGTGGAATCACAATTGTGATAAGGAAACCCTTTATGGCAGTTTGGACAGCTACCTTGGCAAGATGGGTGAAGTGGTGCATGAGCCAAGCTGGCGTAGGTACAAGTCATTTCGGAGCACATTCGGTTAGGGGTGCCATGGCATCCACAGCATTCAGAATGGGGGCATGCCTAGCGGACATTTTGAAGGCAGGGGTTTGGTCCAACAAGTCGACTTTTAAGAACTTTTATTTTAGACCAATCGGCCAGGTGACTACGTTGGTAGTGAGTAAGCTTGGAACAAGCATAATCCAAGCCTATCCGTCTTGACATAGAATACTGATTTTCAATACATTTGTAATAGAAAGTCATGATTCTATTAAAGATACTGAGGCAAAGGATTATCCCACCCTATCAATTGCGTAAATAGACTCGAATGACTGTGATCGGAATTACTGATTATAAGGAAGTTTGGAATTTAATTTCTGACGTTCTTTTGCGATTGCCCACCCAGTTTATAGTGGAGTTTTTCATTGGTGCTGTTTGTGAATTGGCAGGTACAGAACCCAAGACGTCAAGTACATGAGGAGTAAAAGAGACGTGGTGGAGGTTTCCAGCGTTAACTGGTTGGGACGCAGTTATGGATCAGCGAAAGAAAGAGGCCGAAGGAAGGCAGACGATGTTATACTGGACTTTAGTGTATGATTGGTTACAAGAAGTCACATAAAAGAAGAACCAATTAAATACAAACTCATATATCGCTAAAATTCATGGGATTTGTAGTTTTAGCTGTTTCTTTTTATGGTTGTGTTTTTTAAAGTTGTTGGCTGCTCGAGAAGTAAAGAGTTGAGCATAATCTTTCGCCTCCATGACTTTAATAGAATCATGTCTTTCTATTACGAATGCATTGAAAATCTGTATTTATTGTGTAATTTGTGCAGATTTCAAGCCATCCCGCAAAAAAACATAGTGGTATTTCAGTCCTGCGTTTTCATAGTGTTTACAAGCCTGTCACTTACCTGCTATGACTCCACTATTACTCTATCCCCCCAACCCCCAATCCACCCATTACTCTCCAAACATTCACCTGTCGGTCTAACATTTGTAAACAATACAAGATAGAAAAGCATACTTATTCTGACATCAAGTGTTTAAAACCTTCAAACACTGACTACATTTAATAAAAATTGCAATAACATATTTGATATTAAGCTGTGGTGGATATATAGATGATCTGCTGTGTATTTCTGCGATTTTTTAAATACGAAAACTTTCACATTACAAAAAAAAAGCCACTTAGAAATGCGGGGGGTTCAACCCGCGACCTCATTGCCACAAGTTATGCCCTCCACCTCCGAGCAACATCCGCGAAGCACAATAGTGCCTTTCTGAATAAAGGATTAATGCATGATCCGTGGAACCAGGCTACGTAGCTCTCTGTGTTTAACCCATTCCTTTTTTGCTCATTTCACCCACACTGGAATCGTGGCTTGTAAGTTATGTATTACAATACAACAAACATTGGGATTGCTTGGTTCTTTCTCAGTCGCTCTTTTCCCAGTACATAAATGCAGAATGCTAACTCTTTTACGCGGGACCGAGCCTCATCCTTTGAAACCCCAGGCAGCCTGCCTGCGCTGGGAACGTGTTTTTTCTGTTTAATCTGCGATGTTTTTCATGAAATAAGCATACAAAATAACGTGTTTGTATTTATAGGGGGTACTTCATTTCCAGAGAACATGGTTTTTTTTATCAATAGGAGCCCAGCTGTATTTCTGCACGAGTTACTGGCGACCTCCCTACACATAATACAAAATGGCTGCCACGTCCACAGGAAACACATCATGTCTCTTCTGATTCTCTCAGTACTTCTACTACCCCAGCACCCCTCCCTCCACGTAAAGCACCCTGTTCTGTTGGTATAAGAATTTGGTAATTCTTAAAATGCTACCAAAAAAAAAAAATGTCCTTCGAGCCGGATTTGAACCAGCGACTTAAGGATATCCGAATTTCCACTACAGTGCTCCGCTCTACCAACTGAGCTATCGAAGGCTCCTGGCTTTTAACGCTATCAATAGCATATTTTTGGATCTCATCACAGAATGTTGTTCCTTCTGTTTTATAAATCTATTTCTCAAAGCAATATACAGTAAAATGTACCTCTAAACAAATCCCTGGCCCTTTCTATATTTGGTAAGTGAAAAAGGGAAACATTTTAAGAGAAAATTGAGAGTGAAAGTGCCTAAGATACATCCTGCAAATATAGCTGTATACTGCTGTCTTCGGATTTCTTGTATTGCCTATGTTTCTATTAAAATGGCATAATGAAGTAACAGTTGATACAGATGGGGCTTAATAGCCGCCGATTAACAGACTCGCCAGCCAGCAAGCTGCTGAAACACTAAATGCCCACTGCAAAGCTATACAATGTTGAATGTAAATCTTACGTAATTTGAGTTCATAATATATTCTGAACCATTGTACCTGCGTAGTACAAAAAGGACGCACAGTCGGAGAGGAGATTGCAACAACTATCTTTTTAACTGCTAACATTGAACTGGCTTCCTTTCGCCAGTCCTCCTCTCACTAACCCAATGTCACACTTAACACGCCCCCAACAGGGGGCCTTGGGCTTAAAAGCACAGGGGATCGTAACACCACCCCTGGACAAATGTTCAAAACTCTGAATCAGCACTCTTCGACCCAGCGGCTTCCTTGTTACTTGTTGGGGTCTGGTGCCCATTTCACTGGTGCCACTACCTCCTAGCGGGTTACCCAACAGTCCACCTCGAGCTGCACCTCCACTGGGCGGGACCCAAAGGTTGTCCCGAGGCTCCCGGTGCTGCAGATCTGGTTCTAGTTCCGGCGGAGGTGATTCACAGTCCTCTCTCTCGACCAGGTGTTTGAACAAAGAGCTGTTTCTCGTGATCTCCTTGTCTTCGACCAACCTAATCCTCCTCTGGCTTTATGGTCTATTGTAGAACCTCTCCACTCATTTGCCCACATTTTACCTTTGATAGTACTGGGACAAGGAAGGGGCGACCCTGGTGGCGTGGGCGATTTCGGGGGATCTTGGGCAAAACCCGGACTTTCGGGAGAGGCTTAGAAATTCATCAGAGAATCCTGGGCTCCCAAAACCAAGAAGGCCTACAGAGGTGCTTGGGATAAGTGGAGTAAATGGTGCATGGAGAGGGAAATACATCCTGTTCAAACAGATGTAGTCGATGTGGTGAAATTCCTGGTCAATCAGGCAGCTCAGGGTAGAGTATACTGGACTATTTACACATATCGTTCAGCGATTTCGGTAGGGCATGAAAACGTGGAATGTCACCCCTTGGGCGAACATCCACTGGCGTGTAGAGTACTCAAAGGAATAAAAAGTATGATACCACCGGCTCTGAGATATTACCGTCTTTGGGACGTTAGTGGGGTGTTGAGATTGTTTGAGTCCTGGCCGGATAATGGCGGTCTGTCCAGGAAGGCTCTGTGGGCTAATCTGACTACCCTGCTCTGCTTAATATCGTGCAAAAGGGTCTCGGACATCAGGGCTCAGGAAATGGACTGGAAATTGTTTTCGCCGACAGGCGTTCCCTTTCATATAACAAAGAGAACTAACACAGGGATCAGGACAGTCGATTATGCAGCATTTCCAGAAGGGCCCAAATTATGTCCAGTCAGTGGTTTGAAGCTGTATGAAAGTAACTCAACACAGTTCAGGTCCACAGTGGAATCACAATTGTGATAAGGAAACCCTTTATGGCAGTTTGGACAGCTACCTTGGCAAGATGGGTGTAGGCATGAGCCAAGCTGGCGTAGGTACAAGTCATTTCGGAGCACATTCGGTTAGGGGTGCCATGGCATCCACAGCATTCAGAATGGGGGCATGCCTAGCGGACATTTTGAAGGCAGGGGTTTGGTCCAACAAGTCGACTTTTAAGAACTTTTATTTTAGACCAATCGGCCAGGTGACTACGTTGGTAGTGAGTAAGCTTGGAACAAGCATAATCCGAGCCTACCCGTCTTGACATAGAATACTGATTTTCAATACATTTGTAATAGAAAGTCATGATTCTATTAAAGATACTGAGGCAAAGGATTATCCCACCCTATCAATTGCGTAAATAGACTGGAATGACTGTGATCGGAATTACTGATTATAAGGAAGTTTGGAATTTAATTTCTGACATGTTCTTTTGCGATTGCCCACCCAGTTTATAGTGGAGTTTTTCATTGGTGCTGTTTGTGAATTGGCAGGTACAGAACCCAAGACGTCAAGTACATGAGGAGTAAAAGAGACGTGGTGGAGGTTTCCAGCGTTAACTGGTTGGGACGCAGTTATGGATCAGCGAAAGAAAGAGGCCGAAGGAAGGCAGACGATGTTATACTGGACTTTAGTGTATGATTGGTTACAAGAAGTCACATAAAAGAAGAACCAATTAAATACAAACTCATATATCGCTAAAATTCATGGGATTTGTAGTTTTAGCTGTTTCTTTTTATGGTTGTGTTTTTTAAAGTTGTTGGCTGCTCGAGAAGTAAAGAGTTGAGCATAATCTTTCGCCTCCATGACTTTAATAGAATCATGTCTTTCTATTACGAATGCATTGAAAATCTGTATTTATTGTGTAATTTGTGCAGATTTCAAGCCATCCAGCAAAAAACATAGTGGTATTTCAGTCCTGCGTTTTCATAGTGTTTACAAGCCTGTCACTTACCTGCCATAACTCCACTATTACTCTATCCCCCCAACCCCCAATCCACCCATTACTCTCCAAACATTCACCTGTCGGTCTAACATTTGTAAACAATACAAGATAGAAAAGCATACTTATTCTGACATCAAGTGTTTAAAACAATGCACCTTCAAACACTGACTACATTTAATAAAAATTGCAATAACATATTTGATATTAAGCTGTGGTGGATATATAGATGATCTGCTGTGTATTTCTGCGATTTTTTAAATACGAAAACTTTCACATTACAAAAAAAAAAGCCACTTAGAAATGCGGGGGGTTCAACCCGCGACCTCATTGCCACAAGTCATGCCCTCCACCTCCGAGCAACATCCACGATGCATAATAGTGCCTTCCTGAATAAAGGATTAATGCATGATCCGTGGAACCAGGCTACGTAGCTCTCTGTGTTTAACCCATTCCTTTTTTGCTCATTTCACCCACACTGGAATCGTGGCTTGTAAGTTATGTATTACAATACAACAAACATTGGGATTGCTTGGTTCTTTCCCAGTCGCTCTTTTCCCAGTACATAAATGCAGAATGCTAACTCTTTTACGCAGGACCGAGCCTCATCCTTTGAAACCCCAGGCAGCCTGCCTGCGCTGGGAACGTGTTTTTTCTGTTTAATCTGCGATGTTTTTCATGAAATAAGCATACAAAATAACGTGTTTGTATTTATAGGGGGTACTTCATTTCCAGAGAACAGGGTTTTTTTTATCAATAGGAGCCCAGCTGTATTTCTGCACGAGTTACTGGCGACCTCCCTACACATAATACAAAATGGCTGCCACGTCCACAGGAAACACATCATGTCTCTTCTGATTCTCTCAGTACTTCTACTACCCCAGCACCCCTGCCTCCACGTAAAGCACCCTGTTCTGTTGGTATAAGAATTTGGTAATTCTTAAAATGCTACCAATCCTTCGAGCCGGATTTGAACCAGCGACCTAAGGATATCCGAATTTCCACTACAGTCCTCCGCTCTACCAACGGAGCTATCGAAGGCTCCTGGTTTGTAGTGCTATCAATAGCATATTTTTGTATCTCATCACAGAATGTTGTTCCTTCTGTTTTATAAATCTATTTCTCAAAGCAATATACAGTAAAATGTACCTCTAAACAAATCCCTGGCCCTTTCTATATTTGATAAGTGAAAAAGGGAAACATTTTAAGAGAAAATTGAGAGTGAAAGTGACTAAAATACATCCTGCAAATATAGCTGTATACTGCTGTCTTCGGATTTCTTGTATTGCCTATGTTTCTATTAAAATGGCATAATGAAGTAACAGTTGATACAGGTGGGGCTTAATAGCCGCCGATTAACAGACTCGCCAGCCAGCAAGCTGCTGAAACACTAAATGCCCACTGCAAAGCTATACAATGTTGAATGTAAATCTTACGTAATTTGAGTTCATAATATATTCTGAACCATTGTACCTGCGTAGTACAAAAAGGACGCACAGTCGGAGAGGAGATTGCAACAACTATCTTTTTAACTGCTAACATTGAACTGGCTTCCTTTCGCCAGTCCTCCTCTCACTAACCCAATGTCACACTTAACACGCCCCCAACAGAGGGCCTTGGACTTAAAAGCACAGGGGATCGTAACACCATCCCTGGACAAATGTTCAAAACTCTGAATCAGCACTCTTCGACCCAGCGGCTTCCTTGTTACTTGTTGGGGTCTGGTGCCCATTTCACTGGTGCCACTACCTCCTAGCGGGTTACCCAACAGTCCACCTCGAGCTGCACCTCCACTGGGCGGGACCCAAAGGTTGTCCCGAGGCTCCCGGTGCTGCAGATCTGGTTCTAGTTCCGGCGGAGGTGATTCACAGTCCTCTCTCTCGACCAGGTGTTTGAACAAAGAGCTGTTTCTCGTGATCTCCTTGTCTTCGACCAACCTAATCCTCCTCTGGCTTTATGGTCTATTGTAGAACCTCTCCACTCATTTGCCCACATTTTACCTTTGATAGTACTGGGACAAGGAAGGGGCGACCCTGGTGGCGTGGGCGATTTCGGGGGATCTTGGGCAAAACCGGGACTTTCGGGAGAGGCTTAGAAATTCATCAGAGAATCCTGGGGACCCAAAACCAAGAAGGCCTACAGAGGTGCTTGGGATAAGTGGAGTAAATGGTGCATGGAGAGGGAAATACATCCTGTTCAAACAGATGTAGTCGATGTGGTGAAATTCCTGGTCAATCAGGCAGCTCAGGGTAAAGTATACTGGACTATTTACACATATCGTTCAGCGATTTCGGTAGGGCATGAAAACGTAGAAAGTCACCCCTTGGGCGAACATCCACTGGCGTGTAGAGTACTCAAAGGAATAAAAAGTATGATACCACCGGCTCTGAGATATTACCGTCTTTGGGACGTTAGTGGGGTGTTGAGATTGTTTGAGTCCTAGCCGGATAATGGCGGTCTGTCCAGGAAGGCTCTGTGGGCTAATCTGACTACCCTGCTCTGCTTAATATCGTGCAAAAGGGTCTCGGACATCAGGGCTCAGGAAGTGGACTGGAAATTGTTTTCGCCGACAGGCGTTCCCTTTCATATAACAAAGAGAACTAACACAGGGATCAGGACAGTCGATTATGCAGCATTTCCAGAAGGGCCCAAATTATGTCCAGTCAGTGGTTTGAAGCTGTATGAAAGTAACTCAACACAGTTCAGGTCCACAGTGGAATCACAATTGTGATAAGGAAACCCTTTATGGCAGTTTGGACAGCTACCTTGGCAAGATGGGTGAAGTGGTGCATGAGCCAAGCTGGCGTAGGTACAAGTCATTTCGGAGCACATTCGGTTAGGGGTGCCATGGCATCCACAGCATTCAGAATGGGGGCATGCCTAGCGGACATTTTGAAGGCAGGGGTTTGGTCCAACAAGTCGACTTTTAAGAACTTTTATTTTAGACCAATCGGCCAGGTGACTACGTTGGTAGTGAGTAAGCTTGGAACAAGCATAATCCAAGCCTATCCGTCTTGACATAGAATACTGATTTTCAATACATTTGTAATAGAAAGTCATGATTCTATTAAAGATACTGAGGCAAAGGATTATCCCACCCTATCAATTGCGTAAATAGACTCGAATGACTGTGATCGGAATTACTGATTATAAGGAAGTTTGGAATTTAATTTCTGACGTTCTTTTGCGATTGCCCACCCAGTTTATAGTGGAGTTTTTCATTGGTGCTGTTTGTGAATTGGCAGGTACAGAACCCAAGACGTCAAGTACATGAGGAGTAAAAGAGACGTGGTGGAGGTTTCCAGCGTTAACTGGTTGGGACGCAGTTATGGATCAGCGAAAGAAAGAGGCCGAAGGAAGGCAGACGATGTTATACTGGACTTTAGTGTATGATTGGTTACAAGAAGTCACATAAAAGAAGAACCAATTAAATACAAACTCATATATCGCTAAAATTCATGGGATTTGTAGTTTTAGCTGTTTCTTTTTATGGTTGTGTTTTTTAAAGTTGTTGGCTGCTCGAGAAGTAAAGAGTTGAGCATAATCTTTCGCCTCCATGACTTTAATAGAATCATGTCTTTCTATTACGAATGCATTGAAAATCTGTATTTATTGTGTAATTTGTGCAGATTTCAAGCCATCCCGCAAAAAACATAGTGGTATTTCAGTCCTGCGTTTTCATAGTGTTTACAAGCCTGTCACTTACCTGCTATGACTCCACTATTACTCTATCCCCCCAACCCCCAATCCACCCATTACTCTCCAAACATTCACCTGTCGGTCTAACATTTGTAAACAATACAAGATAGAAAAGCATACTTATTCTGACATCAAGTGTTTAAAACCTTCAAACACTGACTACATTTAATAAAAATTGCAATAACATATTTGATATTAAGCTGTGGTGGATATATAGATGATCTGCTGTGTATTTCTGCGATTTTTTAAATACGAAAACTTTCACATTACAAAAAAAAAGCCACTTAGAAATGCGGGGGGTTCAACCCGCGACCTCATTGCCACAAGTTATGCCCTCCACCTCCGAGCAACATCCGCGAAGCACAATAGTGCCTTTCTGAATAAAGGATTAATGCATGATCCGTGGAACCAGGCTACGTAGCTCTCTGTGTTTAACCCATTCCTTTTTTGCTCATTTCACCCACACTGGAATCGTGGCTTGTAAGTTATGTATTACAATACAACAAACATTGGGATTGCTTGGTTCTTTCTCAGTCGCTCTTTTCCCAGTACATAAATGCAGAATGCTAACTCTTTTACGCGGGACCGAGCCTCATCCTTTGAAACCCCAGGCAGCCTGCCTGCGCTGGGAACGTGTTTTTTCTGTTTAATCTGCGATGTTTTTCATGAAATAAGCATACAAAATAACGTGTTTGTATTTATAGGGGGTACTTCATTTCCAGAGAACATGGTTTTTTTTATCAATAGGAGCCCAGCTGTATTTCTGCACGAGTTACTGGCGACCTCCCTACACATAATACAAAATGGCTGCCACGTCCACAGGAAACACATCATGTCTCTTCTGATTCTCTCAGTACTTCTACTACCCCAGCACCCCTCCCTCCACGTAAAGCACCCTGTTCTGTTGGTATAAGAATTTGGTAATTCTTAAAATGCTACCAAAAAAAAAAAATGTCCTTCGAGCCGGATTTGAACCAGCGACTTAAGGATATCCGAATTTCCACTACAGTGCTCCGCTCTACCAACTGAGCTATCGAAGGCTCCTGGCTTTTAACGCTATCAATAGCATATTTTTGGATCTCATCACAGAATGTTGTTCCTTCTGTTTTATAAATCTATTTCTCAAAGCAATATACAGTAAAATGTACCTCTAAACAAATCCCTGGCCCTTTCTATATTTGGTAAGTGAAAAAGGGAAACATTTTAAGAGAAAATTGAGAGTGAAAGTGCCTAAGATACATCCTGCAAATATAGCTGTATACTGCTGTCTTCGGATTTCTTGTATTGCCTATGTTTCTATTAAAATGGCATAATGAAGTAACAGTTGATACAGATGGGGCTTAATAGCCGCCGATTAACAGACTCGCCAGCCAGCAAGCTGCTGAAACACTAAATGCCCACTGCAAAGCTATACAATGTTGAATGTAAATCTTACGTAATTTGAGTTCATAATATATTCTGAACCATTGTACCTGTGTAGTACAAAAAGGACGCACAGTCGGAGAGGAGATTGCAACAACTATCTTTTTAACTGCTAACATTGAACTGGCTTCCTTTCGCCAGTCCTCCTCTCACTAACCCAATGTCACACTTAACACGCCCCCAACAGGGGGCCTTGGGCTTAAAAGCACAGGGGATCGTAACACCACCCCTGGACAAATGTTCAAAACTCTGAATCAGCACTCTTCGACCCAGCGGCTTCCTTGTTACTTGTTGGGGTCTGGTGCCCATTTCACTGGGACCACTACCTCCTAGCGGGTTACCCAACAGTCCACCTCGAGCTGCACCTCCACTGGGCGGGACCCAAAGGTTGTCCCGAGGCTCCCGGTGCTGCAGATCTGGTTCTAGTTCCGGCGGAGGTGATTCACAGTCCTCTCTCTCGACCAGGTGTTTGAACAAAGAGCTGTTTCTCGTGATCTCCTTGTCTTCGACCAACCTAATCCTCCTCTGGCTTTATGGTCTATTGTAGAACCTCTCCACTCATTTGCCCACATTTTACCTTTGATAGTACTGGGACAAGGAAGGGGCGACCCTGGTGGCGTGGGCGATTTCGGGGGATCTTGGGCAAAACCCGGACTTTCGGGAGAGGCTTAGAAATTCATCAAAGAATCCTGGGCTCCCAAAACCAAGAAGGCCTACAGAGGTGCTTGGGATAAGTGGAGTAAATGGTGCATGGAGAGGGAAATACATCCTGTTCAAACAGATGTAGTCGATGTGGTGAAATTCCTGGTCAATCAGGCAGCTCAGGGTAGAGTATACTGGACTATTTACACATATCGTTCAGCGATTTCGGTAGGGCATGAAAACGTGGAATGTCACCCCTTGGGCGAACATCCACTGGCGTGTAGAGTACTCAAAGGAATAAAAAGTATGATACCACCGGCTCTGAGATATTACCGTCTTTGGGACGTTAGTGGGGTGTTGAGATTGTTTGAGTCCTGGCCGGATAATGGCGGTCTGTCCAGGAAGGCTCTGTGGGCTAATCTGACTACCCTGCTCTGCTTAATATCGTGCAAAAGGGTCTCGGACATCAGGGCTCAGGAAATGGACTGGAAATTGTTTTCGCCGACAGGCGTTCCCTTTCATATAACAAAGAGAACTAACACAGGGATCAGGACAGTCGATTATGCAGCATTTCCAGAAGGGCCCAAATTATGTCCAGTCAGTGGTTTGAAGCTGTATGAAAGTAACTCAACACAGTTCAGGTCCACAGTGGAATCACAATTGTGATAAGGAAACCCTTTATGGCAGTTTGGACAGCTACCTTGGCAAGATGGGTGTAGGCATGAGCCAAGCTGGCGTAGGTACAAGTCATTTCGGAGCACATTCGGTTAGGGGTGCCATGGCATCCACAGCATTCAGAATGGGGGCATGCCTAGCGGACATTTTGAAGGCAGGGGTTTGGTCCAACAAGTCGACTTTTAAGAACTTTTATTTTAGACCAATCGGCCAGGTGACTACGTTGGTAGTGAGTAAGCTTGGAACAAGCATAAACCGAGCCTACCCGTCTTGACATAGAATACTGATTTTCAATACATTTGTAATAGAAAGTCATGATTCTATTAAAGATACTGAGGCAAAGGATTATCCCACCCTATCAATTGCGTAAATAGACTGGAATGACTGTGATCGGAATTACTGATTATAAGGAAGTTTGGAATTTAATTTCTGACATGTTCTTTTGCGATTGCCCACCCAGTTTATAGTGGAGTTTTTCATTGGTGCTGTTTGTGAATTGGCAGGTACAGAACCCAAGACGTCAAGTACATGAGGAGTAAAAGAGACGTGGTGGAGGTTTCCAGCGTTAACTGGTTGGGACGCAGTTATGGATCAGCGAAAGAAAGAGGCCGAAGGAAGGCAGACGATGTTATACTGGACTTTAGTGTATGATTGGTTACAAGAAGTCACATAAAAGAAGAACCAATTAAATACAAACTCATATATCGCTAAAATTCATGGGATTTGTAGTTTTAGCTGTTTCTTTTTATGGTTGTGTTTTTTAAAGTTGTTGGCTGCTCGAGAAGTAAAGAGTTGAGCATAATCTTTCGCCTCCATGACTTTAATAGAATCATGTCTTTCTATTACGAATGCATTGAAAATCTGTATTTATTGTGTAATTTGTGCAGATTTCAAGCCATCCAGCAAAAAACATAGTGGTATTTCAGTCCTGCGTTTTCATAGTGTTTACAAGCCTGTCACTTACCTGCCATGACTCCACTATTACTCTATCCCCCCAACCCCCAATCCACCCATTACTCTCCAAACATTCACCTGTCGGTCTAACATTTGTAAACAATACAAGATAGAAAAGCATACTTATTCTGACATCAAGTGTTTAAAACAATGCACCTTCAAACACTGACTACATTTAATAAAAATTGCAATAACATATTTGATATTAAGCTGTGGTGGATATATAGATGATCTGCTGTGTATTTCTGCGATTTTTTAAATACGAAAACTTTCACATTCCAAAAAAAAAAGCCACTTAGAAATGCGGGGGGTTCAACCCGCGACCTCATTGCCACAAGTCATGCCCTCCACCTCCGAGCAACATCCACGATGCATAATAGTGCCTTCCTGAATAAAGGATTAATGCATGATCCGTGGAACCAGGCTACGTAGCTCTCTGTGTTTAACCCATTCCTTTTTTGCTCATTTCACCCACACTGGAATCGTGGCTTGTAAGTTATGTATTACAATACAACAAACATTGGGATTGCTTGGTTCTTTCCCAGTCGCTCTTTTCCCAGTACATAAATGCAGAATGCTAACTCTTTTACGCGGGACCGAGCCTCATCCTTTGAAACCCCAGGCAGCCTGCCTGCGCTGGGAACATGTTTTTTCTGTTTAATCTGCGATGTTTTTCATGAAATAAGCATACAAAATAACGTGTTTGTATTTATAGGGGGTACTTCATTTCCAGAGAACAGGGTTTTTTTTATCAATAGGAGCCCAGCTGTATTTCTGCACGAGTTACTGGCGACCTCCCTACACATAATACAAAATGGCTGCCACGTCCACAGGAAACACATCATGTCTCTTCTGATTCTCTCAGTACTTCTACTACCCCAGCACCCCTCCCTCCACGTAAAGCACCCTGTTCTGTTGGTATAAGAATTTGGTAATTCTTAAAATGCTACCAAAAAAAAAAAAATGTCCTTCGAGCCGGATTTGAACCAGCGACCTAAGGATATCCGAATTTCCACTATAGTCCTCCGCTCTACCAACGGAGCTATCGAAGGCTCCTGGTTTTTAGCGCTATCAATAGCATATTTTTGTATCTCATCACAGAATGTTGTTCCTTCTGTTTTATAAATCTATTTCTCAAAGCAATATACAGTAAAATGTACCTCTAAACAAATCCCTGGCCCTTTCTATATTTGATAAGTGAAAAAGGGAAACATTTTAAGAGAAAATTGAGAGTGAAAGTGACTAAAATACATCCTGCAAATATAGCTGTATACTGCTGTCTTCGGATTTCTTGTATTGCCTATGTTTCTATTAAAATGGCATAATGAAGTAACAGTTGATACAGGTGGGGCTTAATAGCCGCCGATTAACAGACTCGCCAGCCAGCAAGCTGCTGAAACACTAAATGCCCACTGCAAAGCTATACAATGTTGAATGTAAATCTTACGTAATTTGAGTTCATAATATATTCTGAACCATTGTACCTGCGTAGTACAAAAAGGACGCACAGTCGGAGAGGAGATTGCAACAACTATCTTTTTAACTGCTAACATTGAACTGGCTTCCTTTCGCCAGTCCTCCTCTCACTAACCCAATGTCACACTTAACACGCCCCCAACAGGGGGCCTTGGGCTTAAAAGCACAGGGGATCGTAACACCACCCCTGGACAAATGTTCAAAACTCTGAATCAGCACTCTTCGACCCAGCGGCTTCCTTGTTACTTGTTGGGGTCTGGTGCCCATTTCACTGATGCCACTACCTCCTAGCGGGTTACCCAACAGTCCACCTCGAGCTGCACCTCCACTGGGCGGGACCCAAAGGTTGTCCTGAGGCTCCCGGTGCTGCAGATCTGGTTCTAGTTCCGGCGGAGGTGATTCACAGTCCTCTCTCTCGACCAGGTGTTTGAACAAAGAGCTGTTTCTCGTGATCTCCTTGTCTTCGACCAACCTAATCCTCCTCTGGCTTTATGATCTATTGTAGAACCTCTCCACTCATTTGCCCACATTTTACCTTTGATAGTACTGGGACAAGGAAGGGGCGACCCTGGTGGCGTGGGCGATTTCGGGGGATCTTGGGCAAAACCAGGACTTTCAGGAGAGGCTTAGAAATTCATCAGAGAATCCTGGGCTCCCAAAACCAAGAAGGCCTACAGAGGTGCTTGGGATAAGTGGAGTAAATGGTGCATGGAGAGGGAAATACATCCTGTTCAAACAGATGTAGTCGATGTGGTGAAATTCCTGGTCAATCAGGCAGCTCAGGGTAGAGTATACTGGACTATTTACACATATCGTTCAGCGATTTCGGTAGGGCATGAAAACGTAGAAAGTCACCCCTTGGGCGAACATCCACTGGCGTGTAGAGTACTCAAAGGAATAAAAAGTATGATACCACCGGCTCTGAGATATTACCTTCTTTGGGACGTTAGTGGGGTGTTGAGATTGTTTGAGTCCTAGCCGGATAATGGCGGTCTGTCCAGGAAGGCTCTGTGGGCTAATCTGACTACCCTGCTCTGCTTAATATCGTGCAAAAGGGTCTCGGACATCAGGGCTCAGGAAGTGGACTGGAAATTGTTTTCGCCGACAGGCGTTCCCTTTCATATAACAAAGAGAACTAACACAGGGATCAGGACAGTCGATTATGCAGAATTTCCAGAAGGGCCCAAATTATGTCCAGTCAGTGGTTTGAAGCTGTATGAAAGTAACTCAACACAGTTCAGGTCCACAGTGGAATCACAATTGTGATAAGGAAACCCTTTATGGCAGTTTGGACAGCTACCTTGGCAAGATGGGTGAAGTGGTGCATGAGCCAAGCTGGCGTAGGTACAAGTCATTTCGGAGCACATTCGGTTAGGGGTGCCATGGCATCCACAGCATTCAGAATGGGGGCATGCCTAGCGGACATTTTGAAGGCAGGGGTTTGGTCCAACAAGTCGACTTTTAAGAACTTTTATTTTAGACCAATCGGCCAGGTGACTACGTTGGTAGTGAGTAAGCTTGGAACAAGCATAATCCGAGCCTATCCGTCTTGACATAGAATACTGATTTTCAATACATTTGTAATAGAAAGTCATGATTCTATTAAAGATACTGAGGCAAAGGATTATCCCACCCTATCAATTGCGTAAATAGACTGGAATGACTGTGATCGGAATTACTGATTATAAGGAAGTTTGGAATTTAATTTCTGACATGTTCTTTTGCGATTGCCCACCCAGTTTATAGTGGAGTTTTTCATTGGTGCTGTTTGTGAATTGGCAGGTACAGAACCCAAGACGTCAAGTACATGAGGAGTAAAAGAGACGTGGTGGAGGTTTCCAGCGTTAACTGGTTGGGACGCAGTTATGGATCAGCGAAAGAAAGAGGCCGAAGGAAGGCAGACGATGTTATACTGGACTTTAGTGTATGATTGGTTACAAGAAGTCACATAAAAGAAGAACCAATTAAATACAAACTCATATATCGCTAAAATTCATGGGATTTGTAGTTTTAGCTGTTTCTTTTTATGGTTGTGTTTTTTAAAGTTGTTGGCTGCTCGAGAAGTAAAGAGTTGAGCATAATCTTTCGCCTCCATGACTTTAATAGAATCATGTCTTTCTATTACGAATGCATTGAAAATCTGTATTTATTGTGTAATTTGTGCAGATTTCAAGCCATCCCGCAAAAAACATAGTGGTATTTCAGTCCTGCGTTTTCATAGTGTTTACAAGCCTGTCACTTACCTGCTATGACTCCACTATTACTCTATCCCCCCAACCCCCAATCCACCCATTACTCTCCAAACATTCACCTGTCGGTCTAACATTTGTAAACAATACAAGATAGAAAAGCATACTTATTCTGACATCAAGTGTTTAAAACCTTCAAACACTGACTACATTTAATAAAAATTGCAATAACATATTTGATATTAAGCTGTGGTGGATATATAGATGATCTGCTGTGTATTTCTGCGATTTTTTAAATACGAAAACTTTCACATTACAAAAAAAAAGCCACTTAGAAATGCGGGGGGTTCAACCCGCGACCTCATTGCCACAAGTTATGCCCTCCACCTCCGAGCAACATCCGCGAAGCACAATAGTGCCTTTCTGAATAAAGGATTAATGCATGATCCGTGGAACCAGGCTACGTAGCTCTCTGTGTTTAACCCATTCCTTTTTTGCTCATTTCACCCACACTGGAATCGTGGCTTGTAAGTTATGTATTACAATACAACAAACATTGGGATTGCTTGGTTCTTTCTCAGTCGCTCTTTTCCCAGTACATAAATGCAGAATGCTAACTCTTTTACGCGGGACCGAGCCTCATCCTTTGAAACCCCAGGCAGCCTGCCTGCGCTGGGAACGTGTTTTTTCTGTTTAATCTGCGATGTTTTTCATGAAATAAGCATACAAAATAACGTGTTTGTATTTATAGGGGGTACTTCATTTCCAGAGAACATGGTTTTTTTTATCAATAGGAGCCCAGCTGTATTTCTGCACGAGTTACTGGCGACCTCCCTACACATAATACAAAATGGCTGCCACGTCCACAGGAAACACATCATGTCTCTTCTGATTCTCTCAGTACTTCTACTACCCCAGCACCCCTCCCTCCACGTAAAGCACCCTGTTCTGTTGGTATAAGAATTTGGTAATTCTTAAAATGCTACCAAAAAAAAAAAATGTCCTTCGAGCCGGATTTGAACCAGCGACTTAAGGATATCCGAATTTCCACTACAGTGCTCCGCTCTACCAACTGAGCTATCGAAGGCTCCTGGCTTTTAACGCTATCAATAGCATATTTTTGGATCTCATCACAGAATGTTGTTCCTTCTGTTTTATAAATCTATTTCTCAAAGCAATATACAGTAAAATGTACCTCTAAACAAATCCCTGGCCCTTTCTATATTTGGTAAGTGAAAAAGGGAAACATTTTAAGAGAAAATTGAGAGTGAAAGTGCCTAAGATACATCCTGCAAATATAGCTGTATACTGCTGTCTTCGGATTTCTTGTATTGCCTATGTTTCTATTAAAATGGCATAATGAAGTAACAGTTGATACAGATGGGGCTTAATAGCCGCCGATTAACAGACTCGCCAGCCAGCAAGCTGCTGAAACACTAAATGCCCACTGCAAAGCTATACAATGTTGAATGTAAATCTTACGTAATTTGAGTTCATAATATATTCTGAACCATTGTACCTGTGTAGTACAAAAAGGACGCACAGTCGGAGAGGAGATTGCAACAACTATCTTTTTAACTGCTAACATTGAACTGGCTTCCTTTCGCCAGTCCTCCTCTCACTAACCCAATGTCACACTTAACACGCCCCCAACAGGGGGCCTTGGGCTTAAAAGCACAGGGGATCGTAACACCACCCCTGGACAAATGTTCAAAACTCTGAATCAGCACTCTTCGACCCAGCGGCTTCCTTGTTACTTGTTGGGGTCTGGTGCCCATTTCACTGGGACCACTACCTCCTAGCGGGTTACCCAACAGTCCACCTCGAGCTGCACCTCCACTGGGCGGGACCCAAAGGTTGTCCCGAGGCTCCCGGTGCTGCAGATCTGGTTCTAGTTCCGGCGGAGGTGATTCACAGTCCTCTCTCTCGACCAGGTGTTTGAACAAAGAGCTGTTTCTCGTGATCTCCTTGTCTTCGACCAACCTAATCCTCCTCTGGCTTTATGGTCTATTGTAGAACCTCTCCACTCATTTGCCCACATTTTACCTTTGATAGTACTGGGACAAGGAAGGGGCGACCCTGGTGGCGTGGGCGATTTCGGGGGATCTTGGGCAAAACCCGGACTTTCGGGAGAGGCTTAGAAATTCATCAAAGAATCCTGGGCTCCCAAAACCAAGAAGGCCTACAGAGGTGCTTGGGATAAGTGGAGTAAATGGTGCATGGAGAGGGAAATACATCCTGTTCAAACAGATGTAGTCGATGTGGTGAAATTCCTGGTCAATCAGGCAGCTCAGGGTAGAGTATACTGGACTATTTACACATATCGTTCAGCGATTTCGGTAGGGCATGAAAACGTGGAATGTCACCCCTTGGGCGAACATCCACTGGCGTGTAGAGTACTCAAAGGAATAAAAAGTATGATACCACCGGCTCTGAGATATTACCGTCTTTGGGACGTTAGTGGGGTGTTGAGATTGTTTGAGTCCTGGCCGGATAATGGCGGTCTGTCCAGGAAGGCTCTGTGGGCTAATCTGACTACCCTGCTCTGCTTAATATCGTGCAAAAGGGTCTCGGACATCAGGGCTCAGGAAATGGACTGGAAATTGTTTTCGCCGACAGGCGTTCCCTTTCATATAACAAAGAGAACTAACACAGGGATCAGGACAGTCGATTATGCAGCATTTCCAGAAGGGCCCAAATTATGTCCAGTCAGTGGTTTGAAGCTGTATGAAAGTAACTCAACACAGTTCAGGTCCACAGTGGAATCACAATTGTGATAAGGAAACCCTTTATGGCAGTTTGGACAGCTACCTTGGCAAGATGGGTGTAGGCATGAGCCAAGCTGGCGTAGGTACAAGTCATTTCGGAGCACATTCGGTTAGGGGTGCCATGGCATCCACAGCATTCAGAATGGGGGCATGCCTAGCGGACATTTTGAAGGCAGGGGTTTGGTCCAACAAGTCGACTTTTAAGAACTTTTATTTTAGACCAATCGGCCAGGTGACTACGTTGGTAGTGAGTAAGCTTGGAACAAGCATAAACCGAGCCTACCCGTCTTGACATAGAATACTGATTTTCAATACATTTGTAATAGAAAGTCATGATTCTATTAAAGATACTGAGGCAAAGGATTATCCCACCCTATCAATTGCGTAAATAGACTGGAATGACTGTGATCGGAATTACTGATTATAAGGAAGTTTGGAATTTAATTTCTGACATGTTCTTTTGCGATTGCCCACCCAGTTTATAGTGGAGTTTTTCATTGGTGCTGTTTGTGAATTGGCAGGTACAGAACCCAAGACGTCAAGTACATGAGGAGTAAAAGAGACGTGGTGGAGGTTTCCAGCGTTAACTGGTTGGGACGCAGTTATGGATCAGCGAAAGAAAGAGGCCGAAGGAAGGCAGACGATGTTATACTGGACTTTAGTGTATGATTGGTTACAAGAAGTCACATAAAAGAAGAACCAATTAAATACAAACTCATATATCGCTAAAATTCATGGGATTTGTAGTTTTAGCTGTTTCTTTTTATGGTTGTGTTTTTTAAAGTTGTTGGCTGCTCGAGAAGTAAAGAGTTGAGCATAATCTTTCGCCTCCATGACTTTAATAGAATCATGTCTTTCTATTACGAATGCATTGAAAATCTGTATTTATTGTGTAATTTGTGCAGATTTCAAGCCATCCAGCAAAAAACATAGTGGTATTTCAGTCCTGCGTTTTCATAGTGTTTACAAGCCTGTCACTTACCTGCCATGACTCCACTATTACTCTATCCCCCCAACCCCCAATCCACCCATTACTCTCCAAACATTCACCTGTCGGTCTAACATTTGTAAACAATACAAGATAGAAAAGCATACTTATTCTGACATCAAGTGTTTAAAACAATGCACCTTCAAACACTGACTACATTTAATAAAAATTGCAATAACATATTTGATATTAAGCTGTGGTGGATATATAGATGATCTGCTGTGTATTTCTGCGATTTTTTAAATACGAAAACTTTCACATTCCAAAAAAAAAAGCCACTTAGAAATGCGGGGGGTTCAACCCGCGACCTCATTGCCACAAGTCATGCCCTCCACCTCCGAGCAACATCCACGATGCATAATAGTGCCTTCCTGAATAAAGGATTAATGCATGATCCGTGGAACCAGGCTACGTAGCTCTCTGTGTTTAACCCATTCCTTTTTTGCTCATTTCACCCACACTGGAATCGTGGCTTGTAAGTTATGTATTACAATACAACAAACATTGGGATTGCTTGGTTCTTTCCCAGTCGCTCTTTTCCCAGTACATAAATGCAGAATGCTAACTCTTTTACGCGGGACCGAGCCTCATCCTTTGAAACCCCAGGCAGCCTGCCTGCGCTGGGAACATGTTTTTTCTGTTTAATCTGCGATGTTTTTCATGAAATAAGCATACAAAATAACGTGTTTGTATTTATAGGGGGTACTTCATTTCCAGAGAACAGGGTTTTTTTTATCAATAGGAGCCCAGCTGTATTTCTGCACGAGTTACTGGCGACCTCCCTACACATAATACAAAATGGCTGCCACGTCCACAGGAAACACATCATGTCTCTTCTGATTCTCTCAGTACTTCTACTACCCCAGCACCCCTCCCTCCACGTAAAGCACCCTGTTCTGTTGGTATAAGAATTTGGTAATTCTTAAAATGCTACCAAAAAAAAAAAAATGTCCTTCGAGCCGGATTTGAACCAGCGACCTAAGGATATCCGAATTTCCACTATAGTCCTCCGCTCTACCAACGGAGCTATCGAAGGCTCCTGGTTTTTAGCGCTATCAATAGCATATTTTTGTATCTCATCACAGAATGTTGTTCCTTCTGTTTTATAAATCTATTTCTCAAAGCAATATACAGTAAAATGTACCTCTAAACAAATCCCTGGCCCTTTCTATATTTGATAAGTGAAAAAGGGAAACATTTTAAGAGAAAATTGAGAGTGAAAGTGACTAAAATACATCCTGCAAATATAGCTGTATACTGCTGTCTTCGGATTTCTTGTATTGCCTATGTTTCTATTAAAATGGCATAATGAAGTAACAGTTGATACAGGTGGGGCTTAATAGCCGCCGATTAACAGACTCGCCAGCCAGCAAGCTGCTGAAACACTAAATGCCCACTGCAAAGCTATACAATGTTGAATGTAAATCTTACGTAATTTGAGTTCATAATATATTCTGAACCATTGTACCTGCGTAGTACAAAAAGGACGCACAGTCGGAGAGGAGATTGCAACAACTATCTTTTTAACTGCTAACATTGAACTGGCTTCCTTTCGCCAGTCCTCCTCTCACTAACCCAATGTCACACTTAACACGCCCCCAACAGGGGGCCTTGGGCTTAAAAGCACAGGGGATCGTAACACCACCCCTGGACAAATGTTCAAAACTCTGAATCAGCACTCTTCGACCCAGCGGCTTCCTTGTTACTTGTTGGGGTCTGGTGCCCATTTCACTGATGCCACTACCTCCTAGCGGGTTACCCAACAGTCCACCTCGAGCTGCACCTCCACTGGGCGGGACCCAAAGGTTGTCCTGAGGCTCCCGGTGCTGCAGATCTGGTTCTAGTTCCGGCGGAGGTGATTCACAGTCCTCTCTCTCGACCAGGTGTTTGAACAAAGAGCTGTTTCTCGTGATCTCCTTGTCTTCGACCAACCTAATCCTCCTCTGGCTTTATGATCTATTGTAGAACCTCTCCACTCATTTGCCCACATTTTACCTTTGATAGTACTGGGACAAGGAAGGGGCGACCCTGGTGGCGTGGGCGATTTCGGGGGATCTTGGGCAAAACCAGGACTTTCAGGAGAGGCTTAGAAATTCATCAGAGAATCCTGGGCTCCCAAAACCAAGAAGGCCTACAGAGGTGCTTGGGATAAGTGGAGTAAATGGTGCATGGAGAGGGAAATACATCCTGTTCAAACAGATGTAGTCGATGTGGTGAAATTCCTGGTCAATCAGGCAGCTCAGGGTAGAGTATACTGGACTATTTACACATATCGTTCAGCGATTTCGGTAGGGCATGAAAACGTAGAAAGTCACCCCTTGGGCGAACATCCACTGGCGTGTAGAGTACTCAAAGGAATAAAAAGTATGATACCACCGGCTCTGAGATATTACCTTCTTTGGGACGTTAGTGGGGTGTTGAGATTGTTTGAGTCCTAGCCGGATAATGGCGGTCTGTCCAGGAAGGCTCTGTGGGCTAATCTGACTACCCTGCTCTGCTTAATATCGTGCAAAAGGGTCTCGGACATCAGGGCTCAGGAAGTGGACTGGAAATTGTTTTCGCCGACAGGCGTTCCCTTTCATATAACAAAGAGAACTAACACAGGGATCAGGACAGTCGATTATGCAGAATTTCCAGAAGGGCCCAAATTATGTCCAGTCAGTGGTTTGAAGCTGTATGAAAGTAACTCAACACAGTTCAGGTCCACAGTGGAATCACAATTGTGATAAGGAAACCCTTTATGGCAGTTTGGACAGCTACCTTGGCAAGATGGGTGAAGTGGTGCATGAGCCAAGCTGGCGTAGGTACAAGTCATTTCGGAGCACATTCGGTTAGGGGTGCCATGGCATCCACAGCATTCAGAATGGGGGCATGCCTAGCGGACATTTTGAAGGCAGGGGTTTGGTCCAACAAGTCGACTTTTAAGAACTTTTATTTTAGACCAATCGGCCAGGTGACTACGTTGGTAGTGAGTAAGCTTGGAACAAGCATAATCCGAGCCTATCCGTCTTGACATAGAATACTGATTTTCAATACATTTGTAATAGAAAGTCATGATTCTATTAAAGATACTGAGGCAAAGGATTATCCCACCCTATCAATTGCGTAAATAGACTGGAATGACTGTGATCGGAATTACTGATTATAAGGAAGTTTGGAATTTAATTTCTGACATGTTCTTTTGCGATTGCCCACCCAGTTTATAGTGGAGTTTTTCATTGGTGCTGTTTGTGAATTGGCAGGTACAGAACCCAAGACGTCAAGTACATGAGGAGTAAAAGAGACGTGGTGGAGGTTTCCAGCGTTAACTGGTTGGGACGCAGTTATGGATCAGCGAAAGAAAGAGGCCGAAGGAAGGCAGACGATGTTATACTGGACTTTAGTGTATGATTGGTTACAAGAAGTCACATAAAAGAAGAACCAATTAAATACAAACTCATATATCGCTAAAATTCATAGGATTTGTAGTTTTAGCTGTTTCTTTTTATGGTTGTGTTTTTTAAAGTTGTTGGCTGCTCGAGAAGTAAAGAGTTGAGCATAATCTTTCGCCTCCATGACTTTAATAGAATCATGTCTTTCTATTACGAATGCATTGAAAATCTGTATTTATTGTGTAATTTGTGCAGATTTCAAGCCATCCCGCAAAAAACATAGTGGTATTTCAGTCCTGCGTTTTCATAGTGTTTACAAGCCTGTCACTTACCTGCCATGACTGCACTATTACTCTATCCCCCCAACCCCCAATCCACCCATTACTCTCCAAACATTCACCTGTCGGTCTAACATTTGTAAACAATACAAGATAGAAAAGCATACTTATTCTGACATCAAGTGTTTAAAACAATGCACCTTCAAACACTGACTACATTTAATAAAAATTGCAATAACATATTTGATATTAAGCTGTGGTGGATATATAGATGATCTGCTGTGTATTTCTGCGATTTTTTAAATACGAAAACTTTCACATTACAAAAAAAAAAGCCACTTAGAAATGCGGGGGGTTCAACCCGCGACCTCATTGCCACAAGTCATGCCCTCCACCTCCGAGCAACATCCGCGAAGCACAATAGTGCCTTCCTGAATAAAGGATTAATGCATGATCCGTGGAACCTGGCTACGTAGCTCTCTGTGTTTAACCCATTCCTTTTTTGCTCATTTCACCCACACTGGAATCGTGGCTTGTAAGGTATGTATTACAATACAACAAACATTGGGATTGCTTGGTTCTTTCTCAGTCGCTCTTTTCCCAGTACATAAATGCAGAATGCTAACTCTTTTACGCGGGACCGAGCCTCATCCTTTGAAACCCCAGGCAGCCTGCCTGCGCTAGGAACGTGTTTTTTCTGTTTAATCTGCGATGTTTTTCATGAAATAAGCATACAAAATAACGTGTTTGTATTTATAGGGGGTACTTCATTTCCAGAGAACAGGGTTTTTTTTATCAATTGGAGCCCAGCTGTATTTCTGCACGAGTTACTGGCGACCTCCCTACACATAATACAAAATGGCTGCCACGTCCACAGGAAACACATCATGTCTCTTCTGATTCTCTCGGTACTTCTACTACCCCAGCACCCCTCCCTCCACGTAAAGCACCCTGTTCTGTTGGTATAAGAATTTGGTAATTCTTAAAATGCTACCAAAAAAAAAATGTCCTTAGAGCCGGATTTGAACCAGCGACCTAAGAATATCTGAATTTGAATTTCCACTACAGTCCTCTGCTCTACCAACTGAGCTATCGAAGGCTCCTGGCTTTGTACACTATCAATAGCATATTTTTGTATCTCATCACAGAATGTTGTTCCTTCTGTTTTATAAATCTATTTCTCAAAGCAATATACAGTAAAATGTACCTCTAAACAAATCCCTGGCCCTTTCTATATTTGGTAAGTGAAAAAGGGAAACATTTTAAGAGAAAATTGAGAGTGAAAGTGACTAAGATACATCCTGCAAATATAGCTGTATACTGCTGTCTTCGGATTTCTTGTATTGCCTATGTTTCTATTAAAATGGCATAATGAAGTAACAGTTGATACAGGTGGGGCTTAATAGCCGCCGATTAACAGACTCGCCGGCCAGCAAGCTGCTGAAACACTAAATGCCCACTGCAAAGCTATACAATGTTGAATGTAAATCTTACGTAATTTGAGTTCATAATATATTCTGAACCATTGTACCTGCGTAGTACAAAAAGGACGCACAGTCGGAGAGGAGATTGCAACAACTATCTTTTTAACTGCTAACATTGAACTGGCTTCCTTTCGCCAGTCCTCCTCTCACTAACCCAATGTCACACTTAACACGCCCCCAACAGGGGGCCTTGGGCTTAAAAGCACAGGGGATCGTAACACCACCCCTGGACAAATGTTCAAAACTCTGAATCAGCACTCTTCGACCCAGCGGCTTCCTTGTTACTTGTTGGGGTCTGGTGCCCATTTCACTGGTGCCACTACCTCCTAGCGGGTTACCCAACAGTCCACCTCGAGCTGCACCTCCACTGGGCGGGACCCAAAGGTTGTCCCGAGGCTCCCGGTGCTGCAGATCTGGTTCTAGTTCCGGCGGAGGTGATTCACAGTCCTCTCTCTCGACCAGGTGTTTGAACAAAGAGCTGTTTCTCGTGATCTCCTTGTCTTCGACCAACCTAATCCTCCTCTGGCTTTATGGTCTATTGTAGAACCTCTCCACTCATTTGCCCACATTTTACCTTTGATAGTACTGGGACAAGGAAGGGGCGACCCTGGTGGCGTGGGCGATTTCGGGGGATCTTGGGCAAAACCAGGACTTTCAGGAGAGGCTTAGAAATTCATCAGAGAATCCTGGGCTCCCAAAACCAAGAAGGCCTACAGAGGTGCTTGGGATAAGTGGAGTAAATGGTGCATGGAGAGGGAAATACATCCTGTTCAAACAGATGTAGTCGATGTGGTGAAATTCCTGGTCAATCAGGCAGCTCAGGGTAGAGTATACTGGACTATTTACACATATCGTTCAGCGATTTCGGTAGGGCATGAAAACGTAGAAAGTCACCCCTTGGGCGAACATCCACTGGCGTGTAGAGTACTCAAAGGAATAAAAAGTATGATACCACCGGCTCTGAGATATTACCATCTTTGGGACGTTAGTGGGGTGTTGAGATTGTTTGAGTTCTAGCCGGATAATGGCGGTCTGTCCAGGAAGGCTCTGTGGGCTAATCTGACTACCCTGCTCTGCTTAATATCGTGCAAAAGGGTCTCGGACATCAGGGCTCAGGAAGTGGACTGGAAATTGTTTTCGCCGACAGGCGTTCCCTTTCATATAACAAAGAGAACTAACACAGGGATCAGGACAGTCGATTATGCAGAATTTCCAGAAGGGCCCAAATTATGTCCAGTCAGTGGTTTGAAGCTGTATGAAAGTAACTCAACACAGTTCAGGTCCACAGTGGAATCACAATTGTGATAAGGAAACCCTTTATGGCAGTTTGGACAGCTACCTTGGCAAGATGGGTGAAGTGGTGCATGAGCCAAGCTGGCGTAGGTACAAGTCATTTCGGAGCACATTCGGTTAGGGGTGCCATGGCATCCACAGCATTCAGAATGGGGGCATGCCTAGCGGACATTTTGAAGGCAGGGGTTTGGTCCAACAAGTCGACTTTTAAGAACTTTTATTTTAGACCAATCGGCCAGGTGACTACGTTGGTAGTGGGTAAGCTTGGAACAAGCATAATCCGAGCCTATCCGTCTTGACATAGAATACTGATTTTCAATACATTTGTAATAGAAAGTCATGATTCTATTAAAGATACTGAGGCAAAGGATTATCCCACCCTATCAATTGCGTAAATAGACTGGAATGACTGTGATCGGAATTACTGATTATAAGGAAGTTTGGAATTTAATTTCTGACATGTTCTTTTGCGATTGCCCACCCAGTTTATAGTGGAGTTTTTCATTGGTGCTGTTTGTGAATTGGCAGGTACAGAACCCAAGACGTCAAGTACATGAGGAGTAAAAGAGACGTGGTGGAGGTTTCCAGCGTTAACTGGTTGGGACGCAGTTATGGATCAGCGAAAGAAAGAGGCCGAAGGAAGGCAGACGATGTTATACTGGACTTTAGTGTATGATTGGTTACAAGAAGTCACATAAAAGAAGAACCAATTAAATACAAACTCATATATCGCTAAAATTCATGGAATTTGTAGTTTTAGCTGTTTCTTTTTATGGTTGTGTTTTTTAAAGTTGTTGGCTGCTCGAGAAGTAAAGAGTTGAGCATAATCTTTCGCCTCCATGACTTTAATAGAATCATGTCTTTCTATTACGAATGCATTGAAAATCTGTATTTATTGTGTAATTTGTGCAGATTTCAAGCCATCCCGCAAAAAACATAGTGGTATTTCAGTCCTGCGTTTTCATAGTGTTTACAAGCCTGTCACTTACCTGCCATGACTGCACTATTACTCTATCCCCCCAACCCCCAATCCACCCATTACTCTCCAAACATTCACCTGTCGGTCTAACATTTGTAAACAATACAAGATAGAAAAGCATACTTATTCTGACATCAAGTGTTTAAAACAATGCACCTTCAAACACTGACTACATTTAATAAAAATTGCAATAACATATTTGATATTAAGCTGTGGTGGATATATAGATGATCTGCTGTGTATTTCTGCGATTTTTTAAATACGAAAACTTTCACATTACAAAAAAAAAAGCCACTTAGAAATGCGGGGGGTTCAACCCGCGACCTCATTGCCACAAGTCATGCCCTCCACCTCCGAGCAACATCCACGATGCATAATAGTGTCTTCCTGAATAAAGGATTAATGCATGATCCGTGGAACCAGGCTACGTAGCTCTCTGTGTTTAACCCATTCCTTTTTTGCTCATTTCACCCACACTGGAATCGTGGCTTATAAGGTATGTATTACAATACAGCAAACATTGGGATTGCTTGGTTCTTTCTCAGTCGCTCTTTTCCCAGTACATAAATGCAGAATGCTAACTCTTTTACGCGGGACCGAGCCTCATCCTTTGAAACCCCAGGCAGCCTGCCTGCGCTAGGAACGTGTTTTTTCTGTTTAATCTGCGATGTTTTTCATGAAATAAGCATACAAAATAACGTGTTTGTATTTATAGGGGGTACTTCATTTCCAGAGAACAGGGTTTTTTTTTATCAATTGGAGCCCAGCTGTATTTCTGCACGAGTTACTGGCGACCTCCCTACACATAATACAAAATGGCTGCCACGTCCACAGGAAACACATCATGTCTCTTCTGATTCTCTCGGTACTTCTACTACCCCAGCACCCCTCCCTCCACGTAAAGCACCCTGTTCTGTTGGTATAAGAATTTGGTAATTCTTAAAATGCTACCAAAAAAAAAATGTCCTTAGAGCCGGATTTGAACCAGCGACCTAAGAATATCTGAATTTGAATTTCCACTACAGTCCTCTGCTCTACCAACTGAGCTATCGAAGGCTCCTGGCTTTGTACACTATCAATAGCATATTTTTGTATCTCATCACAGAATGTTGTTCCTTCTGTTTTATAAATCTATTTCTCAAAGCAATATACAGTAAAATGTACCTCTAAACAAATCCCTGGCCCTTTCTATATTTGGTAAGTGAAAAAGGGAAACATTTTAAGAGAAAATTGAGAGTGAAAGTGACTAAGATACATCCTGCAAATATAGCTGTATACTGCTGTCTTCGGATTTCTTGTATTGCCTATGTTTCTATTAAAATGGCATAATGAAGTAACAGTTGATACAGATGGGGCTTAATAGCCGCCGATTAACAGACTCGCCGGCCAGCAAGCTGCTGAAACACTAAATGCCCACTGCAAAGCTATACAATGTTGAATGTAAATCTTACGTAATTTGAGTTCATAATATATTCTGAACCATTGTACCTGCGTAGTACAAAAAGGACGCACAGTCGGAGAGGAGATTGCAACAACTATCTTTTTAACTGCTAACATTGAACTGGCTTCCTTTCGCCAGTCCTCCTCTCACTAACCCAATGTCACACTTAACACGCCCCCAACAGGGGGCCTTGGGCTTAAAAGCACAGGGGATCGTAACACCACCCCTGGACAAATGTTCAAAACTCTGAATCAGCACTCTTCGACCCAGCGGCTTCCTTGTTACTTGTTGGGGTCTGGTGCCCATTTCACTGGTGCCACTACCTCCTAGCGGGTTACCCAACAGTCCACCTCGAGCTGCACCTCCACTGGGCGGGACCCAAAGGTTGTCCCGAGGCTCCCGGTGCTGCAGATCTGGTTCTAGTCCGGCGGAGGTGATTCACAGTCCTCTCTCTCGACCAGGTGTTTGAACAAAGAGCTGTTTCTCGTGATCTCCTTGTCTTCGACCAACCTAATCCTCCTCTGGCTTTATGGTCTATTGTAGAACCTCTCCACTCATTTGCCCACATTTTACCTTTGATAGTACTGGGACAAGGAAGGGGCGACCCTGGTGGCGTGGGCGATTTCGGGGGATCTTGGGCAAAACCAGGACTTTCGGGAGAGGCTTAGAAATTCATCAGAGAATCCTGGGCTCCCAAAACCAAGAAGGCCTACAGAGGTGCTTGGGATAAGTGGAGTAAATGGTGCATGGAGAGGGAAATACATCCTGTTCAAACAGATGTAGTCGATGTGGTGAAATTCCTGGTCAATCAGGCAGCTCAGGGTAGAGTATACTGGACTATTTACACATATCGTTCAGCGATTTCGGTAGGGCATGAAAACGTAGAAAGTCACCCCTTGGGCGAACATCCACTGGCGTGTAGAGTACTCAAAGGAATAAAAAGTATGATACCACCGGCTCTGAGATATCACCGTCTTTGGGACGTTAGTGGGGTGTTGAGATTGTTTGAGTCCTGGCCGGATAATGGCGGTCTGTCCAGGAAGGCTCTGTGGGCTAATCTGACTACCCTGCTCTGCTTAATATCGTGCAAAAGGGTCTCGGACATCAGGGCTCAGGAAGTGGACTGGAAATTGTATTCGCCGACAGGCGTTCCCTTTCATATAACAAAGAGAACTAACACAGGGATCAGGACAGTCGATTATGCAGCATTTCCAGAAGGGCCCAAATTATGTCCAGTCAGTGGTTTGAAGCTGTATGAAAGTAACTCAACACAGTTCAGGTCCACAGTGGAATCCCAATTGTGATAAGGAAACCCTTTATGGCAGTTTGGACAGCTACCTTGGCAAGATGGGTGAAGTGGTGCATGAGCCAAGCTGGCGTAGGTACAAGTCATTTCGGAGCACATTCGGTTAGGGGTGCCATGGCATCCACAGCATTCAGAATGGAGGCATGCCTAGCGGACATTTTGAAGGCAGGGGTTTGGTCCAACAAGTCGACTTTTAAGAACTTTTATTTTAGACCAATCGGCCAGGTGACTACGTTGGTAGTGAGTAAGCTTGGAACAAGCATAATCCGAGCCTACCCGTCTTGACATAGAATACTGATTTTCAATACATTTGTAATAGAAAGTCATGATTCTATTAAAGATACTGAGGCAAAGGATCATCCCACCCTATCAATTGCGTAAATAGACTGGAATGACTGTGATCGGAATTACTGATTATAAGGAAGTTTGGAATTTAATTTCTGACATGTTCTTTTGCGATTGCCCACCCAGTTTATAGTGGAGTTTTTCATTGGTGCTGTTTGTGAATTGGCAGGCACAGAACCCAAGACGTCAAGTACATGAGGAGTAAAAGAGACGTGGTGGAGGTTTCCAGCGTTAACTGGTTGGGACGCAGTTATGGATCAGCGAAAGAAAGGCCGAAGGAAGGCAGACGATGTTATACTGGACTTTAGTGTATGATTGGTTACAAGAAGTCACATAAAAGAAGAACCAATTAAATACAAACTCATATATCGCTAAAATTCATGGGATTTGTAGTTTTAGCTGTTTCTTTTTATGGTTGTGTTTTTTAAAGTTGTTGGCTGCTCGAGAAGTAAAGAGTTGAGCATAATCTTTCGCCTCCATGACTTTAATAGAATCATGTCTTTCTATTACGAATGCATTGAAAATCTGTATTTATTGTGTAATTTGTGCAGATTTCAAGCCATCCCGCAAAAAACATAGTGGTATTTCAGTCCTGCGTTTTCATAGTGTTTACAAGCCTGTCACTTACCTGCCTTGTCTCCACTATTACTCTATCCCCCCAACCCCCAATCCACCCATTACTCTCCAAACATTCACCTGTCGGTCTAACATTTGTAAACAATACAAGATAGAAAAGCATACTTATTCTGACATCAAGTGTTTAAAACAATGCACCTTCAAACAATGACTACATTTAATAAAAATTGCAATAACATATTTGATATTAAGCTGTGGTGGATATATAGATGATCTGCTGTGTATTTCTGCGATTTTTTAAATACGAAAACTTTCACATTACAAAAAAAAAAGCCACTTAGAAATGCGGGGGGTTCAACCCGCGACCTCATTGCCACAAGTCATGCCCTCCACCTCTGAGCAACATCCGCGAAGCACAATAGTGCCTTCCTGAATAAAGGATTAATGCATGATCCGTGGAACCAGGCTACGTAGCTCTCTGTGTTTAACCCATTCCTTTTTTGCTCATTTCACCCACACTGGAATCGTGGCTTGTAAGGTATGTATTACAATACAACAAACATTGGGATTGCTTGGTTCTTTCTCAGTCGCTCTTTTCCCAGTACATAAATGCAGAATGCTAACTCTTTTACGCGGGACCGAGCCTCATCCTTTGAAACCCCAGGCAGCCTGCCTGCACTAGGAACGTGTTTTTTCTGTTTAATCTGCGATGTTTTTCATGAAATAAGCATACAAAATAACGTGTTTGTATTTATAGGGGGTACTTCATTTCCAGAGAACAGGGTTTTTTTTATCAATTGGAGCCCAGCTGTATTTCTGCACGAGTTACTGGCGACCTCCCTACACATAATACAAAATGGCTGCCACGTCCACAGGAAACACATCATGTCTCTTCTGATTCTCTCGGTACTTCTACTACCCCAGCACCCCTCCCTCCACGTAAAGCACCCTGTTCTGTTGGTATAAGAATTTGGTAATTCTTAAAATGCTACCAAAAAAAAATGTCCTTTGAGCCGGATTTGAACCAGCGACCTAAGGATATCTGAATTTCCACTACAGTCCTCCGCTCTACCAACTGAGCTATCGAAGGCTCCTGGCTTTGTACACTATCAATAGCATATTTTTGTATCTCATCACAGAATGTTGTTCCTTCTGTTTTATAAATCTATTTCTCAAAGCAATATACAGTAAAATGTACCTCTAAACAAATCCCTGGCCCTTTCTATATTTGGTAAGTGAAAAAGGGAAACATTTTAAGAGAAAATTGAGAGTGAAAGTGACTAAGATACATCCTGCAAATATAGCTGTATACTGCTGTCTTCGGATTTCTTGTATTGCCTATGTTTCTATTAAAATGGCATAATGAAGTAACAGTTGATACAGATGGGGCTTAATAGCCGCCGATTAACAGACTCGCCGGCCAGCAAGCTGCTGAAACACTAAATGCCCACTGCAAAGCTATACAATGTTGAATGTAAATCTTACGTAATTTGAGTTCATAATATATTCTGAACCATTGTACCTGCGTAGTACAAAAAGGACGCACAGTCGGAGAGGAGATTGCAACAACTATCTTTTTAACTGCTAACATTGAACTGGCTTCCTTTCGCCAGTCCTCCTCTCACTAACCCAATGTCACACTTAACACGCCCCCCAACAGGGGGCCTTGGGCTTAAAAGCACAGGGGATCGTAACACCACCCCTGGACAAATGTTCAAAACTCTGAATCAGCACTCTTCGACCCAGCGGCTTCCTTGTTACTTGTTGGGGTCTGGTGCCCATTTCACTGGTGCCACTACCTCCTAGCGGGTTACCCAACAGTCCACCTCGAGCTGCACCTCCACTGGGCGGGACCCAAAGGTTGTCCCGAGGCTCCCGGTGCTGCAGATCTGGTTCTAGTTCCGGCGGAGGTGATTCACAGTCCTCTCTCTCGACCAGGTGTTTGAACAAAGAGCTGTTTCTCGTGATCTCCTTGTCTTCGACCAACCTAATCCTCCTCTGGCTTTATGGTCTATTGTAGAACCTCTCCACTCATTTGCCCACATTTTACCTTTGATAGTACTGGGACAAGGAAGGGGCGACCCTGGTGGCGTGGGCGATTTCGGGGGATCTTGGGCAAAACCAGGACTTTCGGGAGAGGCTTAGAAATTCATCAGAGAATCCTGGGCTCCCAAAACCAAGAAGGCCTACAGAGGTGCTTGGGATAAGTGGAGTAAATGGTGCATGGAGAGGGAAATACATCCTGTTCAAACAGATGTAGTCGATGTGGTGAAATTCCTGGTCAATCAGGCAGCTCAGGGTAGAGTATACTGGACTATTTACACATATCGTTCAGCGATTTCGGTAGGGCATGAAAACGTAGAAAGTCACCCCTTGGGCGAACATCCACTGGCGTGTAGAGTACTCAAAGGAATAAAAAGTATGATACCACCGGCTCTGAGATATCACCGTCTTTGGGACGTTAGTGGGGTGTTGAGATTGTTTGAGTCCTGGCCGGATAATGGCGTTCTGTCCAGGAAGGCTCTGTGGGCTAATCTGACTACCCTGCTCTGCTTAATATCGTGCAAAAGGGTCTCGGACATCAGGGCTCAGGAAGTGGACTGGAAATTGTTTTCGCCGACAAGCGTTCCCTTTCATATAACAAAGAGAACTAACACAGGGATCAGGACAGTCGATTATGCAGCATTTCCAGAAGGGCCCAAATTATGTCCAGTCAGTGGTTTGAAGCTGTATGAAAGTAACTCAACACAGTTCAGGTCCACAGTGGAATCACAATTGTGATAAGGAAACCCTTTATGGCAGTTTGGACAGCTACCTTGGCAAGATGGGTGAAGTGGTGCATGAGCCAAGCTGGCGTAGGTACAAGTCATTTCGGAGCACATTCGGTTAGGGGTGCCATGGCATCCACAGCATTCAGAATGGGGGCATGCCTAGCGGACATTTTGAAGGCAGGGGTTTGGTCCAACAAGTCGACTTTTAAGAACTTTTATTTTAGACCAATCGGCCAGGTGACTACGTTGATAGTGAGTAAGCTTGGAACAAGCATAATCCGAGCCGACCCGTCTTGACATAGAATACTGATTTTCAATACATTTGTAATAGAAAGTCATGATTCTATTAAAGATACTGAGGCAAAGGATTATCCCACCCTATCAATTGCGTAAATAGACTGGAATGACTGTGATCGGAATTACTGATTATAAGGAAGTTTGGAATTTAATTTCTGACATGTTCTTTTGCGATTGCCCACCCAGTTTATAGTGGAGTTTTTCATTGGTGCTGTTTGTGAATTGGTAGGTACAGAACCCAAGACGTCAAGTACATGAGGAGTAAAAGAGACGTGGTGGAGGTTTCCAGCGTTAACTGGTTGGGACGCAGTTATGGATCAGCGAAAGAAAGAGGCCGAAGGAAGGCAGACGATGTTATACTGGACTTTAGTGTATGATTGGTTACAAGAAGTCACATAAAAGAAGAACCAATTAAATACAAACTCATATATCGCTAAAATTCATGGGATTTGTAGTTTTAGCTGTTTCTTTTTATGGTTGTGTTTTTTAAAGTTGTTGGCTGCTCGAGAAGTAAAGAGTTGAGCATAATCTTTCGCCTCCATGACTTTAATAGAATCATGTCTTTCTATTACGAATGCATTGAAAATCTGTATTTATTGTGTAATTTGTGCAGATTTCAAGCCATCCCGCAAAAAACATAGTGGTATTTCAGTCCTGCGTTTTCATAGTGTTTACAAGCCTGTCACTTACCTGCCTTGTCTCCACTATTACTCTATCCCCCCAACCCCCAATCCACCCATTACTCTCCAAACATTCACCTGTCGGTCTAACATTTGTAAACAATACAAGATAGAAAAGCATACTTATTCTGACATTAAGTGTTTAAAACAATGCACCTTCAAACACTGACTACATTTAATAAAAATTGCAATAACATATTTGATATTAAGCTGTGGTGGATATATAGATGATCTGCTGTGTATTTCTGCGATTTTTTAAATACGAAAACTTTCACATTACAACAAAAAAAAGCCACTTAGAAATGCGGGGGGTTCAACCCGCGACCTCATTGCCACAAGTCATGCCCTCCACCTCCGAGCAACATCCGCGAAGCACAATAGTGCCTTCCTGAATAAAGGATTAATGCATGATCCGTGGAACCAGGCTACGTAGCTCTCTGTGTTTAACCCATTCCTTTTTTGCTCATTTCACCCACACTGGAATCGTGGCTTGTAAGGTATGTATTACAATACAACAAACATTGGGATTGCTTGGTTCTTTCTCAGTCGCTCTTTTCCCAGTACATAAATGCAGAATGCTAACTCTTTTACGCGGGACCGAGCCTCATCCTTTGAAACCCCAGGCAGCCTGCCTGCACTAGGAACGTGTTTTTTCTGTTTAATCTGCGATGTTTTTCATGAAATAAGCATACAAAATAACGTGTTTGTATTTATAGGGGGTACTTCATTTCCAGAGAACAGGGTTTTTTTTATCAATTGGAGCCCAGCTGTATTTCTGCACGAGTTACTGGCGACCTCCCTACACATAATACAAAATGGCTGCCACGTCCACAGGAAACACATCATGTCTCTTCTGATTCTCTCGGTACTTCTACTACCCCAGCACCCCTCCCTCCACGTAAAGCACCCTGTTCTGTTGGTATAAGAATTTGGTAATTCTTAAAATGCTACCAAAAAAAAAATGTCCTTTGAGCCGGATTTGAACCAGCGACCTAAGGATATCTGAATTTCCACTACAGTCCTCCGCTCTACCAACTGAGCTATCGAAGGCTCCTGGCTTTGTACACTATCAATAGCATATTTTTGTTTCTCATCACAGAATGTTGTTCCTTCTGTTTTATAAATCTATTTCTCAAAGCAATATACAGTAAAATGTACCTCTAAACAAACCCCTGGCCCTTTCTATATTTGGTAAGTGAAAAAGGGAAACATTTTAAGAGAAAATTGAGAGTGAAAGTGACTAAGATACATCCTGCAAATATAGCTGTATACTGCTGTCTTCGGATTTCTTGTATTGCCTATGTTTCTATTAAAATGGCATAATGAAGTAACAGTTGATACAGATGGTGCTTAATAGCCGCCGATTAACAGACTCGCCGGCCAGCAAGCTGCTGAAACACTAAATGCCCACTGCAAAGCTATACAATGTTGAATGTAAATCTTACGTAATTTGAGTTCATAATATATTCTGAACCATTGTACCTGCGTAGTACAAAAAGGACGCACAGTCGGAGAGGAGATTGCAACAACTATCTTTTTAACTGCTAACATTGAACTGGCTTCCTTTCGCCAGTCCTCCTCTCACTAACCCAATGTCACACTTAACATGCCCCCCAACAGGGGGCCTTGGGCTTAAAAGCACAGGGGATCGTAACACCACCCCTGGACAAATGTTCAAAACTCTGAATCAGCACTCTTCGACCCAGCGGCTTCCTTGTTACTTGTTGGGGTCTGGTGCCCATTTCACTGGTGCCACTACCTCCTAGCGGGTTACCCAACAGTCCACCTCGAGCTGCACCTCCACTGGGTGGGACCCAAAGGTTGTCCCGAGGCTCCCGGTGCTGCAGATCTGGTTCTAGTTCCGGCGGAGGTGATTCACAGTCCTCTCTCTCGACCAGGTGTTTGAACAAAGAGCTGTTTCTCGTGATCTCCTTGTCTTCGACCAACCTAATCCTCCTCTGGCTTTATGGTCTATTGTAGAACCTCTCCACTCATTTGCCCACATTTTACCTTTGATAGTACTGGGACAAGGAAGGGGCGACCCTGGTGGCGTGGGCGATTTCGGGGGATCTTGGGCAAAACCAGGACTTTCGGGAGAGGCTTAGAAATTCATCAGAGAATCCTGGGCTCCCAAAACCAAGAAGGCCTACAGAGGTGCTTGGGATAAGTGGAGTAAATGGTGCATGGAGAGGGAAATACATCCTGTTCAAACAGATGTAGTCGATGTGGTGAAATTCCTGGTCAATCAGGCAGCTCAGGGTAGATTATACTGGACTATTTACACATATCGTTCAGCGATTTTGGTAGGGCATGAAAACGTAGAAAGTCACCCCTTGGGCGAACATCCACTGGCGTGTAGAGTACTCAAAGGAATAAAAAGTATGATACCACCGGCTCTGAGATATCACCGTCTTTGGGACGTTAGTGGGGTGTTGAGATTGTTTGAGTCCTGGCCGGATAATGGCGGTCTGTCCAGGAAGGCTCTGTGGGCTAATCTGACTACCCTGCTCTGCTTAATATCGTGCAAAAGGGTCTCGGACATCAGGGCTCAGGAAGTGGACTGGAAATTGTTTTCGCCGACAGGCGTTCCCTTTCATATAACAAAGAGAACTAACACAGGGATCAGGACAGTCGATTATGCAGCATTTCCAGAAGGGCCCAAATTATGTCCAGTCAGTGGTTTGAAGCTGTATGAAAGTAACTCAACACAGTTCAGGTCCACAGTGGAATCACAATTGTGATAAGGAAACCCTTTATGGCAGTTTGGACAGCTACCTTGGCAAGATGGGTGAAGTGGTGCATGAGCCAAGCTGGCGTAGGTACAAGTCATTTCGGAGCACATTCGGTTAGGGGTGCCATGGCATCCACAGCATTCAGAATGGGGGCATGCCTAGCGGACATTTTGAAGGCAGGGGTTTGGTCCAACAAGTCGACTTTTAAGAACTTTTATTTTAGACCAATCGGCCAGGTGACTACGTTGGTAGTGAGTAAGCTTGGAACAAGCATAATCCGAGCCTACCCGTCTTGACATAGAATACTGATTTTCAATACATTTGTAATAGAAAGTCATGATTCTATTAAAGATACTGAGGCAAAGGATTATCCCACCCTATCAATTGCGTAAATAGACTGGAATGACTGTGATCGGAATTACTGATTATAAGGAAGTTTGGAATTTAATTTCTGACATGTTCTTTTGCGATTGCCCACCCAGTTTATAGTGGAGTTTTTCATTGGTGCTGTTTGTGAATTGGCAGGTACAGAACCCAAGACGTCAAGTACATGAAGAGTAAAAGAGACGTGGTGGAGGTTTCCAGCGTTAACTGGTTGGGACGCAGTTATGGATCAGCGAAAGAAAGAGGCCGAAGGAAGGCAGACGATGTTATACTGGACTTTAGTGTATGATTGGTTACAAGATGTCACATAAAAGAAGAACCAATTAAATACAAACTCATATATCGCTAAAATTCATGGGATTTGTAGTTTTAGCTGTTTCTTTTTATGGTTGTGTTTTTTAAAGTTGTTGGCTGCTCGAGAAGTAAAGAGTTGAGCATAATCTTTCGCCTCCATGACTTTAATAGAATCATGTCTTTCTATTACGAATGCATTGAAAATCTGTATTTATTGTGTAATTTGTGCAGATTTCAAGCCATCCCGCAAAAAACATAGTGGTATTTCAGTCCCGCGTTTTCATAGTGTTTACAAGCCTGTCACTTACCTGCCATGACTCCACTATTACTCTATCCCCCCAACCCCCGATCCACCCATTACTCTCCAAACATTCACCTGTCGGTCTAACATTTGTAAACAATACAAGATAGAAAAGCATACTTATTCTGACATCAAGTGTTTAAAACAATGCACCTTCAAACACTGACTACATTTAATAAAAATTGCAATAACATATTTGATATTAAGCTCTGGTGGATATATAGATGATCTGCTGTGTATTTCTGCGATTTTTTAAATACGAAAACTTTCACATTACAAAAAAAAAAGCCACTTAGAAATGCGGGGGGTTCAACCCGCGACCTCATTGCCACAAGTCATGCCCTCCACCTCCGAGCAACATCCGCGAAGCACAATAGTGCCTTCCTGAATAAAGGATTAATGCATGATCCGTGGAACCAGGCTACGTAGCTCTCTGTGTTTAACCCATTCCTTTTTTGCTCATTTCACCCACACTGGAATCGTGGCTTGTAAGGTATGTATTACAATACAACAAACATTGGGATTGCTTGGTTCTTTCTCAGTCGCTCTTTTCCCAGTACATAAATGCAGAATGCTAACTCTTTTACGCGGGACCGAGCCTCATCCTTTGAAACCCCAGGCAGCCTGCCTGCGCTAGGAACGTGTTTTTTCTGTTTAATCTGCGATGTTTTTCATGAAATAAGCATACAAAATAACGTGTTTGTATTTATAGGGGGTACTTCATTTCCAGAGAACAGGGTTTTTTTTATCAATTGGAGCCCAGCTGTATTTCTGCACGAGTTACTGGCGACGTCCCTACACATAATACAAAATGGCTGCCACGTCCACAGGAAACACATCATGTCTCTTCTGATTCTCTCGGTACTTCTACTACCCCAGCACCCCTCTCTCCACGTAAAGCACCCTGTTCTGTTGGTATAAGAATTTGGTAATTCTTAAAATGCTACCAAAAATAAAATGTCCTTCGAGCCGGATTTGAACCAGCGACCTAGGGATATCTGAATTTCCACTACAGTCCTCCGCTCTACCAACTGAGCTATCGAAGGCTCCTTGCTTTGTACACTTTCAATAGCATATTTTTGTATCTCATCAGAGAATGTTGTTCCTTCTGTTTTATAAATCTATTTCTCAAAGCAATATACAGTAAAATGTACCTCTAAACAAATCCCTGGCCCTTTCTATATTTGGTAAGTGAAAAAGGGAAACATTTTAAGAGAAAATTGAGAGTGAAAGTGACTAAGATACATCCTGCAAATATAGCTGTATACTGCTGTCTTCGGATTTCTTATATTGCCTATGTTTCTATTAAAATGGCATAATGATGTAACAGTTGATACAGATGGGGCTTAATAGCCGCCGATTAACAGACTTGCCAGCCAGAAAGCTGCTGAAACACTAAATGCCCACTGCAAAGCTATACAATGTTGAATGTAAATCTTACGTAATTTGAGTTCATAATATATTCTGAACCATTGTACCTGCGTAGTACAAAAAGGACGCACAGTCGGAGAGGAGATTGCAACAACTATCTTTTTAACTGCTAACATTGAACTGGCTTCCTTTCGCCAGTCCTCCTCTCACTAACCCAATGTCACACTTAACACGCCCCCAACAGGGGGCCTTGGGCTTAAAAGCACAGGGGATCGTAACACCACCCCTGGACAAATGTTCAAAACTCTTAATCAGCACTCTTCGACCCAGCGGCTTCCTTGTTACTTGTTGGGGTCTGGTGCCCATTTCACTGGTGCCACTACCTCCTAGCGGGTTACCCAACAGTTCACCTCGAGCTGCACCTCCACTGGGCGGGACCCAAAGGTTGTCCCGAGGCTCCCGGTGCTGCAGATCTGGTTCTAGTTCCGGCGGAGGTGATTCACAGTCCTCTCTCTCGACCAGGTGTTTGAACAAAGAGCTGTTTCTCGTGATCTCCTTGTCTTCGACCAACCTAATCCTCCTCTGGCTTTATGGTCTATTGTAGAACCTCTCCACTCATTTGCCCACATTTTACCTTTGATAGTACTGGGACATGGAAGGGGCGACCCTGGTGGCGTGGGCGATTTCGGGGGATCTTGGGCAAAACCAGGACTTTCGGGAGAGGCTTAGAAATTCATCAGAGAATCCTGGGCTCCCAAAACCAAGAAGGCCTACAGAGGTGCTTGGGATAAGTGGAGTAAATGGTGCATGGAGAGGGAAATACATCCTGTTCAAACAGATGTAGTCGATGTGGTGAAATTCCTGGTCAATCAGGCAGCTCAGGGTAGAGTATACTGGACTATTTACACATATCGTTCAGCGATTTCGGTAGGGCATGAAAACGTAGAAAGTCACCCCTTGGGCGAACATCCACTGGCGTGTAGAGTACTCAAAGGAATAAAAAGTATGATACCACCGGCTCTGAGATATCACCGTTTTTGGGACGTTAGTGGGGTGTTGAGATTGTTTGAGTCCTGGCCGGATAATGGCGGTCTGTCCAGGAAGGCTCTGTGGGCTAATCTGACTACCCTGCTCTGCTTAATATCGTGCAAAAGGGTCTCGGACATCAGGGCTCAGGAAGTGGACTGGAAATTGTTTTCGCCGACAGGCGTTCCCTTTCATATAACAAAGAGAACTAACACAGGGATCAGGACAGTCGATTATGCAGCATTTCCAGAAGGGCCCAAATTATGTCCTGTCAGTGGTTTGAAGCTGTATGAAAGTAACTCAACACAGTTCAGGTCCACAGTGGAATCACAATTGTGATAAGGAAACCCTTTATGGCAGTTTGGACAGCTACCTTGGCAAGATGGGTGAAGTGGTGCAAGAGCCAAGCTGGCGTAGGTACAAGTCATTTCGGAGCACATTCGGTTAGGGGTGCCATGGCATCCACAGCATTCAGAATGGGGGCATGCCTAGCGGACATTTTGAAGGCAGGGGTTTGGTCCAACAAGTCGACTTTTAAGAACTTTTATTTTAGACCAATCGGCCAGGTGACTACGTTGGTAGTGAGTAAGCTTGGAACAAGCATAATCCGAGCCTACCCGTCTTGACATAGAATACTGATTTTCAATACATTTGTAATAGAAAGTCATGATTCTATTAAAGATACTAAGGCAAAGGATTATCCCACCCTATCAATTGCGTAAATAGACTGGAATGACTGTGATCGGAATTACTGATTATAAGGAAGTTTGGAATTTAATTTCTGACATGTTCTTTTGCGATTGCCCACCCAGTTTATAGTGGAGTTTTTCATTGGTGCTGTTTGTGAATTGGCAGGTACAGAACCCAAGACGTCAAGTACATGAGGAGTAAAAGAGACGTGGTGGAGGTTTCCAGCGTTAACTGGTTGGGACGCAGTTATGTATCAGCGAATGAAAGAGGCCGAAGGAAGGCAGACGATGTTATACTGGACTTTAGTGTATGATTGGTTACAAGAAGTCACATAAAAGAAGAACCAATTAAATACAAACTCATATATCGCTAAAATTCATGGGATTTGTAGTTTTAGCTGTTTCTTTTTATGGTTGTGTTTTTTAAAGTTGTTGGCTGCTCGAGAAGTAAAGAGTTGAGCATAATCTTTCGCCTCCATGACTTTAATAGAATCATGTCTTTCTATTACGAATGCATTGAAAATCTGTATTTATTGTGTAATTTGTGCAGATTTCAAGCCATCCCGCAAAAAACATAGTGGTATTTCAGTCCCGCGTTTTCATAGTGTTTACAAGCCTGTCACTTACCTGCCATGACTGCACTATTACTCTATCCCCCCAACCCCCAATCCACCCATTACTCTCCAAACATTCACCTGTCTGTCTAACATTTGTAAACAATACAAGATAGAAAAGCATACTTATTCTGACATCAAGTGTTTAAAACAATGCACCTTCAAACACTGACTACATTTAATAAAAATTGCAATAACATATTTGATATTAAGCTGTGGTGGATATATAGATGATCTGCTGTGTATTTCTGCGATTTTTTAAATACGAAAACTTTCACATTACAAAAAAAAAAGCCACTTAGAAATGCGGGGGGTTCAACCCGCGACCTCATTGCCACAAGTCATGCCCTCCACCTCCGAGCAACATCCGCGAAGCACAATAGTGCCTTCCTGAATAAAGGATTAATGCATGATCCGTGGAACCAGGCTACGTAGCTCTCTGTGTTTAACCCATTCCTTTTTTGCTCATTTCACCCACACTGGAATCGTGGCTTGTAAGGTATGTATTACAATACAACAAACATTGGGATTGCTTGGTTCTTTCTCAGTCGCTCTTTTCCCAGTACATAAATGCAGAATGCTAACTCTTTTACGCGGGACCGAGCCTCATCCTTTGAAACCCCAGGCAGCCTGCCTGCGCTGGGAACGTGTTCTTTCTGTTTAATCTGCGATGTTTTTCATGAAATAAGCATACAAAATAACGTGTTTGTATTTATAGGGGGTACTTCATTTCCAGAGAACAGGGTTTTTTTTATCAATAGGAGCCCAGCTGTATTTCTGCACGAGTTACTGGCGACCTCCCTACACATAATACAAAATGGCTGCCACGTCCACAGGAAACACATCATGTCTCTTCTGATTCTCTCGGTACTTCTACTACCCCAGGACCCCTCCCTCCACGTAAAGCACCCTGTTCTGTTGGTATAAGAATTTGGTAATTCTTAAAATGCTACCAAAAATAAAATGTCCTTCGAGCCAGATTTGAATCAGGGACCTAAGGATATCTGAATTTCCACTACAGTCCTCCGCTCTACCAACTGAGCTATCGAAGGCTCCTTGCTTTGTACGCTATCAATAGCATATTTTTGTATCTCATCACAGAATGTTGTTCCTTCTGTTTTATAAATCTATTTCTCAAAGCAATATACAGTAAAATGTACCTCTAAACAAATCCCTGGCCCTTTCTATATTTGGTAAGTGAAAAAGGGAAACATTTTAAGAGAAAATTGAGAGTGAAAGTGACTAAGATACATCCTGCAAATATAGCTGTATACTGCTGTCTTCGGATTTCTTGTATTGCCTATGTTTCTATTAAAATGGCATAATGAAGTAACAGTTGATACAGATGGGGCTTAATAGCCGCCGATTAACAGACTCGCCAGCCAGCAAGCTGCTGAAACACTAAATGCCCACTGCAAAGCTATACAATGTTGAATGTAAATCTTACGTAATTTGAGTTCATAATATATTCTGAACCATTGTACCTGCGTAGTACAAAAAGGACGCACAGTCGGAGAGGAGATTGCAACAACTATCTTTTTAACTGCTAACATTGAACTGGCTTCCTTTCGCCAGTCCTCCTCTCACTAACCCAATGTCACACTTAACACGCCCCCAACAGGGGGCCTTGGGCTTAAAAGCACAGGGGATCGTAACACCACCCCTGGACAAATGTCCAAAACTCTGAATCAGCATTCTTCGACCCAGCGGCTTCCTTGTTACTTGTTGGGGTCTGGTGCCCATTTCATTGGTGCCACTACCTCCTAGCGGGTTACCCAACAGTCCACCTCGAGCTGCACCTCCACTGGGCGGGACCCAAAGGTTGTCCCGAGGCTCCCGGTGCTGCAGATCTGGTTCTAGTTCCGGCGGAGGTGATTCACAGTCCTCTCTCTCGACCAGGTGTTTGAACAAAGAGCTGTTTCTCGTGATCTCCTTGTCTTCGACCAACCTAATCCTCCTCTGGCTTTATGGTCTATTGTAGAACCTCTCCACTCATTTGCCCACATTTTACCTTTGATAGTACTGGGACAAGGAAGGGGCGACCCTGGTGGCGTGGGCGATTTCGGGGGATCTTGGGCAAAACCAGGACTTTCGGGAGAGGCTTAGAAATTCATCAGAGAATCCTGGGCTCCCAAAACCAAGAAGGCCTACAGAGGTGCTTGGGATAAGTGGAGTAAATGGTGCATGGAGAGGGAAATACATCCTGTTCAAACAGATGTAGTCGATGTGGTGAAATTCCTGGTCAATCAGGCAGCTCAGGGTAGAGTATACTGGACTATTTACACATATCGTTCAGCGATTTCGGTAGGGCATGAAAACGTAGAAAGTCACCCCTTGGGCGAACATCCACTGGCGTGTAGAGTACTCAAAGGAATAAAAAGTATGATACCATCGGCTCTGAGATATCACCGTCTTTGGGACGTTAGTGGGGTGTTGAGATTGTTTGAGTCCTGGCCGGATAATGGCGGTCTGTCCAGGAAGGCTCTGTGGGCTAATCTGACTACCCTGCTCTGCTTAATATCGTGCAAAAGGGTCTCGGACATCAGGGCTCAGGAAGTGGACTGGAAATTGTTTTCGCCGACAGGCGTTCCCTTTCATATAACAAAGAGAACTAACACAGGGATCAGGACAGTCGATTATGCAGCATTTCCAGAAGGGCCCAAATTATGTCCAGTCAGTGGTTTGAAGCTGTATGAAAGTAACTCAACACAGTTCAGGTCCACAGTGGAATCACAATTGTGATAAGGAAACCCTTTATGGCAGTTTGGACAGCTACCTTGGCAAGATGGGTGAAGTGGTGCATGAGCCAAGCTGGCGTAGGTACAAGTCATTTCGGAGCACATTGGGTTAGGGGTGCCATGGCATCCACAGCATTCAGAATGGGGGCATGCCTAGCGGACATTTTGAAGGCAGGGGTTTGGTCCAACAAGTCGACTTTTAAGAACTTTTATTTTAGACCAATCGGCCAGGTGACTACGTTGGTAGTGAGTAAGCTTGGAACAAGCATAATCCGAGCCTACCCGTCTTGACATAGAATACTGATTTTCAATACATTTGTAATAGAAAGTCATGATTCTATTAAAGATACTGAGGCAAAGGATTATCCCACCCTATCAATTGCGTAAATAGACTGGAATGACTGTGATCGGAATTACTGATTATAAGGAATTTGGAATTTAATTTCTGACATGTTCTTTTGCGATTGCCCACCCAGTTTATAGTGGAGTTTTTCATTGGTGCTGTTTGTGAATTGGCAGGTACAGAACCCAAGACGTCAAGTACATGAGGAGTAAAAGAGACGTGGTGGAGGTTTCCAGCGTTAACTGGTTGGGACGCAGTTATGGATCAGCGAAAGAAAGAGGCCGAAGGAAGGCAGACGATGTTATACTGGACTTTAGTGTATGATTGGTTACAAGAAGTCACATAAAAGAAGAACCAATTAAATACAAACTCATATATCGCTAAAATTCATGGGATTTGTAGTTTTAGCTGTTTCTTTTTATGGTTGTGTTTTTTAAAGTTGTTGGCTGCTCGAGAAGTAAAGAGTTGAGCATAATCTTTCGCCTCCATGACTTTAATAGAATCATGTCTTTCTATTACGAATGCATTGAAAATCTGTATTTATTGTGTAATTTGTGCAGATTTCAAGCCATCCCGCAAAAAACATAGCGGTATTTCAGTCCCGCGTTTTCATAGTGTTTACAAGCCTGTCACTTACCTGCCATGACTCCACTATTACTCTATCCCCCCAACCCCCAATCCACCCATTACTCTCCAAACATTCACCTGTCGGTCTAACATTTGTAAACAATACAAGATAGAAAAGCATACTTATTCTGACATCAAGTGTTTAAAACAATGCACCTTCAAACACTGACTACATTTAATAAAAATTGCAATAACATATTTGATATTAAGCTGTGGTGGATATATAGATGATCTGCTGTGTATTTCTGCGATTTTTTAAATACGAAAACTTTCACATTACAAAAAAAAAAGCCACTTAGAAATGCGGGGGGTTCAACCCGCGACCTCATTGCCACAAGTCATGCCCTCCACCTCCGAGCAACATCCGCGAAGCACAATAGTGCCTTCCTGAATAAAGGATTAATGCATGATCCGTGGAACCAGGCTACGTAGCTCTCTGTGTTTAACCCATTCCTTTTTTGCTCATTTCACCCACACTGGAATCGTGGCTTGTAAGGTATGTATTACAATACAACAAACATTGGGATTGCTTGGTTCTTTCTCAGTCGCTCTTTTCCCAGTACATAAATGCAGAATGCTAACTCTTTTACGCGGGACCGAGCCTCATCCTTTGAAACCCCAGGCAGCCTGCCTGCGCTAGGAACGTGTTTTTTCTGTTTAATCTGCGATGTTTTTCATGAAATAAGCATACAAAATAACGTGTTTGTATTTATAGGGGGTACTTCATTTCCAGAGAACAGGGTTTTTTTTATCAATTGGAGCCCAGCTGTATTTCTGCACGAGTTACTGGCGACGTCCCTACACATAATACAAAATGGCTGCCACGTCCACAGGAAACACATCATGTCTCTTCTGATTCTCTCGGTACTTCTACTACCCCAGCACCCCTCCCTCCACGTAAAGCACCCTGTTCTGTTGGTATAAGAATTTGGTAATTCTTAAAATGCTACCAAAAATAAAATGTCCTTCGAGCCGGATTTGAACCAGCGACCTAAGGATATCTGAATTTCCACTACAGTCCTCCGCTCTACCAACTGAGCTATCGAAAGCTCCTTGCTTTGTACACTATCAATAGCATATTTTTGTATCTCATCACAGAATGTTGTTCCTTCTGTTTTATAAATCTATTTCTCAAAGCAATATACAGTAAAATGTACCTCTAAACAAATCCCTGGCCCTTTCTATATTTGGTAAGTGAAAAAGGGAAACATTTTAAGAGAAAATTGAGAGTGAAAGTGACTAAGATACATCCTGCAAATATAGCTGTATACTGCTGTCTTCGGATTTCTTATATTGCCTATGTTTCTATTAAAATGGCATAATGATGTAACAGTTGATACAGATGGTGCTTAATAGCCGCCGATTAACAGACTTGCCAGCCAGCAAGCTGCTGAAACACTAAATGCCCACTGCAAAGCTATACAATGTTGAATGTAAATCTTACGTAATTTGAGTTCATAATATATTCTGAACCATTGTACCTGCGTAGTACAAAAAGGACGCACAGTCGGAGAGGAGATTGCAACAACTATCTTTTTAACTGCTAACATTGAACTGGCTTCCTTTCGCCAGTCCTCCTCTCACTAACCCAATGTCACACTTAACACGCCCCCAACAGGGGGCCTTGGGCTTAAAAGCACAGGGGATCGTAACACCACCCCTGGACAAATGTTCAAAACTCTGAATCAGCACTCTTCGACCCAGCGGCTTCCTTGTTACTTGTTGGGGTCTGGTGCCCATTTCACTGGTGCCACTACCTCCTAGCGGGTTACCCAACAGTCCACCTCGAGCTGCACCTCCACTGGGCGGGACCCAAAGGTTGTCCCGAGGCTCCCGGTGCTGCAGATCTGGTTCTAGTTCCGGCGGAGGTGATTCACAGTCCTCTCTCTCGACCAGGTGTTTGAACAAAGAGCTGTTTCTCGTGATCTCCTTGTCTTCGACCAACCTAATCCTCCTCTGGCTTTATGGTCTATTGTAGAACCTCTCCACTCATTTGCCCACATTTTACCTTTGATAGTACTGGGACAAGGAAGGGGCGACCCTGGTGGCGTGGGCGATTTCGGGGGATCTTGGGCAAAACCAGGACTTTCGGGAGAGGCTTAGAAATTCATCAGAGAATCCTGGGCTCCCAAAACCAAGAAGGCCTACAGAGGTGCTTGGGATAAGTGGAGTAAATGGTGCATGGAGAGGGAAATACATCCTGTTCAAACAGATGTAGTCGATGTGGTGAAATTCCTGGTCAATCAGGCAGCTCAGGGTAGAGTATACTGGACTATTTACACATATCGTTCAGCGATTTCGGTAGGGCATGAAAAGGTAGAAAGTCACCCCTTGGGCGAACATCCACTGGCGTGTAGAGTACTCAAAGGAATAAAAAGTATGATACCACCGGCTCTGAGATATCACCGTCTTTGGGACGTTAGTGGGGTGTTGAGATTGTTTGAGTCCTGGCCGGATAATGGCGGTCTGTCCAGGAAGGCTCTGTGGGCTAATCTGACTACCCTGCTCTGCTTAATATCGTGCAAAAGGGTCTCGGACATCAGGGCTCAGGAAGTGGACTGGAAATTGTTTTCGCCGACAGGCGTTCCCTTTCATATAACAAAGAGAACTAACACAGGGATCAGGACAGTCGATTATGCAGCATTTCCAGAAGGGCCCAAATTATGTCCAGTCAGTGGTTTGAAGCTGTATGAAAGTAACTCAACACAGTTCAGGTCCACAGTGGAATCACAATTGTGATAAGGAAACCCTTTATGGCAGTTTGGACAGCTACCTTGGCAAGATGGGTGAAGTGGTGCAAGAGCCAAGCTGGCGTAGGTACAAGTCATTTCGGAGCACATTCGGTTAGGGGTGCCATGGCATCCACAGCATTCAGAATGGGGGCATGCCTAGCGGACATTTTGAAGGCAGGGGTTTGGTCCAACAAGTCGACTTTTAAGAACTTTTATTTTAGACCAATCGGCCAGGTGACTACGTTGGTAGTGAGTAAGCTTGGAACAAGCATAATCCGAGCCTACCCGTCTTGACATAGAATACTGATTTTCAATACATTTGTAATAGAAAGTCATGATTCTATTAAAGATACTGAGGCAAAGGATTATCCCACCCTATCAATTGCGTAAATAGACTGGAATGACTGTGATCGGAATTACTGATTATAAGGAAGTTTGGAATTTAATTTCTGACATGTTCTTTTGCGATTGCCCACCCAGTTTATAGTGGAGTTTTTCATTGGTGCTGTTTGTGAATTGGCAGGTACAGAACCCAAGACGTCAAGTACATGAGGAGTAAAAGAGACTTGGTGGAGTTTTCCAGCGTTAACTGGTTGGGACGCAGTTATGGATCAGCGAAAGAAAGAGGCCGAAGGAAGGCAGACGATGTTATACTGGACTTTAGTGTATGATTGGTTACAAGAAGTCACATAAAAGAAGAACCAATTAAATACAAACTCATATATCGCTAAAATTCATGGGATTTGTAGTTTTAGCTGTTTCTTTTTATGGTTGTGTTTTTTAAAGTTGTTGGCTGCTCGAGAAGTAAAGAGTTGAGCATAATCTTTCGCCTCCATGACTTTAATAGAATCATGTCTTTCTATTACGAATGCATTGAAAATCTGTATTTATTGTGTAATTTGTGCAGATTTCAAGCCATCCCGCAAAAAACATAGTGGTATTTCATTCCTGCGTTTTCATAGTGTTTACAAGCCTGTCACTTACCTGCCATGACTGCACTATTACTCTATCCCCCCAACCCCCAATCCACCCATTACTCTCCAAACATTCACCTGTCGGTCTAACATTTGTAAACAATACAAGATAGAAAAGCATACTTATTCTGACATCAAGTGTTTAAAACAATGCACCTTCAAACACTGACTACATTTAATAAAAATTGCAATAACATATTTGATATTAAGCTGTGGTGGATATATAGATGATCTGCTGTGTATTTCTGCGATTTTTTAAATACGAAAACTTTCACATTACAAAAAAAAAAGCCACTTAGAAATGCGGGGGGTTCAACCCGTGACCTCATTGCCACAAGTCATGCCCTCCACCTCCGAGCAACATCCGCGAAGCACAATAGTGCCTTCCTGAATAAAGGATTAATGCATGATCCGTGGAACCAGGCTACGTAGCTCTCTGTGTTTAACCCATTCCTTTTTTGCTCATTTCACCCACACTGGAATCGTGGCTTGTAAGGTATGTATTACAATACAACAAACATTGGGATTGCTTGGTTCTTTCTCAGTCGCTCTTTTCCCAGTACATAAATGCAGAATGCTAACTCTTTTACGCGGGACCGAGCCTCATCCTTTGAAACCCCAGGCAGCCTGCCTGCGCTGGGAACGTGTTCTTTCTGTTTAATCTGCGATGTTTTTCATGAAATAAGCATACAAAATAACGTGTTTGTATTTATAGGGGGTACTTCATTTCCAGAGAACAGGGTTTTTTTTATCAATAGGAGCCCAGCTGTATTTCTGCACGAGTTACTGGCGACCTCCCTACACATAATACAAAATGGCTGCCACGTCCACAGGAAACACATCATGTCTCTTCTGATTCTCTCGGTACTTCTACTACCCCAGCACCCCTCCCTCCACGTAAAGCACCCTGTTCTGTTGGTATAAGAATTTGGTAATTCTTAAAATGCTACCAAAAAAAAAAATGTCCTTCGAGCCGGATTTGAACCAGCGACCTAAGGATATCTGAATTTCCACTACAGTCCTCCCTCTTCCAACTGAGCTATCGAAGGCTCCTGGCTTTGTATGCTATGAATAGCATATTTTTGTATCTCATCACAGAATGTTGTTCCTTCTGTTTTATAAATCTATTTCTCAAAGCAATATACAGTAAAATGTACCTCTAAACAAATCCCTGGCCCTTTCTATATTTGGTAAGTGAAAAAGGGAAACATTTTAAGAGAAAATTGAGAGTGAAAGTGACTAAGATACATCCTGCAAATATAGCTGTATACTGCTGTCTTCGGATTTCTTGTATTGCCTATGTTTCTATTAAAATGGCATAATGAAGTAACAGTTGATACAGATGGGGCTTAATAGCCGCCGATTAACAGACTCGCCAGCCAGCAAGCTGCTGAAACACTAAATGCCCACTGCAAAGCTATACAATGTTGAATGTAAATCTTACGTAATTTGAGTTCATAATATATTCTGAACCATTGTACCTGCGTAGTACAAAAAGGACGCACAGTCGGAGAGGAGATTGCAACAACTATCTTTTTAACTGCTAACATTGAACTGGCTTCCTTTCGCCAGTCCTCCTCTCACTAACCCAATGTCACACTTAACACGCCCCCAACAGGGGGCCTTGGGCTTAAAAGCACAGGGGATCGTAACACCACCCCTGGACAAATGTTCAAAACTCTGAATCAGCACTCTTCGACCCAGCGGCTTCCTTGTTACTTGTTGGGGTCTGGTGCCCATTTCACTGGTGCCACTACCTCCTAGCGGGTTACCCAACAGTCCACCTCGAGCTGCACCTCCACTGGGCGGGACCCAAAGGTTGTCCCGAGGCTCCCGGTGCTGCAGATCTGGTTCTAGTTCCGGCGGAGGTGATTCACAGTCCTCTCTCTCGACCAGGTGTTTGAACAAAGAGCTGTTTCTCGTGATCTCCTTGTCTTCGACCAACCTAATCCTCCTCTGGCTTTATGGTCTATTGTAGAACCTCTCCACTCATTTGCCCACATTTTACCTTTGATAGTACTGGGACAAGGAAGGGGCGACCCTGGTGGCGTGGGCGATTTCGGGGGATCGTGGGCAAAACCAGGACTTTCGGGAGAGGCTTAGAAATTCATCAGAGAATCCTAGGCTCCCAAAACCAAGAAGGCCTACAGAGGTGCTTGGGATAAGTGGAGTAAATGGTGCATGGAGAGGGAAATACATCCTGTTCAAACAGATGTAGTCGATGTGGTGAAATTCCTGGTCAATCAGGCAGCTCAGGGTAGAGTATACTGGACTATTTACACATATCATTCAGCGATTTCGGCAGGGCATGAAAACGTAGAAAGTCACCCCTTGGGCGAACATCCACTGGCGTGTAGAGTACTCAAAGGAATAAAAAGTATGATACCACCGGCTCTGAGATATCACCGTCTTTGGGACGTTAGTGGGGTGTTGAGATTGTTTGAGTCCTGGCCGGATAATGGCGGTCTGTCCAGGAAGGCTCTGTGGGCTAATCTGACTACCCTGCTCTGCTTAATATCGTGCAAAAGGGTCTCGGACATCAGGGCTCAGGAAGTGGACTGGAAATTGTTTTCGCCGACAGGCGTTCCCTTTCATATAACAAAGAGAACTAACACAGGGATCAGGACAGTCGATTATGAGGCATTTCCAGAAGGGCCCAAATTATGTCCAGTCAGTGGTTTGAAGCTGTATGAAAGTAACTCAACACAGTTCAGGTCCACAGTGGAATCACAATTGTGATAAGGAAACCCTTTATGGCAGTTTGGACAGCTACCTTGGCAAGATGGGTGAAGTGGTGCATGAGCCAAGCTGGCGTAGGTACAAGTCATTTCGGAGCACATTCGGTTAGGGGTGCCATGGCATCCACAGCATTCAGAATGGGGGCATGCCTAGCGGACATTTTGAAGGCAGGGGTTTGGTCCAACAAGTCGACTTTTAAGAACTTTTATTTTAGACCAATCGGCCAGGTGACTACGTTGGTAGTGAGTAAGCTTGGAACAAGCATAATCCGAGCCTACCCGTCTTGACATAGAATACTGATTTTCAATACATTTGTAATAGAAAGTCATGATTCTATTAAAGATACTGAGGCAAAGGATTATCCCACCCTATCAATTGCGTAAATAGACTGGAATGACTGTGATCGGAATTACTGATTATAAGGAAGTTTGGAATTTAATTTCTGACATGTTCTTTTGCGATTGCCCACCCAGTTTATAGTGGAGTTTTTCATTGGTGCTGTTTGTGAATTGGCAGGTACATAACCCAAGACGTCAAGTACATGAGGAGTAAAAGAGACGTGGTGGAGGTTTCCAGCGTTAACTGGTTGGGACGCAGTTATGGATCAGCGAAAGAAAGAGGCCGAAGGAAGGCAGACGATGTTATACTGGACTTTAGTGTATGATTGGTTACAAGAAGTCACATAAAAGAAGAACCAATTAAATACAAACTCATATATCGCTAAAATTCATGGGATTTGTAGTTTTAGCTGTTTCTTTTTATGGTTGTGTTTTTTAAAGTTGTTGGCTGCTCGAGAAGTAAAGAGTTGAGCATAATCTTTCGCCTCCATGACTTTAATAGAATCATGTCTTTCTATTACGAATGCATTGAAAATCTGTATTTATTGTGTAATTGGTGCAGATTTCAAGCCATCCCGCAAAAAACATAGTGGTATTTCAGTCCTGCGTTTTCATAGTGTTTACAAGCCTGTCACTTACCTGCCATGACTCCACTATTACTCTATCCCCCCAACCCCCAATCCACCCATTACTCTCCAAACATTCACCTGTCGGTCTAACATTTGTAAACAATACAAGATAGAAAAGCATACTTATTCTGACATCAAGTGTTTAAAACAATGCACCTTCAAACACTGACTACATTTAATAAAAATTGCAATAACATATTTGATATTAAGCTGTGGTGGATATATAGATGATCTGCTGTGTATTTCTGCGATTTTTTAAATACGAAAACTTTCACATTACAAAAAAAAAAGCCACTTAGAAATGCGGGGGGTTCAACCCGCGACCTCATTGCCACAAGTCATGCCCTCCAACTCCGAGCAACATCCGCGAAGCACAATAGTGCCTTCCTGAATAAAGGATTAATGCATGATCCGTGGAACCAGGCTACGTAGCTCTCTGTGTTTAACCCATTCCTTTTTTGCTCATTTCACCCACACTGGAATCGTGGCTTGTAAGGTATGTATTACAATACAACAAACATTGGGATTGCTTGGTTCTTTCTCAGTCGCTCTTTTCCCAGTACATAAATGCAGAATGCTAACTCTTTTACGCGGGACCGAGCCTCATCCTTTGAAACCCCAGGCAGCCTGCCTGCGCTAGGAACGTGTTTTTTCTGTTTAATCTGCGATGTTTTTCATGAAATAAGCATACAAAATAACGTGTTTGTATTTATAGGGGGTACTTCATTTCCAGAGAACAGGGTTTTTTTTATCAATTGGAGCCCAGCTGTATTTCTGCACGAGTTACTGGCGACGTCCCTACACATAATACAAAATGGCTGCCACGTCCACAGGAAACACATCATGTCTCTTCTGATTCTCTCGGTACTTCTACTACCCCAGCACCCCTCCCTCCACGTAAAGCACCCTGTTCTGTTGGTATAAGAATTTGGTAATTCTTAAAATGCTACCAAAAATAAAATGTCCTTCGAGCCGGATTTGAACCAGCGACCTAAGGATATCTGAATTTCCACTACAGTCCTCCGCTCTACCAACTGAGCTATCGAAGGCTCCTTGCTTTGTCCACTATCAATAGCATATTTTTGTATCTCATCACAGAATGTTGTTCCTTCTGTTTTATAAATCTATTTCTCAAAGCAATATACAGTAAAATGTACCTCTAAACAAATCCCTGGCCCTTTCTATATTTGATAAGTGAAAAAGGGAAACATTTTAAGAGAAAATTGAGAGTGAAAGTGACTAAAATACATCCTGCAAATATAGCTGTATACTGCTGTCTTCGGATTTCTTGTATTGCCTATGTTTCTATTAAAATGGCATAATGAAGTAACAGTTGATACAGGTGGGGCTTAATAGCCGCCGATTAACAGACTCGCCAGCCAGCAAGCTGCTGAAACACTAAATGCCCACTGCAAAGCTATACAATGTTGAATGTAAATCTTACGTAATTTGAGTTCATAATATATTCTGAACCATTGTACCTGCGTAGTACAAAAAGGACGCACAGTCGGAGAGGAGATTGCAACAACTATCTTTTTAACTGCTAACATTGAACTGGCTTCCTTTCGCCAGTCCTCCTCTCACTAACCCAATGTCACACTTAACACGCCCCCCAACAGGGGGCCTTGGGCTTAAAAGCACAGGGGATCGTAACACCACCCCTGGACAAATGTTCAAAACTCTGAATCAGCACTCTTCGACCCAGCGGCTTCCTTGTTACTTGTTGGGGTCTGGTGCCCATTTCACTGGGACCACTACCTCCTAGCGGGTTACCCAACAGTCCACCTCGAGCTGCACCTCCACTGGGCGGGACCCAAAGGTTGTCCCGAGGCTCCCGGTGCTGCAGATCTGGTTCTAGTTCCGGCGGAGGTGATTCACAGTCCTCTCTCTCGACCAGGTGTTTGAACAAAGAGCTGTTTCTCGTGATCTCCTTGTCTTCGACCAACCTAATCCTCCTCTGGCTTTATGGTCTATTGTAGAACCTCTCCACTCATTTGCCCACATTTTACCTTTGATAGTACTGGGACAAGGAAGGGGCGACCCTGGTGGCGTGGGCGATTTCGGGGGATCTTGGGCAAAACCCGGACTTTCGGGAGAGGCTTAGAAATTCATCAAAGAATCCTGGGCTCCCAAAACCAAGAAGGCCTACAGAGGTGCTTGGGATAAGTGGAGTAAATGGTGCATGGAGAGGGAAATACATCCTGTTCAAACAGATGTAGTCGATGTGGTGAAATTCCTGGTCAATCAGGCAGCTCAGGGTAGAGTATACTGGACTATTTACACATATCGTTCAGCGATTTCGGTAGGGCATGAAAACGTGGAATGTCACCCCTTGGGCGAACATCCACTGGCGTGTAGAGTACTCAAAGGAATAAAAAGTATGATACCACCGGCTCTGAGATATTACCGTCTTTGGGACGTTAGTGGGGTGTTGAGATTGTTTGAGTCCTGGCCGGATAATGGCGGTCTGTCCAGGAAGGCTCTGTGGGCTAATCTGACTACCCTGCTCTGCTTAATATCGTGCAAAAGGGTCTCGGACATCAGGGCTCAGGAAATGGACTGGAAATTGTTTTCGCCGACAGGCGTTCCCTTTCATATAACAAAGAGAACTAACACAGGGATCAGGACAGTCGATTATGCAGCATTTCCAGAAGGGCCCAAATTATGTCCAGTCAGTGGTTTGAAGCTGTATGAAAGTAACTCAACACAGTTCAGGTCCACAGTGGAATCACAATTGTGATAAGGAAACCCTTTATGGCAGTTTGGACAGCTACCTTGGCAAGATGGGTGTAGGCATGAGCCAAGCTGGCGTAGGTACAAGTCATTTCGGAGCACATTCGGTTAGGGGTGCCATGGCATCCACAGCATTCAGAATGGGGGCATGCCTAGCGGACATTTTGAAGGCAGGGGTTTGGTCCAACAAGTCGACTTTTAAGAACTTTTATTTTAGACCAATCGGCCAGGTGACTACGTTGGTAGTGAGTAAGCTTGGAACAAGCATAAACCGAGCCTACCCGTCTTGACATAGAATACTGATTTTCAATACATTTGTAATAGAAAGTCATGATTCTATTAAAGATACTGAGGCAAAGGATTATCCCACCCTATCAATTGCGTAAATAGACTGGAATGACTGTGATCGGAATTACTGATTATAAGGAAGTTTGGAATTTAATTTCTGACATGTTCTTTTGCGATTGCCCACCCAGTTTATAGTGGAGTTTTTCATTGGTGCTGTTTGTGAATTGGCAGGTACAGAACCCAAGACGTCAAGTACATGAGGAGTAAAAGAGACGTGGTGGAGGTTTCCAGCGTTAACTGGTTGGGACGCAGTTATGGATCAGCGAAAGAAAGAGGCCGAAGGAAGGCAGACGATGTTATACTGGACTTTAGTGTATGATTGGTTACAAGAAGTCACATAAAAGAAGAACCAATTAAATACAAACTCATATATCGCTAAAATTCATGGGATTTGTAGTTTTAGCTGTTTCTTTTTATGGTTGTGTTTTTTAAAGTTGTTGGCTGCTCGAGAAGTAAAGAGTTGAGCATAATCTTTCGCCTCCATGACTTTAATAGAATCATGTCTTTCTATTACGAATGCATTGAAAATCTGTATTTATTGTGTAATTTGTGCAGATTTCAAGCCATCCAGCAAAAAACATAGTGGTATTTCAGTCCTGCGTTTTCATAGTGTTTACAAGCCTGTCACTTACCTGCCATGACTCCACTATTACTCTATCCCCCCAACCCCCAATCCACCCATTACTCTCCAAACATTCACCTGTCGGTCTAACATTTGTAAACAATACAAGATAGAAAAGCATACTTATTCTGACATCAAGTGTTTAAAACAATGCACCTTCAAACACTGACTACATTTAATAAAAATTGCAATAACATATTTGATATTAAGCTGTGGTGGATATATAGATGATCTGCTGTGTATTTCTGCGATTTTTTAAATACGAAAACTTTCACATTCCAAAAAAAAAAGCCACTTAGAAATGCGGGGGGTTCAACCCGCGACCTCATTGCCACAAGTCATGCCCTCCACCTCCGAGCAACATCCACGATGCATAATAGTGCCTTCCTGAATAAAGGATTAATGCATGATCCGTGGAACCAGGCTACGTAGCTCTCTGTGTTTAACCCATTCCTTTTTTGCTCATTTCACCCACACTGGAATCGTGGCTTGTAAGTTATGTATTACAATACAACAAACATTGGGATTGCTTGGTTCTTTCCCAGTCGCTCTTTTCCCAGTACATAAATGCAGAATGCTAACTCTTTTACGCGGGACCGAGCCTCATCCTTTGAAACCCCAGGCAGCCTGCCTGCGCTGGGAACATGTTTTTTCTGTTTAATCTGCGATGTTTTTCATGAAATAAGCATACAAAATAACGTGTTTGTATTTATAGGGGGTACTTCATTTCCAGAGAACAGGGTTTTTTTTATCAATAGGAGCCCAGCTGTATTTCTGCACGAGTTACTGGCGACCTCCCTACACATAATACAAAATGGCTGCCACGTCCACAGGAAACACATCATGTCTCTTCTGATTCTCTCAGTACTTCTACTACCCCAGCACCCCTCCCTCCACGTAAAGCACCCTGTTCTGTTGGTATAAGAATTTGGTAATTCTTAAAATGCTACCAAAAAAAAAAAAATGTCCTTCGAGCCGGATTTGAACCAGCGACCTAAGGATATCCGAATTTCCACTATAGTCCTCCGCTCTACCAACGGAGCTATCGAAGGCTCCTGGTTTTTAGCGCTATCAATAGCATATTTTTGTATCTCATCACAGAATGTTGTTCCTTCTGTTTTATAAATCTATTTCTCAAAGCAATATACAGTAAAATGTACCTCTAAACAAATCCCTGGCCCTTTCTATATTTGATAAGTGAAAAAGGGAAACATTTTAAGAGAAAATTGAGAGTGAAAGTGACTAAAATACATCCTGCAAATATAGCTGTATACTGCTGTCTTCGGATTTCTTGTATTGCCTATGTTTCTATTAAAATGGCATAATGAAGTAACAGTTGATACAGGTGGGGCTTAATAGCCGCCGATTAACAGACTCGCCAGCCAGCAAGCTGCTGAAACACTAAATGCCCACTGCAAAGCTATACAATGTTGAATGTAAATCTTACGTAATTTGAGTTCATAATATATTCTGAACCATTGTACCTGCGTAGTACAAAAAGGACGCACAGTCGGAGAGGAGATTGCAACAACTATCTTTTTAACTGCTAACATTGAACTGGCTTCCTTTCGCCAGTCCTCCTCTCACTAACCCAATGTCACACTTAACACGCCCCCAACAGGGGGCCTTGGGCTTAAAAGCACAGGGGATCGTAACACCACCCCTGGACAAATGTTCAAAACTCTGAATCAGCACTCTTCGACCCAGCGGCTTCCTTGTTACTTGTTGGGGTCTGGTGCCCATTTCACTGATGCCACTACCTCCTAGCGGGTTACCCAACAGTCCACCTCGAGCTGCACCTCCACTGGGCGGGACCCAAAGGTTGTCCTGAGGCTCCCGGTGCTGCAGATCTGGTTCTAGTTCCGGCGGAGGTGATTCACAGTCCTCTCTCTCGACCAGGTGTTTGAACAAAGAGCTGTTTCTCGTGATCTCCTTGTCTTCGACCAACCTAATCCTCCTCTGGCTTTATGATCTATTGTAGAACCTCTCCACTCATTTGCCCACATTTTACCTTTGATAGTACTGGGACAAGGAAGGGGCGACCCTGGTGGCGTGGGCGATTTCGGGGGATCTTGGGCAAAACCAGGACTTTCAGGAGAGGCTTAGAAATTCATCAGAGAATCCTGGGCTCCCAAAACCAAGAAGGCCTACAGAGGTGCTTGGGATAAGTGGAGTAAATGGTGCATGGAGAGGGAAATACATCCTGTTCAAACAGATGTAGTCGATGTGGTGAAATTCCTGGTCAATCAGGCAGCTCAGGGTAGAGTATACTGGACTATTTACACATATCGTTCAGCGATTTCGGTAGGGCATGAAAACGTAGAAAGTCACCCCTTGGGCGAACATCCACTGGCGTGTAGAGTACTCAAAGGAATAAAAAGTATGATACCACCGGCTCTGAGATATTACCTTCTTTGGGACGTTAGTGGGGTGTTGAGATTGTTTGAGTCCTAGCCGGATAATGGCGGTCTGTCCAGGAAGGCTCTGTGGGCTAATCTGACTACCCTGCTCTGCTTAATATCGTGCAAAAGGGTCTCGGACATCAGGGCTCAGGAAGTGGACTGGAAATTGTTTTCGCCGACAGGCGTTCCCTTTCATATAACAAAGAGAACTAACACAGGGATCAGGACAGTCGATTATGCAGAATTTCCAGAAGGGCCCAAATTATGTCCAGTCAGTGGTTTGAAGCTGTATGAAAGTAACTCAACACAGTTCAGGTCCACAGTGGAATCACAATTGTGATAAGGAAACCCTTTATGGCAGTTTGGACAGCTACCTTGGCAAGATGGGTGAAGTGGTGCATGAGCCAAGCTGGCGTAGGTACAAGTCATTTCGGAGCACATTCGGTTAGGGGTGCCATGGCATCCACAGCATTCAGAATGGGGGCATGCCTAGCGGACATTTTGAAGGCAGGGGTTTGGTCCAACAAGTCGACTTTTAAGAACTTTTATTTTAGACCAATCGGCCAGGTGACTACGTTGGTAGTGAGTAAGCTTGGAACAAGCATAATCCGAGCCTATCCGTCTTGACATAGAATACTGATTTTCAATACATTTGTAATAGAAAGTCATGATTCTATTAAAGATACTGAGGCAAAGGATTATCCCACCCTATCAATTGCGTAAATAGACTGGAATGACTGTGATCGGAATTACTGATTATAAGGAAGTTTGGAATTTAATTTCTGACATGTTCTTTTGCGATTGCCCACCCAGTTTATAGTGGAGTTTTTCATTGGTGCTGTTTGTGAATTGGCAGGTACAGAACCCAAGACGTCAAGTACATGAGGAGTAAAAGAGACGTGGTGGAGGTTTCCAGCGTTAACTGGTTGGGACGCAGTTATGGATCAGCGAAAGAAAGAGGCCGAAGGAAGGCAGACGATGTTATACTGGACTTTAGTGTATGATTGGTTACAAGAAGTCACATAAAAGAAGAACCAATTAAATACAAACTCATATATCGCTAAAATTCATAGGATTTGTAGTTTTAGCTGTTTCTTTTTATGGTTGTGTTTTTTAAAGTTGTTGGCTGCTCGAGAAGTAAAGAGTTGAGCATAATCTTTCGCCTCCATGACTTTAATAGAATCATGTCTTTCTATTACGAATGCATTGAAAATCTGTATTTATTGTGTAATTTGTGCAGATTTCAAGCCATCCCGCAAAAAACATAGTGGTATTTCAGTCCTGCGTTTTCATAGTGTTTACAAGCCTGTCACTTACCTGCCATGACTGCACTATTACTCTATCCCCCCAACCCCCAATCCACCCATTACTCTCCAAACATTCACCTGTCGGTCTAACATTTGTAAACAATACAAGATAGAAAAGCATACTTATTCTGACATCAAGTGTTTAAAACAATGCACCTTCAAACACTGACTACATTTAATAAAAATTGCAATAACATATTTGATATTAAGCTGTGGTGGATATATAGATGATCTGCTGTGTATTTCTGCGATTTTTTAAATACGAAAACTTTCACATTACAAAAAAAAAAGCCACTTAGAAATGCGGGGGGTTCAACCCGCGACCTCATTGCCACAAGTCATGCCCTCCACCTCCGAGCAACATCCGCGAAGCACAATAGTGCCTTCCTGAATAAAGGATTAATGCATGATCCGTGGAACCTGGCTACGTAGCTCTCTGTGTTTAACCCATTCCTTTTTTGCTCATTTCACCCACACTGGAATCGTGGCTTGTAAGGTATGTATTACAATACAACAAACATTGGGATTGCTTGGTTCTTTCTCAGTCGCTCTTTTCCCAGTACATAAATGCAGAATGCTAACTCTTTTACGCGGGACCGAGCCTCATCCTTTGAAACCCCAGGCAGCCTGCCTGCGCTAGGAACGTGTTTTTTCTGTTTAATCTGCGATGTTTTTCATGAAATAAGCATACAAAATAACGTGTTTGTATTTATAGGGGGTACTTCATTTCCAGAGAACAGGGTTTTTTTTATCAATTGGAGCCCAGCTGTATTTCTGCACGAGTTACTGGCGACCTCCCTACACATAATACAAAATGGCTGCCACGTCCACAGGAAACACATCATGTCTCTTCTGATTCTCTCGGTACTTCTACTACCCCAGCACCCCTCCCTCCACGTAAAGCACCCTGTTCTGTTGGTATAAGAATTTGGTAATTCTTAAAATGCTACCAAAAAAAAAATGTCCTTAGAGCCGGATTTGAACCAGCGACCTAAGAATATCTGAATTTGAATTTCCACTACAGTCCTCTGCTCTACCAACTGAGCTATCGAAGGCTCCTGGCTTTGTACACTATCAATAGCATATTTTTGTATCTCATCACAGAATGTTGTTCCTTCTGTTTTATAAATCTATTTCTCAAAGCAATATACAGTAAAATGTACCTCTAAACAAATCCCTGGCCCTTTCTATATTTGGTAAGTGAAAAAGGGAAACATTTTAAGAGAAAATTGAGAGTGAAAGTGACTAAGATACATCCTGCAAATATAGCTGTATACTGCTGTCTTCGGATTTCTTGTATTGCCTATGTTTCTATTAAAATGGCATAATGAAGTAACAGTTGATACAGGTGGGGCTTAATAGCCGCCGATTAACAGACTCGCCGGCCAGCAAGCTGCTGAAACACTAAATGCCCACTGCAAAGCTATACAATGTTGAATGTAAATCTTACGTAATTTGAGTTCATAATATATTCTGAACCATTGTACCTGCGTAGTACAAAAAGGACGCACAGTCGGAGAGGAGATTGCAACAACTATCTTTTTAACTGCTAACATTGAACTGGCTTCCTTTCGCCAGTCCTCCTCTCACTAACCCAATGTCACACTTAACACGCCCCCAACAGGGGGCCTTGGGCTTAAAAGCACAGGGGATCGTAACACCACCCCTGGACAAATGTTCAAAACTCTGAATCAGCACTCTTCGACCCAGCGGCTTCCTTGTTACTTGTTGGGGTCTGGTGCCCATTTCACTGGTGCCACTACCTCCTAGCGGGTTACCCAACAGTCCACCTCGAGCTGCACCTCCACTGGGCGGGACCCAAAGGTTGTCCCGAGGCTCCCGGTGCTGCAGATCTGGTTCTAGTTCCGGCGGAGGTGATTCACAGTCCTCTCTCTCGACCAGGTGTTTGAACAAAGAGCTGTTTCTCGTGATCTCCTTGTCTTCGACCAACCTAATCCTCCTCTGGCTTTATGGTCTATTGTAGAACCTCTCCACTCATTTGCCCACATTTTACCTTTGATAGTACTGGGACAAGGAAGGGGCGACCCTGGTGGCGTGGGCGATTTCGGGGGATCTTGGGCAAAACCAGGACTTTCAGGAGAGGCTTAGAAATTCATCAGAGAATCCTGGGCTCCCAAAACCAAGAAGGCCTACAGAGGTGCTTGGGATAAGTGGAGTAAATGGTGCATGGAGAGGGAAATACATCCTGTTCAAACAGATGTAGTCGATGTGGTGAAATTCCTGGTCAATCAGGCAGCTCAGGGTAGAGTATACTGGACTATTTACACATATCGTTCAGCGATTTCGGTAGGGCATGAAAACGTAGAAAGTCACCCCTTGGGCGAACATCCACTGGCGTGTAGAGTACTCAAAGGAATAAAAAGTATGATACCACCGGCTCTGAGATATTACCATCTTTGGGACGTTAGTGGGGTGTTGAGATTGTTTGAGTTCTAGCCGGATAATGGCGGTCTGTCCAGGAAGGCTCTGTGGGCTAATCTGACTACCCTGCTCTGCTTAATATCGTGCAAAAGGGTCTCGGACATCAGGGCTCAGGAAGTGGACTGGAAATTGTTTTCGCCGACAGGCGTTCCCTTTCATATAACAAAGAGAACTAACACAGGGATCAGGACAGTCGATTATGCAGAATTTCCAGAAGGGCCCAAATTATGTCCAGTCAGTGGTTTGAAGCTGTATGAAAGTAACTCAACACAGTTCAGGTCCACAGTGGAATCACAATTGTGATAAGGAAACCCTTTATGGCAGTTTGGACAGCTACCTTGGCAAGATGGGTGAAGTGGTGCATGAGCCAAGCTGGCGTAGGTACAAGTCATTTCGGAGCACATTCGGTTAGGGGTGCCATGGCATCCACAGCATTCAGAATGGGGGCATGCCTAGCGGACATTTTGAAGGCAGGGGTTTGGTCCAACAAGTCGACTTTTAAGAACTTTTATTTTAGACCAATCGGCCAGGTGACTACGTTGGTAGTGGGTAAGCTTGGAACAAGCATAATCCGAGCCTATCCGTCTTGACATAGAATACTGATTTTCAATACATTTGTAATAGAAAGTCATGATTCTATTAAAGATACTGAGGCAAAGGATTATCCCACCCTATCAATTGCGTAAATAGACTGGAATGACTGTGATCGGAATTACTGATTATAAGGAAGTTTGGAATTTAATTTCTGACATGTTCTTTTGCGATTGCCCACCCAGTTTATAGTGGAGTTTTTCATTGGTGCTGTTTGTGAATTGGCAGGTACAGAACCCAAGACGTCAAGTACATGAGGAGTAAAAGAGACGTGGTGGAGGTTTCCAGCGTTAACTGGTTGGGACGCAGTTATGGATCAGCGAAAGAAAGAGGCCGAAGGAAGGCAGACGATGTTATACTGGACTTTAGTGTATGATTGGTTACAAGAAGTCACATAAAAGAAGAACCAATTAAATACAAACTCATATATCGCTAAAATTCATGGAATTTGTAGTTTTAGCTGTTTCTTTTTATGGTTGTGTTTTTTAAAGTTGTTGGCTGCTCGAGAAGTAAAGAGTTGAGCATAATCTTTCGCCTCCATGACTTTAATAGAATCATGTCTTTCTATTACGAATGCATTGAAAATCTGTATTTATTGTGTAATTTGTGCAGATTTCAAGCCATCCCGCAAAAAACATAGTGGTATTTCAGTCCTGCGTTTTCATAGTGTTTACAAGCCTGTCACTTACCTGCCATGACTGCACTATTACTCTATCCCCCCAACCCCCAATCCACCCATTACTCTCCAAACATTCACCTGTCGGTCTAACATTTGTAAACAATACAAGATAGAAAAGCATACTTATTCTGACATCAAGTGTTTAAAACAATGCACCTTCAAACACTGACTACATTTAATAAAAATTGCAATAACATATTTGATATTAAGCTGTGGTGGATATATAGATGATCTGCTGTGTATTTCTGCGATTTTTTAAATACGAAAACTTTCACATTACAAAAAAAAAAGCCACTTAGAAATGCGGGGGGTTCAACCCGCGACCTCATTGCCACAAGTCATGCCCTCCACCTCCGAGCAACATCCACGATGCATAATAGTGTCTTCCTGAATAAAGGATTAATGCATGATCCGTGGAACCAGGCTACGTAGCTCTCTGTGTTTAACCCATTCCTTTTTTGCTCATTTCACCCACACTGGAATCGTGGCTTATAAGGTATGTATTACAATACAGCAAACATTGGGATTGCTTGGTTCTTTCTCAGTCGCTCTTTTCCCAGTACATAAATGCAGAATGCTAACTCTTTTACGCGGGACCGAGCCTCATCCTTTGAAACCCCAGGCAGCCTGCCTGCGCTAGGAACGTGTTTTTTCTGTTTAATCTGCGATGTTTTTCATGAAATAAGCATACAAAATAACGTGTTTGTATTTATAGGGGGTACTTCATTTCCAGAGAACAGGGTTTTTTTTTATCAATTGGAGCCCAGCTGTATTTCTGCACGAGTTACTGGCGACCTCCCTACACATAATACAAAATGGCTGCCACGTCCACAGGAAACACATCATGTCTCTTCTGATTCTCTCGGTACTTCTACTACCCCAGCACCCCTCCCTCCACGTAAAGCACCCTGTTCTGTTGGTATAAGAATTTGGTAATTCTTAAAATGCTACCAAAAAAAAAATGTCCTTAGAGCCGGATTTGAACCAGCGACCTAAGAATATCTGAATTTGAATTTCCACTACAGTCCTCTGCTCTACCAACTGAGCTATCGAAGGCTCCTGGCTTTGTACACTATCAATAGCATATTTTTGTATCTCATCACAGAATGTTGTTCCTTCTGTTTTATAAATCTATTTCTCAAAGCAATATACAGTAAAATGTACCTCTAAACAAATCCCTGGCCCTTTCTATATTTGGTAAGTGAAAAAGGGAAACATTTTAAGAGAAAATTGAGAGTGAAAGTGACTAAGATACATCCTGCAAATATAGCTGTATACTGCTGTCTTCGGATTTCTTGTATTGCCTATGTTTCTATTAAAATGGCATAATGAAGTAACAGTTGATACAGATGGGGCTTAATAGCCGCCGATTAACAGACTCGCCGGCCAGCAAGCTGCTGAAACACTAAATGCCCACTGCAAAGCTATACAATGTTGAATGTAAATCTTACGTAATTTGAGTTCATAATATATTCTGAACCATTGTACCTGCGTAGTACAAAAAGGACGCACAGTCGGAGAGGAGATTGCAACAACTATCTTTTTAACTGCTAACATTGAACTGGCTTCCTTTCGCCAGTCCTCCTCTCACTAACCCAATGTCACACTTAACACGCCCCCAACAGGGGGCCTTGGGCTTAAAAGCACAGGGGATCGTAACACCACCCCTGGACAAATGTTCAAAACTCTGAATCAGCACTCTTCGACCCAGCGGCTTCCTTGTTACTTGTTGGGGTCTGGTGCCCATTTCACTGGTGCCACTACCTCCTAGCGGGTTACCCAACAGTCCACCTCGAGCTGCACCTCCACTGGGCGGGACCCAAAGGTTGTCCCGAGGCTCCCGGTGCTGCAGATCTGGTTCTAGTCCGGCGGAGGTGATTCACAGTCCTCTCTCTCGACCAGGTGTTTGAACAAAGAGCTGTTTCTCGTGATCTCCTTGTCTTCGACCAACCTAATCCTTCTCTGGCTTTATGGTCTATTGTAGAACCTCTCCACTCATTTGCCCACATTTTACCTTTGATAGTACTGGGACAAGGAAGGGGCGACCCTGGTGGCGTGGGCGATTTCGGGGGATCTTGGGCAAAACCAGGACTTTCGGGAGAGGCTTAGAAATTCATCAGAGAATCCTGGGCTCCCAAAACCAAGAAGGCCTACAGAGGTGCTTGGGATAAGTGGAGTAAATGGTGCATGGAGAGGGAAATACATCCTGTTCAAACAGATGTAGTCGATGTGGTGAAATTCCTGGTCAATCAGGCAGCTCAGGGTAGAGTATACTGGACTATTTACACATATCGTTCAGCGATTTCGGTAGGGCATGAAAACGTAGAAAGTCACCCCTTGGGCGAACATCCACTGGCGTGTAGAGTACTCAAAGGAATAAAAAGTATGATACCACCGGCTCTGAGATATCACCGTCTTTGGGACGTTAGTGGGGTGTTGAGATTGTTTGAGTCCTGGCCGGATAATGGCGGTCTGTCCAGGAAGGCTCTGTGGGCTAATCTGACTACCCTGCTCTGCTTAATATCGTGCAAAAGGGTCTCGGACATCAGGGCTCAGGAAGTGGACTGGAAATTGTATTCGCCGACAGGCGTTCCCTTTCATATAACAAAGAGAACTAACACAGGGATCAGGACAGTCGATTATGCAGCATTTCCAGAAGGGCCCAAATTATGTCCAGTCAGTGGTTTGAAGCTGTATGAAAGTAACTCAACACAGTTCAGGTCCACAGTGGAATCCCAATTGTGATAAGGAAACCCTTTATGGCAGTTTGGACAGCTACCTTGGCAAGATGGGTGAAGTGGTGCATGAGCCAAGCTGGCGTAGGTACAAGTCATTTCGGAGCACATTCGGTTAGGGGTGCCATGGCATCCACAGCATTCAGAATGGAGGCATGCCTAGCGGACATTTTGAAGGCAGGGGTTTGGTCCAACAAGTCGACTTTTAAGAACTTTTATTTTAGACCAATCGGCCAGGTGACTACGTTGGTAGTGAGTAAGCTTGGAACAAGCATAATCCGAGCCTACCCGTCTTGACATAGAATACTGATTTTCAATACATTTGTAATAGAAAGTCATGATTCTATTAAAGATACTGAGGCAAAGGATCATCCCACCCTATCAATTGCGTAAATAGACTGGAATGACTGTGATCGGAATTACTGATTATAAGGAAGTTTGGAATTTAATTTCTGACATGTTCTTTTGCGATTGCCCACCCAGTTTATAGTGGAGTTTTTCATTGGTGCTGTTTGTGAATTGGCAGGCACAGAACCCAAGACGTCAAGTACATGAGGAGTAAAAGAGACGTGGTGGAGGTTTCCAGCGTTAACTGGTTGGGACGCAGTTATGGATCAGCGAAAGAAAGGCCGAAGGAAGGCAGACGATGTTATACTGGACTTTAGTGTATGATTGGTTACAAGAAGTCACATAAAAGAAGAACCAATTAAATACAAACTCATATATCGCTAAAATTCATGGGATTTGTAGTTTTAGCTGTTTCTTTTTATGGTTGTGTTTTTTAAAGTTGTTGGCTGCTCGAGAAGTAAAGAGTTGAGCATAATCTTTCGCCTCCATGACTTTAATAGAATCATGTCTTTCTATTACGAATGCATTGAAAATCTGTATTTATTGTGTAATTTGTGCAGATTTCAAGCCATCCCGCAAAAAACATAGTGGTATTTCAGTCCTGCGTTTTCATAGTGTTTACAAGCCTGTCACTTACCTGCCTTGTCTCCACTATTACTCTATCCCCCCAACCCCCAATCCACCCATTACTCTCCAAACATTCACCTGTCGGTCTAACATTTGTAAACAATACAAGATAGAAAAGCATACTTATTCTGACATCAAGTGTTTAAAACAATGCACCTTCAAACAATGACTACATTTAATAAAAATTGCAATAACATATTTGATATTAAGCTGTGGTGGATATATAGATGATCTGCTGTGTATTTCTGCGATTTTTTAAATACGAAAACTTTCACATTACAAAAAAAAAAGCCACTTAGAAATGCGGGGGGTTCAACCCGCGACCTCATTGCCACAAGTCATGCCCTCCACCTCTGAGCAACATCCGCGAAGCACAATAGTGCCTTCCTGAATAAAGGATTAATGCATGATCCGTGGAACCAGGCTACGTAGCTCTCTGTGTTTAACCCATTCCTTTTTTGCTCATTTCACCCACACTGGAATCGTGGCTTGTAAGGTATGTATTACAATACAACAAACATTGGGATTGCTTGGTTCTTTCTCAGTCGCTCTTTTCCCAGTACATAAATGCAGAATGCTAACTCTTTTACGCGGGACCGAGCCTCATCCTTTGAAACCCCAGGCAGCCTGCCTGCACTAGGAACGTGTTTTTTCTGTTTAATCTGCGATGTTTTTCATGAAATAAGCATACAAAATAACGTGTTTGTATTTATAGGGGGTACTTCATTTCCAGAGAACAGGGTTTTTTTTATCAATTGGAGCCCAGCTGTATTTCTGCACGAGTTACTGGCGACCTCCCTACACATAATACAAAATGGCTGCCACGTCCACAGGAAACACATCATGTCTCTTCTGATTCTCTCGGTACTTCTACTACCCCAGCACCCCTCCCTCCACGTAAAGCACCCTGTTCTGTTGGTATAAGAATTTGGTAATTCTTAAAATGCTACCAAAAAAAAATGTCCTTTGAGCCGGATTTGAACCAGCGACCTAAGGATATCTGAATTTCCACTACAGTCCTCCGCTCTACCAACTGAGCTATCGAAGGCTCCTGGCTTTGTACACTATCAATAGCATATTTTTGTATCTCATCACAGAATGTTGTTCCTTCTGTTTTATAAATCTATTTCTCAAAGCAATATACAGTAAAATGTACCTCTAAACAAATCCCTGGCCCTTTCTATATTTGGTAAGTGAAAAAGGGAAACATTTTAAGAGAAAATTGAGAGTGAAAGTGACTAAGATACATCCTGCAAATATAGCTGTATACTGCTGTCTTCGGATTTCTTGTATTGCCTATGTTTCTATTAAAATGGCATAATGAAGTAACAGTTGATACAGATGGGGCTTAATAGCCGCCGATTAACAGACTCGCCGGCCAGCAAGCTGCTGAAACACTAAATGCCCACTGCAAAGCTATACAATGTTGAATGTAAATCTTACGTAATTTGAGTTCATAATATATTCTGAACCATTGTACCTGCGTAGTACAAAAAGGACGCACAGTCGGAGAGGAGATTGCAACAACTATCTTTTTAACTGCTAACATTGAACTGGCTTCCTTTCGCCAGTCCTCCTCTCACTAACCCAATGTCACACTTAACACGCCCCCCAACAGGGGGCCTTGGGCTTAAAAGCACAGGGGATCGTAACACCACCCCTGGACAAATGTTCAAAACTCTGAATCAGCACTCTTCGACCCAGCGGCTTCCTTGTTACTTGTTGGGGTCTGGTGCCCATTTCACTGGTGCCACTACCTCCTAGCGGGTTACCCAACAGTCCACCTCGAGCTGCACCTCCACTGGGCGGGACCCAAAGGTTGTCCCGAGGCTCCCGGTGCTGCAGATCTGGTTCTAGTTCCGGCGGAGGTGATTCACAGTCCTCTCTCTCGACCAGGTGTTTGAACAAAGAGCTGTTTCTCGTGATCTCCTTGTCTTCGACCAACCTAATCCTCCTCTGGCTTTATGGTCTATTGTAGAACCTCTCCACTCATTTGCCCACATTTTACCTTTGATAGTACTGGGACAAGGAAGGGGCGACCCTGGTGGCGTGGGCGATTTCGGGGGATCTTGGGCAAAACCAGGACTTTCGGGAGAGGCTTAGAAATTCATCAGAGAATCCTGGGCTCCCAAAACCAAGAAGGCCTACAGAGGTGCTTGGGATAAGTGGAGTAAATGGTGCATGGAGAGGGAAATACATCCTGTTCAAACAGATGTAGTCGATGTGGTGAAATTCCTGGTCAATCAGGCAGCTCAGGGTAGAGTATACTGGACTATTTACACATATCGTTCAGCGATTTCGGTAGGGCATGAAAACGTAGAAAGTCACCCCTTGGGCGAACATCCACTGGCGTGTAGAGTACTCAAAGGAATAAAAAGTATGATACCACCGGCTCTGAGATATCACCGTCTTTGGGACGTTAGTGGGGTGTTGAGATTGTTTGAGTCCTGGCCGGATAATGGCGTTCTGTCCAGGAAGGCTCTGTGGGCTAATCTGACTACCCTGCTCTGCTTAATATCGTGCAAAAGGGTCTCGGACATCAGGGCTCAGGAAGTGGACTGGAAATTGTTTTCGCCGACAAGCGTTCCCTTTCATATAACAAAGAGAACTAACACAGGGATCAGGACAGTCGATTATGCAGCATTTCCAGAAGGGCCCAAATTATGTCCAGTCAGTGGTTTGAAGCTGTATGAAAGTAACTCAACACAGTTCAGGTCCACAGTGGAATCACAATTGTGATAAGGAAACCCTTTATGGCAGTTTGGACAGCTACCTTGGCAAGATGGGTGAAGTGGTGCATGAGCCAAGCTGGCGTAGGTACAAGTCATTTCGGAGCACATCCGGTTAGGGGTGCCATGGCATCCACAGCATTCAGAATGGGGGCATGCCTAGCGGACATTTTGAAGGCAGGGGTTTGGTCCAACAAGTCGACTTTTAAGAACTTTTATTTTAGACCAATCGGCCAGGTGACTACGTTGATAGTGAGTAAGCTTGGAACAAGCATAATCCGAGCCGACCCGTCTTGACATAGAATACTGATTTTCAATACATTTGTAATAGAAAGTCATGATTCTATTAAAGATACTGAGGCAAAGGATTATCCCACCCTATCAATTGCGTAAATAGACTGGAATGACTGTGATCGGAATTACTGATTATAAGGAAGTTTGGAATTTAATTTCTGACATGTTCTTTTGCGATTGCCCACCCAGTTTATAGTGGAGTTTTTCATTGGTGCTGTTTGTGAATTGGTAGGTACAGAACCCAAGACGTCAAGTACATGAGGAGTAAAAGAGACGTGGTGGAGGTTTCCAGCGTTAACTGGTTGGGACGCAGTTATGGATCAGCGAAAGAAAGAGGCCGAAGGAAGGCAGACGATGTTATACTGGACTTTAGTGTATGATTGGTTACAAGAAGTCACATAAAAGAAGAACCAATTAAATACAAACTCATATATCGCTAAAATTCATGGGATTTGTAGTTTTAGCTGTTTCTTTTTATGGTTGTGTTTTTTAAAGTTGTTGGCTGCTCGAGAAGTAAAGAGTTGAGCATAATCTTTCGCCTCCATGACTTTAATAGAATCATGTCTTTCTATTACGAATGCATTGAAAATCTGTATTTATTGTGTAATTTGTGCAGATTTCAAGCCATCCCGCAAAAAACATAGTGGTATTTCAGTCCTGCGTTTTCATAGTGTTTACAAGCCTGTCACTTACCTGCCTTGTCTCCACTATTACTCTATCCCCCCAACCCCCAATCCACCCATTACTCTCCAAACATTCACCTGTCGGTCTAACATTTGTAAACAATACAAGATAGAAAAGCATACTTATTCTGACATTAAGTGTTTAAAACAATGCACCTTCAAACACTGACTACATTTAATAAAAATTGCAATAACATATTTGATATTAAGCTGTGGTGGATATATAGATGATCTGCTGTGTGTTTCTGCGATTTTTTAAATACGAAAACTTTCACATTACAACAAAAAAAAGCCACTTAGAAATGCGGGGGGTTCAACCCGCGACCTCATTGCCACAAGTCATGCCCTCCACCTCCGAGCAACATCCGCGAAGCACAATAGTGCCTTCCTGAATAAAGGATTAATGCATGATCCGTGGAACCAGGCTACGTAGCTCTCTGTGTTTAACCCATTCCTTTTTTGCTCATTTCACCCACACTGGAATCGTGGCTTGTAAGGTATGTATTACAATACAACAAACATTGGGATTGCTTGGTTCTTTCTCAGTCGCTCTTTTCCCAGTACATAAATGCAGAATGCTAACTCTTTTACGCGGGACCGAGCCTCATCCTTTGAAACCCCAGGCAGCCTGCCTGCACTAGGAACGTGTTTTTTCTGTTTAATCTGCGATGTTTTTCATGAAATAAGCATACAAAATAACGTGTTTGTATTTATAGGGGGTACTTCATTTCCAGAGAACAGGGTTTTTTTTATCAATTGGAGCCCAGCTGTATTTCTGCACGAGTTACTGGCGACCTCCCTACACATAATACAAAATGGCTGCCACGTCCACAGGAAACACATCATGTCTCTTCTGATTCTCTCGGTACTTCTACTACCCCAGCACCCCTCCCTCCACGTAAAGCACCCTGTTCTGTTGGTATAAGAATTTGGTAATTCTTAAAATGCTACCAAAAAAAAAATGTCCTTTGAGCCGGATTTGAACCAGCGACCTAAGGATATCTGAATTTCCACTACAGTCCTCCGCTCTACCAACTGAGCTATCGAAGGCTCCTGGCTTTGTACACTATCAATAGCATATTTTTGTTTCTCATCACAGAATGTTGTTCCTTCTGTTTTATAAATCTATTTCTCAAAGCAATATACAGTAAAATGTACCTCTAAACAAACCCCTGGCCCTTTCTATATTTGGTAAGTGAAAAAGGGAAACATTTTAAGAGAAAATTGAGAGTGAAAGTGACTAAGATACATCCTGCAAATATAGCTGTATACTGCTGTCTTCGGATTTCTTGTATTGCCTATGTTTCTATTAAAATGGCATAATGAAGTAACAGTTGATACAGATGGTGCTTAATAGCCGCCGATTAACAGACTCGCCGGCCAGCAAGCTGCTGAAACACTAAATGCCCACTGCAAAGCTATACAATGTTGAATGTAAATCTTACGTAATTTGAGTTCATAATATATTCTGAACCATTGTACCTGCGTAGTACAAAAAGGACGCACAGTCGGAGAGGAGATTGCAACAACTATCTTTTTAACTGCTAACATTGAACTGGCTTCCTTTCGCCAGTCCTCCTCTCACTAACCCAATGTCACACTTAACATGCCCCCCAACAGGGGGCCTTGGGCTTAAAAGCACAGGGGATCGTAACACCACCCCTGGACAAATGTTCAAAACTCTGAATCAGCACTCTTCGACCCAGCGGCTTCCTTGTTACTTGTTGGGGTCTGGTGCCCATTTCACTGGTGCCACTACCTCCTAGCGGGTTACCCAACAGTCCACCTCGAGCTGCACCTCCACTGGGTGGGACCCAAAGGTTGTCCCGAGGCTCCCGGTGCTGCAGATCTGGTTCTAGTTCCGGCGGAGGTGATTCACAGTCCTCTCTCTCGACCAGGTGTTTGAACAAAGAGCTGTTTCTCGTGATCTCCTTGTCTTCGACCAACCTAATCCTCCTCTGGCTTTATGGTCTATTGTAGAACCTCTCCACTCATTTGCCCACATTTTACCTTTGATAGTACTGGGACAAGGAAGGGGCGACCCTGGTGGCGTGGGCGATTTCGGGGGATCTTGGGCAAAACCAGGACTTTCGGGAGAGGCTTAGAAATTCATCAGAGAATCCTGGGCTCCCAAAACCAAGAAGGCCTACAGAGGTGCTTGGGATAAGTGGAGTAAATGGTGCATGGAGAGGGAAATACATCCTGTTCAAACAGATGTAGTCGATGTGGTGAAATTCCTGGTCAATCAGGCAGCTCAGGGTAGAGTATACTGGACTATTTACACATATCGTTCAGCGATTTCGGTAGGGCATGAAAACGTAGAAAGTCACCCCTTGGGCGAACATCCACTGGCGTGTAGAGTACTCAAAGGAATAAAAAGTATGATACCATCGGCTCTGAGATATCACCGTCTTTGGGACGTTAGTGGGGTGTTGAGATTGTTTGAGTCCTGGCCGGATAATGGCGGTCTGTCCAGGAAGGCTCTGTGGGCTAATCTGACTACCCTGCTCTGCTTAATATCGTGCAAAAGGGTCTCGGACATCAGGGCTCAGGAAGTGGACTGGAAATTGTTTTCGCCGACAGGCGTTCCCTTTCATATAACAAAGAGAACTAACACAGGGATCAGGACAGTCGATTATGCAGCATTTCCAGAAGGGCCCAAATTATGTCCAGTCAGTGGTTTGAAGCTGTATGAAAGTAACTCAACACAGTTCAGGTCCACAGTGGAATCACAATTGTGATAAGGAAACCCTTTATGGCAGTTTGGACAGCTACCTTGGCAAGATGGGTGAAGTGGTGCATGAGCCAAGCTGGCGTAGGTACAAGTCATTTCGGAGCACATTGGGTTAGGGGTGCCATGGCATCCACAGCATTCAGAATGGGGGCATGCCTAGCGGACATTTTGAAGGCAGGGGTTTGGTCCAACAAGTCGACTTTTAAGAACTTTTATTTTAGACCAATCGGCCAGGTGACTACGTTGGTAGTGAGTAAGCTTGGAACAAGCATAATCCGAGCCTACCCGTCTTGACATAGAATACTGATTTTCAATACATTTGTAATAGAAAGTCATGATTCTATTAAAGATACTGAGGCAAAGGATTATCCCACCCTATCAATTGCGTAAATAGACTGGAATGACTGTGATCGGAATTACTGATTATAAGGAATTTGGAATTTAATTTCTGACATGTTCTTTTGCGATTGCCCACCCAGTTTATAGTGGAGTTTTTCATTGGTGCTGTTTGTGAATTGGCAGGTACAGAACCCAAGACGTCAAGTACATGAGGAGTAAAAGAGACGTGGTGGAGGTTTCCAGCGTTAACTGGTTGGGACGCAGTTATGGATCAGCGAAAGAAAGAGGCCGAAGGAAGGCAGACGATGTTATACTGGACTTTAGTGTATGATTGGTTACAAGAAGTCACATAAAAGAAGAACCAATTAAATACAAACTCATATATCGCTAAAATTCATGGGATTTGTAGTTTTAGCTGTTTCTTTTTATGGTTGTGTTTTTTAAAGTTGTTGGCTGCTCGAGAAGTAAAGAGTTGAGCATAATCTTTCGCCTCCATGACTTTAATAGAATCATGTCTTTCTATTACGAATGCATTGAAAATCTGTATTTATTGTGTAATTTGTGCAGATTTCAAGCCATCCCGCAAAAAACATAGCGGTATTTCAGTCCCGCGTTTTCATAGTGTTTACAAGCCTGTCACTTACCTGCCATGACTCCACTATTACTCTATCCCCCCAACCCCCAATCCACCCATTACTCTCCAAACATTCACCTGTCGGTCTAACATTTGTAAACAATACAAGATAGAAAAGCATACTTATTCTGACATCAAGTGTTTAAAACAATGCACCTTCAAACACTGACTACATTTAATAAAAATTGCAATAACATATTTGATATTAAGCTGTGGTGGATATATAGATGATCTGCTGTGTATTTCTGCGATTTTTTAAATACGAAAACTTTCACATTACAAAAAAAAAAGCCACTTAGAAATGCGGGGGGTTCAACCCGCGACCTCATTGCCACAAGTCATGCCCTCCACCTCCGAGCAACATCCGCGAAGCACAATAGTGCCTTCCTGAATAAAGGATTAATGCATGATCCGTGGAACCAGGCTACGTAGCTCTCTGTGTTTAACCCATTCCTTTTTTGCTCATTTCACCCACACTGGAATCGTGGCTTGTAAGGTATGTATTACAATACAACAAACATTGGGATTGCTTGGTTCTTTCTCAGTCGCTCTTTTCCCAGTACATAAATGCAGAATGCTAACTCTTTTACGCGGGACCGAGCCTCATCCTTTGAAACCCCAGGCAGCCTGCCTGCGCTAGGAACGTGTTTTTTCTGTTTAATCTGCGATGTTTTTCATGAAATAAGCATACAAAATAACGTGTTTGTATTTATAGGGGGTACTTCATTTCCAGAGAACAGGGTTTTTTTTATCAATTGGAGCCCAGCTGTATTTCTGCACGAGTTACTGGCGACGTCCCTACACATAATACAAAATGGCTGCCACGTCCACAGGAAACACATCATGTCTCTTCTGATTCTCTCGGTACTTCTACTACCCCAGCACCCCTCCCTCCACGTAAAGCACCCTGTTCTGTTGGTATAAGAATTTGGTAATTCTTAAAATGCTACCAAAAATAAAATGTCCTTCGAGCCGGATTTGAACCAGCGACCTAAGGATATCTGAATTTCCACTACAGTCCTCCGCTCTACCAACTGAGCTATCGAAAGCTCCTTGCTTTGTACACTATCAATAGCATATTTTTGTATCTCATCACAGAATGTTGTTCCTTCTGTTTTATAAATCTATTTCTCAAAGCAATATACAGTAAAATGTACCTCTAAACAAATCCCTGGCCCTTTCTATATTTGGTAAGTGAAAAAGGGAAACATTTTAAGAGAAAATTGAGAGTGAAAGTGACTAAGATACATCCTGCAAATATAGCTGTATACTGCTGTCTTCGGATTTCTTATATTGCCTATGTTTCTATTAAAATGGCATAATGATGTAACAGTTGATACAGATGGTGCTTAATAGCCGCCGATTAACAGACTTGCCAGCCAGCAAGCTGCTGAAACACTAAATGCCCACTGCAAAGCTATACAATGTTGAATGTAAATCTTACGTAATTTGAGTTCATAATATATTCTGAACCATTGTACCTGCGTAGTACAAAAAGGACGCACAGTCGGAGAGGAGATTGCAACAACTATCTTTTTAACTGCTAACATTGAACTGGCTTCCTTTCGCCAGTCCTCCTCTCACTAACCCAATGTCACACTTAACACGCCCCCAACAGGGGGCCTTGGGCTTAAAAGCACAGGGGATCGTAACACCACCCCTGGACAAATGTTCAAAACTCTGAATCAGCACTCTTCGACCCAGCGGCTTCCTTGTTACTTGTTGGGGTCTGGTGCCCATTTCACTGGTGCCACTACCTCCTAGCGGGTTACCCAACAGTCCACCTCGAGCTGCACCTCCACTGGGCGGGACCCAAAGGTTGTCCCGAGGCTCCCGGTGCTGCAGATCTGGTTCTAGTTCCGGCGGAGGTGATTCACAGTCCTCTCTCTCGACCAGGTGTTTGAACAAAGAGCTGTTTCTCGTGATCTCCTTGTCTTCGACCAACCTAATCCTCCTCTGGCTTTATGGTCTATTGTAGAACCTCTCCACTCATTTGCCCACATTTTACCTTTGATAGTACTGGGACAAGGAAGGGGCGACCCTGGTGGCGTGGGCGATTTCGGGGGATCTTGGGCAAAACCAGGACTTTCGGGAGAGGCTTAGAAATTCATCAGAGAATCCTGGGCTCCCAAAACCAAGAAGGCCTACAGAGGTGCTTGGGATAAGTGGAGTAAATGGTGCATGGAGAGGGAAATACATCCTGTTCAAACAGATGTAGTCGATGTGGTGAAATTCCTGGTCAATCAGGCAGCTCAGGGTAGAGTATACTGGACTATTTACACATATCGTTCAGCGATTTCGGTAGGGCATGAAAAGGTAGAAAGTCACCCCTTGGGCGAACATCCACTGGCGTGTAGAGTACTCAAAGGAATAAAAAGTATGATACCACCGGCTCTGAGATATCACCGTCTTTGGGACGTTAGTGGGGTGTTGAGATTGTTTGAGTCCTGGCCGGATAATGGCGGTCTGTCCAGGAAGGCTCTGTGGGCTAATCTGACTACCCTGCTCTGCTTAATATCGTGCAAAAGGGTCTCGGACATCAGGGCTCAGGAAGTGGACTGGAAATTGTTTTCGCCGACAGGCGTTCCCTTTCATATAACAAAGAGAACTAACACAGGGATCAGGACAGTCGATTATGCAGCATTTCCAGAAGGGCCCAAATTATGTCCAGTCAGTGGTTTGAAGCTGTATGAAAGTAACTCAACACAGTTCAGGTCCACAGTGGAATCACAATTGTGATAAGGAAACCCTTTATGGCAGTTTGGACAGCTACCTTGGCAAGATGGGTGAAGTGGTGCAAGAGCCAAGCTGGCGTAGGTACAAGTCATTTCGGAGCACATTCGGTTAGGGGTGCCATGGCATCCACAGCATTCAGAATGGGGGCATGCCTAGCGGACATTTTGAAGGCAGGGGTTTGGTCCAACAAGTCGACTTTTAAGAACTTTTATTTTAGACCAATCGGCCAGGTGACTACGTTGGTAGTGAGTAAGCTTGGAACAAGCATAATCCGAGCCTACCCGTCTTGACATAGAATACTGATTTTCAATACATTTGTAATAGAAAGTCATGATTCTATTAAAGATACTGAGGCAAAGGATTATCCCACCCTATCAATTGCGTAAATAGACTGGAATGACTGTGATCGGAATTACTGATTATAAGGAAGTTTGGAATTTAATTTCTGACATGTTCTTTTGCGATTGCCCACCCAGTTTATAGTGGAGTTTTTCATTGGTGCTGTTTGTGAATTGGCAGGTACAGAACCCAAGACGTCAAGTACATGAGGAGTAAAAGAGACTTGGTGGAGTTTTCCAGCGTTAACTGGTTGGGACGCAGTTATGGATCAGCGAAAGAAAGAGGCCGAAGGAAGGCAGACGATGTTATACTGGACTTTAGTGTATGATTGGTTACAAGAAGTCACATAAAAGAAGAACCAATTAAATACAAACTCATATATCGCTAAAATTCATGGGATTTGTAGTTTTAGCTGTTTCTTTTTATGGTTGTGTTTTTTAAAGTTGTTGGCTGCTCGAGAAGTAAAGAGTTGAGCATAATCTTTCGCCTCCATGACTTTAATAGAATCATGTCTTTCTATTACGAATGCATTGAAAATCTGTATTTATTGTGTAATTTGTGCAGATTTCAAGCCATCCCGCAAAAAACATAGTGGTATTTCATTCCTGCGTTTTCATAGTGTTTACAAGCCTGTCACTTACCTGCCATGACTGCACTATTACTCTATCCCCCCAACCCCCAATCCACCCATTACTCTCCAAACATTCACCTGTCGGTCTAACATTTGTAAACAATACAAGATAGAAAAGCATACTTATTCTGACATCAAGTGTTTAAAACAATGCACCTTCAAACACTGACTACATTTAATAAAAATTGCAATAACATATTTGATATTAAGCTGTGGTGGATATATAGATGATCTGCTGTGTATTTCTGCGATTTTTTAAATACGAAAACTTTCACATTACAAAAAAAAAAGCCACTTAGAAATGCGGGGGGTTCAACCCGTGACCTCATTGCCACAAGTCATGCCCTCCACCTCCGAGCAACATCCGCGAAGCACAATAGTGCCTTCCTGAATAAAGGATTAATGCATGATCCGTGGAACCAGGCTACGTAGCTCTCTGTGTTTAACCCATTCCTTTTTTGCTCATTTCACCCACACTGGAATCGTGGCTTGTAAGGTATGTATTACAATACAACAAACATTGGGATTGCTTGGTTCTTTCTCAGTCGCTCTTTTCCCAGTACATAAATGCAGAATGCTAACTCTTTTACGCGGGACCGAGCCTCATCCTTTGAAACCCCAGGCAGCCTGCCTGCGCTGGGAACGTGTTCTTTCTGTTTAATCTGCGATGTTTTTCATGAAATAAGCATACAAAATAACGTGTTTGTATTTATAGGGGGTACTTCATTTCCAGAGAACAGGGTTTTTTTTATCAATAGGAGCCCAGCTGTATTTCTGCACGAGTTACTGGCGACCTCCCTACACATAATACAAAATGGCTGCCACGTCCACAGGAAACACATCATGTCTCTTCTGATTCTCTCGGTACTTCTACTACCCCAGCACCCCTCCCTCCACGTAAAGCACCCTGTTCTGTTGGTATAAGAATTTGGTAATTCTTAAAATGCTACCAAAAAAAAAAATGTCCTTCGAGCCGGATTTGAACCAGCGACCTAAGGATATCTGAATTTCCACTACAGTCCTCCCTCTTCCAACTGAGCTATCGAAGGCTCCTGGCTTTGTATGCTATGAATAGCATATTTTTGTATCTCATCACAGAATGTTGTTCCTTCTGTTTTATAAATCTATTTCTCAAAGCAATATACAGTAAAATGTACCTCTAAACAAATCCCTGGCCCTTTCTATATTTGGTAAGTGAAAAAGGGAAACATTTTAAGAGAAAATTGAGAGTGAAAGTGACTAAGATACATCCTGCAAATATAGCTGTATACTGCTGTCTTCGGATTTCTTGTATTGCCTATGTTTCTATTAAAATGGCATAATGAAGTAACAGTTGATACAGATGGGGCTTAATAGCCGCCGATTAACAGACTCGCCAGCCAGCAAGCTGCTGAAACACTAAATGCCCACTGCAAAGCTATACAATGTTGAATGTAAATCTTACGTAATTTGAGTTCATAATATATTCTGAACCATTGTACCTGCGTAGTACAAAAAGGACGCACAGTCGGAGAGGAGATTGCAACAACTATCTTTTTAACTGCTAACATTGAACTGGCTTCCTTTCGCCAGTCCTCCTCTCACTAACCCAATGTCACACTTAACACGCCCCCAACAGGGGGCCTTGGGCTTAAAAGCACAGGGGATCGTAACACCACCCCTGGACAAATGTTCAAAACTCTGAATCAGCACTCTTCGACCCAGCGGCTTCCTTGTTACTTGTTGGGGTCTGGTGCCCATTTCACTGGTGCCACTACCTCCTAGCGGGTTACCCAACAGTCCACCTCGAGCTGCACCTCCACTGGGCGGGACCCAAAGGTTGTCCCGAGGCTCCCGGTGCTGCAGATCTGGTTCTAGTTCCGGCGGAGGTGATTCACAGTCCTCTCTCTCGACCAGGTGTTTGAACAAAGAGCTGTTTCTCGTGATCTCCTTGTCTTCGACCAACCTAATCCTCCTCTGGCTTTATGGTCTATTGTAGAACCTCTCCACTCATTTGCCCACATTTTACCTTTGATAGTACTGGGACAAGGAAGGGGCGACCCTGGTGGCGTGGGCGATTTCGGGGGATCGTGGGCAAAACCAGGACTTTCGGGAGAGGCTTAGAAATTCATCAGAGAATCCTAGGCTCCCAAAACCAAGAAGGCCTACAGAGGTGCTTGGGATAAGTGGAGTAAATGGTGCATGGAGAGGGAAATACATCCTGTTCAAACAGATGTAGTCGATGTGGTGAAATTCCTGGTCAATCAGGCAGCTCAGGGTAGAGTATACTGGACTATTTACACATATCATTCAGCGATTTCGGCAGGGCATGAAAACGTAGAAAGTCACCCCTTGGGCGAACATCCACTGGCGTGTAGAGTACTCAAAGGAATAAAAAGTATGATACCACCGGCTCTGAGATATCACCGTCTTTGGGACGTTAGTGGGGTGTTGAGATTGTTTGAGTCCTGGCCGGATAATGGCGGTCTGTCCAGGAAGGCTCTGTGGGCTAATCTGACTACCCTGCTCTGCTTAATATCGTGCAAAAGGGTCTCGGACATCAGGGCTCAGGAAGTGGACTGGAAATTGTTTTCGCCGACAGGCGTTCCCTTTCATATAACAAAGAGAACTAACACAGGGATCAGGACAGTCGATTATGAGGCATTTCCAGAAGGGCCCAAATTATGTCCAGTCAGTGGTTTGAAGCTGTATGAAAGTAACTCAACACAGTTCAGGTCCACAGTGGAATCACAATTGTGATAAGGAAACCCTTTATGGCAGTTTGGACAGCTACCTTGGCAAGATGGGTGAAGTGGTGCATGAGCCAAGCTGGCGTAGGTACAAGTCATTTCGGAGCACATTCGGTTAGGGGTGCCATGGCATCCACAGCATTCAGAATGGGGGCATGCCTAGCGGACATTTTGAAGGCAGGGGTTTGGTCCAACAAGTCGACTTTTAAGAACTTTTATTTTAGACCAATCGGCCAGGTGACTACGTTGGTAGTGAGTAAGCTTGGAACAAGCATAATCCGAGCCTACCCGTCTTGACATAGAATACTGATTTTCAATACATTTGTAATAGAAAGTCATGATTCTATTAAAGATACTGAGGCAAAGGATTATCCCACCCTATCAATTGCGTAAATAGACTGGAATGACTGTGATCGGAATTACTGATTATAAGGAAGTTTGGAATTTAATTTCTGACATGTTCTTTTGCGATTGCCCACCCAGTTTATAGTGGAGTTTTTCATTGGTGCTGTTTGTGAATTGGCAGGTACATAACCCAAGACGTCAAGTACATGAGGAGTAAAAGAGACGTGGTGGAGGTTTCCAGCGTTAACTGGTTGGGACGCAGTTATGGATCAGCGAAAGAAAGAGGCCGAAGGAAGGCAGACGATGTTATACTGGACTTTAGTGTATGATTGGTTACAAGAAGTCACATAAAAGAAGAACCAATTAAATACAAACTCATATATCGCTAAAATTCATGGGATTTGTAGTTTTAGCTGTTTCTTTTTATGGTTGTGTTTTTTAAAGTTGTTGGCTGCTCGAGAAGTAAAGAGTTGAGCATAATCTTTCGCCTCCATGACTTTAATAGAATCATGTCTTTCTATTACGAATGCATTGAAAATCTGTATTTATTGTGTAATTGGTGCAGATTTCAAGCCATCCCGCAAAAAACATAGTGGTATTTCAGTCCTGCGTTTTCATAGTGTTTACAAGCCTGTCACTTACCTGCCATGACTCCACTATTACTCTATCCCCCCAACCCCCAATCCACCCATTACTCTCCAAACATTCACCTGTCGGTCTAACATTTGTAAACAATACAAGATAGAAAAGCATACTTATTCTGACATCAAGTGTTTAAAACAATGCACCTTCAAACACTGACTACATTTAATAAAAATTGCAATAACATATTTGATATTAAGCTGTGGTGGATATATAGATGATCTGCTGTGTATTTCTGCGATTTTTTAAATACGAAAACTTTCACATTACAAAAAAAAAAGCCACTTAGAAATGCGGGGGGTTCAACCCGCGACCTCATTGCCACAAGTCATGCCCTCCAACTCCGAGCAACATCCGCGAAGCACAATAGTGCCTTCCTGAATAAAGGATTAATGCATGATCCGTGGAACCAGGCTACGTAGCTCTCTGTGTTTAACCCATTCCTTTTTTGCTCATTTCACCCACACTGGAATCGTGGCTTGTAAGGTATGTATTACAATACAACAAACATTGGGATTGCTTGGTTCTTTCTCAGTCGCTCTTTTCCCAGTACATAAATGCAGAATGCTAACTCTTTTACGCGGGACCGAGCCTCATCCTTTGAAACCCCAGGCAGCCTGCCTGCGCTAGGAACGTGTTTTTTCTGTTTAATCTGCGATGTTTTTCATGAAATAAGCATACAAAATAACGTGTTTGTATTTATAGGGGGTACTTCATTTCCAGAGAACAGGGTTTTTTTTATCAATTGGAGCCCAGCTGTATTTCTGCACGAGTTACTGGCGACGTCCCTACACATAATACAAAATGGCTGCCACGTCCACAGGAAACACATCATGTCTCTTCTGATTCTCTCGGTACTTCTACTACCCCAGCACCCCTCCCTCCACGTAAAGCACCCTGTTCTGTTGGTATAAGAATTTGGTAATTCTTAAAATGCTACCAAAAATAAAATGTCCTTCGAGCCGGATTTGAACCAGCGACCTAAGGATATCTGAATTTCCACTACAGTCCTCCGCTCTACCAACTGAGCTATCGAAGGCTCCTTGCTTTGTCCACTATCAATAGCATATTTTTGTATCTCATCACAGAATGTTGTTCCTTCTGTTTTATAAATCTATTTCTCAAAGCAATATACAGTAAAATGTACCTCTAAACAAATCCCTGGCCCTTTCTATATTTGATAAGTGAAAAAGGGAAACATTTTAAGAGAAAATTGAGAGTGAAAGTGACTAAAATACATCCTGCAAATATAGCTGTATACTGCTGTCTTCGGATTTCTTGTATTGCCTATGTTTCTATTAAAATGGCATAATGAAGTAACAGTTGATACAGGTGGGGCTTAATAGCCGCCGATTAACAGACTCGCCAGCCAGCAAGCTGCTGAAACACTAAATGCCCACTGCAAAGCTATACAATGTTGAATGTAAATCTTACGTAATTTGAGTTCATAATATATTCTGAACCATTGTACCTGCGTAGTACAAAAAGGACGCACAGTCGGAGAGGAGATTGCAACAACTATCTTTTTAACTGCTAACATTGAACTGGCTTCCTTTCGCCAGTCCTCCTCTCACTAACCCAATGTCACACTTAACACGCCCCCCAACAGGGGGCCTTGGGCTTAAAAGCACAGGGGATCGTAACACCACCCCTGGACAAATGTTCAAAACTCTGAATCAGCACTCTTCGACCCAGCGGCTTCCTTGTTACTTGTTGGGGTCTGGTGCCCATTTCACTGGGACCACTACCTCCTAGCGGGTTACCCAACAGTCCACCTCGAGCTGCACCTCCACTGGGCGGGACCCAAAGGTTGTCCCGAGGCTCCCGGTGCTGCAGATCTGGTTCTAGTTCCGGCGGAGGTGATTCACAGTCCTCTCTCTCGACCAGGTGTTTGAACAAAGAGCTGTTTCTCGTGATCTCCTTGTCTTCGACCAACCTAATCCTCCTCTGGCTTTATGGTCTATTGTAGAACCTCTCCACTCATTTGCCCACATTTTACCTTTGATAGTACTGGGACAAGGAAGGGGCGACCCTGGTGGCGTGGGCGATTTCGGGGGATCTTGGGCAAAACCCGGACTTTCGGGAGAGGCTTAGAAATTCATCAAAGAATCCTGGGCTCCCAAAACCAAGAAGGCCTACAGAGGTGCTTGGGATAAGTGGAGTAAATGGTGCATGGAGAGGGAAATACATCCTGTTCAAACAGATGTAGTCGATGTGGTGAAATTCCTGGTCAATCAGGCAGCTCAGGGTAGAGTATACTGGACTATTTACACATATCGTTCAGCGATTTCGGTAGGGCATGAAAACGTGGAATGTCACCCCTTGGGCGAACATCCACTGGCGTGTAGAGTACTCAAAGGAATAAAAAGTATGATACCACCGGCTCTGAGATATTACCGTCTTTGGGACGTTAGTGGGGTGTTGAGATTGTTTGAGTCCTGGCCGGATAATGGCGGTCTGTCCAGGAAGGCTCTGTGGGCTAATCTGACTACCCTGCTCTGCTTAATATCGTGCAAAAGGGTCTCGGACATCAGGGCTCAGGAAATGGACTGGAAATTGTTTTCGCCGACAGGCGTTCCCTTTCATATAACAAAGAGAACTAACACAGGGATCAGGACAGTCGATTATGCAGCATTTCCAGAAGGGCCCAAATTATGTCCAGTCAGTGGTTTGAAGCTGTATGAAAGTAACTCAACACAGTTCAGGTCCACAGTGGAATCACAATTGTGATAAGGAAACCCTTTATGGCAGTTTGGACAGCTACCTTGGCAAGATGGGTGTAGGCATGAGCCAAGCTGGCGTAGGTACAAGTCATTTCGGAGCACATTCGGTTAGGGGTGCCATGGCATCCACAGCATTCAGAATGGGGGCATGCCTAGCGGACATTTTGAAGGCAGGGGTTTGGTCCAACAAGTCGACTTTTAAGAACTTTTATTTTAGACCAATCGGCCAGGTGACTACGTTGGTAGTGAGTAAGCTTGGAACAAGCATAAACCGAGCCTACCCGTCTTGACATAGAATACTGATTTTCAATACATTTGTAATAGAAAGTCATGATTCTATTAAAGATACTGAGGCAAAGGATTATCCCACCCTATCAATTGCGTAAATAGACTGGAATGACTGTGATCGGAATTACTGATTATAAGGAAGTTTGGAATTTAATTTCTGACATGTTCTTTTGCGATTGCCCACCCAGTTTATAGTGGAGTTTTTCATTGGTGCTGTTTGTGAATTGGCAGGTACAGAACCCAAGACGTCAAGTACATGAGGAGTAAAAGAGACGTGGTGGAGGTTTCCAGCGTTAACTGGTTGGGACGCAGTTATGGATCAGCGAAAGAAAGAGGCCGAAGGAAGGCAGACGATGTTATACTGGACTTTAGTGTATGATTGGTTACAAGAAGTCACATAAAAGAAGAACCAATTAAATACAAACTCATATATCGCTAAAATTCATGGGATTTGTAGTTTTAGCTGTTTCTTTTTATGGTTGTGTTTTTTAAAGTTGTTGGCTGCTCGAGAAGTAAAGAGTTGAGCATAATCTTTCGCCTCCATGACTTTAATAGAATCATGTCTTTCTATTACGAATGCATTGAAAATCTGTATTTATTGTGTAATTTGTGCAGATTTCAAGCCATCCAGCAAAAAACATAGTGGTATTTCAGTCCTGCGTTTTCATAGTGTTTACAAGCCTGTCACTTACCTGCCATGACTCCACTATTACTCTATCCCCCCAACCCCCAATCCACCCATTACTCTCCAAACATTCACCTGTCGGTCTAACATTTGTAAACAATACAAGATAGAAAAGCATACTTATTCTGACATCAAGTGTTTAAAACAATGCACCTTCAAACACTGACTACATTTAATAAAAATTGCAATAACATATTTGATATTAAGCTGTGGTGGATATATAGATGATCTGCTGTGTATTTCTGCGATTTTTTAAATACGAAAACTTTCACATTCCAAAAAAAAAAGCCACTTAGAAATGCGGGGGGTTCAACCCGCGACCTCATTGCCACAAGTCATGCCCTCCACCTCCGAGCAACATCCACGATGCATAATAGTGCCTTCCTGAATAAAGGATTAATGCATGATCCGTGGAACCAGGCTACGTAGCTCTCTGTGTTTAACCCATTCCTTTTTTGCTCATTTCACCCACACTGGAATCGTGGCTTGTAAGTTATGTATTACAATACAACAAACATTGGGATTGCTTGGTTCTTTCCCAGTCGCTCTTTTCCCAGTACATAAATGCAGAATGCTAACTCTTTTACGCGGGACCGAGCCTCATCCTTTGAAACCCCAGGCAGCCTGCCTGCGCTGGGAACATGTTTTTTCTGTTTAATCTGCGATGTTTTTCATGAAATAAGCATACAAAATAACGTGTTTGTATTTATAGGGGGTACTTCATTTCCAGAGAACAGGGTTTTTTTTATCAATAGGAGCCCAGCTGTATTTCTGCACGAGTTACTGGCGACCTCCCTACACATAATACAAAATGGCTGCCACGTCCACAGGAAACACATCATGTCTCTTCTGATTCTCTCAGTACTTCTACTACCCCAGCACCCCTCCCTCCACGTAAAGCACCCTGTTCTGTTGGTATAAGAATTTGGTAATTCTTAAAATGCTACCAAAAAAAAAAAAATGTCCTTCGAGCCGGATTTGAACCAGCGACCTAAGGATATCCGAATTTCCACTATAGTCCTCCGCTCTACCAACGGAGCTATCGAAGGCTCCTGGTCTTTAGCGCTATCAATAGCATATTTTTGTATCTCATCACAGAATGTTGTTCCTTCTGTTTTATAAATCTATTTCTCAAAGCAATATACAGTAAAATGTACCTCTAAACAAATCCCTGGCCCTTTCTATATTTGATAAGTGAAAAAGGGAAACATTTTAAGAGAAAATTGAGAGTGAAAGTGACTAAAATACATCCTGCAAATATAGCTGTATACTGCTGTCTTCGGATTTCTTGTATTGCCTATGTTTCTATTAAAATGGCATAATGAAGTAACAGTTGATACAGGTGGGGCTTAATAGCCGCCGATTAACAGACTCGCCAGCCAGCAAGCTGCTGAAACACTAAATGCCCACTGCAAAGCTATACAATGTTGAATGTAAATCTTACGTAATTTGAGTTCATAATATATTCTGAACCATTGTACCTGCGTAGTACAAAAAGGACGCACAGTCGGAGAGGAGATTGCAACAACTATCTTTTTAACTGCTAACATTGAACTGGCTTCCTTTCGCCAGTCCTCCTCTCACTAACCCAATGTCACACTTAACACGCCCCCAACAGGGGGCCTTGGGCTTAAAAGCACAGGGGATCGTAACACCACCCCTGGACAAATGTTCAAAACTCTGAATCAGCACTCTTCGACCCAGCGGCTTCCTTGTTACTTGTTGGGGTCTGGTGCCCATTTCACTGATGCCACTACCTCCTAGCGGGTTACCCAACAGTCCACCTCGAGCTGCACCTCCACTGGGCGGGACCCAAAGGTTGTCCTGAGGCTCCCGGTGCTGCAGATCTGGTTCTAGTTCCGGCGGAGGTGATTCACAGTCCTCTCTCTCGACCAGGTGTTTGAACAAAGAGCTGTTTCTCGTGATCTCCTTGTCTTCGACCAACCTAATCCTCCTCTGGCTTTATGATCTATTGTAGAACCTCTCCACTCATTTGCCCACATTTTACCTTTGATAGTACTGGGACAAGGAAGGGGCGACCCTGGTGGCGTGGGCGATTTCGGGGGATCTTGGGCAAAACCAGGACTTTCAGGAGAGGCTTAGAAATTCATCAGAGAATCCTGGGCTCCCAAAACCAAGAAGGCCTACAGAGGTGCTTGGGATAAGTGGAGTAAATGGTGCATGGAGAGGGAAATACATCCTGTTCAAACAGATGTAGTCGATGTGGTGAAATTCCTGGTCAATCAGGCAGCTCAGGGTAGAGTATACTGGACTATTTACACATATCGTTCAGCGATTTCGGTAGGGCATGAAAACGTAGAAAGTCACCCCTTGGGCGAACATCCACTGGCGTGTAGAGTACTCAAAGGAATAAAAAGTATGATACCACCGGCTCTGAGATATTACCTTCTTTGGGACGTTAGTGGGGTGTTGAGATTGTTTGAGTCCTAGCCGGATAATGGCGGTCTGTCCAGGAAGGCTCTGTGGGCTAATCTGACTACCCTGCTCTGCTTAATATCGTGCAAAAGGGTCTCGGACATCAGGGCTCAGGAAGTGGACTGGAAATTGTTTTCGCCGACAGGCGTTCCCTTTCATATAACAAAGAGAACTAACACAGGGATCAGGACAGTCGATTATGCAGAATTTCCAGAAGGGCCCAAATTATGTCCAGTCAGTGGTTTGAAGCTGTATGAAAGTAACTCAACACAGTTCAGGTCCACAGTGGAATCACAATTGTGATAAGGAAACCCTTTATGGCAGTTTGGACAGCTACCTTGGCAAGATGGGTGAAGTGGTGCATGAGCCAAGCTGGCGTAGGTACAAGTCATTTCGGAGCACATTCGGTTAGGGGTGCCATGGCATCCACAGCATTCAGAATGGGGGCATGCCTAGCGGACATTTTGAAGGCAGGGGTTTGGTCCAACAAGTCGACTTTTAAGAACTTTTATTTTAGACCAATCGGCCAGGTGACTACGTTGGTAGTGAGTAAGCTTGGAACAAGCATAATCCGAGCCTATCCGTCTTGACATAGAATACTGATTTTCAATACATTTGTAATAGAAAGTCATGATTCTATTAAAGATACTGAGGCAAAGGATTATCCCACCCTATCAATTGCGTAAATAGACTGGAATGACTGTGATCGGAATTACTGATTATAAGGAAGTTTGGAATTTAATTTCTGACATGTTCTTTTGCGATTGCCCACCCAGTTTATAGTGGAGTTTTTCATTGGTGCTGTTTGTGAATTGGCAGGTACAGAACCCAAGACGTCAAGTACATGAGGAGTAAAAGAGACGTGGTGGAGGTTTCCAGCGTTAACTGGTTGGGACGCAGTTATGGATCAGCGAAAGAAAGAGGCCGAAGGAAGGCAGACGATGTTATACTGGACTTTAGTGTATGATTGGTTACAAGAAGTCACATAAAAGAAGAACCAATTAAATACAAACTCATATATCGCTAAAATTCATAGGATTTGTAGTTTTAGCTGTTTCTTTTTATGGTTGTGTTTTTTAAAGTTGTTGGCTGCTCGAGAAGTAAAGAGTTGAGCATAATCTTTCGCCTCCATGACTTTAATAGAATCATGTCTTTCTATTACGAATGCATTGAAAATCTGTATTTATTGTGTAATTTGTGCAGATTTCAAGCCATCCCGCAAAAAACATAGTGGTATTTCAGTCCTGCGTTTTCATAGTGTTTACAAGCCTGTCACTTACCTGCCATGACTGCACTATTACTCTATCCCCCCAACCCCCAATCCACCCATTACTCTCCAAACATTCACCTGTCGGTCTAACATTTGTAAACAATACAAGATAGAAAAGCATACTTATTCTGACATCAAGTGTTTAAAACAATGCACCTTCAAACACTGACTACATTTAATAAAAATTGCAATAACATATTTGATATTAAGCTGTGGTGGATATATAGATGATCTGCTGTGTATTTCTGCGATTTTTTAAATACGAAAACTTTCACATTACAAAAAAAAAAGCCACTTAGAAATGCGGGGGGTTCAACCCGCGACCTCATTGCCACAAGTCATGCCCTCCACCTCCGAGCAACATCCGCGAAGCACAATAGTGCCTTCCTGAATAAAGGATTAATGCATGATCCGTGGAACCTGGCTACGTAGCTCTCTGTGTTTAACCCATTCCTTTTTTGCTCATTTCACCCACACTGGAATCGTGGCTTGTAAGGTATGTATTACAATACAACAAACATTGGGATTGCTTGGTTCTTTCTCAGTCGCTCTTTTCCCAGTACATAAATGCAGAATGCTAACTCTTTTACGCGGGACCGAGCCTCATCCTTTGAAACCCCAGGCAGCCTGCCTGCGCTAGGAACGTGTTTTTTCTGTTTAATCTGCGATGTTTTTCATGAAATAAGCATACAAAATAACGTGTTTGTATTTATAGGGGGTACTTCATTTCCAGAGAACAGGGTTTTTTTTATCAATTGGAGCCCAGCTGTATTTCTGCACGAGTTACTGGCGACCTCCCTACACATAATACAAAATGGCTGCCACGTCCACAGGAAACACATCATGTCTCTTCTGATTCTCTCGGTACTTCTACTACCCCAGCACCCCTCCCTCCACGTAAAGCACCCTGTTCTGTTGGTATAAGAATTTGGTAATTCTTAAAATGCTACCAAAAAAAAAATGTCCTTAGAGCCGGATTTGAACCAGCGACCTAAGAATATCTGAATTTGAATTTCCACTACAGTCCTCTGCTCTACCAACTGAGCTATCGAAGGCTCCTGGCTTTGTACACTATCAATAGCATATTTTTGTATCTCATCACAGAATGTTGTTCCTTCTGTTTTATAAATCTATTTCTCAAAGCAATATACAGTAAAATGTACCTCTAAACAAATCCCTGGCCCTTTCTATATTTGGTAAGTGAAAAAGGGAAACATTTTAAGAGAAAATTGAGAGTGAAAGTGACTAAGATACATCCTGCAAATATAGCTGTATACTGCTGTCTTCGGATTTCTTGTATTGCCTATGTTTCTATTAAAATGGCATAATGAAGTAACAGTTGATACAGGTGGGGCTTAATAGCCGCCGATTAACAGACTCGCCGGCCAGCAAGCTGCTGAAACACTAAATGCCCACTGCAAAGCTATACAATGTTGAATGTAAATCTTACGTAATTTGAGTTCATAATATATTCTGAACCATTGTACCTGCGTAGTACAAAAAGGACGCACAGTCGGAGAGGAGATTGCAACAACTATCTTTTTAACTGCTAACATTGAACTGGCTTCCTTTCGCCAGTCCTCCTCTCACTAACCCAATGTCACACTTAACACGCCCCCAACAGGGGGCCTTGGGCTTAAAAGCACAGGGGATCGTAACACCACCCCTGGACAAATGTTCAAAACTCTGAATCAGCACTCTTCGACCCAGCGGCTTCCTTGTTACTTGTTGGGGTCTGGTGCCCATTTCACTGGTGCCACTACCTCCTAGCGGGTTACCCAACAGTCCACCTCGAGCTGCACCTCCACTGGGCGGGACCCAAAGGTTGTCCCGAGGCTCCCGGTGCTGCAGATCTGGTTCTAGTTCCGGCGGAGGTGATTCACAGTCCTCTCTCTCGACCAGGTGTTTGAACAAAGAGCTGTTTCTCGTGATCTCCTTGTCTTCGACCAACCTAATCCTCCTCTGGCTTTATGGTCTATTGTAGAACCTCTCCACTCATTTGCCCACATTTTACCTTTGATAGTACTGGGACAAGGAAGGGGCGACCCTGGTGGCGTGGGCGATTTCGGGGGATCTTGGGCAAAACCAGGACTTTCAGGAGAGGCTTAGAAATTCATCAGAGAATCCTGGGCTCCCAAAACCAAGAAGGCCTACAGAGGTGCTTGGGATAAGTGGAGTAAATGGTGCATGGAGAGGGAAATACATCCTGTTCAAACAGATGTAGTCGATGTGGTGAAATTCCTGGTCAATCAGGCAGCTCAGGGTAGAGTATACTGGACTATTTACACATATCGTTCAGCGATTTCGGTAGGGCATGAAAACGTAGAAAGTCACCCCTTGGGCGAACATCCACTGGCGTGTAGAGTACTCAAAGGAATAAAAAGTATGATACCACCGGCTCTGAGATATTACCATCTTTGGGACGTTAGTGGGGTGTTGAGATTGTTTGAGTTCTAGCCGGATAATGGCGGTCTGTCCAGGAAGGCTCTGTGGGCTAATCTGACTACCCTGCTCTGCTTAATATCGTGCAAAAGGGTCTCGGACATCAGGGCTCAGGAAGTGGACTGGAAATTGTTTTCGCCGACAGGCGTTCCCTTTCATATAACAAAGAGAACTAACACAGGGATCAGGACAGTCGATTATGCAGAATTTCCAGAAGGGCCCAAATTATGTCCAGTCAGTGGTTTGAAGCTGTATGAAAGTAACTCAACACAGTTCAGGTCCACAGTGGAATCACAATTGTGATAAGGAAACCCTTTATGGCAGTTTGGACAGCTACCTTGGCAAGATGGGTGAAGTGGTGCATGAGCCAAGCTGGCGTAGGTACAAGTCATTTCGGAGCACATTCGGTTAGGGGTGCCATGGCATCCACAGCATTCAGAATGGGGGCATGCCTAGCGGACATTTTGAAGGCAGGGGTTTGGTCCAACAAGTCGACTTTTAAGAACTTTTATTTTAGACCAATCGGCCAGGTGACTACGTTGGTAGTGGGTAAGCTTGGAACAAGCATAATCCGAGCCTATCCGTCTTGACATAGAATACTGATTTTCAATACATTTGTAATAGAAAGTCATGATTCTATTAAAGATACTGAGGCAAAGGATTATCCCACCCTATCAATTGCGTAAATAGACTGGAATGACTGTGATCGGAATTACTGATTATAAGGAAGTTTGGAATTTAATTTCTGACATGTTCTTTTGCGATTGCCCACCCAGTTTATAGTGGAGTTTTTCATTGGTGCTGTTTGTGAATTGGCAGGTACAGAACCCAAGACGTCAAGTACATGAGGAGTAAAAGAGACGTGGTGGAGGTTTCCAGCGTTAACTGGTTGGGACGCAGTTATGGATCAGCGAAAGAAAGAGGCCGAAGGAAGGCAGACGATGTTATACTGGACTTTAGTGTATGATTGGTTACAAGAAGTCACATAAAAGAAGAACCAATTAAATACAAACTCATATATCGCTAAAATTCATGGAATTTGTAGTTTTAGCTGTTTCTTTTTATGGTTGTGTTTTTTAAAGTTGTTGGCTGCTCGAGAAGTAAAGAGTTGAGCATAATCTTTCGCCTCCATGACTTTAATAGAATCATGTCTTTCTATTACGAATGCATTGAAAATCTGTATTTATTGTGTAATTTGTGCAGATTTCAAGCCATCCCGCAAAAAACATAGTGGTATTTCAGTCCTGCGTTTTCATAGTGTTTACAAGCCTGTCACTTACCTGCCATGACTGCACTATTACTCTATCCCCCCAACCCCCAATCCACCCATTACTCTCCAAACATTCACCTGTCGGTCTAACATTTGTAAACAATACAAGATAGAAAAGCATACTTATTCTGACATCAAGTGTTTAAAACAATGCACCTTCAAACACTGACTACATTTAATAAAAATTGCAATAACATATTTGATATTAAGCTGTGGTGGATATATAGATGATCTGCTGTGTATTTCTGCGATTTTTTAAATACGAAAACTTTCACATTACAAAAAAAAAAGCCACTTAGAAATGCGGGGGGTTCAACCCGCGACCTCATTGCCACAAGTCATGCCCTCCACCTCCGAGCAACATCCACGATGCATAATAGTGTCTTCCTGAATAAAGGATTAATGCATGATCCGTGGAACCAGGCTACGTAGCTCTCTGTGTTTAACCCATTCCTTTTTTGCTCATTTCACCCACACTGGAATCGTGGCTTATAAGGTATGTATTACAATACAGCAAACATTGGGATTGCTTGGTTCTTTCTCAGTCGCTCTTTTCCCAGTACATAAATGCAGAATGCTAACTCTTTTACGCGGGACCGAGCCTCATCCTTTGAAACCCCAGGCAGCCTGCCTGCGCTAGGAACGTGTTTTTTCTGTTTAATCTGCGATGTTTTTCATGAAATAAGCATACAAAATAACGTGTTTGTATTTATAGGGGGTACTTCATTTCCAGAGAACAGGGTTTTTTTTTATCAATTGGAGCCCAGCTGTATTTCTGCACGAGTTACTGGCGACCTCCCTACACATAATACAAAATGGCTGCCACGTCCACAGGAAACACATCATGTCTCTTCTGATTCTCTCGGTACTTCTACTACCCCAGCACCCCTCCCTCCACGTAAAGCACCCTGTTCTGTTGGTATAAGAATTTGGTAATTCTTAAAATGCTACCAAAAAAAAAATGTCCTTAGAGCCGGATTTGAACCAGCGACCTAAGAATATCTGAATTTGAATTTCCACTACAGTCCTCTGCTCTACCAACTGAGCTATCGAAGGCTCCTGGCTTTGTACACTATCAATAGCATATTTTTGTATCTCATCACAGAATGTTGTTCCTTCTGTTTTATAAATCTATTTCTCAAAGCAATATACAGTAAAATGTACCTCTAAACAAATCCCTGGCCCTTTCTATATTTGGTAAGTGAAAAAGGGAAACATTTTAAGAGAAAATTGAGAGTGAAAGTGACTAAGATACATCCTGCAAATATAGCTGTATACTGCTGTCTTCGGATTTCTTGTATTGCCTATGTTTCTATTAAAATGGCATAATGAAGTAACAGTTGATACAGATGGGGCTTAATAGCCGCCGATTAACAGACTCGCCGGCCAGCAAGCTGCTGAAACACTAAATGCCCACTGCAAAGCTATACAATGTTGAATGTAAATCTTACGTAATTTGAGTTCATAATATATTCTGAACCATTGTACCTGCGTAGTACAAAAAGGACGCACAGTCGGAGAGGAGATTGCAACAACTATCTTTTTAACTGCTAACATTGAACTGGCTTCCTTTCGCCAGTCCTCCTCTCACTAACCCAATGTCACACTTAACACGCCCCCAACAGGGGGCCTTGGGCTTAAAAGCACAGGGGATCGTAACACCACCCCTGGACAAATGTTCAAAACTCTGAATCAGCACTCTTCGACCCAGCGGCTTCCTTGTTACTTGTTGGGGTCTGGTGCCCATTTCACTGGTGCCACTACCTCCTAGCGGGTTACCCAACAGTCCACCTCGAGCTGCACCTCCACTGGGCGGGACCCAAAGGTTGTCCCGAGGCTCCCGGTGCTGCAGATCTGGTTCTAGTCCGGCGGAGGTGATTCACAGTCCTCTCTCTCGACCAGGTGTTTGAACAAAGAGCTGTTTCTCGTGATCTCCTTGTCTTCGACCAACCTAATCCTTCTCTGGCTTTATGGTCTATTGTAGAACCTCTCCACTCATTTGCCCACATTTTACCTTTGATAGTACTGGGACAAGGAAGGGGCGACCCTGGTGGCGTGGGCGATTTCGGGGGATCTTGGGCAAAACCAGGACTTTCGGGAGAGGCTTAGAAATTCATCAGAGAATCCTGGGCTCCCAAAACCAAGAAGGCCTACAGAGGTGCTTGGGATAAGTGGAGTAAATGGTGCATGGAGAGGGAAATACATCCTGTTCAAACAGATGTAGTCGATGTGGTGAAATTCCTGGTCAATCAGGCAGCTCAGGGTAGAGTATACTGGACTATTTACACATATCGTTCAGCGATTTCGGTAGGGCATGAAAACGTAGAAAGTCACCCCTTGGGCGAACATCCACTGGCGTGTAGAGTACTCAAAGGAATAAAAAGTATGATACCACCGGCTCTGAGATATCACCGTCTTTGGGACGTTAGTGGGGTGTTGAGATTGTTTGAGTCCTGGCCGGATAATGGCGGTCTGTCCAGGAAGGCTCTGTGGGCTAATCTGACTACCCTGCTCTGCTTAATATCGTGCAAAAGGGTCTCGGACATCAGGGCTCAGGAAGTGGACTGGAAATTGTATTCGCCGACAGGCGTTCCCTTTCATATAACAAAGAGAACTAACACAGGGATCAGGACAGTCGATTATGCAGCATTTCCAGAAGGGCCCAAATTATGTCCAGTCAGTGGTTTGAAGCTGTATGAAAGTAACTCAACACAGTTCAGGTCCACAGTGGAATCCCAATTGTGATAAGGAAACCCTTTATGGCAGTTTGGACAGCTACCTTGGCAAGATGGGTGAAGTGGTGCATGAGCCAAGCTGGCGTAGGTACAAGTCATTTCGGAGCACATTCGGTTAGGGGTGCCATGGCATCCACAGCATTCAGAATGGAGGCATGCCTAGCGGACATTTTGAAGGCAGGGGTTTGGTCCAACAAGTCGACTTTTAAGAACTTTTATTTTAGACCAATCGGCCAGGTGACTACGTTGGTAGTGAGTAAGCTTGGAACAAGCATAATCCGAGCCTACCCGTCTTGACATAGAATACTGATTTTCAATACATTTGTAATAGAAAGTCATGATTCTATTAAAGATACTGAGGCAAAGGATCATCCCACCCTATCAATTGCGTAAATAGACTGGAATGACTGTGATCGGAATTACTGATTATAAGGAAGTTTGGAATTTAATTTCTGACATGTTCTTTTGCGATTGCCCACCCAGTTTATAGTGGAGTTTTTCATTGGTGCTGTTTGTGAATTGGCAGGCACAGAACCCAAGACGTCAAGTACATGAGGAGTAAAAGAGACGTGGTGGAGGTTTCCAGCGTTAACTGGTTGGGACGCAGTTATGGATCAGCGAAAGAAAGGCCGAAGGAAGGCAGACGATGTTATACTGGACTTTAGTGTATGATTGGTTACAAGAAGTCACATAAAAGAAGAACCAATTAAATACAAACTCATATATCGCTAAAATTCATGGGATTTGTAGTTTTAGCTGTTTCTTTTTATGGTTGTGTTTTTTAAAGTTGTTGGCTGCTCGAGAAGTAAAGAGTTGAGCATAATCTTTCGCCTCCATGACTTTAATAGAATCATGTCTTTCTATTACGAATGCATTGAAAATCTGTATTTATTGTGTAATTTGTGCAGATTTCAAGCCATCCAGCAAAAAACATAGTGGTATTTCAGTCCTGCGTTTTCATAGTGTTTACAAGCCTGTCACTTACCTGCCATGACTCCACTATTACTCTATCCCCCCAACCCCCAATCCACCCATTACTCTCCAAACATTCACCTGTCGGTCTAACATTTGTAAACAATACAAGATAGAAAAGCATACTTATTCTGACATCAAGTGTTTAAAACAATGCACCTTCAAACACTGACTACATTTAATAAAAATTGCAATAACATATTTGATATTAAGCTGTGGTGGATATATAGATGATCTGCTGTGTATTTCTGCGATTTTTTAAATACGAAAACTTTCACATTCCAAAAAAAAAAGCCACTTAGAAATGCGGGGGGTTCAACCCGCGACCTCATTGCCACAAGTCATGCCCTCCACCTCCGAGCAACATCCACGATGCATAATAGTGCCTTCCTGAATAAAGGATTAATGCATGATCCGTGGAACCAGGCTACGTAGCTCTCTGTGTTTAACCCATTCCTTTTTTGCTCATTTCACCCACACTGGAATCGTGGCTTGTAAGTTATGTATTACAATACAACAAACATTGGGATTGCTTGGTTCTTTCCCAGTCGCTCTTTTCCCAGTACATAAATGCAGAATGCTAACTCTTTTACGCGGGACCGAGCCTCATCCTTTGAAACCCCAGGCAGCCTGCCTGCGCTGGGAACATGTTTTTTCTGTTTAATCTGCGATGTTTTTCATGAAATAAGCATACAAAATAACGTGTTTGTATTTATAGGGGGTACTTCATTTCCAGAGAACAGGGTTTTTTTTATCAATAGGAGCCCAGCTGTATTTCTGCACGAGTTACTGGCGACCTCCCTACACATAATACAAAATGGCTGCCACGTCCACAGGAAACACATCATGTCTCTTCTGATTCTCTCAGTACTTCTACTACCCCAGCACCCCTCCCTCCACGTAAAGCACCCTGTTCTGTTGGTATAAGAATTTGGTAATTCTTAAAATGCTACCAAAAAAAAAAAAATGTCCTTCGAGCCGGATTTGAACCAGCGACCTAAGGATATCCGAATTTCCACTATAGTCCTCCGCTCTACCAACGGAGCTATCGAAGGCTCCTGGTTTTTAGCGCTATCAATAGCATATTTTTGTATCTCATCACAGAATGTTGTTCCTTCTGTTTTATAAATCTATTTCTCAAAGCAATATACAGTAAAATGTACCTCTAAACAAATCCCTGGCCCTTTCTATATTTGATAAGTGAAAAAGGGAAACATTTTAAGAGAAAATTGAGAGTGAAAGTGACTAAAATACATCCTGCAAATATAGCTGTATACTGCTGTCTTCGGATTTCTTGTATTGCCTATGTTTCTATTAAAATGGCATAATGAAGTAACAGTTGATACAGGTGGGGCTTAATAGCCGCCGATTAACAGACTCGCCAGCCAGCAAGCTGCTGAAACACTAAATGCCCACTGCAAAGCTATACAATGTTGAATGTAAATCTTACGTAATTTGAGTTCATAATATATTCTGAACCATTGTACCTGCGTAGTACAAAAAGGACGCACAGTCGGAGAGGAGATTGCAACAACTATCTTTTTAACTGCTAACATTGAACTGGCTTCCTTTCGCCAGTCCTCCTCTCACTAACCCAATGTCACACTTAACACGCCCCCAACAGGGGGCCTTGGGCTTAAAAGCACAGGGGATCGTAACACCACCCCTGGACAAATGTTCAAAACTCTGAATCAGCACTCTTCGACCCAGCGGCTTCCTTGTTACTTGTTGGGGTCTGGTGCCCATTTCACTGATGCCACTACCTCCTAGCGGGTTACCCAACAGTCCACCTCGAGCTGCACCTCCACTGGGCGGGACCCAAAGGTTGTCCTGAGGCTCCCGGTGCTGCAGATCTGGTTCTAGTTCCGGCGGAGGTGATTCACAGTCCTCTCTCTCGACCAGGTGTTTGAACAAAGAGCTGTTTCTCGTGATCTCCTTGTCTTCGACCAACCTAATCCTCCTCTGGCTTTATGATCTATTGTAGAACCTCTCCACTCATTTGCCCACATTTTACCTTTGATAGTACTGGGACAAGGAAGGGGCGACCCTGGTGGCGTGGGCGATTTCGGGGGATCTTGGGCAAAACCAGGACTTTCAGGAGAGGCTTAGAAATTCATCAGAGAATCCTGGGCTCCCAAAACCAAGAAGGCCTACAGAGGTGCTTGGGATAAGTGGAGTAAATGGTGCATGGAGAGGGAAATACATCCTGTTCAAACAGATGTAGTCGATGTGGTGAAATTCCTGGTCAATCAGGCAGCTCAGGGTAGAGTATACTGGACTATTTACACATATCGTTCAGCGATTTCGGTAGGGCATGAAAACGTAGAAAGTCACCCCTTGGGCGAACATCCACTGGCGTGTAGAGTACTCAAAGGAATAAAAAGTATGATACCACCGGCTCTGAGATATTACCTTCTTTGGGACGTTAGTGGGGTGTTGAGATTGTTTGAGTCCTAGCCGGATAATGGCGGTCTGTCCAGGAAGGCTCTGTGGGCTAATCTGACTACCCTGCTCTGCTTAATATCGTGCAAAAGGGTCTCGGACATCAGGGCTCAGGAAGTGGACTGGAAATTGTTTTCGCCGACAGGCGTTCCCTTTCATATAACAAAGAGAACTAACACAGGGATCAGGACAGTCGATTATGCAGAATTTCCAGAAGGGCCCAAATTATGTCCAGTCAGTGGTTTGAAGCTGTATGAAAGTAACTCAACACAGTTCAGGTCCACAGTGGAATCACAATTGTGATAAGGAAACCCTTTATGGCAGTTTGGACAGCTACCTTGGCAAGATGGGTGAAGTGGTGCATGAGCCAAGCTGGCGTAGGTACAAGTCATTTCGGAGCACATTCGGTTAGGGGTGCCATGGCATCCACAGCATTCAGAATGGGGGCATGCCTAGCGGACATTTTGAAGGCAGGGGTTTGGTCCAACAAGTCGACTTTTAAGAACTTTTATTTTAGACCAATCGGCCAGGTGACTACGTTGGTAGTGAGTAAGCTTGGAACAAGCATAATCCGAGCCTATCCGTCTTGACATAGAATACTGATTTTCAATACATTTGTAATAGAAAGTCATGATTCTATTAAAGATACTGAGGCAAAGGATTATCCCACCCTATCAATTGCGTAAATAGACTGGAATGACTGTGATCGGAATTACTGATTATAAGGAAGTTTGGAATTTAATTTCTGACATGTTCTTTTGCGATTGCCCACCCAGTTTATAGTGGAGTTTTTCATTGGTGCTGTTTGTGAATTGGCAGGTACAGAACCCAAGACGTCAAGTACATGAGGAGTAAAAGAGACGTGGTGGAGGTTTCCAGCGTTAACTGGTTGGGACGCAGTTATGGATCAGCGAAAGAAAGAGGCCGAAGGAAGGCAGACGATGTTATACTGGACTTTAGTGTATGATTGGTTACAAGAAGTCACATAAAAGAAGAACCAATTAAATACAAACTCATATATCGCTAAAATTCATAGGATTTGTAGTTTTAGCTGTTTCTTTTTATGGTTGTGTTTTTTAAAGTTGTTGGCTGCTCGAGAAGTAAAGAGTTGAGCATAATCTTTCGCCTCCATGACTTTAATAGAATCATGTCTTTCTATTACGAATGCATTGAAAATCTGTATTTATTGTGTAATTTGTGCAGATTTCAAGCCATCCCGCAAAAAACATAGTGGTATTTCAGTCCTGCGTTTTCATAGTGTTTACAAGCCTGTCACTTACCTGCCATGACTGCACTATTACTCTATCCCCCCAACCCCCAATCCACCCATTACTCTCCAAACATTCACCTGTCGGTCTAACATTTGTAAACAATACAAGATAGAAAAGCATACTTATTCTGACATCAAGTGTTTAAAACAATGCACCTTCAAACACTGACTACATTTAATAAAAATTGCAATAACATATTTGATATTAAGCTGTGGTGGATATATAGATGATCTGCTGTGTATTTCTGCGATTTTTTAAATACGAAAACTTTCACATTACAAAAAAAAAAGCCACTTAGAAATGCGGGGGGTTCAACCCGCGACCTCATTGCCACAAGTCATGCCCTCCACCTCCGAGCAACATCCACGATGCATAATAGTGTCTTCCTGAATAAAGGATTAATGCATGATCCGTGGAACCAGGCTACGTAGCTCTCTGTGTTTAACCCATTCCTTTTTTGCTCATTTCACCCACACTGGAATCGTGGCTTATAAGGTATGTATTACAATACAGCAAACATTGGGATTGCTTGGTTCTTTCTCAGTCGCTCTTTTCCCAGTACATAAATGCAGAATGCTAACTCTTTTACGCGGGACCGAGCCTCATCCTTTGAAACCCCAGGCAGCCTGCCTGCGCTAGGAACGTGTTTTTTCTGTTTAATCTGCGATGTTTTTCATGAAATAAGCATACAAAATAACGTGTTTGTATTTATAGGGGGTACTTCATTTCCAGAGAACAGGGTTTTTTTTTATCAATTGGAGCCCAGCTGTATTTCTGCACGAGTTACTGGCGACCTCCCTACACATAATACAAAATGGCTGCCACGTCCACAGGAAACACATCATGTCTCTTCTGATTCTCTCGGTACTTCTACTACCCCAGCACCCCTCCCTCCACGTAAAGCACCCTGTTCTGTTGGTATAAGAATTTGGTAATTCTTAAAATGCTACCAAAAAAAAAATGTCCTTAGAGCCGGATTTGAACCAGCGACCTAAGAATATCTGAATTTGAATTTCCACTACAGTCCTCTGCTCTACCAACTGAGCTATCGAAGGCTCCTGGCTTTGTACACTATCAATAGCATATTTTTGTATCTCATCACAGAATGTTGTTCCTTCTGTTTTATAAATCTATTTCTCAAAGCAATATACAGTAAAATGTACCTCTAAACAAATCCCTGGCCCTTTCTATATTTGATAAGTGAAAAAGGGAAACATTTTAAGAGAAAATTGAGAGTGAAAGTGACTAAGATACATCCTGCAAATATAGCTGTATACTGCTGTCTTCGGATTTCTTGTATTGCCTATGTTTCTATTAAAATGGCATAATGAAGTAACAGTTGATACAGGTGGGGCTTAATAGCCGCCGATTAACAGACTCGCCAGCCAGCAAGCTGCTGAAACACTAAATGCCCACTGCAAAGCTATACAATGTTGAATGTAAATCTTACGTAATTTGAGTTCATAATATATTCTGAACCATTGTACCTGCGTAGTACAAAAAGGACGCACAGTCGGAGAGGAGATTGCAACAACTATCTTTTTAACTGCTAACATTGAACTGGCTTCCTTTCGCCAGTCCTCCTCTCACTAACCCAATGTCACACTTAACACGCCCCCAACAGGGGGCCTTGGGCTTAAAAGCACAGGGGATCGTAACACCACCCCTGGACAAATGTTCAAAACTCTGAATCAGCACTCTTCGACCCAGCGGCTTCCTTGTTACTTGTTGGGGTCTGGTGCCCATTTCACTGATGCCACTACCTCCTAGCGGGTTACCCAACAGTCCACCTCGAGCTGCACCTCCACTGGGCGGGACCCAAAGGTTGTCCTGAGGCTCCCGGTGCTGCAGATCTGGTTCTAGTTCCGGCGGAGGTGATTCACAGTCCTCTCTCTCGACCAGGTGTTTGAACAAAGAGCTGTTTCTCGTGATCTCCTTGTCTTCGACCAACCTAATCCTCCTCTGGCTTTATGATCTATTGTAGAACCTCTCCACTCATTTGCCCACATTTTACCTTTGATAGTACTGGGACAAGGAAGGGGCGACCCTGGTGGCGTGGGCGATTTCGGGGGATCTTGGGCAAAACCAGGACTTTCAGGAGAGGCTTAGAAATTCATCAGAGAATCCTGGGCTCCCAAAACCAAGAAGGCCTACAGAGGTGCTTGGGATAAGTGGAGTAAATGGTGCATGGAGAGGGAAATACATCCTGTTCAAACAGATGTAGTCGATGTGGTGAAATTCCTGGTCAATCAGGCAGCTCAGGGTAGAGTATACTGGACTATTTACACATATCGTTCAGCGATTTCGGTAGGGCATGAAAACGTAGAAAGTCACCCCTTGGGCGAACATCCACTGGCGTGTAGAGTACTCAAAGGAATAAAAAGTATGATACCACCGGCTCTGAGATATTACCTTCTTTGGGACGTTAGTGGGGTGTTGAGATTGTTTGAGTCCTAGCCGGATAATGGCGGTCTGTCCAGGAAGGCTCTGTGGGCTAATCTGACTACCCTGCTCTGCTTAATATCGTGCAAAAGGGTCTCGGACATCAGGGCTCAGGAAGTGGACTGGAAATTGTTTTCGCCGACAGGCGTTCCCTTTCATATAACAAAGAGAACTAACACAGGGATCAGGACAGTCGATTATGCAGAATTTCCAGAAGGGCCCAAATTATGTCCAGTCAGTGGTTTGAAGCTGTATGAAAGTAACTCAACACAGTTCAGGTCCACAGTGGAATCACAATTGTGATAAGGAAACCCTTTATGGCAGTTTGGACAGCTACCTTGGCAAGATGGGTGAAGTGGTGCATGAGCCAAGCTGGCGTAGGTACAAGTCATTTCGGAGCACATTCGGTTAGGGGTGCCATGGCATCCACAGCATTCAGAATGGGGGCATGCCTAGCGGACATTTTGAAGGCAGGGGTTTGGTCCAACAAGTCGACTTTTAAGAACTTTTATTTTAGACCAATCGGCCAGGTGACTACGTTGGTAGTGAGTAAGCTTGGAACAAGCATAATCCGAGCCTATCCGTCTTGACATAGAATACTGATTTTCAATACATTTGTAATAGAAAGTCATGATTCTATTAAAGATACTGAGGCAAAGGATTATCCCACCCTATCAATTGCGTAAATAGACTGGAATGACTGTGATCGGAATTACTGATTATAAGGAAGTTTGGAATTTAATTTCTGACATGTTCTTTTGCGATTGCCCACCCAGTTTATAGTGGAGTTTTTCATTGGTGCTGTTTGTGAATTGGCAGGTACAGAACCCAAGACGTCAAGTACATGAGGAGTAAAAGAGACGTGGTGGAGGTTTCCAGCGTTAACTGGTTGGGACGCAGTTATGGATCAGCGAAAGAAAGAGGCCGAAGGAAGGCAGACGATGTTATACTGGACTTTAGTGTATGATTGGTTACAAGAAGTCACATAAAAGAAGAACCAATTAAATACAAACTCATATATCGCTAAAATTCATAGGATTTGTAGTTTTAGCTGTTTCTTTTTATGGTTGTGTTTTTTAAAGTTGTTGGCTGCTCGAGAAGTAAAGAGTTGAGCATAATCTTTCGCCTCCATGACTTTAATAGAATCATGTCTTTCTATTACGAATGCATTGAAAATCTGTATTTATTGTGTAATTTGTGCAGATTTCAAGCCATCCCGCAAAAAACATAGTGGTATTTCAGTCCTGCGTTTTCATAGTGTTTACAAGCCTGTCACTTACCTGCCATGACTGCACTATTACTCTATCCCCCCAACCCCCAATCCACCCATTACTCTCCAAACATTCACCTGTCGGTCTAACATTTGTAAACAATACAAGATAGAAAAGCATACTTATTCTGACATCAAGTGTTTAAAACAATGCACCTTCAAACACTGACTACATTTAATAAAAATTGCAATAACATATTTGATATTAAGCTGTGGTGGATATATAGATGATCTGCTGTGTATTTCTGCGATTTTTTAAATACGAAAACTTTCACATTACAAAAAAAAAAGCCACTTAGAAATGCGGGGGGTTCAACCCGCGACCTCATTGCCACAAGTCATGCCCTCCACCTCCGAGCAACATCCGCGAAGCACAATAGTGCCTTCCTGAATAAAGGATTAATGCATGATCCGTGGAACCTGGCTACGTAGCTCTCTGTGTTTAACCCATTCCTTTTTTGCTCATTTCACCCACACTGGAATCGTGGCTTGTAAGGTATGTATTACAATACAACAAACATTGGGATTGCTTGGTTCTTTCTCAGTCGCTCTTTTCCCAGTACATAAATGCAGAATGCTAACTCTTTTACGCGGGACCGAGCCTCATCCTTTGAAACCCCAGGCAGCCTGCCTGCGCTAGGAACGTGTTTTTTCTGTTTAATCTGCGATGTTTTTCATGAAATAAGCATACAAAATAACGTGTTTGTATTTATAGGGGGTACTTCATTTCCAGAGAACAGGGTTTTTTTTATCAATTGGAGCCCAGCTGTATTTCTGCACGAGTTACTGGCGACCTCCCTACACATAATACAAAATGGCTGCCACGTCCACAGGAAACACATCATGTCTCTTCTGATTCTCTCGGTACTTCTACTACCCCAGCACCCCTCCCTCCACGTAAAGCACCCTGTTCTGTTGGTATAAGAATTTGGTAATTCTTAAAATGCTACCAAAAAAAAAATGTCCTTAGAGCCGGATTTGAACCAGCGACCTAAGAATATCTGAATTTGAATTTCCACTACAGTCCTCTGCTCTACCAACTGAGCTATCGAAGGCTCCTGGCTTTGTACACTATCAATAGCATATTTTTGTATCTCATCACAGAATGTTGTTCCTTCTGTTTTATAAATCTATTTCTCAAAGCAATATACAGTAAAATGTACCTCTAAACAAATCCCTGGCCCTTTCTATATTTGGTAAGTGAAAAAGGGAAACATTTTAAGAGAAAATTGAGAGTGAAAGTGACTAAGATACATCCTGCAAATATAGCTGTATACTGCTGTCTTCGGATTTCTTGTATTGCCTATGTTTCTATTAAAATGGCATAATGAAGTAACAGTTGATACAGGTGGGGCTTAATAGCCGCCGATTAACAGACTCGCCGGCCAGCAAGCTGCTGAAACACTAAATGCCCACTGCAAAGCTATACAATGTTGAATGTAAATCTTACGTAATTTGAGTTCATAATATATTCTGAACCATTGTACCTGCGTAGTACAAAAAGGACGCACAGTCGGAGAGGAGATTGCAACAACTATCTTTTTAACTGCTAACATTGAACTGGCTTCCTTTCGCCAGTCCTCCTCTCACTAACCCAATGTCACACTTAACACGCCCCCAACAGGGGGCCTTGGGCTTAAAAGCACAGGGGATCGTAACACCACCCCTGGACAAATGTTCAAAACTCTGAATCAGCACTCTTCGACCCAGCGGCTTCCTTGTTACTTGTTGGGGTCTGGTGCCCATTTCACTGGTGCCACTACCTCCTAGCGGGTTACCCAACAGTCCACCTCGAGCTGCACCTCCACTGGGCGGGACCCAAAGGTTGTCCCGAGGCTCCCGGTGCTGCAGATCTGGTTCTAGTTCCGGCGGAGGTGATTCACAGTCCTCTCTCTCGACCAGGTGTTTGAACAAAGAGCTGTTTCTCGTGATCTCCTTGTCTTCGACCAACCTAATCCTCCTCTGGCTTTATGGTCTATTGTAGAACCTCTCCACTCATTTGCCCACATTTTACCTTTGATAGTACTGGGACAAGGAAGGGGCGACCCTGGTGGCGTGGGCGATTTCGGGGGATCTTGGGCAAAACCAGGACTTTCAGGAGAGGCTTAGAAATTCATCAGAGAATCCTGGGCTCCCAAAACCAAGAAGGCCTACAGAGGTGCTTGGGATAAGTGGAGTAAATGGTGCATGGAGAGGGAAATACATCCTGTTCAAACAGATGTAGTCGATGTGGTGAAATTCCTGGTCAATCAGGCAGCTCAGGGTAGAGTATACTGGACTATTTACACATATCGTTCAGCGATTTCGGTAGGGCATGAAAACGTAGAAAGTCACCCCTTGGGCGAACATCCACTGGCGTGTAGAGTACTCAAAGGAATAAAAAGTATGATACCACCGGCTCTGAGATATTACCATCTTTGGGACGTTAGTGGGGTGTTGAGATTGTTTGAGTTCTAGCCGGATAATGGCGGTCTGTCCAGGAAGGCTCTGTGGGCTAATCTGACTACCCTGCTCTGCTTAATATCGTGCAAAAGGGTCTCGGACATCAGGGCTCAGGAAGTGGACTGGAAATTGTTTTCGCCGACAGGCGTTCCCTTTCATATAACAAAGAGAACTAACACAGGGATCAGGACAGTCGATTATGCAGAATTTCCAGAAGGGCCCAAATTATGTCCAGTCAGTGGTTTGAAGCTGTATGAAAGTAACTCAACACAGTTCAGGTCCACAGTGGAATCACAATTGTGATAAGGAAACCCTTTATGGCAGTTTGGACAGCTACCTTGGCAAGATGGGTGAAGTGGTGCATGAGCCAAGCTGGCGTAGGTACAAGTCATTTCGGAGCACATTCGGTTAGGGGTGCCATGGCATCCACAGCATTCAGAATGGGGGCATGCCTAGCGGACATTTTGAAGGCAGGGGTTTGGTCCAACAAGTCGACTTTTAAGAACTTTTATTTTAGACCAATCGGCCAGGTGACTACGTTGGTAGTGGGTAAGCTTGGAACAAGCATAATCCGAGCCTATCCGTCTTGACATAGAATACTGATTTTCAATACATTTGTAATAGAAAGTCATGATTCTATTAAAGATACTGAGGCAAAGGATTATCCCACCCTATCAATTGCGTAAATAGACTGGAATGACTGTGATCGGAATTACTGATTATAAGGAAGTTTGGAATTTAATTTCTGACATGTTCTTTTGCGATTGCCCACCCAGTTTATAGTGGAGTTTTTCATTGGTGCTGTTTGTGAATTGGCAGGTACAGAACCCAAGACGTCAAGTACATGAGGAGTAAAAGAGACGTGGTGGAGGTTTCCAGCGTTAACTGGTTGGGACGCAGTTATGGATCAGCGAAAGAAAGAGGCCGAAGGAAGGCAGACGATGTTATACTGGACTTTAGTGTATGATTGGTTACAAGAAGTCACATAAAAGAAGAACCAATTAAATACAAACTCATATATCGCTAAAATTCATGGAATTTGTAGTTTTAGCTGTTTCTTTTTATGGTTGTGTTTTTTAAAGTTGTTGGCTGCTCGAGAAGTAAAGAGTTGAGCATAATCTTTCGCCTCCATGACTTTAATAGAATCATGTCTTTCTATTACGAATGCATTGAAAATCTGTATTTATTGTGTAATTTGTGCAGATTTCAAGCCATCCCGCAAAAAACATAGTGGTATTTCAGTCCTGCGTTTTCATAGTGTTTACAAGCCTGTCACTTACCTGCCATGACTGCACTATTACTCTATCCCCCCAACCCCCAATCCACCCATTACTCTCCAAACATTCACCTGTCGGTCTAACATTTGTAAACAATACAAGATAGAAAAGCATACTTATTCTGACATCAAGTGTTTAAAACAATGCACCTTCAAACACTGACTACATTTAATAAAAATTGCAATAACATATTTGATATTAAGCTGTGGTGGATATATAGATGATCTGCTGTGTATTTCTGCGATTTTTTAAATACGAAAACTTTCACATTACAAAAAAAAAAGCCACTTAGAAATGCGGGGGGTTCAACCCGCGACCTCATTGCCACAAGTCATGCCCTCCACCTCCGAGCAACATCCACGATGCATAATAGTGTCTTCCTGAATAAAGGATTAATGCATGATCCGTGGAACCAGGCTACGTAGCTCTCTGTGTTTAACCCATTCCTTTTTTGCTCATTTCACCCACACTGGAATCGTGGCTTATAAGGTATGTATTACAATACAGCAAACATTGGGATTGCTTGGTTCTTTCTCAGTCGCTCTTTTCCCAGTACATAAATGCAGAATGCTAACTCTTTTACGCGGGACCGAGCCTCATCCTTTGAAACCCCAGGCAGCCTGCCTGCGCTAGGAACGTGTTTTTTCTGTTTAATCTGCGATGTTTTTCATGAAATAAGCATACAAAATAACGTGTTTGTATTTATAGGGGGTACTTCATTTCCAGAGAACAGGGTTTTTTTTTATCAATTGGAGCCCAGCTGTATTTCTGCACGAGTTACTGGCGACCTCCCTACACATAATACAAAATGGCTGCCACGTCCACAGGAAACACATCATGTCTCTTCTGATTCTCTCGGTACTTCTACTACCCCAGCACCCCTCCCTCCACGTAAAGCACCCTGTTCTGTTGGTATAAGAATTTGGTAATTCTTAAAATGCTACCAAAAAAAAAATGTCCTTAGAGCCGGATTTGAACCAGCGACCTAAGAATATCTGAATTTGAATTTCCACTACAGTCCTCTGCTCTACCAACTGAGCTATCGAAGGCTCCTGGCTTTGTACACTATCAATAGCATATTTTTGTATCTCATCACAGAATGTTGTTCCTTCTGTTTTATAAATCTATTTCTCAAAGCAATATACAGTAAAATGTACCTCTAAACAAATCCCTGGCCCTTTCTATATTTGGTAAGTGAAAAAGGGAAACATTTTAAGAGAAAATTGAGAGTGAAAGTGACTAAGATACATCCTGCAAATATAGCTGTATACTGCTGTCTTCGGATTTCTTGTATTGCCTATGTTTCTATTAAAATGGCATAATGAAGTAACAGTTGATACAGATGGGGCTTAATAGCCGCCGATTAACAGACTCGCCGGCCAGCAAGCTGCTGAAACACTAAATGCCCACTGCAAAGCTATACAATGTTGAATGTAAATCTTACGTAATTTGAGTTCATAATATATTCTGAACCATTGTACCTGCGTAGTACAAAAAGGACGCACAGTCGGAGAGGAGATTGCAACAACTATCTTTTTAACTGCTAACATTGAACTGGCTTCCTTTCGCCAGTCCTCCTCTCACTAACCCAATGTCACACTTAACACGCCCCCAACAGGGGGCCTTGGGCTTAAAAGCACAGGGGATCGTAACACCACCCCTGGACAAATGTTCAAAACTCTGAATCAGCACTCTTCGACCCAGCGGCTTCCTTGTTACTTGTTGGGGTCTGGTGCCCATTTCACTGGTGCCACTACCTCCTAGCGGGTTACCCAACAGTCCACCTCGAGCTGCACCTCCACTGGGCGGGACCCAAAGGTTGTCCCGAGGCTCCCGGTGCTGCAGATCTGGTTCTAGTCCGGCGGAGGTGATTCACAGTCCTCTCTCTCGACCAGGTGTTTGAACAAAGAGCTGTTTCTCGTGATCTCCTTGTCTTCGACCAACCTAATCCTTCTCTGGCTTTATGGTCTATTGTAGAACCTCTCCACTCATTTGCCCACATTTTACCTTTGATAGTACTGGGACAAGGAAGGGGCGACCCTGGTGGCGTGGGCGATTTCGGGGGATCTTGGGCAAAACCAGGACTTTCGGGAGAGGCTTAGAAATTCATCAGAGAATCCTGGGCTCCCAAAACCAAGAAGGCCTACAGAGGTGCTTGGGATAAGTGGAGTAAATGGTGCATGGAGAGGGAAATACATCCTGTTCAAACAGATGTAGTCGATGTGGTGAAATTCCTGGTCAATCAGGCAGCTCAGGGTAGAGTATACTGGACTATTTACACATATCGTTCAGCGATTTCGGTAGGGCATGAAAACGTAGAAAGTCACCCCTTGGGCGAACATCCACTGGCGTGTAGAGTACTCAAAGGAATAAAAAGTATGATACCACCGGCTCTGAGATATCACCGTCTTTGGGACGTTAGTGGGGTGTTGAGATTGTTTGAGTCCTGGCCGGATAATGGCGGTCTGTCCAGGAAGGCTCTGTGGGCTAATCTGACTACCCTGCTCTGCTTAATATCGTGCAAAAGGGTCTCGGACATCAGGGCTCAGGAAGTGGACTGGAAATTGTATTCGCCGACAGGCGTTCCCTTTCATATAACAAAGAGAACTAACACAGGGATCAGGACAGTCGATTATGCAGCATTTCCAGAAGGGCCCAAATTATGTCCAGTCAGTGGTTTGAAGCTGTATGAAAGTAACTCAACACAGTTCAGGTCCACAGTGGAATCCCAATTGTGATAAGGAAACCCTTTATGGCAGTTTGGACAGCTACCTTGGCAAGATGGGTGAAGTGGTGCATGAGCCAAGCTGGCGTAGGTACAAGTCATTTCGGAGCACATTCGGTTAGGGGTGCCATGGCATCCACAGCATTCAGAATGGAGGCATGCCTAGCGGACATTTTGAAGGCAGGGGTTTGGTCCAACAAGTCGACTTTTAAGAACTTTTATTTTAGACCAATCGGCCAGGTGACTACGTTGGTAGTGAGTAAGCTTGGAACAAGCATAATCCGAGCCTACCCGTCTTGACATAGAATACTGATTTTCAATACATTTGTAATAGAAAGTCATGATTCTATTAAAGATACTGAGGCAAAGGATCATCCCACCCTATCAATTGCGTAAATAGACTGGAATGACTGTGATCGGAATTACTGATTATAAGGAAGTTTGGAATTTAATTTCTGACATGTTCTTTTGCGATTGCCCACCCAGTTTATAGTGGAGTTTTTCATTGGTGCTGTTTGTGAATTGGCAGGCACAGAACCCAAGACGTCAAGTACATGAGGAGTAAAAGAGACGTGGTGGAGGTTTCCAGCGTTAACTGGTTGGGACGCAGTTATGGATCAGCGAAAGAAAGGCCGAAGGAAGGCAGACGATGTTATACTGGACTTTAGTGTATGATTGGTTACAAGAAGTCACATAAAAGAAGAACCAATTAAATACAAACTCATATATCGCTAAAATTCATGGGATTTGTAGTTTTAGCTGTTTCTTTTTATGGTTGTGTTTTTTAAAGTTGTTGGCTGCTCGAGAAGTAAAGAGTTGAGCATAATCTTTCGCCTCCATGACTTTAATAGAATCATGTCTTTCTATTACGAATGCATTGAAAATCTGTATTTATTGTGTAATTTGTGCAGATTTCAAGCCATCCCGCAAAAAACATAGTGGTATTTCAGTCCTGCGTTTTCATAGTGTTTACAAGCCTGTCACTTACCTGCCTTGTCTCCACTATTACTCTATCCCCCCAACCCCCAATCCACCCATTACTCTCCAAACATTCACCTGTCGGTCTAACATTTGTAAACAATACAAGATAGAAAAGCATACTTATTCTGACATCAAGTGTTTAAAACAATGCACCTTCAAACAATGACTACATTTAATAAAAATTGCAATAACATATTTGATATTAAGCTGTGGTGGATATATAGATGATCTGCTGTGTATTTCTGCGATTTTTTAAATACGAAAACTTTCACATTACAAAAAAAAAAGCCACTTAGAAATGCGGGGGGTTCAACCCGCGACCTCATTGCCACAAGTCATGCCCTCCACCTCTGAGCAACATCCGCGAAGCACAATAGTGCCTTCCTGAATAAAGGATTAATGCATGATCCGTGGAACCAGGCTACGTAGCTCTCTGTGTTTAACCCATTCCTTTTTTGCTCATTTCACCCACACTGGAATCGTGGCTTGTAAGGTATGTATTACAATACAACAAACATTGGGATTGCTTGGTTCTTTCTCAGTCGCTCTTTTCCCAGTACATAAATGCAGAATGCTAACTCTTTTACGCGGGACCGAGCCTCATCCTTTGAAACCCCAGGCAGCCTGCCTGCACTAGGAACGTGTTTTTTCTGTTTAATCTGCGATGTTTTTCATGAAATAAGCATACAAAATAACGTGTTTGTATTTATAGGGGGTACTTCATTTCCAGAGAACAGGGTTTTTTTTATCAATTGGAGCCCAGCTGTATTTCTGCACGAGTTACTGGCGACCTCCCTACACATAATACAAAATGGCTGCCACGTCCACAGGAAACACATCATGTCTCTTCTGATTCTCTCGGTACTTCTACTACCCCAGCACCCCTCCCTCCACGTAAAGCACCCTGTTCTGTTGGTATAAGAATTTGGTAATTCTTAAAATGCTACCAAAAAAAAATGTCCTTTGAGCCGGATTTGAACCAGCGACCTAAGGATATCTGAATTTCCACTACAGTCCTCCGCTCTACCAACTGAGCTATCGAAGGCTCCTGGCTTTGTACACTATCAATAGCATATTTTTGTATCTCATCACAGAATGTTGTTCCTTCTGTTTTATAAATCTATTTCTCAAAGCAATATACAGTAAAATGTACCTCTAAACAAATCCCTGGCCCTTTCTATATTTGGTAAGTGAAAAAGGGAAACATTTTAAGAGAAAATTGAGAGTGAAAGTGACTAAGATACATCCTGCAAATATAGCTGTATACTGCTGTCTTCGGATTTCTTGTATTGCCTATGTTTCTATTAAAATGGCATAATGAAGTAACAGTTGATACAGATGGGGCTTAATAGCCGCCGATTAACAGACTCGCCGGCCAGCAAGCTGCTGAAACACTAAATGCCCACTGCAAAGCTATACAATGTTGAATGTAAATCTTACGTAATTTGAGTTCATAATATATTCTGAACCATTGTACCTGCGTAGTACAAAAAGGACGCACAGTCGGAGAGGAGATTGCAACAACTATCTTTTTAACTGCTAACATTGAACTGGCTTCCTTTCGCCAGTCCTCCTCTCACTAACCCAATGTCACACTTAACACGCCCCCCAACAGGGGGCCTTGGGCTTAAAAGCACAGGGGATCGTAACACCACCCCTGGACAAATGTTCAAAACTCTGAATCAGCACTCTTCGACCCAGCGGCTTCCTTGTTACTTGTTGGGGTCTGGTGCCCATTTCACTGGTGCCACTACCTCCTAGCGGGTTACCCAACAGTCCACCTCGAGCTGCACCTCCACTGGGCGGGACCCAAAGGTTGTCCCGAGGCTCCCGGTGCTGCAGATCTGGTTCTAGTTCCGGCGGAGGTGATTCACAGTCCTCTCTCTCGACCAGGTGTTTGAACAAAGAGCTGTTTCTCGTGATCTCCTTGTCTTCGACCAACCTAATCCTCCTCTGGCTTTATGGTCTATTGTAGAACCTCTCCACTCATTTGCCCACATTTTACCTTTGATAGTACTGGGACAAGGAAGGGGCGACCCTGGTGGCGTGGGCGATTTCGGGGGATCTTGGGCAAAACCAGGACTTTCGGGAGAGGCTTAGAAATTCATCAGAGAATCCTGGGCTCCCAAAACCAAGAAGGCCTACAGAGGTGCTTGGGATAAGTGGAGTAAATGGTGCATGGAGAGGGAAATACATCCTGTTCAAACAGATGTAGTCGATGTGGTGAAATTCCTGGTCAATCAGGCAGCTCAGGGTAGAGTATACTGGACTATTTACACATATCGTTCAGCGATTTCGGTAGGGCATGAAAACGTAGAAAGTCACCCCTTGGGCGAACATCCACTGGCGTGTAGAGTACTCAAAGGAATAAAAAGTATGATACCACCGGCTCTGAGATATCACCGTCTTTGGGACGTTAGTGGGGTGTTGAGATTGTTTGAGTCCTGGCCGGATAATGGCGTTCTGTCCAGGAAGGCTCTGTGGGCTAATCTGACTACCCTGCTCTGCTTAATATCGTGCAAAAGGGTCTCGGACATCAGGGCTCAGGAAGTGGACTGGAAATTGTTTTCGCCGACAAGCGTTCCCTTTCATATAACAAAGAGAACTAACACAGGGATCAGGACAGTCGATTATGCAGCATTTCCAGAAGGGCCCAAATTATGTCCAGTCAGTGGTTTGAAGCTGTATGAAAGTAACTCAACACAGTTCAGGTCCACAGTGGAATCACAATTGTGATAAGGAAACCCTTTATGGCAGTTTGGACAGCTACCTTGGCAAGATGGGTGAAGTGGTGCATGAGCCAAGCTGGCGTAGGTACAAGTCATTTCGGAGCACATCCGGTTAGGGGTGCCATGGCATCCACAGCATTCAGAATGGGGGCATGCCTAGCGGACATTTTGAAGGCAGGGGTTTGGTCCAACAAGTCGACTTTTAAGAACTTTTATTTTAGACCAATCGGCCAGGTGACTACGTTGATAGTGAGTAAGCTTGGAACAAGCATAATCCGAGCCGACCCGTCTTGACATAGAATACTGATTTTCAATACATTTGTAATAGAAAGTCATGATTCTATTAAAGATACTGAGGCAAAGGATTATCCCACCCTATCAATTGCGTAAATAGACTGGAATGACTGTGATCGGAATTACTGATTATAAGGAAGTTTGGAATTTAATTTCTGACATGTTCTTTTGCGATTGCCCACCCAGTTTATAGTGGAGTTTTTCATTGGTGCTGTTTGTGAATTGGTAGGTACAGAACCCAAGACGTCAAGTACATGAGGAGTAAAAGAGACGTGGTGGAGGTTTCCAGCGTTAACTGGTTGGGACGCAGTTATGGATCAGCGAAAGAAAGAGGCCGAAGGAAGGCAGACGATGTTATACTGGACTTTAGTGTATGATTGGTTACAAGAAGTCACATAAAAGAAGAACCAATTAAATACAAACTCATATATCGCTAAAATTCATGGGATTTGTAGTTTTAGCTGTTTCTTTTTATGGTTGTGTTTTTTAAAGTTGTTGGCTGCTCGAGAAGTAAAGAGTTGAGCATAATCTTTCGCCTCCATGACTTTAATAGAATCATGTCTTTCTATTACGAATGCATTGAAAATCTGTATTTATTGTGTAATTTGTGCAGATTTCAAGCCATCCCGCAAAAAACATAGTGGTATTTCAGTCCTGCGTTTTCATAGTGTTTACAAGCCTGTCACTTACCTGCCTTGTCTCCACTATTACTCTATCCCCCCAACCCCCAATCCACCCATTACTCTCCAAACATTCACCTGTCGGTCTAACATTTGTAAACAATACAAGATAGAAAAGCATACTTATTCTGACATTAAGTGTTTAAAACAATGCACCTTCAAACACTGACTACATTTAATAAAAATTGCAATAACATATTTGATATTAAGCTGTGGTGGATATATAGATGATCTGCTGTGTATTTCTGCGATTTTTTAAATACGAAAACTTTCACATTACAACAAAAAAAAGCCACTTAGAAATGCGGGGGGTTCAACCCGCGACCTCATTGCCACAAGTCATGCCCTCCACCTCCGAGCAACATCCGCGAAGCACAATAGTGCCTTCCTGAATAAAGGATTAATGCATGATCCGTGGAACCAGGCTACGTAGCTCTCTGTGTTTAACCCATTCCTTTTTTGCTCATTTCACCCACACTGGAATCGTGGCTTGTAAGGTATGTATTACAATACAACAAACATTGGGATTGCTTGGTTCTTTCTCAGTCGCTCTTTTCCCAGTACATAAATGCAGAATGCTAACTCTTTTACGCGGGACCGAGCCTCATCCTTTGAAACCCCAGGCAGCCTGCCTGCACTAGGAACGTGTTTTTTCTGTTTAATCTGCGATGTTTTTCATGAAATAAGCATACAAAATAACGTGTTTGTATTTATAGGGGGTACTTCATTTCCAGAGAACAGGGTTTTTTTTATCAATTGGAGCCCAGCTGTATTTCTGCACGAGTTACTGGCGACCTCCCTACACATAATACAAAATGGCTGCCACGTCCACAGGAAACACATCATGTCTCTTCTGATTCTCTCGGTACTTCTACTACCCCAGCACCCCTCCCTCCACGTAAAGCACCCTGTTCTGTTGGTATAAGAATTTGGTAATTCTTAAAATGCTACCAAAAAAAAAATGTCCTTTGAGCCGGATTTGAACCAGCGACCTAAGGATATCTGAATTTCCACTACAGTCCTCCGCTCTACCAACTGAGCTATCGAAGGCTCCTGGCTTTGTACACTATCAATAGCATATTTTTGTTTCTCATCACAGAATGTTGTTCCTTCTGTTTTATAAATCTATTTCTCAAAGCAATATACAGTAAAATGTACCTCTAAACAAACCCCTGGCCCTTTCTATATTTGGTAAGTGAAAAAGGGAAACATTTTAAGAGAAAATTGAGAGTGAAAGTGACTAAGATACATCCTGCAAATATAGCTGTATACTGCTGTCTTCGGATTTCTTGTATTGCCTATGTTTCTATTAAAATGGCATAATGAAGTAACAGTTGATACAGATGGTGCTTAATAGCCGCCGATTAACAGACTCGCCGGCCAGCAAGCTGCTGAAACACTAAATGCCCACTGCAAAGCTATACAATGTTGAATGTAAATCTTACGTAATTTGAGTTCATAATATATTCTGAACCATTGTACCTGCGTAGTACAAAAAGGACGCACAGTCGGAGAGGAGATTGCAACAACTATCTTTTTAACTGCTAACATTGAACTGGCTTCCTTTCGCCAGTCCTCCTCTCACTAACCCAATGTCACACTTAACATGCCCCCCAACAGGGGGCCTTGGGCTTAAAAGCACAGGGGATCGTAACACCACCCCTGGACAAATGTTCAAAACTCTGAATCAGCACTCTTCGACCCAGCGGCTTCCTTGTTACTTGTTGGGGTCTGGTGCCCATTTCACTGGTGCCACTACCTCCTAGCGGGTTACCCAACAGTCCACCTCGAGCTGCACCTCCACTGGGTGGGACCCAAAGGTTGTCCCGAGGCTCCCGGTGCTGCAGATCTGGTTCTAGTTCCGGCGGAGGTGATTCACAGTCCTCTCTCTCGACCAGGTGTTTGAACAAAGAGCTGTTTCTCGTGATCTCCTTGTCTTCGACCAACCTAATCCTCCTCTGGCTTTATGGTCTATTGTAGAACCTCTCCACTCATTTGCCCACATTTTACCTTTGATAGTACTGGGACAAGGAAGGGGCGACCCTGGTGGCGTGGGCGATTTCGGGGGATCTTGGGCAAAACCAGGACTTTCGGGAGAGGCTTAGAAATTCATCAGAGAATCCTGGGCTCCCAAAACCAAGAAGGCCTACAGAGGTGCTTGGGATAAGTGGAGTAAATGGTGCATGGAGAGGGAAATACATCCTGTTCAAACAGATGTAGTCGATGTGGTGAAATTCCTGGTCAATCAGGCAGCTCAGGGTAGATTATACTGGACTATTTACACATATCGTTCAGCGATTTTGGTAGGGCATGAAAACGTAGAAAGTCACCCCTTGGGCGAACATCCACTGGCGTGTAGAGTACTCAAAGGAATAAAAAGTATGATACCACCGGCTCTGAGATATCACCGTCTTTGGGACGTTAGTGGGGTGTTGAGATTGTTTGAGTCCTGGCCGGATAATGGCGGTCTGTCCAGGAAGGCTCTGTGGGCTAATCTGACTACCCTGCTCTGCTTAATATCGTGCAAAAGGGTCTCGGACATCAGGGCTCAGGAAGTGGACTGGAAATTGTTTTCGCCGACAGGCGTTCCCTTTCATATAACAAAGAGAACTAACACAGGGATCAGGACAGTCGATTATGCAGCATTTCCAGAAGGGCCCAAATTATGTCCAGTCAGTGGTTTGAAGCTGTATGAAAGTAACTCAACACAGTTCAGGTCCACAGTGGAATCACAATTGTGATAAGGAAACCCTTTATGGCAGTTTGGACAGCTACCTTGGCAAGATGGGTGAAGTGGTGCATGAGCCAAGCTGGCGTAGGTACAAGTCATTTCGGAGCACATTCGGTTAGGGGTGCCATGGCATCCACAGCATTCAGAATGGGGGCATGCCTAGCGGACATTTTGAAGGCAGGGGTTTGGTCCAACAAGTCGACTTTTAAGAACTTTTATTTTAGACCAATCGGCCAGGTGACTACGTTGGTAGTGAGTAAGCTTGGAACAAGCATAATCCGAGCCTACCCGTCTTGACATAGAATACTGATTTTCAATACATTTGTAATAGAAAGTCATGATTCTATTAAAGATACTGAGGCAAAGGATTATCCCACCCTATCAATTGCGTAAATAGACTGGAATGACTGTGATCGGAATTACTGATTATAAGGAAGTTTGGAATTTAATTTCTGACATGTTCTTTTGCGATTGCCCACCCAGTTTATAGTGGAGTTTTTCATTGGTGCTGTTTGTGAATTGGCAGGTACAGAACCCAAGACGTCAAGTACATGAAGAGTAAAAGAGACGTGGTGGAGGTTTCCAGCGTTAACTGGTTGGGACGCAGTTATGGATCAGCGAAAGAAAGAGGCCGAAGGAAGGCAGACGATGTTATACTGGACTTTAGTGTATGATTGGTTACAAGATGTCACATAAAAGAAGAACCAATTAAATACAAACTCATATATCGCTAAAATTCATGGGATTTGTAGTTTTAGCTGTTTCTTTTTATGGTTGTGTTTTTTAAAGTTGTTGGCTGCTCGAGAAGTAAAGAGTTGAGCATAATCTTTCGCCTCCATGACTTTAATAGAATCATGTCTTTCTATTACGAATGCATTGAAAATCTGTATTTATTGTGTAATTTGTGCAGATTTCAAGCCATCCCGCAAAAAACATAGTGGTATTTCAGTCCCGCGTTTTCATAGTGTTTACAAGCCTGTCACTTACCTGCCATGACTCCACTATTACTCTATCCCCCCAACCCCCGATCCACCCATTACTCTCCAAACATTCACCTGTCGGTCTAACATTTGTAAACAATACAAGATAGAAAAGCATACTTATTCTGACATCAAGTGTTTAAAACAATGCACCTTCAAACACTGACTACATTTAATAAAAATTGCAATAACATATTTGATATTAAGCTCTGGTGGATATATAGATGATCTGCTGTGTATTTCTGCGATTTTTTAAATACGAAAACTTTCACATTACAAAAAAAAAAGCCACTTAGAAATGCGGGGGGTTCAACCCGCGACCTCATTGCCACAAGTCATGCCCTCCACCTCCGAGCAACATCCGCGAAGCACAATAGTGCCTTCCTGAATAAAGGATTAATGCATGATCCGTGGAACCAGGCTACGTAGCTCTCTGTGTTTAACCCATTCCTTTTTTGCTCATTTCACCCACACTGGAATCGTGGCTTGTAAGGTATGTATTACAATACAACAAACATTGGGATTGCTTGGTTCTTTCTCAGTCGCTCTTTTCCCAGTACATAAATGCAGAATGCTAACTCTTTTACGCGGGACCGAGCCTCATCCTTTGAAACCCCAGGCAGCCTGCCTGCGCTAGGAACGTGTTTTTTCTGTTTAATCTGCGATGTTTTTCATGAAATAAGCATACAAAATAACGTGTTTGTATTTATAGGGGGTACTTCATTTCCAGAGAACAGGGTTTTTTTTATCAATTGGAGCCCAGCTGTATTTCTGCACGAGTTACTGGCGACGTCCCTACACATAATACAAAATGGCTGCCACGTCCACAGGAAACACATCATGTCTCTTCTGATTCTCTCGGTACTTCTACTACCCCAGCACCCCTCTCTCCACGTAAAGCACCCTGTTCTGTTGGTATAAGAATTTGGTAATTCTTAAAATGCTACCAAAAATAAAATGTCCTTCGAGCCGGATTTGAACCAGCGACCTAAGGATATCTGAATTTCCACTACAGTCCTCCGCTCTACCAACTGAGCTATCGAAGGCTCCTTGCTTTGTACACTATCAATAGCATATTTTTGTATCTCATCAGAGAATGTTGTTCCTTCTGTTTTATAAATCTATTTCTCAAAGCAATATACAGTAAAATGTACCTCTAAACAAATCCCTGGCCCTTTCTATATTTGGTAAGTGAAAAAGGGAAACATTTTAAGAGAAAATTGAGAGTGAAAGTGACTAAGATACATCCTGCAAATATAGCTGTATACTGCTGTCTTCGGATTTCTTATATTGCCTATGTTTCTATTAAAATGGCATAATGATGTAACAGTTGATACAGATGGGGCTTAATAGCCGCCGATTAACAGACTTGCCAGCCAGCAAGCTGCTGAAACACTAAATGCCCACTGCAAAGCTATACAATGTTGAATGTAAATCTTACGTAATTTGAGTTCATAATATATTCTGAACCATTGTACCTGCGTAGTACAAAAAGGACGCACAGTCGGAGAGGAGATTGCAACAACTATCTTTTTAACTGCTAACATTGAACTGGCTTCCTTTCGCCAGTCCTCCTCTCACTAACCCAATGTCACACTTAACACGCCCCCAACAGGGGGCCTTGGGCTTAAAAGCACAGGGGATCGTAACACCACCCCTGGACAAATGTTCAAAACTCTTAATCAGCACTCTTCGACCCAGCGGCTTCCTTGTTACTTGTTGGGGTCTGGTGCCCATTTCACTGGTGCCACTACCTCCTAGCGGGTTACCCAACAGTTCACCTCGAGCTGCACCTCCACTGGGCGGGACCCAAAGGTTGTCCCGAGGCTCCCGGTGCTGCAGATCTGGTTCTAGTTCCGGCGGAGGTGATTCACAGTCCTCTCTCTCGACCAGGTATTTGAACAAAGAGCTGTTTCTCGTGATCTCCTTGTCTTCGACCAACCTAATCCTCCTCTGGCTTTATGGTCTATTGTAGAACCTCTCCACTCATTTGCCCACATTTTACCTTTGATAGTACTGGGACATGGAAGGGGCGACCCTGGTGGCGTGGGCGATTTCGGGGGATCTTGGGCAAAACCAGGACTTTCGGGAGAGGCTTAGAAATTCATCAGAGAATCCTGGGCTCCCAAAACCAAGAAGGCCTACAGAGGTGCTTGGGATAAGTGGAGTAAATGGTGCATGGAGAGGGAAATACATCCTGTTCAAACAGATGTAGTCGATGTGGTGAAATTCCTGGTCAATCAGGCAGCTCAGGGTAGAGTATACTGGACTATTTACACATATCGTTCAGCGATTTCGGTAGGGCATGAAAACGTAGAAAGTCACCCCTTGGGCGAACATCCACTGGCGTGTAGAGTACTCAAAGGAATAAAAAGTATGATACCACCGGCTCTGAGATATCACCGTTTTTGGGACGTTAGTGGGGTGTTGAGATTGTTTGAGTCCTGGCCGGATAATGGCGGTCTGTCCAGGAAGGCTCTGTGGGCTAATCTGACTACCCTGCTCTGCTTAATATCGTGCAAAAGGGTCTCGGACATCAGGGCTCAGGAAGTGGACTGGAAATTGTTTTCGCCGACAGGCGTTCCCTTTCATATAACAAAGAGAACTAACACAGGGATCAGGACAGTCGATTATGCAGCATTTCCAGAAGGGCCCAAATTATGTCCTGTCAGTGGTTTGAAGCTGTATGAAAGTAACTCAACACAGTTCAGGTCCACAGTGGAATCACAATTGTGATAAGGAAACCCTTTATGGCAGTTTGGACAGCTACCTTGGCAAGATGGGTGAAGTGGTGCAAGAGCCAAGCTGGCGTAGGTACAAGTCATTTCGGAGCACATTCGGTTAGGGGTGCCATGGCATCCACAGCATTCAGAATGGGGGCATGCCTAGCGGACATTTTGAAGGCAGGGGTTTGGTCCAACAAGTCGACTTTTAAGAACTTTTATTTTAGACCAATCGGCCAGGTGACTACGTTGGTAGTGAGTAAGCTTGGAACAAGCATAATCCGAGCCTACCCGTCTTGACATAGAATACTGATTTTCAATACATTTGTAATAGAAAGTCATGATTCTATTAAAGATACTAAGGCAAAGGATTATCCCACCCTATCAATTGCGTAAATAGACTGGAATGACTGTGATCGGAATTACTGATTATAAGGAAGTTTGGAATTTAATTTCTGACATGTTCTTTTGCGATTGCCCACCCAGTTTATAGTGGAGTTTTTCATTGGTGCTGTTTGTGAATTGGCAGGTACAGAACCCAAGACGTCAAGTACATGAGGAGTAAAAGAGACGTGGTGGAGGTTTCCAGCGTTAACTGGTTGGGACGCAGTTATGTATCAGCGAATGAAAGAGGCCGAAGGAAGGCAGACGATGTTATACTGGACTTTAGTGTATGATTGGTTACAAGAAGTCACATAAAAGAAGAACCAATTAAATACAAACTCATATATCGCTAAAATTCATGGGATTTGTAGTTTTAGCTGTTTCTTTTTATGGTTGTGTTTTTTAAAGTTGTTGGCTGCTCGAGAAGTAAAGAGTTGAGCATAATCTTTCGCCTCCATGACTTTAATAGAATCATGTCTTTCTATTACGAATGCATTGAAAATCTGTATTTATTGTGTAATTTGTGCAGATTTCAAGCCATCCCGCAAAAAACATAGTGGTATTTCAGTCCCGCGTTTTCATAGTGTTTACAAGCCTGTCACTTACCTGCCATGACTGCACTATTACTCTATCCCCCCAACCCCCAATCCACCCATTACTCTCCAAACATTCACCTGTCGGTCTAACATTTGTAAACAATACAAGATAGAAAAGCATACTTATTCTGACATCAAGTGTTTAAAACAATGCACCTTCAAACACTGACTACATTTAATAAAAATTGCAATAACATATTTGATATTAAGCTGTGGTGGATATATAGATGATCTGCTGTGTATTTCTGCGATTTTTTAAATACGAAAACTTTCACATTACAAAAAAAAAAGCCACTTAGAAATGCGGGGGGTTCAACCCGCGACCTCATTGCCACAAGTCATGCCCTCCACCTCCGAGCAACATCCGCGAAGCACAATAGTGCCTTCCTGAATAAAGGATTAATGCATGATCCGTGGAACCAGGCTACGTAGCTCTCTGTGTTTAACCCATTCCTTTTTTGCTCATTTCACCCACACTGGAATCGTGGCTTGTAAGGTATGTATTACAATACAACAAACATTGGGATTGCTTGGTTCTTTCTCAGTCGCTCTTTTCCCAGTACATAAATGCAGAATGCTAACTCTTTTACGCGGGACCGAGCCTCATCCTTTGAAACCCCAGGCAGCCTGCCTGCGCTGGGAACGTGTTCTTTCTGTTTAATCTGCGATGTTTTTCATGAAATAAGCATACAAAATAACGTGTTTGTATTTATAGGGGGTACTTCATTTCCAGAGAACAGGGTTTTTTTTATCAATAGGAGCCCAGCTGTATTTCTGCACGAGTTACTGGCGACCTCCCTACACATAATACAAAATGGCTGCCACGTCCACAGGAAACACATCATGTCTCTTCTGATTCTCTCGGTACTTCTACTACCCCAGCACCCCTCCCTCCACGTAAAGCACCCTGTTCTGTTGGTATAAGAATTTGGTAATTCTTAAAATGCTACCAAAAATAAAATGTCCTTCGAGCCAGATTTGAATCAGGGACCTAAGGATATCTGAATTTCCACTACAGTCCTCCGCTCTACCAACTGAGCTATCGAAGGCTCCTTGCTTTGTACGCTATCAATAGCATATTTTTGTATCTCATCACAGAATGTTGTTCCTTCTGTTTTATAAATCTATTTCTCAAAGCAATATACAGTAAAATGTACCTCTAAACAAATCCCTGGCCCTTTCTATATTTGGTAAGTGAAAAAGGGAAACATTTTAAGAGAAAATTGAGAGTGAAAGTGACTAAGATACATCCTGCAAATATAGCTGTATACTGCTGTCTTCGGATTTCTTGTATTGCCTATGTTTCTATTAAAATGGCATAATGAAGTAACAGTTGATACAGATGGGGCTTAATAGCCGCCGATTAACAGACTCGCCAGCCAGCAAGCTGCTGAAACACTAAATGCCCACTGCAAAGCTATACAATGTTGAATGTAAATCTTACGTAATTTGAGTTCATAATATATTCTGAACCATTGTACCTGCGTAGTACAAAAAGGACGCACAGTCGGAGAGGAGATTGCAACAACTATCTTTTTAACTGCTAACATTGAACTGGCTTCCTTTCGCCAGTCCTCCTCTCACTAACCCAATGTCACACTTAACACGCCCCCAACAGGGGGCCTTGGGCTTAAAAGCACAGGGGATCGTAACACCACCCCTGGACAAATGTCCAAAACTCTGAATCAGCATTCTTCGACCCAGCGGCTTCCTTGTTACTTGTTGGGGTCTGGTGCCCATTTCATTGGTGCCACTACCTCCTAGCGGGTTACCCAACAGTCCACCTCGAGCTGCACCTCCACTGGGCGGGACCCAAAGGTTGTCCCGAGGCTCCCGGTGCTGCAGATCTGGTTCTAGTTCCGGCGGAGGTGATTCACAGTCCTCTCTCTCGACCAGGTGTTTGAACAAAGAGCTGTTTCTCGTGATCTCCTTGTCTTCGACCAACCTAATCCTCCTCTGGCTTTATGGTCTATTGTAGAACCTCTCCACTCATTTGCCCACATTTTACCTTTGATAGTACTGGGACAAGGAAGGGGCGACCCTGGTGGCGTGGGCGATTTCGGGGGATCTTGGGCAAAACCAGGACTTTCGGGAGAGGCTTAGAAATTCATCAGAGAATCCTGGGCTCCCAAAACCAAGAAGGCCTACAGAGGTGCTTGGGATAAGTGGAGTAAATGGTGCATGGAGAGGGAAATACATCCTGTTCAAACAGATGTAGTCGATGTGGTGAAATTCCTGGTCAATCAGGCAGCTCAGGGTAGAGTATACTGGACTATTTACACATATCGTTCAGCGATTTCGGTAGGGCATGAAAACGTAGAAAGTCACCCCTTGGGCGAACATCCACTGGCGTGTAGAGTACTCAAAGGAATAAAAAGTATGATACCATCGGCTCTGAGATATCACCGTCTTTGGGACGTTAGTGGGGTGTTGAGATTGTTTGAGTCCTGGCCGGATAATGGCGGTCTGTCCAGGAAGGCTCTGTGGGCTAATCTGACTACCCTGCTCTGCTTAATATCGTGCAAAAGGGTCTCGGACATCAGGGCTCAGGAAGTGGACTGGAAATTGTTTTCGCCGACAGGCGTTCCCTTTCATATAACAAAGAGAACTAACACAGGGATCAGGACAGTCGATTATGCAGCATTTCCAGAAGGGCCCAAATTATGTCCAGTCAGTGGTTTGAAGCTGTATGAAAGTAACTCAACACAGTTCAGGTCCACAGTGGAATCACAATTGTGATAAGGAAACCCTTTATGGCAGTTTGGACAGCTACCTTGGCAAGATGGGTGAAGTGGTGCATGAGCCAAGCTGGCGTAGGTACAAGTCATTTCGGAGCACATTGGGTTAGGGGTGCCATGGCATCCACAGCATTCAGAATGGGGGCATGCCTAGCGGACATTTTGAAGGCAGGGGTTTGGTCCAACAAGTCGACTTTTAAGAACTTTTATTTTAGACCAATCGGCCAGGTGACTACGTTGGTAGTGAGTAAGCTTGGAACAAGCATAATCCGAGCCTACCCGTCTTGACATAGAATACTGATTTTCAATACATTTGTAATAGAAAGTCATGATTCTATTAAAGATACTGAGGCAAAGGATTATCCCACCCTATCAATTGCGTAAATAGACTGGAATGACTGTGATCGGAATTACTGATTATAAGGAATTTGGAATTTAATTTCTGACATGTTCTTTTGCGATTGCCCACCCAGTTTATAGTGGAGTTTTTCATTGGTGCTGTTTGTGAATTGGCAGGTACAGAACCCAAGACGTCAAGTACATGAGGAGTAAAAGAGACGTGGTGGAGGTTTCCAGCGTTAACTGGTTGGGACGCAGTTATGGATCAGCGAAAGAAAGAGGCCGAAGGAAGGCAGACGATGTTATACTGGACTTTAGTGTATGATTGGTTACAAGAAGTCACATAAAAGAAGAACCAATTAAATACAAACTCATATATCGCTAAAATTCATGGGATTTGTAGTTTTAGCTGTTTCTTTTTATGGTTGTGTTTTTTAAAGTTGTTGGCTGCTCGAGAAGTAAAGAGTTGAGCATAATCTTTCGCCTCCATGACTTTAATAGAATCATGTCTTTCTATTACGAATGCATTGAAAATCTGTATTTATTGTGTAATTTGTGCAGATTTCAAGCCATCCCGCAAAAAACATAGCGGTATTTCAGTCCCGCGTTTTCATAGTGTTTACAAGCCTGTCACTTACCTGCCATGACTCCACTATTACTCTATCCCCCCAACCCCCAATCCACCCATTACTCTCCAAACATTCACCTGTCGGTCTAACATTTGTAAACAATACAAGATAGAAAAGCATACTTATTCTGACATCAAGTGTTTAAAACAATGCACCTTCAAACACTGACTACATTTAATAAAAATTGCAATAACATATTTGATATTAAGCTGTGGTGGATATATAGATGATCTGCTGTGTATTTCTGCGATTTTTTAAATACGAAAACTTTCACATTACAAAAAAAAAAGCCACTTAGAAATGCGGGGGGTTCAACCCGCGACCTCATTGCCACAAGTCATGCCCTCCACCTCCGAGCAACATCCGCGAAGCACAATAGTGCCTTCCTGAATAAAGGATTAATGCATGATCCGTGGAACCAGGCTACGTAGCTCTCTGTGTTTAACCCATTCCTTTTTTGCTCATTTCACCCACACTGGAATCGTGGCTTGTAAGGTATGTATTACAATACAACAAACATTGGGATTGCTTGGTTCTTTCTCAGTCGCTCTTTTCCCAGTACATAAATGCAGAATGCTAACTCTTTTACGCGGGACCGAGCCTCATCCTTTGAAACCCCAGGCAGCCTGCCTGCGCTAGGAACGTGTTTTTTCTGTTTAATCTGCGATGTTTTTCATGAAATAAGCATACAAAATAACGTGTTTGTATTTATAGGGGGTACTTCATTTCCAGAGAACAGGGTTTTTTTTATCAATTGGAGCCCAGCTGTATTTCTGCACGAGTTACTGGCGACGTCCCTACACATAATACAAAATGGCTGCCACGTCCACAGGAAACACATCATGTCTCTTCTGATTCTCTCGGTACTTCTACTACCCCAGCACCCCTCCCTCCACGTAAAGCACCCTGTTCTGTTGGTATAAGAATTTGGTAATTCTTAAAATGCTACCAAAAATAAAATGTCCTTCGAGCCGGATTTGAACCAGCGACCTAAGGATATCTGAATTTCCACTACAGTCCTCCGCTCTACCAACTGAGCTATCGAAAGCTCCTTGCTTTGTACACTATCAATAGCATATTTTTGTATCTCATCACAGAATGTTGTTCCTTCTGTTTTATAAATCTATTTCTCAAAGCAATATACAGTAAAATGTACCTCTAAACAAATCCCTGGCCCTTTCTATATTTGGTAAGTGAAAAAGGGAAACATTTTAAGAGAAAATTGAGAGTGAAAGTGACTAAGATACATCCTGCAAATATAGCTGTATACTGCTGTCTTCGGATTTCTTATATTGCCTATGTTTCTATTAAAATGGCATAATGATGTAACAGTTGATACAGATGGTGCTTAATAGCCGCCGATTAACAGACTTGCCAGCCAGCAAGCTGCTGAAACACTAAATGCCCACTGCAAAGCTATACAATGTTGAATGTAAATCTTACGTAATTTGAGTTCATAATATATTCTGAACCATTGTACCTGCGTAGTACAAAAAGGACGCACAGTCGGAGAGGAGATTGCAACAACTATCTTTTTAACTGCTAACATTGAACTGGCTTCCTTTCGCCAGTCCTCCTCTCACTAACCCAATGTCACACTTAACACGCCCCCAACAGGGGGCCTTGGGCTTAAAAGCACAGGGGATCGTAACACCACCCCTGGACAAATGTTCAAAACTCTGAATCAGCACTCTTCGACCCAGCGGCTTCCTTGTTACTTGTTGGGGTCTGGTGCCCATTTCACTGGTGCCACTACCTCCTAGCGGGTTACCCAACAGTCCACCTCGAGCTGCACCTCCACTGGGCGGGACCCAAAGGTTGTCCCGAGGCTCCCGGTGCTGCAGATCTGGTTCTAGTTCCGGCGGAGGTGATTCACAGTCCTCTCTCTCGACCAGGTGTTTGAACAAAGAGCTGTTTCTCGTGATCTCCTTGTCTTCGACCAACCTAATCCTCCTCTGGCTTTATGGTCTATTGTAGAACCTCTCCACTCATTTGCCCACATTTTACCTTTGATAGTACTGGGACAAGGAAGGGGCGACCCTGGTGGCGTGGGCGATTTCGGGGGATCTTGGGCAAAACCAGGACTTTCGGGAGAGGCTTAGAAATTCATCAGAGAATCCTGGGCTCCCAAAACCAAGAAGGCCTACAGAGGTGCTTGGGATAAGTGGAGTAAATGGTGCATGGAGAGGGAAATACATCCTGTTCAAACAGATGTAGTCGATGTGGTGAAATTCCTGGTCAATCAGGCAGCTCAGGGTAGAGTATACTGGACTATTTACACATATCGTTCAGCGATTTCGGTAGGGCATGAAAACGTAGAAAGTCACCCCTTGGGCGAACATCCACTGGCGTGTAGAGTACTCAAAGGAATAAAAAGTATGATACCACCGGCTCTGAGATATCACCGTCTTTGGGACGTTAGTGGGGTGTTGAGATTGTTTGAGTCCTGGCCGGATAATGGCGGTCTGTCCAGGAAGGCTCTGTGGGCTAATCTGACTACCCTGCTCTGCTTAATATCGTGCAAAAGGGTCTCGGACATCAGGGCTCAGGAAGTGGACTGGAAATTGTTTTCGCCGACAGGCGTTCCCTTTCATATAACAAAGAGAACTAACACAGGGATCAGGACAGTCGATTATGCAGCATTTCCAGAAGGGCCCAAATTATGTCCAGTCAGTGGTTTGAAGCTGTATGAAAGTAACTCAACACAGTTCAGGTCCACAGTGGAATCACAATTGTGATAAGGAAACCCTTTATGGCAGTTTGGACAGCTACCTTGGCAAGATGGGTGAAGTGGTGCAAGAGCCAAGCTGGCGTAGGTACAAGTCATTTCGGAGCACATTCGGTTAGGGGTGCCATGGCATCCACAGCATTCAGAATGGGGGCATGCCTAGCGGACATTTTGAAGGCAGGGGTTTGGTCCAACAAGTCGACTTTTAAGAACTTTTATTTTAGACCAATCGGCCAGGTGACTACGTTGGTAGTGAGTAAGCTTGGAACAAGCATAATCCGAGCCTACCCGTCTTGACATAGAATACTGATTTTCAATACATTTGTAATAGAAAGTCATGATTCTATTAAAGATACTGAGGCAAAGGATTATCCCACCCTATCAATTGCGTAAATAGACTGGAATGACTGTGATCGGAATTACTGATTATAAGGAAGTTTGGAATTTAATTTCTGACATGTTCTTTTGCGATTGCCCACCCAGTTTATAGTGGAGTTTTTCATTGGTGCTGTTTGTGAATTGGCAGGTACAGAACCCAAGACGTCAAGTACATGAGGAGTAAAAGAGACTTGGTGGAGTTTTCCAGCGTTAACTGGTTGGGACGCAGTTATGGATCAGCGAAAGAAAGAGGCCGAAGGAAGGCAGACGATGTTATACTGGACTTTAGTGTATGATTGGTTACAAGAAGTCACATAAAAGAAGAACCAATTAAATACAAACTCATATATCGCTAAAATTCATGGGATTTGTAGTTTTAGCTGTTTCTTTTTATGGTTGTGTTTTTTAAAGTTGTTGGCTGCTCGAGAAGTAAAGAGTTGAGCATAATCTTTCGCCTCCATGACTTTAATAGAATCATGTCTTTCTATTACGAATGCATTGAAAATCTGTATTTATTGTGTAATTTGTGCAGATTTCAAGCCATCCCGCAAAAAACATAGTGGTATTTCATTCCTGCGTTTTCATAGTGTTTACAAGCCTGTCACTTACCTGCCATGACTGCACTATTACTCTATCCCCCCAACCCCCAATCCACCCATTACTCTCCAAACATTCACCTGTCGGTCTAACATTTGTAAACAATACAAGATAGAAAAGCATACTTATTCTGACATCAAGTGTTTAAAACAATGCACCTTCAAACACTGACTACATTTAATAAAAATTGCAATAACATATTTGATATTAAGCTGTGGTGGATATATAGATGATCTGCTGTGTATTTCTGCGATTTTTTAAATACGAAAACTTTCACATTACAAAAAAAAAAGCCACTTAGAAATGCGGGGGGTTCAACCCGTGACCTCATTGCCACAAGTCATGCCCTCCACCTCCGAGCAACATCCGCGAAGCACAATAGTGCCTTCCTGAATAAAGGATTAATGCATGATCCGTGGAACCAGGCTACGTAGCTCTCTGTGTTTAACCCATTCCTTTTTTGCTCATTTCACCCACACTGGAATCGTGGCTTGTAAGGTATGTATTACAATACAACAAACATTGGGATTGCTTGGTTCTTTCTCAGTCGCTCTTTTCCCAGTACATAAATGCAGAATGCTAACTCTTTTACGCGGGACCGAGCCTCATCCTTTGAAACCCCAGGCAGCCTGCCTGCGCTGGGAACGTGTTCTTTCTGTTTAATCTGCGATGTTTTTCATGAAATAAGCATACAAAATAACGTGTTTGTATTTATAGGGGGTACTTCATTTCCAGAGAACAGGGTTTTTTTTATCAATAGGAGCCCAGCTGTATTTCTGCACGAGTTACTGGCGACCTCCCTACACATAATACAAAATGGCTGCCACGTCCACAGGAAACACATCATGTCTCTTCTGATTCTCTCGGTACTTCTACTACCCCAGCACCCCTCCCTCCACGTAAAGCACCCTGTTCTGTTGGTATAAGAATTTGGTAATTCTTAAAATGCTACCAAAAAAAAAAATGTCCTTCGAGCCGGATTTGAACCAGCGACCTAAGGATATCTGAATTTCCACTACAGTCCTCCCTCTTCCAACTGAGCTATCGAAGGCTCCTGGCTTTGTATGCTATGAATAGCATATTTTTGTATCTCATCACAGAATGTTGTTCCTTCTGTTTTATAAATCTATTTCTCAAAGCAATATACAGTAAAATGTACCTCTAAACAAATCCCTGGCCCTTTCTATATTTGGTAAGTGAAAAAGGGAAACATTTTAAGAGAAAATTGAGAGTGAAAGTGACTAAGATACATCCTGCAAATATAGCTGTATACTGCTGTCTTCGGATTTCTTGTATTGCCTATGTTTCTATTAAAATGGCATAATGAAGTAACAGTTGATACAGATGGGGCTTAATAGCCGCCGATTAACAGACTCGCCAGCCAGCAAGCTGCTGAAACACTAAATGCCCACTGCAAAGCTATACAATGTTGAATGTAAATCTTACGTAATTTGAGTTCATAATATATTCTGAACCATTGTACCTGCGTAGTACAAAAAGGACGCACAGTCGGAGAGGAGATTGCAACAACTATCTTTTTAACTGCTAACATTGAACTGGCTTCCTTTCGCCAGTCCTCCTCTCACTAACCCAATGTCACACTTAACACGCCCCCAACAGGGGGCCTTGGGCTTAAAAGCACAGGGGATCGTAACACCACCCCTGGACAAATGTTCAAAACTCTGAATCAGCACTCTTCGACCCAGCGGCTTCCTTGTTACTTGTTGGGGTCTGGTGCCCATTTCACTGGTGCCACTACCTCCTAGCGGGTTACCCAACAGTCCACCTCGAGCTGCACCTCCACTGGGCGGGACCCAAAGGTTGTCCCGAGGCTCCCGGTGCTGCAGATCTGGTTCTAGTTCCGGCGGAGGTGATTCACAGTCCTCTCTCTCGACCAGGTGTTTGAACAAAGAGCTGTTTCTCGTGATCTCCTTGTCTTCGACCAACCTAATCCTCCTCTGGCTTTATGGTCTATTGTAGAACCTCTCCACTCATTTGCCCACATTTTACCTTTGATAGTACTGGGACAAGGAAGGGGCGACCCTGGTGGCGTGGGCGATTTCGGGGGATCGTGGGCAAAACCAGGACTTTCGGGAGAGGCTTAGAAATTCATCAGAGAATCCTAGGCTCCCAAAACCAAGAAGGCCTACAGAGGTGCTTGGGATAAGTGGAGTAAATGGTGCATGGAGAGGGAAATACATCCTGTTCAAACAGATGTAGTCGATGTGGTGAAATTCCTGGTCAATCAGGCAGCTCAGGGTAGAGTATACTGGACTATTTACACATATCATTCAGCGATTTCGGCAGGGCATGAAAACGTAGAAAGTCACCCCTTGGGCGAACATCCACTGGCGTGTAGAGTACTCAAAGGAATAAAAAGTATGATACCACCGGCTCTGAGATATCACCGTCTTTGGGACGTTAGTGGGGTGTTGAGATTGTTTGAGTCCTGGCCGGATAATGGCGGTCTGTCCAGGAAGGCTCTGTGGGCTAATCTGACTACCCTGCTCTGCTTAATATCGTGCAAAAGGGTCTCGGACATCAGGGCTCAGGAAGTGGACTGGAAATTGTTTTCGCCGACAGGCGTTCCCTTTCATATAACAAAGAGAACTAACACAGGGATCAGGACAGTCGATTATGAGGCATTTCCAGAAGGGCCCAAATTATGTCCAGTCAGTGGTTTGAAGCTGTATGAAAGTAACTCAACACAGTTCAGGTCCACAGTGGAATCACAATTGTGATAAGGAAACCCTTTATGGCAGTTTGGACAGCTACCTTGGCAAGATGGGTGAAGTGGTGCATGAGCCAAGCTGGCGTAGGTACAAGTCATTTCGGAGCACATTCGGTTAGGGGTGCCATGGCATCCACAGCATTCAGAATGGGGGCATGCCTAGCGGACATTTTGAAGGCAGGGGTTTGGTCCAACAAGTCGACTTTTAAGAACTTTTATTTTAGACCAATCGGCCAGGTGACTACGTTGGTAGTGAGTAAGCTTGGAACAAGCATAATCCGAGCCTACCCGTCTTGACATAGAATACTGATTTTCAATACATTTGTAATAGAAAGTCATGATTCTATTAAAGATACTGAGGCAAAGGATTATCCCACCCTATCAATTGCGTAAATAGACTGGAATGACTGTGATCGGAATTACTGATTATAAGGAAGTTTGGAATTTAATTTCTGACATGTTCTTTTGCGATTGCCCACCCAGTTTATAGTGGAGTTTTTCATTGGTGCTGTTTGTGAATTGGCAGGTACATAACCCAAGACGTCAAGTACATGAGGAGTAAAAGAGACGTGGTGGAGGTTTCCAGCGTTAACTGGTTGGGACGCAGTTATGGATCAGCGAAAGAAAGAGGCCGAAGGAAGGCAGACGATGTTATACTGGACTTTAGTGTATGATTGGTTACAAGAAGTCACATAAAAGAAGAACCAATTAAATACAAACTCATATATCGCTAAAATTCATGGGATTTGTAGTTTTAGCTGTTTCTTTTTATGGTTGTGTTTTTTAAAGTTGTTGGCTGCTCGAGAAGTAAAGAGTTGAGCATAATCTTTCGCCTCCATGACTTTAATAGAATCATGTCTTTCTATTACGAATGCATTGAAAATCTGTATTTATTGTGTAATTGGTGCAGATTTCAAGCCATCCCGCAAAAAACATAGTGGTATTTCAGTCCTGCGTTTTCATAGTGTTTACAAGCCTGTCACTTACCTGCCATGACTCCACTATTACTCTATCCCCCCAACCCCCAATCCACCCATTACTCTCCAAACATTCACCTGTCGGTCTAACATTTGTAAACAATACAAGATAGAAAAGCATACTTATTCTGACATCAAGTGTTTAAAACAATGCACCTTCAAACACTGACTACATTTAATAAAAATTGCAATAACATATTTGATATTAAGCTGTGGTGGATATATAGATGATCTGCTGTGTATTTCTGCGATTTTTTAAATACGAAAACTTTCACATTACAAAAAAAAAAGCCACTTAGAAATGCGGGGGGTTCAACCCGCGACCTCATTGCCACAAGTCATGCCCTCCAACTCCGAGCAACATCCGCGAAGCACAATAGTGCCTTCCTGAATAAAGGATTAATGCATGATCCGTGGAACCAGGCTACGTAGCTCTCTGTGTTTAACCCATTCCTTTTTTGCTCATTTCACCCACACTGGAATCGTGGCTTGTAAGGTATGTATTACAATACAACAAACATTGGGATTGCTTGGTTCTTTCTCAGTCGCTCTTTTCCCAGTACATAAATGCAGAATGCTAACTCTTTTACGCGGGACCGAGCCTCATCCTTTGAAACCCCAGGCAGACTGCCTGCGCTAGGAACGTGTTTTTTCTGTTTAATCTGCGATGTTTTTCATGAAATAAGCATACAAAATAACGTGTTTGTATTTATAGGGGGTACTTCATTTCCAGAGAACAGGGTTTTTTTTATCAATTGGAGCCCAGCTGTATTTCTGCACGAGTTACTGGCGACGTCCCTACACATAATACAAAATGGCTGCCACGTCCACAGGAAACACATCATGTCTCTTCTGATTCTCTCGGTACTTCTACTACCCCAGCACCCCTCCCTCCACGTAAAGCACCCTGTTCTGTTGGTATAAGAATTTGGTAATTCTTAAAATGCTACCAAAAATAAAATGTCCTTCGAGCCGGATTTGAACCAGCGACCTAAGGATATCTGAATTTCCACTACAGTCCTCCGCTCTACCAACTGAGCTATCGAAGGCTCCTTGCTTTGTCCACTATCAATAGCATATTTTTGTATCTCATCACAGAATGTTGTTCCTTCTGTTTTATAAATCTATTTCTCAAAGCAATATACCGTAAAATGTACCTCTAAACAAATCCCTGGCCCTTTCTATATTTGGTAAGTGAAAAAGGGAAACATTTTAAGAGAAAATTGAGAGTGAAAGTGACTAAGATACATCCTGCAAATATAGCTGTATACTGCTGTCTTCGGATTTCTTATATTGCCTATGTTTCTATTAAAATGGCATAATGATGTAACAGTTGATACAGATGGGGCTTAATAGCCGCCGATTAACAGACTTGCCAGCCAGCAAGCTGCTGAAACACTAAATGCCCACTGCAAAGCTATACAATGTTGAATGTAAATCTTACGTAATTTGAGTTCATAATATATTCTGAACCATTGTACCTGCGTAGTACAAAAAGGACGCACAGTCGGAGAGGAGATTGCAACAACTATCTTTTTAACTGCTAACATTGAACTGGCTTCCTTTCGCCAGTCCTCCTCTCACTAACCCAATGTCACACTTAACACGCCCCCAACAGGGGGCCTTGGGCTTAAAAGCACAGGGGATCGTAACACCACCCCTGGACAAATGTTCAAAACTCTGAATCAGCACTCTTCGACCCAGCGGCTTCCTTGTTACTTGTTGGGGTCTGGTGCCCATTTCACTGGTGCCACTACCTCCTAGCGGGTTACCCAACAGTCCACCTCGAGCTGCACCTCCACTGGGCGGGACCCAAAGGTTGTCCCGAGGCTCCCGGTGCTGCAGATCTGGTTCTAGTTCCGGCGGAGGTGATTCACAGTCCTCTCTCTCGACCAGGTGTTTGAACAAAGAGCTGTTTCTCGTGATCTCCTTGTCTTCGACCAACCTAATCCTCCTCTGGCTTTATGGTCTATTGTAGAACCTCTCCACTCATTTGCCCACATTTTACCTTTGATAGTACTGGGACAAGGAAGGGGCGACCCTGGTGGCGTGGGCGATTTCGGGGGATCTTGGGCAAAACCAGGACTTTCGGGAGAGGCTTAGAAATTCATTAGAGAATCCTGGGCTCCCAAAACCAAGAAGGCCTACAGAGGTGCTTGGGATAAGTGGAGTAAATGGTGCATGGAGAGGGAAATACATCCTGTTCAAACAGATGTAGTCGATGTGGTGAAATTCCTGGTCAATCAGGCAGCTCAGGGTAGAGTATACTGGACTATTTACACATATCGTTCAGCGATTTCGGTAGGGCATGAAAACATAGAAAGTCACCCCTTGGGCGAACATCCACTGACGTGTAGAGTACTCAAAGGAATAAAAAGTATGATACCACCGGCTCTGAGATATCACCGTCTTTGGGACGTTAGTGGGGTGTTGAGATTGTTTGAGTCCTGGCCGGATAATGGCGGTCTGTCCAGGAAGGCTCTGTGGGCTAATCTGACTACCCTGCTCTGCTTAATATCGTGCAAAAGGGTCTCGGACATCAGGGCTCAGGAAGTGGACTGGAAATTGTTTTCGCCGACAGGCGTTCCCTTTCATATAACAAAGAGAACTAACACAGGGATCAGGACAGTCGATTATGCAGCATTTCCAGAAGGGCCCAAATTATGTCCAGTCAGTGGTTTGAAGCTGTATGAAAGTAACTCAACACAGTTCAGGTCCACAGTGGAATCACAATTGTGATAAGGAAACCCTTTATGGCAGTTTGGACAGCTACCTTGGCAAGATGGGTGAAGTGGTGCATGAGCCAAGCTGGCATAGGTACAAGTCATTTCGGAGCACATTCGGTTAGGGGTGCCATGGCATCCACAGCATTCAGAATGGGGGCATGCCTAGCGGACATTTTGAAGGCAGGGGTTTGGTCCAACAAGTCGACTTTTAAGAACTTTTATTTTAGACCAATCGGCCAGGTGACTACGTTGGTAGTGAGTAAGCTTGGAACAAGCATAATCCGAGCCTACCCGTCTTGACATAGAATACTGATTTTCAATACATTTGTAATAGAAAGTCATGATTATATTAAAGATACTGAGGCAAAGGATTATCCCACCCTATCAATTGCGTAAATAGACTGGAATGACTGTGATCGGAATTACTGATTATAAGGAAGTTTGGAATTTAATTTCTGACATGTTCTTTTGCGATTGCCCACCCAGTTTATAGTGGAGTTTTTCATTGGTGCTGTTTGTGAATTGGCAGGTACAGAACCCAAGACGTCAAGTACATGAGGAGTAAAAGAGACGTGGTGGAGGTTTCCAGCGTTAACTGGTTGGGACGCAGTTATGTATCAGCGAATGAAAGAGGCCGAAGGAAGGCAGACGATGTTATACTGGACTTTAGTGTATGATTGGTTACAAGAAGTCACATAAAAGAAGAACCAATTAAATACAAACTCATATATCGCTAAAATTCATGGGATTTGTAGTTTTAGCTGTTTCTTTTTATGGTTGTGTTTTTTAAAGTTGTTGGCTGCTCGAGAAGTAAAGAGTTGAGCATAATCTTTCGCCTCCATGACTTTAATAGAATCATGTCTTTCTATTACGAATGCATTGAAAATCTGTATTTATTGTGTAATTTGTGCAGATTTCAAGCCATCCCGCAAAAAACATAGTGGTATTTCAGTCCCGCGTTTTCATAGTGTTTACAAGCCTGTCACTTACCTGCCATGACTGCACTATTACTCTATCCCCCCAACCCCCAATCCACCCATTACTCTCCAAACATTCACCTGTCGGTCTAACATTTGTAAACAATACAAGATAGAAAAGCATACTTATTCTGACATCAAGTGTTTAAAACAATGCACCTTCAAACACTGACTACATTTAATAAAAATTGCAATAACATATTTGATATTAAGCTGTGGTGGATATATAGATGATCTGCTGTGTATTTCTGCGATTTTTTAAATACGAAAACTTTCACATTACAAAAAAAAAAGCCACTTAGAAATGCGGGGGGTTCAACCCGCGACCTCATTGCCACAAGTCATGCCCTCCACCTCCGAGCAACATCCGCGAAGCACAATAGTGCCTTCCTGAATAAAGGATTAATGCATGATCCGTGGAACCAGGCTACGTAGCTCTCTGTGTTTAACCCATTCCTTTTTTGCTCATTTCACCCACACTGGAATCGTGGCTTGTAAGGTATGTATTACAATACAACAAACATTGGGATTGCTTGGTTCTTTCTCAGTCGCTCTTTTCCCAGTACATAAATGCAGAATGCTAACTCTTTTACGCGGGACCGAGCCTCATCCTTTGAAACCCCAGGCAGCCTGCCTGCGCTGGGAACGTGTTCTTTCTGTTTAATCTGCGATGTTTTTCATGAAATAAGCATACAAAATAACGTGTTTGTATTTATAGGGGGTACTTCATTTCCAGAGAACAGGGTTTTTTTTATCAATAGGGGCCCAGCTGTATTTCTGCACGAGTTACTGGCGACCTCCCTACACATAATACAAAATGGCTGCCACGTCCACAGGAAACACATCATGTCTCTTCTGATTCTCTCGGTACTTCTACTACCCCAGCACCCCTCCCTCCACGTAAAGCACCCTGTTCTGTTGGTATAAGAATTTGGTAATTCTTAAAATGCTACCAAAAATAAAATGTCCTTCGAGCCAGATTTGAATCAGGGACCTAAGGATATCTGAATTTCCACTACAGTCCTCCGCTCTACCAACTGAGCTATCGAAGGCTCCTTGCTTTGTACGCTATCAATAGCATATTTTTGTATCTCATCACAGAATGTTGTTCCTTCTGTTTTATAAATCTATTTCTCAAAGCAATATACAGTAAAATGTACCTCTAAACAAATCCCTGGCCCTTTCTATATTTGGTAAGTGAAAAAGGGAAACATTTTAAGAGAAAATTGAGAGTGAAAGTGACTAAGATACATCCTGCAAATATAGCTGTATACTGCTGTCTTCGGATTTCTTGTATTGCCTATGTTTCTATTAAAATGGCATAATGAAGTAACAGTTGATACAGATGGGGCTTAATAGCCGCCGATTAACAGACTCGCCAGCCAGCAAGCTGCTGAAACACTAAATGCCCACTGCAAAGCTATACAATGTTGAATGTAAATCTTACGTAATTTGAGTTCATAATATATTCTGAACCATTGTACCTGCGTAGTACAAAAAGGACGCACAGTCGGAGAGGAGATTGCAACAACTATCTTTTTAACTGCTAACATTGAACTGGCTTCCTTTCGCCAGTCCTCCTCTCACTAACCCAATGTCACACTTAACACGCCCCCAACAGGGGGCCTTGGGCTTAAAAGCACAGGGGATCGTAACACCACCCCTGGACAAATGTTCAAAACTCTGAATCAGCATTCTTCGACCCAGCGGCTTCCTTGTTACTTGTTGGGGTCTGGTGCCCATTTCATTGGTGCCACTACCTCCTAGCGGGTTACCCAACAGTCCACCTCGAGCTGCACCTCCACTGGGCGGGACCCAAAGGTTGTCCCGAGGCTCCCGGTGCTGCAGATCTGGTTCTAGTTCCGGCGGAGGTGATTCACAGTCCTCTCTCTCGACCAGGTGTTTGAACAAAGAGCTGTTTCTCGTGATCTCCTTGTCTTCGACCAACCTAATCCTCCTCTGGCTTTATGGTCTATTGTAGAACCTCTCCACTCATTTGCCCACATTTTACCTTTGATAGTACTGGGACAAGGAAGGGGCGACCCTGGTGGCGTGGGCGATTTCGGGGGATCTTGGGCAAAACCAGGACTTTCGGGAGAGGCTTAGAAATTCATCAGAGAATCCTGGGCTCCCAAAACCAAGAAGGCCTACAGAGGTGCTTGGGATAAGTGGAGTAAATGGTGCATGGAGAGGGAAATACATCCTGTTCAAACAGATGTAGTCGATGTGGTGAAATTCCTGGTCAATCAGGCAGCTCAGGGTAGAGTATACTGGACTATTTACACATATCGTTCAGCGATTTCGGTAGGGCATGAAAACGTAGAAAGTCACCCCTTGGGCGAACATCCACTGGCGTGTAGAGTACTCAAAGGAATAAAAAGTATGATACCATCGGCTCTGAGATATCACCGTCTTTGGGACGTTAGTGGGGTGTTGAGATTGTTTGAGTCCTGGCCGGATAATGGCGGTCTGTCCAGGAAGGCTCTGTGGGCTAATCTGACTACCCTGCTCTGCTTAATATCGTGCAAAAGGGTCTCGGACATCAGGGCTCAGGAAGTGGACTGGAAATTGTTTTCGCCGACAGGCGTTCCCTTTCATATAACAAAGAGAACTAACACAGGGATCAGGACAGTCGATTATGCAGCATTTCCAGAAGGGCCCAAATTATGTCCAGTCAGTGGTTTGAAGCTGTATGAAAGTAACTCAACACAGTTCAGGTCCACAGTGGAATCACAATTGTGATAAGGAAACCCTTTATGGCAGTTTGGACAGCTACCTTGGCAAGATGGGTGAAGTGGTGCATGAGCCAAGCTGGCGTAGGTACAAGTCATTTCGGAGCACATTGGGTTAGGGGTGCCATGGCATCCACAGCATTCAGAATGGGGGCATGCCTAGCGGACATTTTGAAGGCAGGGGTTTGGTCCAACAAGTCGACTTTTAAGAACTTTTATTTTAGACCAATCGGCCAGGTGACTACGTTGGTAGTGAGTAAGCTTGGAACAAGCATAATCCGAGCCTACCCGTCTTGACATAGAATACTGATTTTCAATACATTTGTAATAGAAAGTCATGATTCTATTAAAGATACTGAGGCAAAGGATTATCCCACCCTATCAATTGCGTAAATAGACTGGAATGACTGTGATCGGAATTACTGATTATAAGGAATTTGGAATTTAATTTCTGACATGTTCTTTTGCGATTGCCCACCCAGTTTATAGTGGAGTTTTTCATTGGTGCTGTTTGTGAATTGGCAGGTACAGAACCCAAGACGTCAAGTACATGAGGAGTAAAAGAGACGTGGTGGAGGTTTCCAGCGTTAACTGGTTGGGACGCAGTTATGGATCAGCGAAAGAAAGAGGCCGAAGGAAGGCAGACGATGTTATACTGGACTTTAGTGTATGATTGGTTACAAGAAGTCACATAAAAGAAGAACCAATTAAATACAAACTCATATATCGCTAAAATTCATGGGATTTGTAGTTTTAGCTGTTTCTTTTTATGGTTGTGTTTTTTAAAGTTGTTGGCTGCTCGAGAAGTAAAGAGTTGAGCATAATCTTTCGCCTCCATGACTTTAATAGAATCATGTCTTTCTATTACGAATGCATTGAAAATCTGTATTTATTGTGTAATTTGTGCAGATTTCAAGCCATCCCGCAAAAAACATAGCGGTATTTCAGTCCCGCGTTTTCATAGTGTTTACAAGCCTGTCACTTACCTGCCATGACTCCACTATTACTCTATCCCCCCAACCCCCAATCCACCCATTACTCTCCAAACATTCACCTGTCGGTCTAACATTTGTAAACAATACAAGATAGAAAAGCATACTTATTCTGACATCAAGTGTTTAAAACAATGCACCTTCAAACACTGACTACATTTAATAAAAATTGCAATAACATATTTGATATTAAGCTGTGGTGGATATATAGATGATCTGCTGTGTATTTCTGCGATTTTTTAAATACGAAAACTTTCACATTACAAAAAAAAAAGCCACTTAGAAATGCGGGGGGTTCAACCCGCGACCTCATTGCCACAAGTCATGCCCTCCACCTCCGAGCAACATCCGCGAAGCACAATAGTGCCTTCCTGAATAAAGGATTAATGCATGATCCGTGGAACCAGGCTACGTAGCTCTCTGTGTTTAACCCATTCCTTTTTTGCTCATTTCACCCACACTGGAATCGTGGCTTGAAAGGTATGTATTACAATACAACAAACATTGGGATTGCTTGGTTCTTTCTCAGTCGCTCTTTTCCCAGTACATAAATGCAGAATGCTAACTCTTTTACGCGGGACCGAGCCTCATCCTTTGAAACCCCAGGCAGCCTGCCTGCGCTAGGAACGTGTTTTTTCTGTTTAATCTGCGATGTTTTTCATGAAATAAGCATACAAAATAACGTGTTTGTATTTATAGGGGGTACTTCATTTCCAGAGAACAGGGTTTTTTTTATCAATTGGAGCCCAGCTGTATTTCTGCACGAGTTACTGGCGACGTCCCTACACATAATACAAAATGGCTGCCACGTCCACAGGAAACACATCATGTCTCTTCTGATTCTCTCGGTACTTCTACTACCCCAGCACCCCTCCCTCCACGTAAAGCACCCTGTTCTGTTGGTATAAGAATTTGGTAATTCTTAAAATGCTACCAAAAATAAAATGTCCTTCGAGCCGGATTTGAACCAGCGACCTAAGGATATCTGAATTTCCACTACAGTCCTCCGCTCTACCAACTGAGCTATCAAAAGCTCCTTGCTTTGTACACTATCAATAGCATATTTTTGTATCTCATCACAGAATGTTGTTCCTTCTGTTTTATAAATCTATTTCTCAAAGCAATATACAGTAAAATGTACCTCTAAACAAATCCCTGGCCCTTTCTATATTTGGTAAGTGAAAAAGGGAAACATTTTAAGAGAAAATTGAGAGTGAAAGTGACTAAGATACATCCTGCAAATATAGCTGTATACTGCTGTCTTCGGATTTCTTATATTGCCTATGTTTCTATTAAAATGGCATAATGATGTAACAGTTGATACAGATGGTGCTTAATAGCCGCCGATTAACAGACTTGCCAGCCAGCAAGCTGCTGAAACACTAAATGCCCACTGCAAAGCTATACAATGTTGAATGTAAATCTTACGTAATTTGAGTTCATAATATATTCTGAACCATTGTACCTGCGTAGTACAAAAAGGACGCACAGTCGGAGAGGAGATTGCAACAACTATCTTTTTAACTGCTAACATTGAACTGGCTTCCTTTCGCCAGTCCTCCTCTCACTAACCCAATGTCACACTTAACACGCCCCCAACAGGGGGCCTTGGGCTTAAAAGCACAGGGGATCGTAACACCACCCCTGGACAAATGTTCAAAACTCTGAATCAGCACTCTTCGACCCAGCGGCTTCCTTGTTACTTGTTGGGGTCTGGTGCCCATTTCACTGGTGCCACTACCTCCTAGCGGGTTACCCAACAGTCCACCTCGAGCTGCACCTCCACTGGGCGGGACCCAAAGGTTGTCCCGAGGCTCCCGGTGCTGCAGATCTGGTTCTAGTTCCGGCGGAGGTGATTCACAGTCCTCTCTCTCGACCAGGTGTTTGAACAAAGAGCTGTTTCTCGTGATCTCCTTGTCTTCGACCAACCTAATCCTCCTCTGGCTTTATGGTCTATTGTAGAACCTCTCCACTCATTTGCCCACATTTTACCTTTGATAGTACTGGGACAAGGAAGGGGCGACCCTGGTGGCGTGGGCGATTTCGGGGGATCTTGGGCAAAACCAGGACTTTCGGGAGAGGCTTAGAAATTCATCAGAGAATCCTGGGCTCCCAAAACCAAGAAGGCCTACAGAGGTGCTTGGGATAAGTGGAGTAAATGGTGCATGGAGAGGGAAATACATCCTGTTCAAACAGATGTAGTCGATGTGGTGAAATTCCTGGTCAATCAGGCAGCTCAGGGTAGAGTATACTGGACTATTTACACATATCGTTCAGCGATTTCGGTAGGGCATGAAAACGTAGAAAGTCACCCCTTGGGCGAACATCCACTGGCGTGTAGAGTACTCAAAGGAATAAAAAGTATGATACCACCGGCTCTGAGATATCACCGTCTTTGGGACGTTAGTGGGGTGTTGAGATTGTTTGAGTCCTGGCCGGATAATGGCGGTCTGTCCAGGAAGGCTCTGTGGGCTAATCTGACTACCCTGCTCTGCTTAATATCGTGCAAAAGGGTCTCGGACATCAGGGCTCAGGAAGTGGACTGGAAATTGTTTTCGCCGACAGGCGTTCCCTTTCATATAACAAAGAGAACTAACACAGGGATCAGGACAGTCGATTATGCAGCATTTCCAGAAGGGCCCAAATTATGTCCAGTCAGTGGTTTGAAGCTGTATGAAAGTAACTCAACACAGTTCAGGTCCACAGTGGAATCACAATTGTGATAAGGAAACCCTTTATGGCAGTTTGGACAGCTACCTTGGCAAGATGGGTGAAGTGGTGCAAGAGCCAAGCTGGCGTAGGTACAAGTCATTTCGGAGCACATTCGGTTAGGGGTGCCATGGCATCCACAGCATTCAGAATGGGGGCATGCCTAGCGGACATTTTGAAGGCAGGGGTTTGGTCCAACAAGTCGACTTTTAAGAACTTTTATTTTAGACCAATCGGCCAGGTGACTACGTTGGTAGTGAGTAAGCTTGGAACAAGCATAATCCGAGCCTACCCGTCTTGACATAGAATACTGATTTTCAATACATTTGTAATAGAAAGTCATGATTCTATTAAAGATACTGAGGCAAAGGATTATCCCACCCTATCAATTGCGTAAATAGACTGGAATGACTGTGATCGGAATTACTGATTATAAGGAAGTTTGGAATTTAATTTCTGACATGTTCTTTTGCGATTGCCCACCCAGTTTATAGTGGAGTTTTTCATTGGTGCTGTTTGTGAATTGGCAGGTACAGAACCCAAGACGTCAAGTACATGAGGAGTAAAAGAGACTTGGTGGAGTTTTCCAGCGTTAACTGGTTGGGACGCAGTTATGGATCAGCGAAAGAAAGAGGCCGAAGGAAGGCAGACGATGTTATACTGGACTTTAGTGTATGATTGGTTACAAGAAGTCACATAAAAGAAGAACCAATTAAATACAAACTCATATATCGCTAAAATTCATGGGATTTGTAGTTTTAGCTGTTTCTTTTTATGGTTGTGTTTTTTAAAGTTGTTGGCTGCTCGAGAAGTAAAGAGTTGAGCATAATCTTTCGCCTCCATGACTTTAATAGAATCATGTCTTTCTATTACGAATGCATTGAAAATCTGTATTTATTGTGTAATTGGTGCAGATTTCAAGCCATCCCGCAAAAAACATAGTGGTATTTCAGTCCTGCGTTTTCATAGTGTTTACAAGCCTGTCACTTACCTGCCATGACTCCACTATTACTCTATCCCCCCAACCCCCAATCCACCCATTACTCTCCAAACATTCACCTGTCGGTCTAACATTTGTAAACAATACAAGATAGAAAAGCATACTTATTCTGACATCAAGTGTTTAAAACAATGCACCTTCAAACACTGACTACATTTAATAAAAATTGCAATAACATATTTGATATTAAGCTGTGGTGGATATATAGATGATCTGCTGTGTATTTCTGCGATTTTTTAAATACGAAAACTTTCACATTACAAAAAAAAAAGCCACTTAGAAATGCGGGGGGTTCAACCCGCGACCTCATTGCCACAAGTCATGCCCTCCAACTCCGAGCAACATCCGCGAAGCACAATAGTGCCTTCCTGAATAAAGGATTAATGCATGATCCGTGGAACCAGGCTACGTAGCTCTCTGTGTTTAACCCATTCCTTTTTTGCTCATTTCACCCACACTGGAATCGTGGCTTGTAAGGTATGTATTACAATACAACAAACATTGGGATTGCTTGGTTCTTTCTCAGTCGCTCTTTTCCCAGTACATAAATGCAGAATGCTAACTCTTTTACGCGGGACCGAGCCTCATCCTTTGAAACCCCAGGCAGCCTGCCTGCGCTAGGAACGTGTTTTTTCTGTTTAATCTGCGATGTTTTTCATGAAATAAGCATACAAAATAACGTGTTTGTATTTATAGGGGGTACTTCATTTCCAGAGAACAGGGTTTTTTTTATCAATTGGAGCCCAGCTGTATTTCTGCACGAGTTACTGGCGACGTCCCTACACATAATACAAAATGGCTGCCACGTCCACAGGAAACACATCATGTCTCTTCTGATTCTCTCGGTACTTCTACTACCCCAGCACCCCTCCCTCCACGTAAAGCACCCTGTTCTGTTGGTATAAGAATTTGGTAATTCTTAAAATGCTACCAAAAATAAAATGTCCTTCGAGCCGGATTTGAACCAGCGACCTAAGGATATCTGAATTTCCACTACAGTCCTCCGCTCTACCAACTGAGCTATCGAAGGCTCCTTGCTTTGTCCACTATCAATAGCATATTTTTGTATCTCATCACAGAATGTTGTTCCTTCTGTTTTATAAATCTATTTCTCAAAGCAATATACCGTAAAATGTACCTCTAAACAAATCCCTGGCCCTTTCTATATTTGGTAAGTGAAAAAGGGAAACATTTTAAGAGAAAATTGAGAGTGAAAGTGACTAAGATACATCCTGCAAATATAGCTGTATACTGCTGTCTTCGGATTTCTTATATTGCCTATGTTTCTATTAAAATGGCATAATGATGTAACAGTTGATACAGATGGGGCTTAATAGCCGCCGATTAACAGACTTGCCAGCCAGCAAGCTGCTGAAACACTAAATGCCCACTGCAAAGCTATACAATGTTGAATGTAAATCTTACGTAATTTGAGTTCATAATATATTCTGAACCATTGTACCTGCGTAGTACAAAAAGGACGCACAGTCGGAGAGGAGATTGCAACAACTATCTTTTTAACTGCTAACATTGAACTGGCTTCCTTTCGCCAGTCCTCCTCTCACTAACCCAATGTCACACTTAACACGCCCCCAACAGGGGGCCTTGGGCTTAAAAGCACAGGGGATCGTAACACCACCCCTGGACAAATGTTCAAAACTCTGAATCAGCACTCTTCGACCCAGCGGCTTCCTTGTTACTTGTTGGGGTCTGGTGCCCATTTCACTGGTGCCACTACCTCCTAGCGGGTTACCCAACAGTCCACCTCGAGCTGCACCTCCACTGGGCGGGACCCAAAGGTTGTCCCGAGGCTCCCGGTGCTGCAGATCTGGTTCTAGTTCCGGCGGAGGTGATTCACAGTCCTCTCTCTCGACCAGGTGTTTGAACAAAGAGCTGTTTCTCGTGATCTCCTTGTCTTCGACCAACCTAATCCTCCTCTGGCTTTATGGTCTATTGTAGAACCTCTCCACTCATTTGCCCACATTTTACCTTTGATAGTACTGGGACAAGGAAGGGGCGACCCTGGTGGCGTGGGCGATTTCGGGGGATCTTGGGCAAAACCAGGACTTTCGGGAGAGGCTTAGAAATTCATTAGAGAATCCTGGGCTCCCAAAACCAAGAAGGCCTACAGAGGTGCTTGGGATAAGTGGAGTAAATGGTGCATGGAGAGGGAAATACATCCTGTTCAAACAGATGTAGTCGATGTGGTGAAATTCCTGGTCAATCAGGCAGCTCAGGGTAGAGTATACTGGACTATTTACACATATCGTTCAGCGATTTCGGTAGGGCATGAAAACATAGAAAGTCACCCCTTGGGCGAACATCCACTGACGTGTAGAGTACTCAAAGGAATAAAAAGTATGATACCACCGGCTCTGAGATATCACCGTCTTTGGGACGTTAGTGGGGTGTTGAGATTGTTTGAGTCCTGGCCGGATAATGGCGGTCTGTCCAGGAAGGCTCTGTGGGCTAATCTGACTACCCTGCTCTGCTTAATATCGTGCAAAAGGGTCTCGGACATCAGGGCTCAGGAAGTGGACTGGAAATTGTTTTCGCCGACAGGCGTTCCCTTTCATATAACAAAGAGAACTAACACAGGGATCAGGACAGTCGATTATGCAGCATTTCCAGAAGGGCCCAAATTATGTCCAGTCAGTGGTTTGAAGCTGTATGAAAGTAACTCAACACAGTTCAGGTCCACAGTGGAATCACAATTGTGATAAGGAAACCCTTTATGGCAGTTTGGACAGCTACCTTGGCAAGATGGGTGAAGTGGTGCATGAGCCAAGCTGGCATAGGTACAAGTCATTTCGGAGCACATTCGGTTAGGGGTGCCATGGCATCCACAGCATTCAGAATGGGGGCATGCCTAGCGGACATTTTGAAGGCAGGGGTTTGGTCCAACAAGTCGACTTTTAAGAACTTTTATTTTAGACCAATCGGCCAGGTGACTACGTTGGTAGTGAGTAAGCTTGGAACAAGCATAATCCGAGCCTACCCGTCTTGACATAGAATACTGATTTTCAATACATTTGTAATAGAAAGTCATGATTATATTAAAGATACTGAGGCAAAGGATTATCCCACCCTATCAATTGCGTAAATAGACTGGAATGACTGTGATCGGAATTACTGATTATAAGGAAGTTTGGAATTTAATTTCTGACATGTTCTTTTGCGATTGCCCACCCAGTTTATAGTGGAGTTTTTCATTGGTGCTGTTTGTGAATTGGCAGGTACAGAACCCAAGACGTCAAGTACATGAGGAGTAAAAGAGACGTGGTGGAGGTTTCCAGCGTTAACTGGTTGGGACGCAGTTATGGATCAGCGAAAGAAAGAGGCCGAAGGAAGGCAGACGATGTTATACTGGACTTTAGTGTATGATTGGTTACAAGAAGTCACATAAAAGAAGAACCAATTAAATACAAACTCATATATCGCTAAAATTCATGGGATTTGTAGTTTTAGCTGTTTCTTTATATGGTTGTGTTTTTTAAAGTTGTTGGCTGCTCGAGAAGTAAAGAGTTGAGCATAATCTTTCGCCTCCATGACTTTAATAGAATCATGTCTTTCTATTACGAATGCATTGAAAATCTGTATTTATTGTGTAATTTGTGCAGATTTCAAGCCATCCCGCAAAATACATAGTGGTATTTCAGTCCTGCGTTTTCATAGTGTTTACAAGCCTGTCACTTACCTGCCATGACTCCACTATTACTCTATCCCCCCAACCCCCAATCCACCCATTACTCTCCAAACATTCACCTGTCGGTCTAACATTTGTAAACAATACAAGATAGAAAAGCATACTTATTCTGACATCAAGTGTTTAAAACAATGCACCTTCAAACAGTGACTACATTTAATAAAAATTGCAATAACATATTTGATATTAAGCTGTGGTGGATATATAGATGATCTGCTGTGTATTTCTGCGATTTTTTAAATACGAAAACTTTCACATTACAAAAAAAAAAAGCCACTTAGAAATGCGGGGGGTTCAACCCGCGACCTCATTGCCACAAGTCATGCCCTCCACCTCCGAGCAACATCCGCGAAGCACAATAGTGCCTTCCTGAATAAAGGATTAATGCATGATCCGTGGAATCAGGCTATGTAGCTCTCTGTGTTTAACCCATTCCTTTTTTGCTCATTTCTCCCACACTGGAATCGTGGCTTGTAAGTTATGTATTACAATACAACAAACATTGGGATTGCTTGGTTCTTTCTCAGTCGCTCTTTTCCAAGTACATAAATGCAGAATGCTAACTCTTTTACGCGGGACCGAGCCTCATCCTTTGAAACCCCAGGCAGCCTGCCTGCGCTGGGAACGTGTTTTTTCTGTTTAATCTGCGATGTTTTTCATGAAATAAGCATACAAAATAACATGTTTGTATTTATAGGGGGTACTTCATTTCCAGAGAACAGGGATTTTTTTTATCAATAGTAGCCCAGCTGTATTTCTGCACGAGTTACTGGCGACCTCCCTACACATAATACAAAATGGCTGCCACGTCCACAGGAAACACATCATGTCTCTTCTGATTCTCTCGGTACTTCTACTACCCCAGCACCCCTCCCTCCACGTAAAGCACCCTGTTCTGTTGGTATAAGAATTTGGTAATTCTTAAAATGCTACCAAAAAAAAAAATGTCCTTCGAGCCGGATTTGAACCAGTGACCTAAGGATATCTGAATTTCCACTACAGTCCTCCGCTCTACCAACTGAGCTATCGAAGGCTCCTGGCTTTGTACACTATCAATAGCATATTTTTGTATCTCATCACAGAATGTTGTTCCTTCTGTTTTATAAATCTATTTCTCAAAGCAATATACAGTAAAATGTACCTCTAAACAAATCCCTGGCCCTTTCTATATTTGGTAAGTGAAAAAGGGAAACATTTTAAGAGAAAATTGAGAGTGAAAGTGACTAAGATACATCCTGCAAATATAGCTGTATACTGCTGTCTTCGGATTTCTTGTATTGCCTATGTTTCTATTAAAATGGCATAATGATGTAACAGTTGATACAGATGGTGCTTAATAGCCGCCGATTAACAGACTTGCCAGCCAGCAAGCTGCTGAAACACTAAATGCCCACTGCAAAGCTATACAATGTTGAATGTAAATCTTACGTAATTTGAGTTCATAATATATTCTGAACCATTGTACCTGCGTAGTACAAAAAGGACGCACAGTCGGAGAGGAGATTGCAACAACTATCTTTTTAACTGCTAACATTGAACTGGCTTCCTTTCGCCAGTCCTCCTCTCACTAACCCAATGTCACACTTAACACGCCCCCAACAGGGGGCCTTGGGCTTAAAAGCACAGGGGATCGTAACACCACCCCTGGACAAATGTTCAAAACTCTGAATCAGCACTCTTCGACCCAGCGGCTTCCTTGTTACTTGTTGGGGTCTGGTGCCCATTTCACTGGTGCCACTACCTCCTAGCGGGTTACCCAACAGTCCACCTCGAGCTGCACCTCCACTGGGCGGGACCCAAAGGTTGTCCCGAGGCTCCCGGTGCTGCAGATCTGGTTCTAGTTCCGGCGGAGGTGATTCACAGTCCTCTCTCTCGACCAGGTGTTTGAACAAAGAGCTGTTTCTCGTGATCTCCTTGTCTTCGACCAACCTAATCCTCCTCTGGCTTTATGGTCTATTGTAGAACCTCTCCACTCATTTGCCCACATTTTACCTTTGATAGTACTGGGACAAGGAAGGGGCGACCCTGGTGGCGTGGGCGATTTCGGGGGATCTTGGGCAAAACCAGGACTTTCGGGAGAGGCTTAGAAATTCATCAGAGAATCCTGGGCTCCCAAAACCAAGAAGGCCTACAGAGGTGCTTGGGATAAGTGGAGTAAATGGTGCATGGAGAGGGAAATACATCCTGTTCAAACAGATGTAGTCGATGTGGTGAAATTCCTGGTCAATCAGGCAGCTCAGGGTAGAGTATACTGGACTATTTACACATATCGTTCAGCGATTTCGGTAGGGCATGAAAACGTAGAAAGTCACCCCTTGGGCGAACATCCACTGGCGTGTAGAGTACTCAAAGGAATAAAAAGTATGATACCACCGGCTCTGAGATATCACCGTCTTTGGGACGTTAGTGGGGTGTTGAGATTGTTTGAGTCCTAGTCGGATAATGGCGGTCTGTCCAGGAAGGCTCTGTGGGCTAATCTGACTACCCTGCTCTGCTTAATATCGTGCAAAAGGGTCTCGGACATCAGGGCTCAGGAAGTGGACTGGAAATTGTTTTCGCCGACAGGCGTTCCCTTTCATATAACAAAGAGAACTAACACAGGGATCAGGACAGTCGATTATGCAGCATTTCCAGAAGGGCCCGAATTATGTCCAGTCAGTGGTTTGAAGCTGTATGAAAGTAACTCAACACAGTTCAGGTCCACAGTGGAATCACAATTGTGATAAGGAAACCCTTTATGGCAGTTTGGACAGCTACCTTGGCAAGATGGGTGAAGTGGTGCATGAGCCAAGCTGGCATAGGTACAAGTCATTTCGGAGCACATTCGGTTAGGGGTGCCATGGCATCCACAGCATTCAGAATGGGGGCATGCCTAGCGGACATTTTGAAGGCAGGGGTTTGGTCCAACAAGTCGACTTTTAAGAACTTTTATTTTAGACCAATCGGCCAGGTGACTACGTTGGTAGTGAGTAAGCTTGGAACAAGCATAATCCAAGCCTACCCGTCTTCACATAGAATACTGATTTTCAATACATTTGTAATAGGAAGTCATGATTCTATTAAAGATACTGAGGCAAAGGATTATCCCACCCTATCAATTGCGTAAATAGACTGGAATGACTGTGATCGGAATTACTGATTATAAGGAAGTTTGGAATTTAATTTCTGACATGTTCTTTTGCGATTGCCCACCCAGTTTATAGTGGAGTTTTTCATTGGTGCTGTTTGTGAATTGGCAGGTACAGAACCCAAGACGTCAAGTACATGAGGAGTAAAAGAGACGTGGTGGAGGTTTCCAGCGTTAACTGGTTGGGACGCAGTTATGGATCAGCGAAAGAAAGAGGCCGAAGGAAGGCAGACGATGTTATACTGGACTTTAGTGTATGATTGGTTACAAGAAGTCACATAAAAGAAGAACCAATTAAATACAAACTCATATATCGCTAAAATTCATGGGATTTGTAGTTTTAGCTGTTTCTTTATATGGTTGTGTTTTTTAAAGTTGTTGGCTGCTCGAGAAGTAAAGAGTTGAGCATAATCTTTCGCCTCCATGACTTTAATAGAATCATGTCTTTCTATTACGAATGCATTGAAAATCTGTATTTATTGTGTAATTTGTGCAGATTTCAAGCCATCCCGCAAAAAACATAGTGGTATTTCAGTCCTGCGTTTTCATAGTGTTTACAAGCCTGTCACTTACCTGCCATGACTCCACTATTACTCTATCCCCCCAACCCCCAATCCACCCATTACTCTCCAAACATTCACCTGTCGGTCTAACATTTCTAAACAATACAAGATAGAAAAGCATACTGTAATGTCCTACCTCCAGTGCGATTACAGTTTCAGAGGAATAGTCCTATATCTATTACGGTGAAAGGTGGGCTGCGTCCCACGTGGTGCTAGAGGCGGGGTTACCGCCTCGAGCGGCAGTTCGAGAAATAAAGGGAAGCTGTTAACTACGCACGGTCTCTGCTCCTGTCTTATTGCCTGCTCCAGCATATGAATGCTATATTGCTTTATTTCATGGTACTCTGAATTGCCTATTTGACACATAACAATGGCGACGAGGTAATCCGGTGCCGGAGCACGAAAATCCTGCCTGCCGCCAGTCCTTGACTCCAGGATTCCTGCCGCATATTTTACTGCTCCGGAGCCGGTCACGAAGCACGCGGCACAGCATCGATCTCAAGTAAGAGCCTCTAATCTGTAAACGGCTATTAATGCAGACCCAAAGCTGTCAACCCACGTGTTCCACGAGCCGCGTATCACACGTGGTGCCCTGCTGAAAGAGCACGTGTATGCCGCTATGCAGCCGAAGAACCAGGCCCAGCACGCGAGAAATCGCATCGCGCTCTATTGACATTTCGCCACAGGCCTACGTGCAGGCCCAGCACGCGCGACGTTTCATCGCGCTCTCCACACTACGCAGCAACACCAGCATCAAGTGTCAACCACGCGTGCAATCTTCACATAGCACGCGGTTGCCAGAAACGACACGGCAAGATGCCAAGACACCGTCGGTGCGCTGACCATATTTCAAGCCTAGTAGACCTCAGTCTTGCGAGCACTAACAGCGAACGGACAAGGCATCGCTGACAATAGATAGAAAGCATTCATGTCTGAAGATAACCCAGACAGTGGTATCCTAAGCCCCTCCTCCAGTTCCACGCCCCGTCAAGCCACGCACAAAGATGACTGTGGCTCGGAATCGCTGCAACTACTGGCAGTGCCGCCATTTGACATTTCAGACACAAGTAGCCTTGCCCCCAGATGGGCCAGATGGCTCAAAGAGCTACATGTCTACATTGATGCATCAGGGGTAAGGGAGGAGCGCCGACTTAGAGGAATCCTACTCCACTCTCTAGGACCGGTAGTACGAGACATCGTCTTTGAAATGCCTGAATCTACCACAGACACTTTCCAAGGTATCATTGATGCATTGAATGCCTATTTCGCACCTTTGCGAAACGTCGACTACGAACGACACATTTTCCACACCTCCACACAGGACAGCAGCGAAAACATGGACAGTTTTGTAATGCGTCTCAGGAAAAGAGCGAAATATTGTGATTTTGACAGATACTCAACGGAAGAAGCAATAAAGTCCCAAACTATTGCCGGCTGCGCATCTCAAGAATTCAGGAAGAAATTATTGCAAAAGAGCAGGACATTAGAAGAGATACTACAACTCGCTCGAGCGGACGCTGCCCTCATGCAACAGACCGAATCACTGGACTACATCAAGATCACACAGTCTGCCTCCACGGCATCAATATGCCCCATCAGAACATCCAAAGAAAAAGAAGCACCACGTCCCACTGAACAAAAGAAATGTTATAGGTGCGGTTTCAAATATCCACATGTCGGTCCATGTCCTGCCATAGGACACAACTGTGACAAGTGCGGCGGTGAAAACCACTTTCAATCGGTATGCAGAAACATACATTTTTTCCAACCAACTGAAATGCACAGGGACACAAGGAGGTCAGACCGATTTTCAACAAGAGAAAGCCCGAGATCTCGTAGGAGACAGTCACCCACATTATCCAGACACCAATCTCAAAACTCATCCCATTACACGACACGGGAGGGGAGAAGGCGAGAAGAAAGAAGAGAACACGCGAGCAGGAGACATTCCAGTCAGAGGATCAGACATCTAGAAAGCTCGCCTCTCAGGAGGCAAGACTCCCACTCATCCTCATCCAGTGGGGACAGGAAAAGGGGATACGTGCATGCCATTGGAAACAGCATAGCCACAGAATACAGTCCCACGTTGCTATTACAAATAAACGGGCAAAACAGAGAATTCCTGATTGACACAGGGGCAACAGTTAATGTCATAAATGATGAGACTTATAAACGACTCAATCACAAGAAGTCACTGAAGGAATCAGACACACTAATATACTCATATGGCTCAAACACGCCTCTCAATTGTCAAGGGATGTTCATGGCACACTGTCAGTACAAAGACAAGAGTCAGAAGATCAAAATATACGTCATAAAAGGGGACGTACCAGGTGGCAGCATTTTGAGTTTCAAGTCTGCGATTCAAATGGGACTCATTCAAATCATGTATCAAATAATGTCGGCTTACACTACCAGCCCCAAAGACATGATAAAACAAATGTTTCCCTCTCTTTTTAAGGGGTTAGGCAAATTAAAGGACAAACAAGTGAAATTACACATCAATCCCCAAATAACCCCGACAGCGCAACACTACAGAGGCATGCCACTAAACATACAAAGACATGTGGAGGACGAAATTCAGGCATTATTGCAGCAGGACATCATAGAGCCAGCGTCGGGACCAACCCCCTGGGTATCTCCCATCGTACCCGTGCCGAAGAAAGACAACAAGGACAGCATTCGCATTTGCGTGGACATGAGGGCCCCCAACGTAGCCATAGAGCGGGAACGACATCTGGCACCTAGGATGACCGATATGATGCATTTACTGCATGGGTCCAAAGTGTTCTCTAAGCTAGACCTGAATAAGGGATACCATCAGCTAGAATTACACCCTACTTCGAGATACATTACCACCTTTTCAACGCATGTGGGTCTCTTCAGATACAAAAGACTCAAATTTGGAGTATCTTCGGCTGCCGAAATATTCCAAAATGAAATACATCAAGTGATAAAACACATCCCTAACTGTCTAAACTATTCGGACGATATTTTGATCTTCGGCCTCACACAAGAGAGCCACGATGACACACTGGGGAGAGTCTGCATGGCGCTGGAGAATGCCCACCTCACACTCAACCCGGACAAATGCGAAATCAGCAAATCCACTCTCAAATTCTTCGGACACATCTTCTCAAAAGATGGCCTGAAACCAGACCCGGAAAAGGTTCAAGCACTCGTTGAGACTCCCACACCCACGTCCGCTTCAGCAGTACGCTCCTTCCTGGGAATGGCGAGCTACTGCACCCGATACATACAAGATTTCGCCTCAGTAAGCACGCCTCTTCGACTCCTAACCGGGAAACATCAGGAATTCCAGTGGTCGAATGCCTGCGAAGAAGCGTTTCAAGAAATCAAGAAAAGAATTGCAACAGCCTCCTGCATGGCTTATTACGACCCTGACTTTGACACAGAACTCACAGTTGATGCGAGCCCAGTCGGACTAGGAACAATCCTCGCACAATCCAGGCGTGGTGCACCACCTGACTCGCCAAGAAGAATTGTAGCCTACGCCAGCCGCAGCTTATCCAAGACAGAATGCGCATACTCCCAGCCCGAAAAGGAGAGTTTAGCAGTAGTGTGGGCATGCGAGCACTATCATCTATTTCTGTATGGACGACCTTTCACCATAGTTACAGATCACCAGGCCCTCACCACCATCTATGGGAAGCCGACTGCGAGAATGCCACCACGAATTGCCAGATGGGGCCTAAGGCTACAAGAGTATTCGTTCAAGATAATACATCGACCTGGCAAAGACAACAACCCTGCCGACTTCCTATCACGCTACCCGCTCCCAGCTCAAGATGAGCGCCAATCCCACAAAGCAAATCAATATCTAAGGTACCTAATCAGCAGCGCGCTACCTAAATACATCACCAAGGCACAACTGCTCGAAGCAACCCAAAAGGACGGACTACTCCAGAGAGTACAATCTTGCCTCAAATCGAACCAATGGCATGTCAGGACAAAAGGGGCATCCGCCTTGTCCACAGAAGAGGAACAACACCTTCGCACATTCAAACTCGTCCGTCATACGCTATCCACATCACCTGAAGGACTACTACTAAAGGAAAACAAAATAGTTATCCCAAAAACCCTACAAGATCAGGTACTGGACATCGCCCATGCAGGACACAGAGGAATAGTGTCGACCAAGAGGCAACTGAGAACCAAGGTATGGTTTCCCTCCATAGACGAGCGAATAGAACAGCTCCTACGGAAATGCCTAGCATGTCAGGCGGTGGCACCGCGCACGTTTCCCGAGCCACTCAAGACATCGGAGATGCCGCTGCAAGTGTGGGATGAAGTAGCCATAGACATGTTTGGCCCGCTGGCAAATGGCAAATACGTGCTAGTGATCATTGATGAAATGTCACGATTCCCCGAAGTACATCTGGTTCACTCGACCAACGCACAATCCATCATACCTGCGCTGGACAAAACATTTGCTGACTATGGCATCCCTTCCAGAGTCAAATCGGACAAAGGACCTCCCTTCACGAGCCATGACTTTGCCATGTTCGCAGAACATCTAGGATTTCAACACCACAAAGTCACACCACTGTGGCCACAGGCGAATGGAATGGTAGAACATTTCATGGGAAACCTCAAACGCACTCTACAAATCTGCTCCATCACAAATGGATCATTCATGCAAGCCATCTGTACCTTACTACGAGAATATCGGAACACACCGCATAGTTCAACTGGTGAATGCCCATCAATGCTAATGTTTGGGCGTGTCATCAAAACACGACTTCCACACCACGTGCAAAGGAAGGATGAATCCACACACACAAAGAGGGCCAGAAGCAAAGATCGAGAAAGTAAGGACAAGATGAAGACGTACACAGATGCCCGAAGACGTGCCCGACCCAACACCATCGGCATTGGCGATCAAGTATTAGTACGACAAAAGCAGGTCACTAAGGACATGCCTGCTTTCAAGCCAGATCCCATGATAGTGACCCACATCCAAGGGTCGATGATAACCGCCGCTAGCCCTAATGGCACAATCACCAGAAATTCATCCTTTTTCAAGACTTTTGACAACACTGACACCACTGTCAGCACCTCAACAACATCGAGAAGTGACTCATCGGACACAGACTCCGAATATCAGGAAGAGGAAAGAGATGCGGACGACAGTGGCAGTGAAAGCGACAGCGCACCGGCAAAATCAGCCCCACCGGTGCGCAGCCCATCCAAGAGGGTCATCCGCAGGCCCATTAGATGGATTGAAGAATCCAACTGAATACCGTTGAATTGTTTAAGGAGGGGGGAGATGTAATGTCCTACCTCCAGTGCGATTACAGTTTCAGAGGAATAGTCCTATATCTATTACGGTGAAAGGTGGGCTGCGTCCCACGTGGTGCTAGAGGCGGGGTTACCGCCTCGAGCGGCAGTTCGAGAAATAAAGGGAAGCTGTTAACTACGCACGGTCTCTGCTCCTGTCTTATTGCCTGCTCCAGCATATGAATGCTATATTGCTTTATTTCATGGTACTCTGAATTGCCTATTTGACACATAACACATACTTATTCTGACATCAAGTGTTTAAAACAATGCACCTTCAAACACTGACTACATTTAATAAAAATTGCAATAACATATTTGATATTAAGCTGTGGTGGATATATAGATGATCTGCTGTGTATTTCTGCGATTTTTTAAATACGAAAACTTTCACATTACAAAAAAAAAAGCCACTTAGAAATGCGGGGGGTTCAACCCGCGACCTCATTGCCACAAGTCATGCCCTCCACCTCCGAGCAACATCCGCGAAGCACAATAGTGCCTTCCTGAATAAAGGATTAACGCATGATCCGTGGAACCAGGCTACGTAGCTCTCTGTGTTTAACCCATTCCTTTTTTGCTCATTTCACCCACACTGGAATCGTGGCTTGTAAGGTATGTATTACAATACAACAAACATTGGGATTGCTTGGTTCTTTCTCAGTCGCTCTTTTCCCAGTACATAAATGCAGAATGCTAACTCTTTTACGCGGGACCGAGCCTCATCCTTTGAAACCCCAGGCAGCCTGCCTGCGCTGGGAACGTGTTTTTTCTGTTTAATCTGCGATGTTTTTCATGAAATAAGCATACAAAATAACGTGTTTATATTTATAGGGGGTACTTCATTTCCAGAGAACAGGGTTTTTTTTATCAATAGGAGCCCAGCTGTATTTCTGCACGAGTTACTGGCGACCTCCCTACACATAATAGAGTGGACGGAGAGTGGCAGGCCTGCAGGAGAGTCTGTTGCCCGTTTCTACTGTTTTCAGTGTGGGGGAGGACCCTTACATAAACCCCTTCTATCCGCGGAGCGGACGCGGAGTGGACGGAGAGTGGCAGTCCTGCAGGAGAGTCTGTTGCCCGTTTCTACTGTTTTCAGTGTGGGGGAGGACCCTTACATAAACCCCTTCTATCCGCGGAGCGGACGCGGAGTGGACGGAGAGTGGCAGTCCTGCAGGAGAGTCTGTTGCCCGTTTCTACTGTTTTCAGTGTGGGGGAGGACCCTTACATAAACCCCTTCTATCCGCGGAGCGGACGCGGAGTGGACGGAGAGTGGCAGTCCTGCAGGAGAGTCTGTTGCCCGTTTCTACTGTTTTCAGTGTGGGGGAGGACCCTTACATAAACCCCTTCTATCCGCGGAGCGAACGCGGAGTGGACGGAGAGTGGCAGTCCTGCAGGAGAGTCTGTTGCCCGTTTCTACTGTTTTCAGTGTGGGGGAGGACCCTTACATAAACCCCTTCTATCCGCGGAGCGGACGCGGAGTGGACGGAGAGTGGCAGTCCTGCAGGAGAGTCTGTTGCCCGTTTCTACTGTTTTCAGTGTGGGGGAGGACCCTTACATAAACCCCTTCTATCCGCGGAGCGGACGCGGAGTGGACGGAGAGTGGCAGTCCTGCAGGAGAGTCTGTTGCCCGTTTCTACTGTTTTCAGTGTGGGGGAGGACCCTTACATAAACCCCTTCTATCCGCGGAGCGGACGCGGAGTGGACGGAGAGTGGCAGTCCTGCAGTCATGACTGTCAGGGCTGCAAGGGCAAACAGAGAAATGCGGGAAATTGTCATGAACCCAGAGCAGAATGACCCTCCGAGAGAGGAAGAAATGGAAGAAGAGGGTAGACGCCTGAGGAGCGCCAAACTATGCCAGAAACAGCAGAGTCAAAAACAACAACAAACATCAATATCCAAGGATTACCTAGCGACATTGCCTCAAATGGGCTCCCCAAAACCGATGTTCCAGCAAGAGCCAGCTAACACCACAAAGGTACAACCAACCAAAAGCAAAGTCTTCCTGCCTCCAGTCTTAGAAGACCCCAAATCAGACCAACACGACCCCCAGGAATGACCATCCTTAACTGGAGGAGTAATTGATGATTTATGGACAAAGAGCCTGGAAATCAAGACAGTCGAGGCCTCGGCTAGCCGGAGAGACACCCTGTCGCCACTCCGAGCCGCCGCGGTTGAGCGGGACCCCGCGGAGGCGGCCCTCAAAGGGGGACTGCGGTCCGCGTGGGACGGCGAGGAGGGGCCGACGGAGAGGGAAGACACGGCTAAGGAGGTAGGAGTCGCCGGGAGAGCGAGCCTCGGAGTGGGAGCTAGGCTCGCCGGTCCGGCACAGCCCCCCATACCTCCCTCCCCCGCGGAGCACCGCAGGGCGCTCCCCGCCCCACGGCGGGAGCTCTCGGAGGAGGGCTGCCGGGCGTGGAAGTTGCTGAGGGAGGGAGGGGGAAAGAGATGGATGGTACGACTGCCTCAGGAGAGGCAGAAACGGAGGAGGTGGCGGGCACCCCACCTGAGGAGAACGGGCAGGGGGAGCCCGATAGAGAGTTGCACACCACAGGAGTATCACCGACATGTTCACTAGCGGAGAGGAAAGTGAAAGTGGTGGCTCTCATTCATAAAGAGGCGGAGGAAAGTGCAGAGACCAGTTGGGTCTCAGAAAAAATCAATGTACAAGGGCCATCAAACCCCAACAAAAAGAAAAGACAGAGAACAAGTTCCTTGCCTCTCAGGAAACTCAAGAACCGTAAAACAACGAAAAACAAGATCAGCAGCAAAACGACAAAAATGCCCCAGAAGCTCGAACAGCAACAAAAAACACCTGACCAATTGATGGTCAAAACAAATGAAAACGACCCACAGAGAGGAGAAGGAGGGGCACTTAAAAACTCAATAAAGGATTACTTTTACGCAAACATTAGACAAAAAGCAACAAAAGAGTACCCACAGAGGGAACTCACAGATCTCGAAATACTGGAAGCTTTAAACGACTGCTTGCTGGTAGCAAAACTACGCAGAGTTGAGCACTATGTCAGTGATAACCGGCCACATAGTAAAAGACGGTCCTCAAGAGAAAGTAATAAGGCACAAGGACAGCTGAGTGACAAAGTGGGGCCTGAGGGGGAATCACCGTGCCCGATGTTACCCCAAAAGATTCCCACGAACTCACCAAGAGGCCAGCAAAATCTGAAGCCGACAAAAGTCATAGAGAAGGGGGAATTGAAGAGAAATCCGGGCAAAGAGTCAGAAATGGGGACTGTCATGTCCGACCACAAAGAAAACCCCCACACCATCCAAGAGGAGAGCCTCATTATAGCTGACCCGAAAGGCCCAATGGATTTAACAACAGAAATAAAGGAAGGCTCCTGCAAGCTAAATCCGGCAACACCCTCACTCCCAGAGGGTACAGCCTTGAATGTTGACAACTTCACAGGAACAGATAGAGACAAAGTTCACAAAACCCCAAACAAAACGCTGGTGCCAGAAAAACTCAACCAAGCAGGGCTCTCTAAAGCCCAAAATGAAAACATGACAATAGGAAGGCCATCTACAGCAGACTTAGACGAACTAAACCAAGAAAACCTTACGAGACCCCTAATCAACCAAAACTTGAACATGGGGGGAAATGACAATCGAAGTTACCACATCGACAAAAATCGAAAAGGAATAGCCTCATTAGAAACAAGGCCAATTCGAGGCAGCTGGACAAATCAGACAACAATGTTAACTGAATCCCCCTTAAGAAGAACCCCGCCACATCATTCGACCAGCCCGACGGACTCCTCAAATAAAAAAAAAATGGACTTACTGTCAATTATGTCATCAGTGAACATTGCACTGGCACCATTCATGAAACTTTATGAAACTATCGCTGACTCCTTGAAAGACCACACAAGCATCCAAGCGATGATCCACAGCAAACTTATTTTCTTAGAAGCATACGTCATGGCTTTGGAAGCCAGAAAATCAAGCACAATTATAATAAATGACGAGGGTTCGTCTTCACGACAAAAAGAGCAGTATGAAGACAAAGAACAAAGACCGGTGAGTAAAACCAGGGGGACTCAAACCATAACTACTACAGGCCACACAACAAATAATCCACCAACAGAGGGTGCAAATAAAGAGGCGAATTTAAAACAAACTGAGAACCAATCAACAAAGAGACCACCACCTAGACAACCCTCAACTGGAAACCAAACTGCAGAAGGTATTTTTCAACTTTTCACACGACCAGTAAAACACAAGGAAAAATCACAAATGAAAGGCAAAGAAATAGAGTCGAGGCAAACAAAAAACCCTGAAACATCAGAAAAAAGAACCATCAGCCTATCGCCGTCAACAATTGAAACGCCAGAAAAAAGAACCTTTACCCTATCTCCATCAACAATTGATCGCATCGAAGGCAAAGAATTGATGAATCTGAGCCAACACCTGGCAGAAAACTCGCCTACGAGTCTAGCTGCACATTGCTCCAGTGAAGCATCAACTTCACAATCTCACAAAGAAAAGGAAAATACAGAAATCACAAGAAGAAACGAAGAAGTGACTGGAGAAAAAGCAGCAAAAAATTCTAGGGAAATCGCGAAGAACATAAAGAACAAGGGCGCCAGTCCAATTAATACAGATAGACAGACAAAGCCAAAAAGGATGCAGAAAGAAACAAAAAAAGAAAACGAAAGGTCGAAATCGAGACCCAGAGACAATCAGACCTCAGGAAATTGGAAAAAAGAACAAAGATACAACTCCTCCAGACAGAAAGAGGGTGAACGCGGTAAATCAAGAAGGAGATCAGAAGGTAGACGGAACGAACAAAAACACAAAAGAAAGCCGTCTAGAAACATAACACCAGGCAGATCACGTTCTCAATCCACGAATGCCCAGAACAAAACCAACACTGAAAAACGACTCAGCCCGCCACGAGACAAAGGAGAAATGATCTTTCGGTACAGATCCAGAACACAGAAATATAACCTAAAACCGAAAAAAGTGGACAAAGCTAAATGGCGTATAAAGCTGACACAAGTGAAAGAAAACAGAGACGAAATAATCTTGAACCGAAACTCAGTGCTAACACTGTTTAAATACATTCGAAAGCTGAATCAAATAAAATCAGAAGATCTGCTTGTAGTAGAGCCAAGCCACGTAAATGCAAAAGCAAAAACGGTACTCTACGTAACATCAACAACGTTGAAAAACCTGATCCTCGACTGTAGTGAAGAGCTGGACGAAATGGGTTACGAAGTCAAAGTGCAATCAACTAAAAGCGAAGAAGACAATAAAAGGGAGGCTGAAAACAAAAGGTGTATTACGCCCAGCAGAAAGCAAGTAGACAGACACCCAAAAAGCGCCTTAGGAAGAACTGGTCGCAATAAATCGCCTGAAAAAAACAAGGACAGAGCAAGAGCCCGGGAAGTTGAAGAGAAACTGAGGGAAAATCGACAAGCCTCGAAAGAAAACAAAAATTATGAAAGTTTCACAAAAACCAAAGATACAAAAAAACTCAACAAAGCCAAGGCAATTCCAGAAATAACAGTCAAACTTTCAACAGAAAAATTTCCCCAAAAAAGATGTGAACCCACGAAAGGCATATGGTCCTGGCTGCCCAAAATTCTGAGGGAAAAAAAGCAAACATAGCAACTCGCGAGAGACGAGCACATTCTACATGACAGACATCGTGTGACCCCCTTAAAGTGCGAACTAAAAATGTGCTCATGGAACACGAGAGGACACATCCATTTACTGTCTCCAAAAGACATGGACCTGGGGTCATATGACCTTTTATGCCTCCAAGAGACCTGGCTGACTGAACCCCCTGCAATAGGGGGGTTCGAAGTCATTCTTGCACCAGCCAAACAAGGATGTCGAGGAAGACCTTCGTCGGGCTTATTGATTGCGTCTAAAAAAGACTCAGGAATCAAACTAGAAGAAACATTGATTAGTAATCAAATGATTCTGATGGTTAAGGCGGCATGGAGCCGTTGGAGTACCGTTAAAAACGCCTACGAGAAAGTCACCTTAATCGTAGCAAACACCTACTGGAACCCCGCAAGCATAGAGCCTACCGCCTACATAGAAAAAATGGAGGACGCGATAGATGAGGCACTATCGGAACACCTGGTAAAATACTTCCTCATTTGCGGAGACCTAAACGCCACGTGCATGAGCTCGGAAGAAAGAGAGGCGGACCTAGGCCACAACTCAACAGGCAAACAACGCGGCAACCTATGGGTCAAATTGATGAATTCAAGAAACCTTCACAATTTGCACAAAGCATTCCCAGACCTAAATCGCCCGCCATCATGGGAAAGGAATGAATTGACAGGTACCATAGACTACATCTACGTCACTGAACCATTACTGGCAATAACGAAAGATTTTGTAATTACAAGAGTTACAGCCAGTGACCATAACCCCCTGTCAGCAACCTGGATGTCAATAAGGCCCCAGAATGAGTACGTTGAGCACCAAGTCATAGCCAACACGAAGGGAAACCGTCTACACCTTACAACTGATGCCATTGAGGAAATAGAAAAAGGATTCAGCTCAATGCCAAATCACTTGGGCAAAAATAATACAGACTATACGCCATTCCTGACGAAGTTTAAGAAGACTCGTAAAATAAAAACAAACAGTGGAAATCCCCCAAGACACGTGTATGACCTAACACTGGTGGAGAAACGTCGGGCACTGCGGAAAATACAACGCAAAGCAAAATCTTCAGGATCTCCAGGGGCTGTGAGAGCGGCAGAAGCGGAAACCAAACTCTACAAAGCATGGGTAAAAGGCCACAGACTGTCTCTCTATCAACAAGATGCTGAAAACATTCTAAAAGCGATAAGTGGCAAAAACATAAAAGAATTTTGGAAAATTTTGAGAGCGGTTAACGAAACCCAAGAAAACACAATCATAACCGAGATTGGGGAAACTACTTGGACAAAACATTACACTACTATGTACCAGGCACCAAGTACCAACTTAAAACCACAGGGCGAAATGTCTCCTGAGTCATGGATAATCATAGATGATCCACAGGAAATCCGATTGAAAATCAGAGGCTTAAAAAACTCCCACGCCCCAGGACCCGATGGGATCACGAACACCGATCTAAAAACACTTGAAAATGAGTGGGCAAGTCTGCTAAGTAAAATCTTTGGCAGATGCTGCAACTTAAAAACGATACCACCCTCATGGAAACAAGCAACAATCGTTCCAATATTCAAGAAAGGAGACAAAAAGGACCCGATAAATTACAGACCAATTGCGCTCCTGGATGTCATAGGTAAAGTGTTTGGCTCAATGCTTCTCGACCGCTTCAAGATCTGGGCGGAGGAATCACCCTGTAACGATCCACTCCAAACGGGATTCAAAAGAAATCTGGGCACGACAGCCAACATTCTAATGCTAAACGTGCTGAAAAACAGAGTACTGGAAGGAGGAACGAGAATCTTTGTGGCGTTCATCGATCTGACACAAGCATTCGACCGGATAGACAGGGCCCGCCTATGGTCCAAACTTGAAACCTGGGATTGTCCACCGTCTATATTAAACCCGATTAAGGCACTATACACCGACACTTCAATACGCATCCGACTTGATCAAAACGGCCTTTTATCATCACCCATCCCAACAGCGAGAGGAGTGAAGCAGGGGTGCCCGTTGGCCCCGGCCCTGTTTCTGGCATTCATTGGTGACATCCAAAACGAGGATCCAAAAATTCGAGCATTTCCTCCAAAAATCTGCAAAATCCCGATAACACGATTGCTTTACGCAGACGACTTGGTCCTAATGGATCACACACCAATTGGTCTGCAGCGCCAACTGACAAAGCTTCAAGGGTACATGCAAGAAAACAAACTGGAAATAAACGTAAAGAAAACAAAATTCCTAGTACTGGAAAAAGCGACCAGGAAAACAGAAAAATTGAAACTAACTTTGGAAGGATCACTGATCGAGCGAGTGTTCGACTTCAAATACTTAGGAGTAACCCTGGACTCCTCTTCGCAAGACAAGGCCATGCAATCGGTCCTGATGTCCAAAGCCAACAAATTGGCAGCCCAAGCTAGGGCCATAGATAAAAAGTTTGGAAGATTCTCACTGATCCCTGTGCTAGAACACTATAAGAAAAAGGTGATGCCGACATTAACATATGGGGGAGATGCTATGATGAACTTACCACGATCCATTTGGACAAAAATTGAGGCAAAGTTTTGGCGAAAAGTCCTCAGACTCCCAAACTCGACCCCAATAGCCTCAATCCGATGAGAGCTTAGCATACCTTCTCTCAGAAGTTCAGTCTCACAATCGTCTCTAAGACTGTTCAGGAAATGCCGGATGGCTGAGCCACCATCAATATACTTTCTCATCAATCTCGAAATAGAAAGGAATACAAGCAAATCCCTTAAAAAATGGAAAGAAGAAAACATCAGCTTGCTAGAACAGGTCAATGCAGACGAAGAACAACTAGTAAAGTACCCAAAGAGAACCTTCACCAAAATCAAAGAACTCGACTGGATAAACACCCTGGAGACAGCAGGAAAAAATAAATTAACCTTACACCTGCCTCCAAACACGAAAAAACTCAATGAGCTCCAGGAATATATAAAGAAGTTTCCATCCAGGAAAGGGAGAGACATGCTGATGAGAGCCCGTTTAAATGTCTTGCAGACAAATGAGATCTTGTCAATCAGAGGCCAGTCGGGAAATAACAGTTGTCGATTTTGTGAGAAACAAGAAAAGGAAACAATCCGCCACTTGCTCCTAAAATGTGCCTCAAACCAACATATAAGAAGTCGATACTTAAAATCAACCTTCACAGATTTCATCATAGAGGACGAAGACATATGTTGGTCTCGTTTGATTGGAGGCGACAAAACATCATGGCAAATAGCTTCCTATAAAATCTTGGAAGCCATAATCTGGCCGACAAAGGCACATTTTTAGAGAGCTGTTCTCATTTTTCTTTTTTTTCTCTTTCCGTCACGACCACTGACAAAAGACAGAAACCTCAAATTTTGTAAAAATCTTTTGATTAAATACAAATAAAAAAAAAAAAAAAAAAAATAATAATACAAAATGGCTGCCACGTCCACAGGAAACACATCATGTCTCTTCTGATTCTCTCGGTACTTCTACTACCCCAGCACCCCTCCCTCCACGTAAAGCACCCTGTTCTGTTGGTATAAGAATTTGGTCATTCTTAAAATGCTACCAAAAAAAAAAATGTCCTTCGAGCCGGATTTGAACCAGCGACCTAAGGATACCTGAATTTCCACTACAGTCCTCAGCTCTACCAACTGAGCTATCGAAGGCTCCTGGCTTTGTACACTATCAATAGCATATTTTTGTATCTCATCACAGAATGTTGTTCCTTCTGTTTTATAAATCTATTTCTCAAAGCAATATACAGTAAAATGTACCTCTAAACAAATCCCTGGCCCTTTCTATATTTGGTAAGTGAAAAAGGGAAACATTTTAAGAGAAAATTGAGAGTGAAAGTGACTAAGATACATCCTGCAAATATAGCTGTATACTGCTGTCTTCGGATTTCTTGTATTGCCTATGTTTCTATTAAAATGGCATAATGAAGTAACAGTTGATACAGATGGGGCTTAATAGCCGCCGATTAACAGACTCGCCAGCCAGCAAGCTGCTGAAACACTAAATGCCCACTGCAAAGCTATACAATGTTGAATGTAAATCTTACGTAATTTTAGTTCATAATATATTCTGAACCATTGTACCTGCGTAGTACAAAAAGGACGCACAGTCGGAGAGGAGATTGCAACAACTATCTTTTTAACTGCTAACATTGAACTGGCTTCCTTTCGCCAGTCCTCCTCTCACTAACCCAATGTCACACTTAACACGCCCCCAACAGGGGGCCTTGGGCTTAAAAGCACAGGGGATTGTAACACCACCCCTGGACAAATGTTCAAAACTCTGAATCAGCACTCTTCGACCCAGCGGCTTCCTTGTTACTTGTTGGGGTCTGGTGCCCATTTCACTGGTGCCACTTCCTCCTAGCGGGTTACCCAACAGTCCACCTCGAGCTGCACCTCCACTGGGCGGGACCCAAAGGTTGTCCCGAGGCTCCCGGTGCTGCAGATCTGGTTCTATTTCCGGCGGAGGTGATTCGCAGTCCTCTCTCTCGACCAGGTGTTTGAACAAAGAGCTGTTTCTCGTGATCTCCTTGTCTTCGACCAACCTAATCCTCCTCTGGCTTTATGGTCTATTGTAGAACCTCTCCACTCATTTGCCCACATTTTACCTTTGATAGTACTGGGACAAGGAAGGGGCGACCCTGGTGGCGTGGGCGATTTCGGGGGATCTTGGGCAAAACCAGGACTTTCGGGAGAGGCTTAGAAATTCATCAGAGAATCCTGGGCTCCCAAAACCAAGAAGGCCTACAGAGGTGCTTGGGATAAGTGGAGTAAATGGTGCATGGAGAGGGAAATACATCCTGTTCAAACATATGTAGTCGATGTGGTGAAATTCCTGGTCAATCAGGCAGCTCAGGGTAAAGTATACTGGACTATTTACACATATCGTTCAGCGATTTCGGTAGGGCATGAAAACGTAGAAAGTCACCCCTTGGGCGAACATCCACTGGCGTGTAGAGTACTCAAAGGAATAAAAAGTATGATACCACCGGCTCTGAGATATTACCGTCTTTGGGACGTTAGTGGGGTGTTGAGATTGTTTGAGTCCTAGCCGGATAATGGCGGTCTGTCCAGGAAGGCTCTGTGGGCTAATCTGACTACCCTGCTCTGCTTAATATCGTGCAAAAGGGTCTCAGACATCAGGGCTCAGGAAGTGGACTGGAAATTGTTTTCGCTGACAGGCGTTCCCTTTCATATAACAAAGAGAACTAACACAGGGATCAGGACAGTCGATTATGCAGCATTTCCAGAAGGGCCCAAATTATGTCCAGTCAGTGGTTTGAAGCTGTATGAAAGTAACTCAACACAGTTCAGGTCCACAGTGGAATCACAATTGTGATAAGGAAACCCTTTATGGCAGTTTGGACAGCTACCTTGGCAAGATGGGTGAAGTGGTGCATGAGCCAAGCTGGCGTAGGTACAAGTCATTTCGGAGCACATTCGGTTAGGGGTGCCATGGCATCCACAGCATTCAGAATGGGGGCATGCCTAGCGGACATTTTGAAGGCAGGGGATTGGTCCAACAAGTCGACTTTTAAGAACTTTTATTTTAGACCAATCGGCCAGGTGACTACGTTGGTAGTGAGTAAGCTTGGAACAAGCATAATCCGAGCCTACCCGTCTTGACATAGAATACTGATTTTCAATACATTTGTAATAGAAAGTCATGATTCTATTAAAGATACTGAGGCAAAGGATTATCCCACCCTATCAATTGCGTAAATAGACTGGAATGACTGTGATCGGAATTACTGATTATAAGGAAGTTTGGAATTTAATTTCTGACATGTTCTTTTGCGATTGCCCACCCAGTTTATAGTGGAGTTTTTCATTGGTGCTGTTTGTGAATTGGCAGGTACAGAACCCAAGACGTCAAGTACATGAGGAGTAAAAGAGACATGGTGGAGGTTTCCAGCGTTAACTGGTTGGGACGCAGTTATGGATCAGCGAAAGAAAGAGGCCGAAGGAAGGCAGACGATGTTATACTGGACTTTAGTGTATGATTGGTTACAAGAAGTCACATAAAAGAAGAACCAATTAAATACAAACTCATATATCGCTAAAATTCATGGGATTTGTAGTTTTAGCTGTTTCTTTTTATGGTTGTGTTTTTTAAAGTTGTTGGCTGCTCGAGAAGTAAAGAGTTGAGCATAATCTTTCGCCTCCATGACTTTAATAGAATCATGACTTTCTATTACGAATGCATTGAAAATCTGTATTTATTGTGTAATTTGTGCAGATTTCAAGCCATCCCGCAAAAAACATAGTGCTATTTCAGTCCTGCGTTTTCATAGTGTTTACAAGCCTGTCACTTACCTGCCATGACTCCACTATTACTCTATCCCCCCAACCCCCAATCCACCCATTACTCTCCAAACATTCACCTGTCGGTCTAACATTTGTAAACAATACAAGATAGAAAAGCATACTTATTCTGACATCAAGTGTTTAAAACAATGCACCTTCAAACACTGACTACATTTAATAAAAATTGCAATAACATATTTGATATTAAGCTGTGGTGGATATATAGATGATCTGCTGTGTATTTCTGCGATTTTTTAAATACGAAAACTTTCACATTACAAAAAAAAAAGCCACTTAGAAATGCGGGGGGTTCAACCCGCGACCTCATTGCCACAAGTCATGCCCTCCACCTCCGAGCAACATCCGCGAAGCACAATAGTGCCTTCCTGAATAAAGGATTAATGGGAACGGTGTAAAACCCGGAACAGGCCGGACCGGGCCGGAACTGTACCCTAATATATAAAATGGCAGCAGAACTCACCTGAAAATGATGCAAACACACATGAAGAACATTTTGGAAATGGGATAGGTTGAACAATGTGCTGTCATTAACCCATTACTGCCCAAAATCTATATTTTCACACGAAAAAAAACCCGGAACGGGCCGGAACGGTACCCTAACATATAAAATGGCAGCAAAAAGCACCTGAAAATGATGCAAACACACATGAAGAACATTTTGAAATGGCAAAGGATGAACAATGTGCTGTCATTAACCCATTACTGCCCAAAATCTACATTTTAACACGAAAAAGTACCCGGAACGGGCCGGAACGCTACCCTAATATATAAAACGGCAGCGAAACTCACCTGAAAATGATGCAAACACACATGAAGAACATGTTGAAATGAGAAAGGTGCACCAATATGCTGTCATTAACCCATTACTGCCCAAAATCTACATTTTCACACGAAAAAGTACCCGCAACGGGCCGGAACGGTACCCTAACATATAAAAAGGCAGCAAAAATCACCTGAAAATTATGCAAACACACATGAAGAACATTTTTAAATGAGAAAGGTGCACCAATATGTTGTCATTAACCCATTACTGCCCAAAATCTACATTTTATCACGAAAAAGTACCCGGCACGGGCCGGAACGGTACCCTAACATATAAAAAGGCAGCCAAAATCACCTCAAAATGATGCAAACACACAGAAAGAACATTTTGAAATGAGAAACGTGCACCAATATGTTGTCATTAACCCATTACCGCCCAAAATCTACATTTTATCACGAAGAAGTACCCGGAACGGGCCGGAACGGTACCCTAACATATAAAATGGCAGCAAAAATCACCTGAAAATTATGCAAACACACATGAAGTACATTTTGAAATGAGAAAGGTGCACCAATATTAACCCATTACTGCCCAAAATCTACATTTTCACATGAAAAAGTACCCGGAACGGGCCGGAACGGTACCCTAATATATAAAATGGCAGCAAAACTCACCTGAAAATGATGCAAACACACATGAAGAACATTTTGGAAATGGGATAGGTTGAACAATGTGCTGTCATTAACCCATTACTGCCCAAAATCTAAATTTTCAGACGAAAAAGTACCCGGAACGGCCCGGAACGGTACCCTAATATATAAAACGGCAGCAAAACTCACATGAAAATGATGCAAACACACATGAAGAACATTTTGAAATGGCAAAGGATGAACAATGTGCTGTCATTAACCCATTACTGCCCAAAATCTATATTTTCACACGAAAAAAAACCCGGAACGGGCCGGAACGGTACCCTAACATATAAAATGGCAGCAAAAAGCACCTGAAAATGATGCAAACACACATGAAGAACATGTTGAAATGAGAAAGGTGCACCAATATGCTGTCATTAACCCATTATTGCCCAAAATTTACATTTTATCACGAAAAAGTACCCGGAACGGGCCGGAACGGTACCCTAACATATAAAATGGCAGCAAAAATCACCTGAAAATTATGCAAACACACATGAAGTACATTTTGAAATGGGAAAGGTGCACCAATATGCTGTCATTAACCCATTACTGCCGAAAATCTACATTTTCACACTAAAAAGTACCCGGAACGGGCCGGAACTGTACCCTAACATATAAAAAGGAAGCAAAAATAACCTGAAAATTATGCAAACACACATGAAGAACATTTTGAAATGGGAAAGGTGCACCAATATGCTGTCATTAACCCATTACAGCCCAAAATCTACATTTTCACATGAAAAAGTACCCGGAACGGGCCGGAACGGTACCCTAATATATAAAACGGCAGCAAAACTCACCTGAAAATGATGCAAACACACATGAAGAACATTTTGAAATGGCAAAGGATGAACAATGTGCTGTCATTAACAAGTTACTGCCCAAAATCTACATTTTAACACGAAAAAGTACCCGGAACGGGCCGGAACGCTACCCTAATATATAAAACGGCAGCAAAACTCACCTGAAAATGATGCAAACACACATGAAGAACATGTTGAAATGAGAAAGGTGCACCAATATGCTGTCATTAACCCATTATTGCCCAAAATTAACATTTTATCACGAAAAAGTACCCGGAACGGGCCGGAACGGTACCCTAACATATAAAATGGCAGCAAAAATCACCTGAAAATTATGCAAACACACATGAAGTACATTTTGAAATGAGAAAGGTGCTCCAATATGTTGTCATTAACCCATTACTGCCCAAAATCTACATTTTCACATGAAAAAGTACCCAGAACGGGCCGGAACGGTACCCTAACATATAAAAAGGCAGCAAAAATCACCTGAAAATTATGCAAACACACATGAAGAACATTTTGAAATGAGAAATGTGCACCAATATGCTGTCATTAACCCATTACAGCCCAAAATCTACATTTTCACATGAAAAAGTACACGGAACGGGCCGGAACGGTACCCTAATATATAAAACGGCAGCAAAACTCACCTGAAAATGATGCAAACACACATGAAGAACATGTTGAAATGAGAAAGGTGCACCAATATGCTGTCATTAACCCATTATTGCCCAAAATTTACATTTTATCACGAGAAAAAGTACCCGGAACGGGCCGGAACGGTACCCTAACATATAAAATGGCAGCAAAAATCACCTGAAAATTATGCAAACACACATGAAGTACATTTTGAAATGAGAAAGGATGAACAATGTGCTGTCATTAACCCATTACTGCCCAAAATCTACATTTTAACACGAAAAAGTACCCGGAACGGGCCGGAACGCTACCCTAATATATAAAACGGCAGCAAAACTCACCTGAAAATGATGCAAACACACATGAAGAACATGTTGAAATGAGAAAGGTGCACCAATATGCTGTCATTAACCCATTATTGCCCAAAATTTACATTTTATCACGAGAAAAAGTACCCGGAACGGGCCGGAACGGTACCCTAACATATAAAATGGCAGCAAAAATCACCTGAAAATTATGCAAACACACATGAAGTACATTTTGAAATGAGAAAGGTGCACCAATATGCTGTCATTAACCCATTACAGCCCAAAATCTACATTTTCACACGAAAAAGTACCCGGAACGGGCCGGAACGGTACCCTAACATATAAAAAGCCAGCAAAAATCACCTGAAAATTATGCAAACACACATGAAGTACATTTTGAAATGAGAAAGGTGCTCCAATATGCTGTCATTAACCCATTACTGCCCAAAATCTACATTTTCACACGAAAAAGTACCCGGAACGGGCCGGAACGGTACCCTAACATATAAAAAGCCAGCAAAAATCACCTGAAAATTATGCAAACACACATGAAGAACATTTTGAAATGAGAAAGGTGCACCAATATGCTGTCATTAACCCATTACAGCCCAAAATCTACATTTTCACATGAAAAAGTACCCGGAACGGGCCGGAACGGTACCCTAATATATAAAACGGCAGCAAAACTCACCTGAAAATGATGCAAACACACATGAAGAACATTTTGAAATGGCAAAGGATGAACAATGTGCTGTCATTAACCCATTACTGCCCAAAATCTACATTTTAATACGAAAAAGTACCCGGAGCGGGCCGGAACGCTACCCTAATATATAAAACGGCAGCAAAACTCACCTGAAAATGATGCAAACACACATGAAGAACATGTTGAAATGAGAAAGGTGCACCAATATGCTGTCATTAACCCATTATTACCCAAAATTTACATTTTATCACGAAAAAGTACCCGGAACGGGCCGGAACGGTACCCTAACATATAAAATGGCAGCAAAAATCACCTGAAAATTATGCAAACACACATGAAGTACATTTTGAAATGAGAAAGGTGCTCCAATATGCTGTCATTAACCCATTACTGCCCAAAATCTACATTTTCACACGAAAAAGTACCCGGAACGGGCCGGAACAGTACCCTAACATATAAAAAGGCAGCAAAAATCACCTGAAAATTATGCAAACACCCATGAAGAACATTTTGAAATGAGAAAGGTGCACCAATATGCTGTCATTAACCCATTACAGCCCAAAATCTACATTTTCACATGAAAAAGTACCCGGAACGGGCCGAAACGGTACCCTAATATATAAAACGGCAGCAAAACTCACCTGAAAATGATGCAAACACACATGAAGAACATTTTGAAATGGCAAAGGATGAACAATATGCTGTCATTAACCCATTACTGCCCAAAATCTACATTTTAATACCAAAAAGTACCCGGAACGGGCCGGAACGCTACCCTAATATATAAAACGGCAGCAAAACTCACCTGAAAATGATGCAAACACACATGAAGAACATGTTGAAATGAGAAAGGTGCACCAATATGCTGTCATTAACCCATTATTACCCAAAATTTACATTTTATCACGAAAAAGTACCCGGAACGGGCCGGAACGGTACCCTAACATATAAAATGGCAGCAAAAATCACCTGAAAATTATGCAAACACACATGAAGTACATTTTGAAATGAGAAAGGTGCTCCAATATGCTGTCATTAACCCATTACTGCCCAAAATCTACATTTTCACACGAAAAAGTACCCGGAACGGGCCGGAACAGTACCCTAACATATAAAAAGGCAGCAAAAATCACCTGAAAATTATGCAAACACCCATGAAGAACATTTTGAAATGAGAAAGGTGCACCAATATGCTGTCATTAACCCATTACAGCCCTAAATCTACATTTTCACATGAAAAAGTACCCGGAACGGGCCGAAACGGTACCCTAATATATAAAACGGCAGCAAAACTCACCTAAAAATGATGCAAACACACATGAAGAACATTTTGAAATGGCAAAGGATGAACAATGTGCTGTCATTAACCCATTACTGCCCAAAATCTACATTTTAACACGAAAAAGTACCCGGAACGGGCCGGAACGCTACCCTAATATATAAAACGGCAGCAAAGCTCACCTGAAAATGATGCAAACACACATGAAGAACATGTTGAAATGAGAAAGGTGCACCAATATGCTGTCATTAACCCATTATTGCCCAAAATTTACATTTTATCACGAAAAAGTACCCGGAACGGGCCGGAACGGTACCCTAACATATAAAATGGCAGCGAAAATCACCTGAAAATTATCAGTCAGTCAGTCAATAAGTTTATTCGGATTCCGAAGGAAATCCATCAAACACAAAAAACATCATACAAAATCAATTACATTCCATATTCCAAAAGATAACAAAATGCACCCCATCAAAATCATTGAAGAGGGAGATAAATAAAACTAAGAGCCCCATTATCATCAAGACGTCCCCCATTACAAGGGCCTGTCCCCCAAGGAACCTGACCCATAACGTCCCAAAGGGGTGAGATTAGCACCGGACAGGGGGGAGGGTCTCAAAGTTGACCTCGGGGGGCACTCAGGGACTATTTGCGGATGAATACTAATTAGAATACCACTCCTAGGTGACCAACTAGACCCCCCACGGTGACCTAGGACCGCCCTTGCCACTCCCACGTCCCAAAATGCAAGTTCCACAGTGTCACCCTGCTGGTTGTCCACTCTTGGCGTTCTGCGACACCCTGCCAAGGATTCCCTAGACACAAAATAGCAGCCTCTTACGGACCGCAGCCAATGTAGACTTTTATTGAGGAGGGCATCCCTAGACTCCTTCCTGTCCCTTGCCAGCCTGGGTACGCCATGCAGATACATGGTAGCTTGTCCGGTCCGGCCTAGGCCAGAGGGTGGAGGTAGCCTCTCTCTACGCCACGGGCCATGAGCTCTCCCCTCTCCAGGAATGAGGCGTTTAGGGCCCGATTTGCTTGATGCAGTGTCCTCCCGAGATATAGGTTTTACCTTGGGTTGTGGCACCCCCATGGACACTCTGGGCTTAACACAAATACTGGGGTTAATACCCTTGGCTGCTTGTAGATTCTCATGCACCAAGCTAGGGCAAGGTTCAGTGAACGTGGGTGACATAGGGGCCTGTTCCTGATGGTGTGCCAGGGGGTGGGCCGTGGGTGAAACAATGGGCCCTTTGCGAGCTATTGGAATGGTACAGGGCTCCCCCTCGCATTGCTTTTCCCCCTGCATTCCTGTGAGGACTGAGAGCAGATTTTTAATAACTGCCAACTCAGCCAACACTTGGATGCATACACAATTGCACACCCTGGCTGTAAAATCCCCCCCATTTGGGGGGTCAGTGGCTTGTTTTGCAGCGGAATTAGGGTCATCAGGTTGTTGCTTTGGAGCCCCGAGTAAGGATGGATGAGAAAGCGAGCTGACTGAAGGGCTTAACGATGACATATAGTCGCTCCAGAGACTGCTATGATCAGAAGATAGATTCAGCGGGGGGTGTGACCATAGGCGAACTGCAGGGATGCAAGCTGCCCTCGTTGAGTGAGCAGTCAGGGGTGGAGCTGGACAGGCCCACCTCTGTGCAAGAGCCAGGGTTAGAGCAAGGGACTGGGATAGGGACCATGCTGAGGGTTCCGGGGGTAGAATTTGGTAGAGGACAGCTGCTTTCCAATATTACAGGCCCGGCCACTTCCCACTCTTGTTCCCCCTCTAGCTCTTGCTCGAAATAGGGTTGGTCGGATGCAGGAATCCCAATTAAGGCACTGGGTATCGTGGGGAACTGGGATGTAGAGAGCTCGACCTCATCGGAATTCAGGGGGGCCGAGTTGGGGGGTTTGGCTGTATGACCCTGTTGGCGCTGTCTCCTGACAACCAGTATCTTGCGAGCCGATTTAGGACCGTTGACATGGGGGGCGGACGTGAGGCAAGAGGGGGGGGGAGGAAGGGCAAAACAGAGGGAACTTTCCTTGGCTCAGCATGTGACTTCATGGACCTTAGAGACTTTAGGAGAGTCATGGTCGACGATCTCTGTCCCCCCTTGGCAACAGTTAGATTTGGGGTTGCTTGATGGCTGTCTCTTAGATGACTCTTAAAAGGTCCCTCCAGGGACAGACAACATTCTCCGCGGACCACCAACACCCCGTGCCCTTGACCCGCGTAAGAATCTTGTTGGGGGCTTGTTGAGGGCTTATGGGCTTAGCTGTTACAGAGGACCTCGGGTACTCTAAAAGAAGGTTGGCAGGAATGATGATGGCTGGCTTTTGCTCACCTTGAAGACCCCCGGAGCAGTCCAGGACGTTAAAGGCCGGTCAGTCTGGTCCCCCACGGATCCGCGAACACCCTGCGGGCCGCAAACACCCGCGCCCTTTCTCCCGCGGGCTTCGCCCTGGCGGGTGCGGGAGGCGAGTGGAAGTAGTGGAGGGGGCGTGGCTTCAGTATGGAGGCCCTCCTGGGCCAAGCGAAACACCCTGCGGGCCGCAAACACCCGCGCCCTTTCTCCCGCGGGCTTCACCCTGGCGGGTGCGGGAGGCGAGTGGAAGTAGTGGAGGGGGCGTGGCTTCAGTATGGAGGCCCTCCTGGGCCAAGCGAAACACCCTGCGGGCCGCAAACACCCGCGCCCTTTCTCCCGCGGGCTTCACCCTGGCGGGTGCGGGAGGCGAGTGGAAGTAGTGGAGGGGGCGTGGCTTCAGTATGGAGGCCCTCCTGGGCCAAGCGAAACACCCTGCGGGCCGCAAACACCCGCGCCCTTTCTCCCGCGGGCTTCAGACGTGACGTAATCGAGACGTAATCGAGACGTGACCCTCTCTGTACCCGGAACGGGCCGGAACGGTACCCTAACATATAAAAAGCCAGCAAAAATCACCTGAAAATTATGCAAACACACATGAAGAACATTTTGAAATGAGAAAGGTGCACCAATATGCTGTCATTAACCCATTACAGCCCAAAATCTACATTTTCACATGAAAAAGTACCCGGAACGGGCCGGAACGGTACCCTAATATATAAAACGGCAGCAAAACTCACCTGAAAATGATGCAAACACACTTGAAGAACATTTTGAAATGGCAAAGGATGAACAATGTGCTGTCATTAACCCATTACTGCCCAAAATCTACATTTTAATACGAAAAAGTACCCGGAGCGGGCCGGAACGCTACCCTAATATATAAAACGGCAGCAAAACTCACCTGAAAATGATGCAAACACACATGAAGAACATGTTGAAATGAGAAAGGTGCACCAATATGCTGTCATTAACCCATTATTACCCAAAATTTACATTTTATCACGAAAAAGTACCCGGAACGGGCCGGAACGGTACCCTAACATATAAAATGGCAGCAAAAATCACCTGAAAATTATGCAAACACACATGAAGTACATTTTGAAATGAGAAAGGTGCTCCAATATGCTGTCATTAACCCATTACTGCCCAAAATCTACATTTTCACACTAAAAAGTACCCGGAACGGGCCGGAACGGTACCCTAACATATAAAAAGGCAGCAAAAATCACCTGAAAATTATGCAAACACCCATGAAGAACATTTTGAAATGAGAAAGGTGCACCAATATGCTGTCATTAACCCATTACAGCCCAAAATCTACATCTTCACACGAAAAAGTACCCAGAACGGGCCGGAACGGTACCCTAACATATAAAAAGGCAGCAAAAATCACCTGAAAATTATGCAAACACACATGAAGAACATTTTGAAATGGCAAAGGATGAACAATGTGCTGTCATTAACCCATTACTGCCCAAAATCTACATTTTAACACGAAAAAGTACCCGGAACGGGCCGGAACGCTACCCTAATATATAAAACGGCAGCAAAACTCACCTGAAAATGATGCAGACACACATGAAGAACATTTTGAAATGAGAAAGGTGCACCAATATGCTGTCATTAACCCATTACTGCCCAAAATCTACATTTTATCACGAAAAAGTACCCGGAAGGGGCCGGAACGCTACCCTAATATATAAAACGCCAGCAAAACTCACCTGGAAATCATGCAAGCACACATGAAGAACATTTTGAAATGAGAAAGGTGCACCAATATGCTGTCATTAACACATTACTGCCCAAAATCTACATTTTATCACGAAAAACTACCCGGAACGGGCCAGAACTCTACCCTAAAATATAAAATGGCAGCAAAACTCACCTGAAAATGATGCAAACAAACATGAAGAACATTTTGAAATGAGAAAGGTGCACCAATATGCTGTCATTAACCCATTACTGCCCAAAATCTACATTTTATCACGAAAAAGTACACAGAACGGGCCGGAACGCTACCCTAATATATAAAACGGCACCGAAACTCACCTGAAAATGATGCAAGCACACATGAAGAACATTTTGAAATGAGAAAGGTGCACAAATATGCTGTCATTAACGCATTATTGCCCAAAACCAACATTTTATCAGGAAAAAGTACTCGGAACGGGCCGGAACGCTACCGTAATATATAAAACGGCAGCGAAACTCACCTGAAAATCATGCAAACACACATGAAGAACATTTTGGAAATGAGAAATGTGCACCAATATGCTGTCATTAACCCATTACTGCCCAAAATCTACATTTTATCACGAAAAAGTACACAGAACGGGCCGGAAAGCTACCCTAAAATATAAAACGGCAGCAGAAATCACCTGAAAATGACGCAGACACACATGAAGAACATTTTGAAATGAGAAAGGTGCACCAATATGCTGCCATTAACCCATTACTGCCCAAAATCTACATTTTATCACGAAAAAGTACCCGGAAGGGGCCGGAACGCTACCCTAATATATAAAACGGCAGCAAAACTCACCTGGAAATCATGCAAGCACACATGAAGAACATTTTGAAATGAGAAAGGTGCACCAATATGCTGTCATTAACGCATTACTGCCCAAAATCTACATTTTATCACGAAAAACTACCCGGAACGGGCCAGAACTCTACCCTAAAATATAAAATGGCAGCAGAAATCACCTGAAAATGATGCTGAAGTGGGAAAAGTGAACAAAAGGCTCCCACCAATCCCCTCTCAACCATGGCCTAGAGGATCACGGCCCAGACACCCGCCACGAGAGGAGTTTGCCCATCTCCCAGACGACCAAATACCCTGGTACAAGAACATACGGATGTGCCCACTCGCATGCCCACCCGCATGCCCACCTGCCTGCCCTGCACATGCCGACACCTGCGGCATGGATGAACTCGACTAAACCATCCAGCACCAAATCAACACATCGTTAGAGATGCCATGACGACCTAGCTAACGGTCAGCACACTCGTGCAACATACACACCGGACACTCCCACACCAATCCACACGAAGAACATACTCAGTGCTATGACGTAGGCGACGGACACACCCACGGACGTGCATCTTTATTATTTTTAACATATGCTTTTCAAATGCAGAAACGCAAGACGCATAATGAACTTATCTAAAATGGCTTGCTCACGCTTCTTCTAAAACCATGTACCATAATGAGGAATATAACGGAGACAGGATACTGGGGATAGAGCAATATGATACCGTAACCTAAAGCGCTCTGCATCAAATGGTTCCACCCATGCACCAGGCCCAAGTAGGCCGCAAGCAAAAGCTTCCATGAACATTAAATGAGCAAGGGTTCGGTTGCTGACCCTGCAGAATGAGCCCAGTGAAAGCAGATGTCACATCTACTGTCCATTCCGGGTTGTCCAAGTGGAGGAGAAGAGGGTTTAGGAGAGCTGACGGCACCCCAGTGCAACATGCCCTCTTATTAGCTGAACTAATTGAAGTAATAAATGACCCACAAGAATTAGCCTTGGTTAAATGCACCGCACACACTAATGGAGAAGATCATATTTCAAAAGGGAATGCAGCAGCAGACGCACACGCGAAGTATGCTGCATATTTTGGCGAGCTATGGAACCCCCCAGAGTCAGAGAGAGGGAGAGGGAGGGGAATAGCTATGGAGCTGTTAATAAGAGAAGGGTACACCCATCTCCCAGCCACACAGATTATGGAGCTACAAGCGGCTGCACCAATGACAGAAAAAGAAATATGGGTAAAAAGAGGATGTACAATGTCGCCAACTGACGCACTATGGCGCCAGGGTAGCACTGGAAAGATGGTAATGCCACTGGCACTATTGAACATCGCCCTGAGCCAACTACACCACCCAGCCCACACAGGCAAGGAATTCATTGCAGCACAAATTAGGGAAGATTGGTTCTGCCCCGAGTTAAATTCCCATGTGTCAAATTTTGTCAGCAATTGTCTCACATGTCAGCAGTTCACGGCCGGTCACACGCTGAAGGTGATAAAAGGTACTATACCCTGGCCAGAGGGACCCTTCCGACACATCCATATTGACTATGTTGATATGATCAACGTATGTCAAGGAAATAGGTATATGATTGTAGTTGTGTGCCCATTCTCGAGGTGGATCGAGGCAGGGCCCTGCTCACACCCAGATGCATTCCGAGCAGCTAAATTCCTAGTGAGGGAGGTCTTCCCCAGGTGGGGAGTGTGCGAAATACTGCGGTCAGACAATGGGCCGCATTTCGCCAATGAAATGTTCCAGCATATCACGTCCTTACTGAACATCAAGCATAAATTTGCATGTGCATATCACCCGCAGGCCAACGGTGTATGCGAACGCCTGAATGGCCTATTAAAAGAGGCAATTGCAAAAATACAGCAAACAACAAAGAAGAGTTGGCTGTATTACCTTCCGCTAGCCCTATTTGAGTTAAGGAATAGACCAAGCTCCGACCACAACCTCACCCCTCACAAGGTGGTGACCGGACGCCAAATGCGCCTTCCTCTGACGCCAACATCAAGAGCATTTACCGACCATGAGAGTACTGCAAGTGTCCTTGGTGATGAAATGTACCAATATGTGTCTTCTTTGATTACTAGTGTAGTGTTTGTGTCTCAACAGCTCGAGCGGGTCTAAGAGTGATCAACAAGAAGACGCGAATGAAGAATTGGAAAAGGGAAAACATTGCAAAATTGCCAAAGGTGACCACGTACTACTCCGCAATTTCAACAGAAAGTGGAACAGCCCACGCTTCACTGGCCCCCACCTGGTAGAGGAGGTATCAACGAGAGCAGTAAAGCTACAGGACAAACGTGCTTGGAACCACCTACACGACGTAAAGATCTGCAAACTCCAGACCCGCCCTAGCGTCACCGACGGGGCCATTGGATGAGCAGCAACAGCGTCGCCAACGGAGGAAGGGACTTCTACCGCAACTAACAGCCAAAGTGTCCCCATACCCTGCCACCCCCCTGATTCCCCAGAGACAACTACCGAAATAAAGAGGGGTAATTACCATACCGCCCACCCCATGGTCACACGTTCAAAGAGTAAAGGAACCACTGCCAGTTGAACTCCAAACCCTCTGCCCATTGACCCCCTACCCACTGCAATAATAACCCAACTGAAGGGCATTGTTTTGCACATACACATGTAAACACTTGAATGTTCTCTTTTTTTTTCTCTCGCACATGCAGGTACGGTGTATTATTGTACTGTTAAGAAAACAGATAACTAACAAAGTTCACTGCCCAGGAGGAGTAGATGATACCCTCAGACAATAACTACCCTGAAGAATTATCGCACCAATTTGTCTATTACATAAAAAGGCCAAAGCACCTGAAAAGGAGGAGGGTACGTGTCTACTACACAGCACTTCTCTTGGCCATAGAACAATCAATGCCCCACATCCAACCATACTTGCCTGTCCTAAGAGATAGATCGCTTAGATTGGCGTGGGAACAGCTCTTCGCCTGGGCACTGAACGACTATTTGATAGGGAGAGCTTGAAAACAACAACTAACACTAATAACAAGCATATTGAGAATTTTCAGGCGGGCAACTTTAACGTCGCAAGAATTAGCTGCAGGACTGCAGCAAGGTAAGAGCAAAATGCCGGTGAAACTAGCCTCTGTAATAAAGATGATAGGGATTTTGATGATCACCGGGTTTGTGGCTGCCTCTGTATGGCGGAACAGTAATGCTATCAATATTTTTGCTGTACCCAAACCTAATATACCCCCCCCCCAGCTGCAACAGGTGTTACATCAGGTGGTACTAGCAAAATTCCACACAAGAGAAATAGAGTTAAACGCAGCACATACTCAGAGAATAAAGATATTGACAACTACATACAAAATTCAGCACACGTCTCGAACAACATGTGGTACCAACACATGACCAAAATAGGCAAACAAACAACAGAAGACAGCTCCTACGTCTGCTCATTGATCACATACGCCATGAGTGCTTCCCGAACTTTTGTTGCCACGGAAATAGATGAAGAAACAGCACGGTGTATAATATACCTGGCACTGTTCCAAACAAAAGGGAGATTTCAAGGGAACACGGTGCACCTGGTATGGAAATCACGAGACACATACCCGTACGAAAATAACTTCCTTAAGAGTTATTTGAGCTACCACAAGGCCAGTTTACATGCCGAAGCATTCAGATACATAACAAGTGGCCCTGAAAAAGGAGAAACGAAGAAAGTTACACTACAGTACCTACCATGTGATTGGTACGCAACTGAAGCTCCTGGTAAACAAGTATGTTGGGAAAGACCACTGATAATAATAACAGGGAAGGTGTACCTGGGTGACAAATGGGACACAGGAGTGGTTGGCAGCAACATGATAACGAGAGAAGATACTACAACTATTGCAGAGCACAACAACAGATGTTGGATGACTTGGGTCAAGTACGTACCCATGCTAACGTGGATAGAGAAGGATGAAGACCCAATAACAATACTGCCGATGACTGCACCTAAGGTATGCTACCAACACAAAGGAGAAGTGGACGTAGGATACAACACCAACTGTCAAGCGTGACAGAGCTACCTGAGGGGGGAGCAGGAACAGCAGTAGTAATGGACCATTACTGGGCCTGTGGAGACAAGGCATACCACACACTGCCCCCTCTGTGGAATGGTGTATGCACAATAGTACACATTAATGTACCATCACTAGTGGTGCCCCAGAAACATGTGAATGTGGCGAACTTCCCCAAAATGGATGAAGGAAACAAAAGGAAGAAGAGATCTGCACAGCTTCAGAAAGGGCCAGAGAACCGAAACAACGGCAACAACACCGTCCTGAACAGAAGGAAAAGACAAGGAGAACCTCTGACAGGAAATTACCTGTGGGGAAGGTCGGAAACAGCACTCACTTCAATCCCGCCAGAAGACAGACTATTCAGCAGAGCAGCTATGTTCTTCTCCTCAATAATACATCCTGGACTACAGGCCTACGCAAACGCAAAATGGCTCCAGATAACTAGGTGGGAACTAATGATGACAATTAACTCTACAGTAAATGGATTCAACGCAATAAAAGAGGAATTGTGAGCAGTGAGGATGGTAGCACTACAGAACAGATATGTACTGGACCTCCTCACAGCAATGGAAGGAGGAGTTTGCGTGAAGACAGGACAATCATGCTGCACATTCATTCCTGCTAACGATGCTGACAATGGTACACTGACAGAAGCAGTATCACAATTGGCCCAGATGCACTCCAAAATGATGGATGAAAGTAAAGGTGTAAAAAAGGATGAGAGCTGGTTTTCGACGCTATGGTCATGGATGCCATCTTGGTTGTCAGATGGACTGAAGATCATAGTTGGATGCATTATTTTGGCTGGAGCTGCACTTATCATAATAAGATTTTGGAAGGCCCGGAAGGCACGCACCACAGACGAGATGATCGAAATGGTCGGTATGCACCCCTTGATGCCAGCAGATGACGGCCAACATGCAGGCACAATAATAAAAGAGAGAGAGAGGTTGCGCAACCAGATCATCACTAACCACCTGGACCCACCATCTGTGAAGCTCGAAAACCCAAGAAACCCAAGGAGCTACATAGGGAAATGGGTATACTGCACACCTGGAGGAACCTGTGTATATATGTACTGGTCGTTTGAGGACCATGTCAACCACTATGGACATTTGGGAGGAGTAACTAAAATATGGAGAGTGAGAGGAGATAAGGAAAAGGATATGTTTGTGGTCGACAAGTCGACCAGAGGGGGGACTGAAGTGGGAAAAGTGAACAAAAGGCTCCCACCAATCCCCTCTCAACCATGGCCTAGAGGATCACGGCCCAGACACCCGCCACAAGAGGAGTTTGCCCATCTCCCAGATGACCAAATACCCTGGTACAAGAACATACGGATGTGCCCACTCGCATGCCCACCCGCATGCCCACCTGCCTGCCCTGCACATGCCGACACCTGCGGCATGGATGAACTCGACTAAACCATCCAGCACCAAATCAACACATCGTTAGAGATGCCATGACGACCTAGCTAACGGTCAGCACACTCGTGCAACATACACACCGGACACTCCCACACCAATCCACACGAAGAACATACTCAGTGCTATGACGTAGGCGACGGACACACCCACGGACGTGCATCTTTATTATTTTTAACATAGGCTTTTCAAATGCAGAAACGCAAGACGCATAATGAACTTATCTAAAAAGGCTTGCTCACGCTTCTTCTAAAACCATGTACCATAATGAGGAATATAACGGAGACACGATACTGGGGATAGAGCAATATGATACCGTAACCTAAAGCGCTTTGCATCAAATGGTTCCACCCATGCACCAGGCCCAAGTAGGCCGCAAGCAAAAGCTTCCATGAACATTAAATGAGCAACGGTTCGGTTGCTGACCCTGCAGAATGAGCCCAGTGAAAGCAGACAGTCAAGGGCACAACGTTGCAAACTCTCATTCCGCAAGCCGACGCCAAGGTCGCACCTGCAAGATAAGCCAGGCACACAGTGAGAAATGCAATATTAATTGTGCAGAATTCTGCCTCAACCACGGTCCCCACCTCACGTGACCAAGCCGAACTTGATAGGGTGCCAAGCCCAGGAGGAAGAAGGCGTCTGGATCCCCCCGTCTCAAGACACAGGCAGATACAATTAAGCGACTCAATGGACATCTGCGGCGGTGGGAGTAATCGGCCTTCCTGCTTATGAATAAATCCTCACATTGTCTGCACATACCCATAGTGAAACATTGTTGCAAATGACAGGTGCACCGCGAGCTGGGAACAGCGATGGTCCCAGACTGGGGGGCTCGCGGGTGAACCAATCAGAACATGGGACCCTTATCACTGACGCCATTAACATTGACCAATCCTCAGGGGTCTTCATGTAACAATTTTTATGTATCAAACTGAAGGGACAACCCAAGTATACCACCTGACTGACCCTTAACCAATAACCACGTCCTCTATATGTATGCTATACTAACCCTACCACTCGGGGAACCAATCCAGAGTGGCGATATGTTTTTTGCTAATTTTGCTAAGGTGACGCAAGTAGCGCGTCATGCTAAGGTAAAAAGGGCCTGCGAGCCCCACGCTGCTGAGTGAGTGTCAGGACGGACGCGTACGATCCTTGGCCATCCCTGCCGTTTTGTTTAATAAACAGCAGAATCACCTTGCTTCTTGCGTGTGTCTCATACTCTATCTCTTTGGGATATACGGGAGGAGTTGGGGCCTCCCTGCCCGGAGGTCCGCGGACGGCCCAGCCGGCTCCGGGAGAATTTACCCCCCGACAAGTTGGAGGCACTGCTGAGATCTGTTTAAGGTCCGCTTTTATTTTTATTTTTATTTTTCCAAGTACTCCCGTTGCGAGGAGGCCCGGCGGCGCGGCCCCCTCTGCCGCTGCCCCCTTTTGAGGACTACAGGACCATCGCGGAACTGCGAGAAGACCGGACAGCGCAATCCGGATATTGGCCCTCGGGAGCCGGTTGAGAAGTATCCCGCCCGCGGTTGGCGAGTGTCCAGACGTAGTCCAGACGAGGGGAGGTGGCGAGCCGCTTGGAGGGGTGCACGCAGTCGAGCGGCCCCGCATCAAGAGAACTTGGTGAGTATGCCACGCCCAACAAGCAATGTGAAATTGTGAGGGAGGGGGGAGGAATTGAATACGGGAGGTGGGAGGTGTTGCACAGGTGCGCGGCGAAGGTTTGATAATTTAGTGTTGGCAATGAAATGAATGGTAGCCGGACGAGTGCGAGAGCAGTCCGCTACGTTACGGGAGAGAAGGGGGCGGAGCACGAAAACATCACGTATGGCCGCTCATAGACACTGATTGGCCTAGGTCGCGACCACGTGTAAGGGTGTGTGTGTGCGGTTTCCTACGATTTGGCAATTATTGATCAATGAGTAGATGAGGATCCCTATTGTTCGAGCAGGAAACTCGATAGATAGATGACGTTTCCCTGTAGGTGGTAGCTAGCTAGTTGCCCAATACGGAAGATAATTGGCTGGTTAAGCCCTCCTGTCGAGGGGCGTATCACACACGCGAGGCGACGCAGCGTGCGCAGTCCGATTATATTATTGATTACCTTGTTCCAGGAGTGACAGGAAGACAGCTGTGGGGTAACGGAGGTAGATTGCAAGTGTATTTTGGACTTAACGAATATATGAAGAACTTACCAGTAGTCTGAAGGGATCGGTGACGTCACCAGCAGGGCTTACATAGGACATCTCGAGAACCAGGCATCTTTTATTTTTGAGTGGCGGGGAGGAGAGCTGTGTTAAGGGCGTGGAAACGGAGGTAGACGGTAATGAGTTGATCGGGGGAAGGCGAAAGGAAGTACGTGGCTGCGCACGGAGAACGCCGGCCACGGCAAGTGCAGAGGAGGGAGGAGGAGCGAGTGAAAGTAGGACGGCGGTATACGAACGTAACAAGGGGCACGCAGCCGCAGGGGGCTGCGTGCGCACCGGCCGCAGGGGGCCATAAGGGTGTTGTATAAAGGAAGAAACGAAAGAAAAGAATATACAAATGTAAATACTATATTTTACTAATTTTTCCTCAGCGGACTATCACAAGTCCCCAAACTTACGGGGCCAGGTAAAGATACAAGGCTGTATATTGTAAACTGCTAGTGAGATAACCGCTACCAAATAGGGGAAGGGTAACAAGTGGAGCACTACTATGTCATACGGGACAGGATCGGGGGGTGGGGGAACACCCTCACTACCCCGCTGCAACACATATGTAAAACACTATCACCCCATAGGGAGAAATTGATCAAGTACAGCATAGAATGGACACAGGGGACGGACAACAAAATGACGACACCATGGCCGCCTAATGGTAGCTTCGATCCATATACCCAACACTCACTATTAAACCATATGCACAGTACATACAAGGGGAAGAAGTTAACGCACCACGTGGAGGTGTTCAACTTATGGAGGATGTTCCAAGGGTCCCGACCAGGACCGAACGGAATGTTCATTGTAGGGGAAACAACGGGAGATAAGGAGATTAAGGAGGAGGGAGAGAATGGGGAAAAGGAAAGTGAAGGAACACAGAACACGGGGAAAGGACAAGAGGGAGGAGAAAAGAGTGACAACTCAACCGAAAATGAAATAAAAAAGGAACAGAGCGACGATATACCTCTAGCGAAGGTAGTGAAAACAGAGTGAGGGGGGTTGTATCCTTTAAGAGAACTAGGGGAAATAGCAAGAGAACAATTAAGGGCGGCTGAGGGGTACTCGAACCCGGCATACAGCCCGCCTCCATATACAGTCACAGGTGGCCACACGGGAGGGGAGCGGACTAGTACAACGGGATCAGCCCATGGGAAGATGCTAGTAGGGGAGGGGAGGACTGAAGAAGAGCAGACTACGGACATAGGAAATGATGAGTGGGTAGCTGCGCAGATACTATTAAAATTACGAGGTTCATTAAGAGGAGAAGAGAAGGAGGTGGTGAGGAAAATGGAGGAGGATAATGCAAGGGAGTGTGAAATGGAAGGGGAAGAGGGGAAAGGAAAGGGGGAAGAGCCGTTAAGACAAAAGGAAGAGACCTTGGAGGAACGATTAGCAGAATTAAGGGATGAACAGAATGCACTGATCAAGCAGATCGAGAGGGGGGAAAGAGAGAGAGCACGGGAAAGGAAAGAAGGTAAGAATGAGTTGGGAAAAATGAGAGAACGATCTGAGGAGCAAAGGAGAGAAGCCGAAAGGTTAAAGGCAGAGGCAGAAAGGGTATCAAGAGCAGCACTGCACGACAGGAAAAAAGAGGAAGAGGAGAAAGAAAAAGAAATGGCAATGTGGAAGAGGAGATTACTGTCAGAAACGACAAGGAAATACGAAGAAGGGAGGATGATAGAGAGTATATTAGAAAGGGAGAGGGAGAGATGGGACAGGAAGAAAGAAGATGAAAAGATATTGGAAAAAATGAGTTGTGAAGTAATGGAAGAATTAAAAAAGAAAAGAGAGGAAATTGGTAGAGGAATAGCGGAGAGAAACGAAGGGGAAAGAGAAGATAGGGGGGGGAGAGTGAAGTAAGGAGGAATGTATATAGAGGCACAGAAGTAGCAACAACATCGGCACAAAGGGGAGCGATTAGCAAAGAAGAAAAGGGAGGAACGGACCTAATAGACTTAAGAACAGTAACGATTGGGGGGAAAAAGACAGTTTGGGGGTTGCCATTTATGAATGACTTTTGTAGTGAGGAAGAGGAAGGAATGGAGAAGGAAGGAAGAAACAGTGAAAGGGAAAGCCTAGATAAACTATACACCACCTGGACAAATAAAGACTCACCATGGATCTGCAGGAGAAAGGAAGAACTGCAGAGAAGTGAGGAGGAGGAGCATGGAATGGCGGAGGGGCAGACACGTGAAGCCACGCCGTCACCGTCCCGTCATGCATGCTCCACCACCCCACGCCCATTGCGTGCAACATGCCCATCTAAACTCGCGCCCTTCACAAACGAACTGACACCCTATGCAGGAAGGCTTAGAGACCTCCCTGGACGCAGGCAGGGAGAACGAGTACACACGCCCACAATAAATAAAGGAAATAATGAAAGAAGGGGTAGTGGTGGAGGAGAAAGAGTAAAGACCAGGAGAAATATGGACGAAGCTGACGATGTAGAAGAGACGGAAGAAGCGGAGGGGTGTGAGGACTCGATTTTGTGGAACCCAGGGGGTAAAACGGGACACAACTTAATGCCTCTTCTAGAGAGGGGAGGGGTTAGACCACAATACGTCCCTTGGAAGCATGCAGACAAGGAAAATATAAAATGCAGACTCCCATCATTAAGTGGAGGTGCGGGTAAATGGATATATGAAATGGAAAAACACACCGCAGGACAGAAGTTGGCAGTGGGAGATGTAAAGGGCCTTCTCATATCAATATTAGGTGATGCTGCGGATGACATCTGGAAGAGAGCGGGCTTCCCCGGGGTAGCAATAACAAACACATCTCACGATGGGGCACCATTCGCAAACTGCAGACATGCATTATGGCAGGCACTGAGGGTACAGTATCCGGACACATCGGACATAGGAGCTATTACCTCGCGCAAGATGCGTGAGAACGAGGATCCTGTTGATTATATCCAGGAAATTCAAGAGAAGTGGCGTATGGAAACTAGAGAACAATGGGACAAAACACCAGCAATATTCTATCATATACTAGTACAGGGGCTCCCAGAAGCAGTCCAGAAACAACTGAAGAAAGTAGTGGGGATGGAAGCAAAAGCATGGCCAGAAATACAACTGACTATAGTGCATCATTGCAGGACATGGCAAGAAAAAATGAAAAAAAAGGAAGAGGATAGGAAAACGGAAGAGGCTAAACTAGTACAGAAGAAACTCACTAAATACACGATGGAAGGCGCACTAATAACTACATCTGCCACAATAACTCAAAGCCCCACACAAGTAGTGGCTGCACAAGACCACTCCCAAATACAATCATAGCAGACTGTAACACAACAGATGCTGCCACTCCAACCATACACGACTAACATGGGAGGAGGATACTCAACGCCAGGAGCTGGGTATTATAATTACAACAGGGGAAGGGGAGGAGTAATGAGAGGGAGAGGATACGGATTTAACACACAACAACAGGTGGGGGGACTTAGAAATTCCTAACCCACCCGGCACCCAGTATACCAGGACAACACAGGAAGCTTTCCATGGCAGAACAGGGAACCACCGGTGTGTTGGATTTGTGGATTGGTGGGCCACATGTCACGCACGTGTAGAGTGAGACCAGGCACACCGTTGTGGAATGAACAGGGACAACAAGAGCTCCCACAGGAACAGCAGGGCATCCAGCAACAGCAGACATTGCAACAGGGAAATGGACAGCAACAACTAGTAACACAACAACAGCCACGGACATACCCACCGCCTCAACAACAGGTAGCGATTACACAACAACCCCTAGCACAGCAAGTACAGCCACCTGCACAAGTCCAAGACCATAACATAACCTCAACCAATACCCAACTACAGCAAACACAACTGGGTAGGGTGACAGTGCTGGGACACAACCCTTACACGGGAAGTGGTCAATCATTATACCCCCAATAGGACAGCCCACAGACGACCTTGGTGTGTCCCATCCTGTCGGTAACACCTAATAGTGTGGAGGAACCACGCATAGAGGTAACGATAGGTGACAAAAAATTATCATTCCTTTTTGACACCGGGGCGACCCGGTCTTGCATAAGGGAAGGTAAATTTAAGATGTCAGGTGAAGCCATGAACACCCAAGGATTCTCTGGGGCTAGGGGGTTGGTTCCCTTTACTGATAACATTCCCTTATCAATAGGGGATTATGACATGTCAGTCCCACTTTTATATTCTAGGGTCTCACCAGTAAATATAATGGGGAGAGACATAATGAGCAGGTTGAATATGACGATCTCCTTTACGGAGGACGGCATAATTTGCTCCACTCCAGGAATTAACATGCTCACTGCGCGACAGATCATGCAGGCATACTGTGGACAGACAGTGATTAGGGCTGAGCCAGTAGATGGTGAACTGTTCCAGTATGGGACAGACATGGCATTTGCATGGATGCCAGGGATAGAGGGAAAGATCTGGAGGAGGCCAGCAGCCTACTTGTTTAGACCAGAAACGCCAGCCAACGAACCAGAAGGAAAGGTGATTTCAGTGGACATAGAGAGCATTATAGCAACCGCTGATTACATTGCAGTGCATGCCCAAGACAGAGAAGGAAGAGGGGGAGGGCAGTGATAGCACTAGCAGAGGGATGTAGACTCACCCAGGTGTCAGATGAGGAGCTCTTCTCAGGAGAAAAGGAAGAAGGTGAAATGGTATTTATGATGAGTGTGGAAATATGGCTAAGGGTGACATACAAACAAGTGGCACAGAAAATTGCAATGGCACTTGAGGCACCCACGTCCACCCCAGTTCCCTTTTTTGAGGAAGACATGGCAAAAGTACCCACATCATTATGGACTACTAGCCCCTATGACGTGGGGTGCATAAAAAGCATAGGGGGGGTAAGAATAAAATTAAAAAGGGTGCAATACTCCCCAGAGTAAAACAGTACCCACTATCAAAAGAGGCAGATGAGGGCATATATGAAACAATAACGGCCCTTATAAATAATGGCATATTGGTCCCATCAGAATCTCCATGCAACACAGCCGTATACCCAGTGCGCAAGGCTAAAGGTGGATCTTGGCGCTTCATACAGGACCTCAGGCCTTTGAACAACATAGTGGAAGCAGAATACCCCATAGCAGCAAACCCGGCCACAATATTGTGCGGCATTCCGGCAGTGGCATCGCGGTTTACAGTGATCGACCTTAAAAATGCCTTTTTCTCAATACCACTGCACCCAGACTCACAAGATCTGACATGCTTCACTTACAGAAACACAAAGTGGAAACACACCAGATTGCCACAAGGGTACTGCGAGTCACCCTCAATATTCAACAGAGTAATACAGATGGATTTCGGTAACATTGAGGTAGAAAGCACAGTGTTACAGTATGTTGACGACATAATCATTTGCAGCACAAACTAAAAAAGATGCAGAGAGGACTCATTAAGGATGCTGACAATATTGGCTGAAAAAGGTTACAAGGTGGACAAGGAAAAGCTACAATACTGTCAGGAACAAGTACTTTACATTGGACAGCTCATATCCCAATATGGAAGACAGATTGCACCACAAAGAGCACAGGCAATTTTAAAAACACCATTGCCACAAACAGTGAGAGAATTACAGCAGTTCCTTGGCCTGTGCAACTACTGCAGAGCATGGGTATTTGATTACAGCTCATACATAGGACCCCTACTTGAGGGGTTAAAAGAAGCTAACAAAGGGGAGAAAAAGTTGGGGTGGACAATGGAAATGAAAGAGGCTTTTGATGAACTGAAAGATGCAATATCAACCGCTCCAGTACTGGCCACCCCAGATTATGAACGACAATTTTTTATATTTTCACATTGCGACTCAAAAGTAATGAAAGCAGTGTTGGCTCAAAAAACAAGCATGGGCTACTAACCAGTAGCGTTCTACAGCGGCCACTTGGATCCCGTGATGCTAGGTCATTTCCCTTGCGAAAAAGGTCTCGCCGCAGCTGCCTTTGCGGTAGAGAAAGCATCAGCAATCACCATGGGGTGCCCAACCACACTATTTGTGGAACATTCACTATTTGCAATATTGAACAAGCCTAAGTCCACACTAACAATGCAGAGGGTGTCAGGTTATGAGATAATATTATCTAGAGCTGAACTATCAATTGTTAGATGCAGCACGGTCAACCCTGCAAGGTTTATAGCAGAAGCAATTGAGGAAGGAGACTATGCACACGATTGTACAAAGGTTACTGAAATGTATTCATGCACTAGAAGGGTTGAAGAGAACGCACTAGATGGAGGTGATCTCTTGTTCATTGATGGGTCATCAACAATTGACCAAAGTGACAGGATTAGGAGAACTGGGGCAGCAGTGGTAAAAATGACAGAGGTACCGGTGTGTGTGGTGATGAAATGCGTACAATTACCACAGCATTACTCTGCCCAAGCAGCGGAATTGGTCGCACTGATCTTGGCGTTGAAGGAAAGCTTTGACAAGCGAGTGACCATATATTCCGACAGTGCATATGTCACATCTACTGACCATTCCGGGTTGTCCAAGTGGAGGAGAAGAGGGTTTAGGAGAGCTGACGGCACCCCAGTGCAACATGCCCTCTTATTAGCTGAACTAATTGAAGTAATAAATGACCCACAAGAATTAGCCTTGGTCAAATGCACCGCACACACTAATGGAGAAGATCATATTTCAAAAGGGAATGCAGCAGCAGACGCACACGCGAAGTATGCTGCATATTTTGGCGAGCTATGGAACCCCCCAGAGTCAGAGAGAGGGAGAGGGAGGGGAATAGCTAAGGAGCTGTTAATAAGAGAAGGGTACACCCATCTCCCAGCCACACAGATTATGGAGCTACAAGCGGCTGCACCAATGACAGAAAAAGAAATATGGGTAAAAAGAGGATGTACAATGTCGCCAACTGACGCACTATGGCGCCAGGGTAGCACTGGAAAGATGGTAATGCCACTGGCACTATTGAACATCGCCCTGAGCCAACTACACCACCCAGCCCACACAGGCAAGGAATTCATCGAAGCACGAATTAGGGAAGATTGGTTCTGCCCCGAGTTAAATTCCCATGTGTCAAATTTTGTCAGCAATTGTCTCACATGTCAGCAGTTCACGGCCGGTCACACGCTGAAGGTGATAAAAGGTACTATACCCCGGCCAGAGGGACCCTTCCGACACATCCATATTGACTATGTTGATATGATCAACGTATGTCAAGGAAATAGGTATATGATTGTAGTTGTGTGCCCATTCTCGAGGTGGATCGAGGCAGGGCCCTGCTCACACCCAGATGCATTCCGAGCAGCTAAATTCCTAGTGAGGGAGGTCTTCCCCAGGTGGGGAGTGTGCGAAATACTGCGGTCAGACAATGGGCCGCATTTCGCCAATGAAATGTTCCAGCATATCACGTCCTTACTGAACATCAAGCATAAATTTGCATGTGCATATCACCCGCAGGCCAACGGTGTATGCGAACGCCTGAATGGCCTATTAAAAGAGGCAATTGCAAAAATACAGCAAACAACAAAGAAGAGTTGGCTGTATTACCTTCCGCTAGCCCTATTTGAGTTAAGGAATAGACCAAGCTCCGACCACAACCTCACCCCTCACAAGGTGGTGACCGGACGCCAAATGCGCCTTCCTCTGACGCCAACATCAAGAGCATTTACCGACCATGAGAGTACTGCAAGTGTCCTTGGTGATGAAATGTACCAATATGTGTCTTCTTTGATTACTAGTGTAGTGTTTGTGTCTCAACAGCTCGAGCGGGTCTAAGAGTGATCAACAAGAAGACGCGAATGAAGAATTGGAAAAGGGAAAACATTGCAAAATTGCCAAAGGTGACCACGTACTACTCCGCAATTTCAACAGAAAGTGGAACAGCCCACGCTTCACTGGCCCCCACCTGGTAGAGGAGGTATCAACGAGAGCAGTAAAGCTACAGGACAAACGTGCTTGGAACCACCTACACGACGTAAAGATCTGCAAACTCCAGACCCGCCCTAGCGTCACCGACGGGGCCATTGGAAGAGCAGCAACAGCGTCGCCAACGGAGGAAGGGACTTCTACCGCAACTAACAGCCAAAGTGTCCCCATACCCTGCCACCCCCCCGATTCCCCAGAGACAACTACCGAAATAAAGAGGGGTAATTACCATACCGCCCACCCCATGGTCACACGTTCAAAGAGTAAAGGAACCACTGCCAGTTGAACCCCAAACCCTCTGCCCATTGACCCCCTACCCACTGCAATAATAACCCAACTGAAGGACATTGTTTTGCACATACACATGTAAACACTTGAATGTTCTCTTTTTTTTTCTCTCGCACATGCAGGTACGGTGTATTATTGTACTGTTAAGAAAACAGATAACTAACAAAGTTCACTGCCCAGGAGGAGTAGATGATACCCTCAGACAATAACTACCCTGAAGATTTATCGCACCAATTTGTCTATTACATAAAAAGGCCAAAGCACCTGAAAAGGAGGAGGGTACGTGTCTACTACACAGCACTTCTCTTGGCCATAGAACAATCAATGCCCCACATCCAACCATACTTGCCTGTCCTAAGAGATAGATCGCTTAGATTGGCGTGGGAACAGCTCTTCGCCTGGGCACTGAACGACTATTTGATAGGGAGAGCTTGAAAACAACAACTAACACTAATAACAAGCATATTGAGAATTTTCAGGCGGGCAACTTTAACGTCGCAAGAATTAGCTGCAGGACTGCAGCAAGGTAAGAGCAAAATGCCGGTGAAACTAGCCTCTGTAATACAGATGATAGGGATTTTGATGATCACCGGGTTTGTGGCTGCCTCTGTATGGCGGAACAGTTATGCTATCAATATTTGTGCTGTACCCAAACCTAATATACCCCCCCCCAGCTGCAACAGGTGTTACATCAGGTGGTACTAGCAAAATTCCACACAAGGGAAATAGAGTTAAACGCAGCACATACTCAGAGAATAAAGATATTGACAACTACATACAAAATTCAGCACACGTCTCGAACAACATGTGGTACCAACACATGACCAAAATAGGCAAACAAACAACAGAAGACAGCTCCTACGTCTGCTCATTGATCCCATACGCCATGAGTGCTTCCCGAACTTTTGTTGCCACGGAAATAGATGAAGAAACAGCACGGTGTATAATATACCCGGCACTGTTCCAAACAAAAGGGAGATTTCAAGGGAACACGGTGCACCTGGTATGGAAATCACGAGACACATACCCGTACGAAAATAACTTCCTTAAGAGTTATTTGAGCTACCACAAGGCCGAAGCATTCAGATACATAACAATTGGCCCTGAAAAAGGAGAAACGAAGAAAGTTACACTACAGTACCTACCATGTGATTGGTACGCAACTGAAGCTCCTGGTAAACAAGGATGTTGGGAAAGACCACTGATAATAATAACAGGGAAGGTGTACCTGGGTGACAAATGGGACACAGGAGTGGTTGGCAGCAACATGATAACGAGAGAAGATACTACAACTATTGCAGAGCACAACAACAGATGTTGGATGACTTGGGTCAAGTACGTACCCATGCTAACGTGGATAGAGAAGGATGAAGACCCAATAACAATACTGCCGATGACTGCACCTAAGGTATGCTACCAACACAAAGGAGAAGTGGACGTAGGATACAACACCAACTGTCAAGCGTGACAGAGCTACCTGAGGGGGGAGCAGGAACAGCAGTAGTAATGGACCATTACTGGGCCTGTGGAGACAAGGCATACCACACACTGCCTCCTCTGTGGAATGGTGTATGCACAATAGTACACGTTAATGTACCATCACTAGTGGTGCCCCAGAAACATGTGAATGTGGCGAACTTCCCCAAAATGGATGAAGGAAACAAAAGGAAGAAGAGATCTGCACAGCTTCAGAAAGGGCCAGAGAACCGAAACAACGGCAACAACACCGTCCTGAACAGAAGGAAAAGACAAGGAGAACCTCTGACAGGAAATTACCTGTGGGGAAGGTCGGAAACAGCACTCACTTCAATCCCGCCAGAACACAGACTATTCAGCAGAGCAGCTATGGTCTTCTCCTCAATAATACATCCTGGATTACAGGCCTACGCAAACGCAAAATGGCTCCAGATAACTAGGTGGGAACTAATGATGACAATTAACTCTACAGTAAATGGATTCAACGCAATAAAAGAGGAATTGCGAGCAGTGAGGATGGTAGCACTACAGAACAGATATGTACTGGACCTCCTCACAGCAATGGAAGGAGGAGTTTGCGTGAAGATAGGACAATCATGCTGCACATTCATTCCTGCTAACGATGCTGACAATGGTACACTGACAGAAGCAGTATCACAATTGGCCCAGATGCACTCCAAAATGATGGATGAAAGTAAAGATGTAAAAAAGGATGAGAGCTGGTTTTCGACGCTATGGTCATGGATGCCATCTTGGTTGTCAGATGGACTGAAGATCATAGTTGGATGCATTATTTTGGCTGGAGCTGCACTTATCATAATAAGATTTTGGAAGGCCCGGAAGGCACGCACCACAGACGAGATGATCGAAATGGTCGGTATGCACCCCTTGATGCCAGCAGATGACGGCCAACACGCAGGCACAATAATAAAAGAGAGAGAGAGGTTGCGCAACCAGATCATCACTAACCACCTGGACCCACCATCTGTGAAGCTCGAAAACCCAAGAAACCCAAGGAGCTACATAGGGAAATGGGTATACTGCACACCTGGAGGAACCTGTGTATATATGTACTGGTCGTTTGAGGACCATGTCAACCACTATGGACATTTGGGAGGAGTAACTAAAATATGGAGAGTGAGAGGAGATAAGGAAAAGGATATGTTTGTGGTCGACAAGTCGACCAGAGGGGGGACTGAAGTGGGAAAAGTGAACAAAAGGCTCCCACCAATCCCCTCTCAACCATGGCCTAGAGGATCACGGCCCAGACACCCGCCACAAGAGGAGTTTGCCCATCTCCCAGATTACCAAATACCCTGGTACAAGAACATACGGATGTGCCCACTCGCATGCCCACCCGCATGCCCACCTGCCTGCCCTGCACATGCCGACACCTGCGGCATGGATGAACTCGACTAAACCATCCAGCACCAAATCAACACATCGTTAGAGATGCCATGACGACCTAGCTAACGGTCAGCACACTCGTGCAACATACACACCGGACACTCCCACACCAATCCACACGAAGAACATACTCAGTGCTATGACGTAGGCGACGGACACACCCACGGACGTGCATCTTTATTATTTTTAACATAGGCTTTTCAAATGCAGAAACGCAAGACGCATAATGAACTTATCTAAAAAGGCTTGCTCACGCTTCTTCTAAAACCATGTACCATAATGAGGAATATAACGGAGACACGATACTGGGGATAGAGCAATATGATACCGTAACCTAAAGCGCTTTGCATCAAATGGTTCCACCCATGCACCAGGCCCAAGTAGGCCGCAAGCAAAAGCTTCCATGAACATTAAATGAGCAAGGGTTCGGTTGCTGACCCTGCAGAATGAGCCCAGTGAAAGCAGACAGTCAAGGGCACAACGTTGCAAACTCTCATTCCGCAAGCCGACGCCAAGGTCGCACCTGCAAGATAAGCCAGGCACACAGTGAGAAATGCAATATTAATTGTGCAGAATTCTGCCTCAACCACGGTCCCCACCTCACGTGACCAAGCCGAACTTGATAGGGTGCCAAGCCCAGGAGGAAGAAGGCGTCTGGATCCCCCCGTCTCAAGACACAGGCAGATACAATTAAGCGACTCAATGGACATCTGCGGCGGTGGGATTAATCGGCCTTCCTGCTTATGAATAAATCCTCACATTGTCTGCACATACCCATAGTGAAACATTGTTGCAAATGACAGGTGCACCGCGAGCTGGGAACAGCGATGGTCCCAGACTGGGGGGCTCGCGGGTGAACCAATCAGAACATGGGACCCTTATCACTGACGCCATTAACATTGACCAATCCTCAGGGGTCTTCATGTAACAATTTTTATGTATCAAACTGAAGGGACAACCCAAGTATACCACCTGACTGACCCTTAACCAATAACCACCTCCTCTATATGTATGCTATACTAACCCTACCACTCGGGGAACCAATCCAGAGTGGCGATAGGTTTTTTGCTAATTTTGCTAAGGTGACGCAAGTAGCGCGTCATGCTAAGGTAAAAAGGGCCTGCGAGCCCCACGCTGCTGAGTGAGTGTCAGGACGGACGCGTACGATCCTTGGCCATCCCTGCCGTTTTGTTTAATAAACAGCAGAATCACCTTGCTTCTTGCGTGTGTCTCATACTCTATCTCTTTGGGATATACGGGAGGAGTTGGGGCCTCCCTGCCCGGAGGTCCGCGGACGGCCCAGCCGGCCCCGGGAGAATTTACCCCCCGACAATGCAGACACACATGAAGAACATTTTGGAAATGGGGAAGGTTGAACAATGTGCTTTCATTAACCCATTACTGCCCAAAATGCAGTAAAAGGCAGCTAATAAGTAAACTCAAAAAGGGACTTTGTGATGACATCTATATTGTACTAGAAAATCCTGAAATGGCCAATCCCAACACAGTCAAAGATAAAAATGATGACAAAATGCATGCTTTACTCAACGACTATCAGGATGAGGTGAAAATACGGAAATTGCGTAAATTTTCTCGTGATGAAAGGGATTATAACAATGATCGAGTCTATACCTTTCTGGCGAAATTTGATCAGGATAACATCAAATCTTTAATCACAACTCCCACCACCACACCGGTTTCATCAGAGATAGAATCCGAGGAAGATCAACCCAGTGCTACCGATAAAGGGGAGGAAGGTTTTACTCTTGCTCTTACACATCAACGCAGAGGCTTTCTAGCTGAAATCAAACGATACAAAAAAGGCAACATCCCTAGCCAAACTGCTCTATCAAACAAAACAGTTCGCTTCACTGTCCCTTTAGGGCGTCCTACCACAACTCCCACCACATCTTCCGAGGAGGAAGAGGAAGAGGAGCAAGGGCCAGACAAAGGGAGAAACGCAAACAAGAGGCACACTCGCTCCAGCTCCAAAAACTTGCAAACCAAATCGATACTCCGCACTTAGTCTGTAACTTATCAAGTAAGGTCTTGTCCTCCGCTGAACTGTCCCTTCTGAATAAAGGTCTTTCTTTTATATCGAGTTGTCATTCTGATCTTATTGATTTCCAAATTGATTTATTCAAATGTATCCGTAAGCTTAGACTTAAAAAGTATTTCCATCAACAAGTTGCGATCTACAGGCCACATATTGCCTCTCCATCACTTAGTAGCTTAACCATTTCTGATATAGAAGACACACAACTTCTTATGTCACTTAATGTTGATACTGCAAGCACCTCCGATGTCTTAAAACAGGAATTAGGCATTCACCAACATAATTTTGAAATGATGGAGCACAAACCCAGATCCAAATTTGTACCAGCTATTACTGATGCTACTGTTATAGACACCTTTTTATCAGGCAGTCACTCAAGATATTCACAAACAAATAGATCGTTCCCAGTTTCAGTCAACCAAGAGCAATCTCACTTTTTCCGAAAAAAACAGCTCTTAAAAATCTTGCTGAGTTTACGAGTATTGTCATTAAAGAAGCCGATAAAGGTGGTAATATTGTCATTTTAAATACTGCAGATTATATTACTATGGCCAATGAACATCTGAGCACTCCTGGATGTTATCTATTGTTACCTGGCAACCCTACCCAAGAGACGGTATCTGAATTGAATGTTTTGTTATATGACTGGCACTCACATGGGACACTGACAGATGAGGAAAAGGCTTTCCTTTACAGACCTAATCCGGTCATTCCTACAATGTATTTTCTGCACAAAATTCACAAGGCATACACAACATTACCCCAGGTACGACCTATTATGAGTGGCTTAGGATGGGCCACTGAGGGACTTTCCCAGTACATTGATTCTGCAATCAAGGATATTTTACCAGCATTACCAGCCTACCTGCGAGATTCCACTCAAACATTGGAGATTTTACATGAGTTAAAATGGTGCCCCAATTATCTTCTAGCGACGTTTGATGTTAAAGCATTGTACACATCGATACAACACCGATTAGCTCTTCAAACCATTGATTACACTTTTCACACAACCAGTTTTTGTTTAACAATCAATATTATTTACAGACAAAAGGAGTAGCCATGGGCGCAAAATATGCCCCTTCTTTGGCTAACTTATTCATTGGTTTTTTTGAGGACAAACACATATACAGAGACCGCCCATATAAACAGAATCTCATAGTATGAAGACGCTACATAGATGACGTCCTGGTCATTTGGAATGGGACGTCTTTGTCCTTTGCTGATTTTTCTGAATATCTTAATCGTAATAATTTTGGCATAGAATTTTCTGGACATGTGAGCTCTCAGTCTATGGAATTCCTTGATCTCCATATTAACATTGTGAATGGTGAACTACAAACTCAAACCTTTCAGAAACCCACCGCAGTTAATGCTATGTTGCATGCCTCCAGCTGCCATAAAAAATCCGTCATCTCTAACATCCCATTTGGAGAATTCTATTGTGCGAGACGTAATTGCAGTACTGACATGGCTTTTCAACATGAGTGTTGCATGATTAGGCGGAGGTTCCATGAACGTGGATACAGTAGTCAATGGGCCTCATTCCGAGTATGGCGGTAAGGGATAGCGGCCACCGCTAACGAGACCGGTGGCGGTAATCCCTTACCGCCATACTCCGAGGTTCCCTTTGCGCCCTCGCCCTTAACGCCTGCTTTGAGCAGGTGTTAAAGTCGAGGGCGCAAAGGGGCCTCCAGCCAATAACGGTGACCGTAATGAACGGTCACCGTTATTTGCATCTTCCCCATTCCCATTGAGCCCTATGGGGGCTCGTTTGGGAATGGGGAAGAGCCCTGGTGAATGGGGAATTACCGCCCCGCCAACCTTGGAATGGGGCGGTAATTCCGCCATCCACCAAGGCGCTGCCGGTCCGGGTACGGCGTCAACCAAGGCGTTAATAGCGCCATTGGTTCGCGCCGTACTCGGAATGAGGCCCAATGTATTAAGCAAGGGTTCAACCGTATCAACACATTCACTCAGGATCAGACGTTGGTTACGAATACAGAACCCACCAGACCAAGTCTGGAGTATGTACAGTTCATAACGAAATATTCAGAAGACCATTGCATGCTCTATCGCCTGTTAAGCAAACATTGGCATTTGTTGAGACTTGACCCAGACCTTTTGCCTTATGTCTCGGCTACACCCAAACTCATCTTTACTCGTAACAAAACATTGCGCAACAAACTCTGCCCTTCGTTCTTACAACCAAAGCCTACTCATGCACAGACTTTAACTTGGCTTCCACCCAAACCTGTTGGTTTTTTCAAATTTGATCTATGCAATTTTTGCCAATATGCTCTTCTCCAAAATACATTCAGTTGCCACCATGGTTTGTCAATTCACATTTCCGATTTTATCAATTGTAAATCGAAATTTGTGGTGTACGCCATTTTATGCATATGCCGCAAATTATATGTTGGCTCTACTATAAGAGAACTGCGAGTCCGCATTCGAGAACATTTTGCACACCTGAAGAGCCAAGATCCAAAGCTGCCACTTGCCCTGCATTGGCAACAGAATCATCAAATGGATTCAGTAAAAGATCTTAAGTTCATCGGGCTCATTCAAGCGCATTCCCACCCAAGAGGGGGGGACCGTCAATTACTTTTACGTCAGCTTGAGGCACGCACCATCACCAAACTTCGTTGTACCAGTCTTGGTCTCAACACGGAACTAAATGTATTTTTGTAATGCTTTATACAAATGCTGGTGCATATTTCCTATACTTGCAGCAACTGCATTTTCATTATTCCTTGTTTGTTTTCATTTATTTACATCTAGTCAAATTTAAACAACCAAGACCGTCAGGAATCTTTGCCAGTATCAAATTGCTCATCCGTCCCTCGCCGTCATTAAACATTCCAGAGATTTTTGATTTTTCATTTTTTTACATTTGAATTTTTTTATATTTATTTTTATTTCGCATGCACACTGCCATTACAGCTTATTATGCATTAGACTTTTATTTAATATTTAATAGTTGTGTTAACACATGTAGACATTGTCTAGGGCACAAACAAGATGCAAGCGCTTGCCTTATTTATTACAAGGACTACCATTACCATAATTCCTTGCTTAACCACATGACTGAGTCACGTGACACATTTGTGTGAAAATGTAGCTTTTGGGCAGCAATGTGTTAATGACAGCACATTGTTCAACCTTCCCCATTTCCAAAATGTTCTTCATGTGTGTTTGCATCATTTTCAGGTGAGTTTTGCTGCCGTTTTATATACTAGAGTACAGTTCTGGCCCGTTCCGGGCACTTTTTCGTGTGAAAATGTAGCTTTTGCACAGCAATGGGTTAATGACAGCACATTGTTCAACCTTCCCCATTTCCAAATTGTTCTTCATGTGTGTTTGCATCATTTTCAGGTGAGTTTTGCTGCCGTTTTATATATTAGGGTACCGTTCCGGTTACTTTTTCGTGTGAAAATGTAGCTTTTGGGCAGCAATGGGTTAATGACAGCACATTGTTCAACCTTCCCCATTTCCAAAATGTTCTTCATGTGTGTTTGCATCATTTTCAGGTGAGTTTTGCTGCCATTGTATATATTAGGGTACCGTTCCGGCCCGTTCCGGCTTGTTCCGGGTTTTACACCGTTCCGTGCTAACCTGAGGAAAAAATAGCCATTAAGGCATAAATATCCCCTGAGAAAGGAAGCAGCATTTCTCTAGCATGTGCATTTGTCATCAAGAGATCTAGCTTAGTGGTAGTGCGTGAGGCCCCTGGTTCAATCCCCGCTATCCACATTGTTTAAAAAGTGCTTTTATAACACACTATTAGATTAATTATGCATTTCTCTGTTTTTTTATTCTTTTAAAATGTTAGCACCCTTGCTCTCTCATACGACCTTTCTGTTGTGGTATAATTCACATGAAACTAAGGACAGGGTTCCAGGCAGAGTTGTCTCAGACTCCCTGCAGAGACGCACACAGTACTGAAAATGCTCTGATTACTTACTGGTAATCTTCATTACACCTAGTCCTCCTCTTCCTCGTCACAGTTCTTACATCACAGAAGGGCGTCGGTCCGCCCAAACTCCCTTCCAACATCTGCTCTTGATTTTGGATGCAAACCCAGTGCACCTTTATTTCACAGAAGCAGGCAACACATGTCCATTAAGGCAGGACAGACTGCAACACAGGCAGAGCAAATCCCTGATCTACCCCCTAAGCAAGGGTCGGGCGATAGTGGTGTGAAAAAGTGTTAGGAGTGGCCCAGCTGGCCGCTTTACAAATGTCCATCAAAGACTACCCTCTTGCCTCGGCCTCGGCCCAGGTAGTTGCAATCCCACTGGTCGATCTACCCACTTCTCTAACAGGCAGAGGAAGCCCCACCCCGACTGTAGGCCAACACAATGTTGTTCCTGATCCATTGGCAGATGGACAACGATGAAGCCTCCTTCCAACCCCACAGAGCCACCCATTCCCCTGAAAGTGGCAAACTATTTGAGGTTCTGAAGGCGCGGTTCTGTCCAGGTACTCCAAAAGCACCTCCCTGACATCTAAACTGGCGACATATCCCCAGGCAGAGATGGTATGGCAACATCCTGGGATACATTAAATGTGGTAACAACCCTAGGGCGAAACGTAGGGTCGCATCTCAAGATAATGGCTTCAGGTGACACAGAAAAGAATGGTGGAGTGGCAAAAGGGTGCCAACTCCCTGATTCTCCAAACTGGCACAATAGCCGTCAAAAAGGCCCCCTTCATGGTCAGAAATAACAAGTAGATGGTAGTCAAAGGCACAAAGAGAGGATCCTGAAGACACTGTAAAACCAACGGGAGATCCCAAGGAGGTGGAAGAGATGTTATCCTAGGCCGAGTCAAAGAAAATCTATGAAACAACCACGGCACTGGAGGAGTGCAGCTTCTGCTTCTTCCTCAGAGTCCTAGAATGTTTCTCCTGTTTGTACACCCAATGAAGCTTCTCATCCAACTTGTCACCAAAAGGCTTGGTCCCTTGGAAGGGAGGTCTGAGCCCCATATTCTTCTATACATTGTCAGTTTGCCACTCCCTGACATGAATATGATGTCGGGCCACCAGCAAGGTACCCATGGCGATGGTGAAGGCACAAACCTAGTCATATGCCAAGTCCAAGAGGAATTCAGCCTACTGTTGCATAGCATCCAAAACCGCGAAATAGTCTTGCCCTTCCTCAATTTTGGCACAGAGCTCATGGAAGTGGTTCAATTGTGCCTGGCCTGGGCAGTATAAGAGGCATAAGTGGTTGCCCACATTGCTAGGTCATCCACAGAATAGCAACTTTGCAGGGCTCAATCCAACTTTTTGTCAATCAGGTCCTGCACAGACGCTTTATCAGGCACCATGGATGGACGCCCCGTCAGACTGTACAAAAGGGAGTCTGTCTCAAGTGCCACCGGCTATCGCACTTCTTCACCCCTTAGTGGATAGAGCTTGCACATGAATTTAAGGTCAGAGATTCAGTCCAGTTCTTTCCATTCGAGGGCTGCTTGTCTCTGATGTCTTCGATCATTGGCAGCCCCTTTTTCACTGTCACTTAAGGCACACAGTGGCTGTGATTCGGTACCACCTGGTCAGAGTCCACAAGCTGCATCCTATTGGCAACACTCTCCAGCACACTGCCAACAGCTTCCTGCTCAAGCTAATTCCCCCTTGGGTTCTTGTCCTCTGGCATGGATTGGACTGAGGCAGAGGAATCTGAGGAGCAGGAGGATGAACAGGGGCTCTTCCTTCTGACCCCGCTCCTCTGCTCTTCAACCAATGCCTCACAAATGAATGCTTTCAATTTTGACTTTGCAGCATTCTTTCCTTCTGGGAGACGTGGAATCCGGAGCATCCTCACTTATGCCCTTAGCCTGCTTGTGAGACCCCATCCTGCCAACTCTGACACACACACTAAGGAGAGAACAGCTTACCTGAAAAGCCACCGGACGCTTGCTGCATTGGTTATCACAAGGGGGCCAGTTGCAGTGGAAAGGTGCTCCACTCCCCCGCTTCCCTCTTCGGCATAATCACGTTGCGCCACCGGGATGCCCCACCGAGCTACACACTGTGGGGCTTGGCATCGCATTACCCGAGCCCCGGACCCTTCAGTTAGGCGCAGTCTCCAGGGCCCCTACTCACCAGGGAACGTGATGGCTGGCATGCTCCTATGTCCTCCGAGCTTGGCAAAGGGAACGGGAGCTGATGAGTCACAGATGGACGAGGACGCAGCCAGGGGCAGACTGGCCCTTTCCGCCGTTCGGCCATCAGCCGAATGATATTGAACTTAGGATGGACCTGGGCGGTTTTTTTCAGCCACCCTGGGGCTGGTTTTTTTAAGCAACATACATTTTGTAACTTAAATTACTACTTAACGTTGGTTGCTGCTTGCCTGCCGCCAGCTCACCTTGCAGCGGGCGAACAGGGATTTAGGCATAGTTTCTAAGTGTTAACTTTCTTTGATGAATGCACCACAATAGCTGAGGCCGTGCTGGAGTACCCTCAGCCATCCGTTGGCATTGCGCCAGCCCCGCTCGGACCGCGCTCTCTCATGCAAAAACAAATTGTCGACTCGTGGGTTGGGGTGAGTTGTGTGAGCTCATGTTGTTTGCTTTGGAGGTGGGGCTGGGCCGGCCCGGAGCTGCCTCCTTGACCTAGCTGTTAGTCGAGAAAGGGTCAGAGCGCAAGCGTTCGTAGATTGACACTTTGCATCCAGCCAGCAGCAGTGGAAGTAAGAGACTGCCTGCAGTCTGAGTGAGTCTGACTGCCACTGCCTCTGATTGATGCATGGTCAGCACCTTATTCCATGGAGCAAGAAGCAGAGCTTCCCAATGTACAGCCGAAGTCGATCCATGGACTTCTACTCCCTAATTATGCTGGGATGGTGTGTTCGAGCTAATGTCAAATACACCACAAATTCACATATGTTATACCTGTATACTGGGGACCAGTGCTTTAAGTGGGCTGGGGCCTGCCGGGGCCAGGCCCCGCCAGTCTCCAAATAGTGGGGCTGAGCCGCGGCCCTGCCGGGGCCCCCGGTCCCACCACGCCATGGCAGGACGCATTATCCCACCACGGCCGCAGCCGCAACGGGAGATGCGCCCACCAGTGTAACGTTAGGCAAGTGGACAGAAGTGTCAGCCAGCCACAGCGTCGCTGAGGCTGGCTGGCACTTCTGTCAGTCACTGTAACTTCCCTGATGACCCCCCATCTGAGGGGTCATCAGGGAAGTTACAGTTCCTTTGTTTGCCCTCGCCAGGTCACTGACCCTCTGTGAACCTGCAAGCTCCATGATCTAAAATGTAGATTATATCAAGGAGCCCGCGGGTTCCTAGAGGGTGAAAGACGCCTTGGGCTCTGTGATCTCTGCTCTGAGCAGGGATCACGGAGCCCGAGGTGCCTGTCTCCTTTGGCAAATCTTTATAAAAGATGCCGTGAAATGTGTACGTTTCAAGCCATCTTTTATAAACGTAGAAATATTTCTACGTTTATAACAGACGGCTTGAAACTTACACAATTAAAGGCATCTTTTATAAAGCTTTGTCCACGGACAAAACCACCTTGGGTTTTGTCCGTCCTCAACGCTTTATAAAAGATGGCTTGTACGTTTCAAGCCATCTTTTATGAACATAGAAATATGTTACAAATGTCTATGTTTATAAAAGGTGGCTTGAAAAGTACACAAACCATAGTAAGGTAAGCACACAAGTGTGCGTAACTTACTATGGTTTGTACACTTTCAAGCCACCTTTTATAAACATAGTAATATGTAACATTGCTATGTTTATAAAAGAAGGCTTGAAAAATACACAAACCATACTAGCACGCATACAAATATATAAATGCTCTACTACATTTATATATTTGTTTGCGCACCCTACTATGATTTGTGCACTTTTAGGCCACGCCCACAGCGGATGCCCCCAAACGAGCCCCCCCCCTCAATTTCTTACCCCACTCAAAGCACTGGTGGGGACCCTTCTTGTGCTTAATGTGTGTCTGCTTAGGTGCACATCTGTTAAATGTTTCATTAGGTACCGGAAACTGGCACACCATATCGGGGTAATTGTATTAGTGTATAGAAGATGTAAAAAAAGAGATGACAACGGGACACCATGAGTTGAGGACTGTAACTGGGATTTTGTTGGGATTTTACTGTGGCACCGCAGGTAATCAAACTAAACGCGGTGTACAGCTGAGGGCATGAGGTGAGAACTCCTTCTGTATAGTGATGCGGTCGATACTCTGGGTGGTCAGCGGGCTAGGGCAGAGACAGCCCTGAGCAGCCCCTGATGATACTGGATGAAAGGCAGTGCATGGTAGAGGGGCATGAGGCTCAGCTCATGGTGCTCACAGCGGTCTGAGCCACTCCTCGCAAAGGAGCCATCATCTGCACGAATCTAGAGATTAAGCACTGTAGCGACCTTGCTTAGTTGAAGTGTGTCCTAGTCGGGTAGGAAACAAGCTCGCACTTCATATGCATAGCTGCGTGTGACATCATAGCATGCAGCCAAGCTCCACGCCACTAGCATGTTGCTGTGACGAAACGTGATCATGCTTCAGTTTAAAGACCGACACCGTTGCCAACTCATTCATTTATTAGAATGTCCACCGCAAAGGTGTTCGGTGTGAGACAGTGTTTACATTGTAGGGTGTGGTGAAACCCGGAGAGCAGATTTCTCAGAGAGTCTCTGCTCTGCATGGGCAATGCAATCCAGCACGGCACAGATGAGGGGACGTCTGGAGTACTCTAATTTCTGTGGCTTTTGCGGCGCCTAGAATGAGTGCGCTTGAGGGAAAATGTTTCATTGGTCGGCACATTAGATGAGAGCTGATTTCTTCTTAGCTCCAGCCAGGCTAGACCAAACATTGCATTGTCATAGTGGTGTTAGAGGGGTGCTGGGCTGGGCCTGTTCTCGACTTCTCGTGTCCTCAGAAACCTGTTTCTATGCATGCCAAGCAGAACAAGGTTCTTATTCGTGCATGTTCAAAGGAGTGCCTAGAGTTAGGCTCGCTGTATTATCTATAGAATACTTCTGTTTAAAAATCTGATGTCACATTGCCGTCCTCGCGTGGAATTATCTGTGGGTGGTGTAACCCCCAGTGCTCAGTTTGTAACTCTCCCAGGTGAGCTTCCATGCGACTTGGGACTGACTCATGGTACAAGACACTGCTTGTGTTGGGTGCGGGTTGCCTGGAAAATGGAAAGGACTAAAGGTGTTGAAGTCGGACCAGCCACTGCAAAGGAGAAATTAGCCTAGGGGCCACGAGAAGTTTTTAATAACTTATAAATTGAATCCCCTTTGTCTCACTCAACCCCAATCTTTATGTTCTCCTCTTTTCTGTCTCCCCTAGTTCGTAGCCTCTTTTGTTGTTATCATTGTTTGTTTGTGATGTCATAAAATGTTCGCTAGCGTGGGTCCCAAACTATCAGAGCTGTGCTGTTCCTGGATTCCATCTGCTTTATTTTGCTCAGACCTCGGGACTCACTTATTTATTTATTTATTTATTTATATGTATATTGCGCGCAAGCAGCCCAAGGGCATTGAGGCGCTGTTACTTGCAAGAACTTAGTTACACAGGTACAGGCATAGTAGCGGTCGTTGATACATTACAAATACTACAGAACATCATACTGTTGTTACAGACATTGCACTTGGTCATTGCGTTCCAACTTATGCATGGGTCATGTGGTGAGTATTCATGCTAGTGTCCGGGGCCTTATGTGAAGAGGATGGTTTTCATAGCTTTTCAGAAGGTGGTGAGGGAGGCCTCACCTCGGATCGTGGGAGGTAGGGCATTCCAGTGAGTGGGTGCGAGATAGGGGAAACTGGATCCGCCCGCTCTGGCTTTTTTTACTAGTGGCAAAGAGAGCATGTTGGTATACAGTGATCTGGTTGGCCTGGTAGTGGAGACGGGGTGGACTCTTTGTGAGAGGTAGACAGGAGCAGTGAGGTGAATGCACTTGTCGGTCAGTGTCAGAGCTTTAAAGATGATCCTTAATGTGGGTTGTCCCTTTGCTAGCTCATAGTGGTCTGGCTTCTGGCTAGTGTAATGAAGTATTCCATAGTTTGCCATTTCTTATGCTCGAATTTTCTTGTGACCATTTAATAATCTGTTTGTACACTGTCAGCCTGTAGCTGCTTCCATAGGGGTTTTATATTTGTCCGAAATAGCTTGTTTGGTTCTCTAGTGAGATGAATCCCCAGGTATTCCAATGAGTTCTCCACCCAGATCACTGGGTATGCCCTCTCCAGCGTCTCAATCACTTCTCTCCTTGCCGTAACAGTCATAGCTTTTGATTTAGAGAAGTTGATGGAGAATCCCGAGTCCTGTCTGAATTCCTCCAGCTGTGCCATTGCTCTGGGCATCCTGTCTCCCGGATCTCTCATGTAGGGCAGGATGTCGTCCGCGTATAGCGTGATTTTATGGGTCTCCTGTCCCAACGTCACACCCTTGATGTTGGCATCTTGTTGGATTTGCATTGCACATGGTTCTATTGCCATCGCAAATATCAGGGGGGAGAGAGGGCACCCCTGTCTCGTGCCTCTTTAAATCTCGACGAGTTCCGTGCTCTGACCATTGATTGTGAAGCTTGTCAATGGGGTTTGGTAGTTGGCTAGCACCATCTTTGTGAACTCCGGGCTGCAACCGAAGCATTCTAGGATAGGTTTCAGGTATCGCCAGTCCATGCTATCAAAGGCCCGGGTGGCGTCTAGGGCAGCTAATGCAAACGCCTGATGTGTCCGTCGCCCCGTGCCTATTACGTCTAGAGCTCTCCTAACATTGTCCTGTGTGTGGCTGTCCATGATAAATCCCGCCTGGTCATCATGTATTATGTACGGGAGGATTTTCATCAGTCTAGTGGCAAGGATCTTCGCATAGATTTCTGCGTCAGTGATCAGCCACGCTATAGGGCGGTAACTCGCAGAGTTCTGGGGATCTTTTCCCAGCTTCAAGGGCATTATGGTTCTGGACCTGCCCATATCAGGTGTTACTTTCCCCTCTTTTCTGATTGTGTTATATAGCCTTGTTAGCGGACCAAGTAACTGGGTGCGGAAAGTCTTGTAGTAGCCATTACCAAGGCCATCTGGACCTGGGGCTTTATTTGCCGGCAGAGCTGAAATGGCATCACTGACCTCTTGTGCCGAGATCTGGCTTCCGAGACTGTCTCTGTCTTTTTCTGTGATCTGAGGCAAGGGGAGTGAGCTGATGTAGGAGATTTGCTGTGCCGGGTCGAGGCTCTCGCTGCTTAGGAGTGCCTCATGGAAGCGTTTCATTATTTCTGTTTTGTCAGTCATCGCTGTGTGCGGTTTTCCGTGCTCATCGTTCAGTTGTGCTATGTAATTCCAGGCTTTTCGTTTTCTCAATTTAGCGGCCAGGAATCTGTTCGCCTTACCCCCATGGATGTAGTATAACTGTTTCATGTGTAGCAATGTCTGGGCGATCCGGTCCACAGTATGATTCTCCAGTTGTGCTCTAATTTTCTGGAGCGCTCGTAGGGACTTTCTTGAGCGGCTGGCTTTGTGTTGGGCTTCTGCATCCTTCACCTCTTTTTCCAGCTGGTGCGTCACCAATGCCCGGTCCCTGTAGTACGCCTCTGCCTGTGACATAAATTCTCCCCTGATCACCACCTTCCCCGTGTCCCATATCATCCCCCAGCTTGTTTCCCCATTGTCATTTTCTTTAAAGTAGATCTTGATGGAGGCCTCCATATGGACTCTTAGTGTTATGTCCTTTAGTAGAATTTCATTTAGCCTCCAGGGCGGTTTACCCTTGCGCCCCTCTTCCCGCCAGTCTACTCCGACCAACACCGGCGCATGATCCAAGTGGTATTCCACTCCTATTTCTACCCCAGTTATTTGTGGGATTAATGTAGCAGAGACTAGGATCATGTCTATTCTGGAATATCCGAGGGGGACTGCCGAATAGTGGGTGTGTCCCTATTGTCCCCTTGAAAGAATCACCATGTTTCGATGACCCCCAGTTCTCTAAAGAGGCGACCCAGTGCCTGTCTATTTTTCTGGTTGGCTGTTGCGGGAGGGAGCGTTTTATCCAACAGTGGGTCCATAACACAATTAAAGTCCCCCCCCTATAATTAGTTGGCCCTCACACCAGCTGCCCAATTTGCTCAGTAGGTCTGTAATGAACACATCCTGATGTTCGTTAGGGGCATAAATGCCCAGAATTGTCTATATATTACCTTTTATCAGTCCCTTCAGCCCGAGGTATCTTCCCTCCCTGTCTCTGCGGAGTTGTGATTTTTGGAAGTCTAGAGCCCTGCCTATTAGTATGTCTACCCCCCTCTTTTTCCCCCTGCTAGATGCAAAGTATTGCTGTGGAAAGGCTTGATGGGCCATGCGCCTCTCATTCGTAGGGAGGAGGTGCGTCTTCTGTAGGATCCCTATCTCTGCCTGCATTGTTTTCAGCCTATCCAGGATGACCCATCGTTTTATTGGCGAGTTCAGTCCCTGTACATTAAGGGAAACTATCTTTGACTCAGCCATTCGTCTATTTAGGGAGGTTGCTAGTTTTTCTGACAGTATGGCGGGATGTACTAGTGCCACCCTCTCCTGAACCGTTTGTCCCCTTCTTTTTTCTTGGTCTCACTTTCGTTTGTTGATCTCCGCTTTCAATCCCAACTCCCTTTGTCCCTCTACCCCCCCTTACCCTCCTCCTTTCCCCCTCCCGCCCCCTTGTGACCACAGTGACCAGGATTCCCTTGAATCCCCCCCACTCACTTCCAGGAGTGTCGGATCATCCGGCAATTAACAAGGTCCGAGTAACCAGAGATTCCATAGGTGGCATCACCTGTCTCCGCACAGGCATCCTTTAGGTTTTTATGTGCGTTGTGTGCACTATCTTATCACATCATTAAAGGGTTGAGTATGGAGATGTGGTTAGGTGCCGCTAGTCTTTCGGCTGCGCTTGGCCCGTTTGTGGGCCTCTTAATTTTGGTTCCCTCCTGGGCCTACCTCTTTGCGCCTTAGACCATTCCCAGGGGTTGGTCCCTGAGGCCTAGGGGATCCGTGTTGTGTCCGTTCGTGTGCTGTTCTGGTCTTCCTCCAAATTCAGCAAGGACAGACCTTCCTAGCATGTATTAATACGCGTCTGTTTACTCTCCTAATTGAACATCAGGCCTAAAGGATATGTCCACCCGGGGGCACCTTTTACCATGCGCATGAGTCTTCGCTTGTGTAGAGTGGAGAGTGCTAGATCTTGGAACGATTGGATCGCCTTTCTGTTGATTGTCAGGTCTGTAATATCTCTGGCCGCCCTTAGTATGTTTTCTTTCATTGTGTATGAGGTGAGCGCCGCCAACACGCTCTAGGGCGAGCGCCCGGGTAGCTTCTTCTGGGACCGTCCCGATGTATTCTGTCGAACCCAATTGATTCTGGCACAGTGTTATGTAGGATGTTGCTAAAGGCCTGCTGGAGTGTCTCACGGAGGTCGCTATCTGGAATCGATTCGGACAGGCCTTTGACTTGTATGTTTGTTCGTCTCGACCTGTTTTCAAGGTCCTCTGCCTGTAATTCAAGATTGTTTGTGGCCGCTGCTATTTGGTCTAGTAAGAAACCAGTCTGCTTCGACTCCTCCGTTAAGTCGGAGAGACCACTTTCATCAGTGTCCACCCGGTCCCCCAATTCGTTTACCTCTTTTCGGACTTCTTGTAGAGAGTGCTTTAGATCCTCCCTCAGTTGAACTATTTGGGCCTAAAATGCGTTTGTCATTCGGATCTCCATGCCCTTCAGACAGGACAACAGGTCTTCTTTATCGGTTTCCATAACTCCCAGGGTGCGTTTGGAGCTAGTTCCGTTGATTCCGGTTGTGTGAGTAGGGGGTTCGATTCCTGCGGCCTCGGTTGTCCCCAGCACTTGGCCAGTTGATTCTCCTGTCTTCTCGGTGATCCTTTCGCTCATGGGGGGCACTTTTCATTCTGGCACCCGGCATCTAGGCTAGCAATCCTTTACTTCTAGGCAAATGGTCACCTCCTGGGTATTTACAGTAAGCAGGCCCACTTTAATGCTTGTCTTTGAGCTGCAGAGCTAGGGGGAATTAGGCCACATGAGATCTCAGTTTTCTTTGTTCTCCCCGCCAGTTAGCTTCCTGGGCCGCTTTGCGTGTCTGGGCCTCCGGCGGAGTGAGTGTGTAGGGTGTCTATGTCCGCTTCAAGTTCAGGGCCAGTGATATGGGGCCTTGCAGTCTGGGCTCCACTTACTGGGTATGTCAGATAGGGCTGGCTTCCTTCTTATTTCACTGGCTATTTGGCTGTGCTTGGGGGTGGCTTGGGGTGCCAGATCCCCGATGGCTCGCTCTCCACTTAGCCCACTGTGTTTTACCCCTCACCCTGTAGTGACAGCCGCCAGGCGGTCTCTTTTCTTCGCTCCTTTTGCGAGTACGGGCCATGGGGACGCTTTATGCGGCTTCCTCCCTATTTGCAGCCCCTACAGTGGTTTCTCTCTTGGGGAGGGGTCCACCCCCAAACTTGGTATTTGCGCAGGGGTGCGCTCTCCTCACCTTATTTCTTGCCCCTGCTTCTCCGGGTTCTTGGTTCCATGCGCCGCCCCTCGCCTGATCGGGAGCTTCGGTACCTCCGTCTCCTCGGGTGAAGACGATTCCTTATGGTGCAGTCTGACCCGGTGCATTAGGGATTTGAGGAGCAATCTGCTACCGCCCACAGTGATGATCTGGGTCAAAGGCCAGGGGGCGTAGGGGGCCTGCTCCAGCCCTGACGGGTCTTCTCCGACCCCCGGCTGGGCCCGCAACTTTCCCGTCTCCCGCTCATCGGGATACTTCACTAAAGGCCTGTGGGGGTCGGCCAGAGTTTTAGGCGCTGTGGTGGGGTCTCTGCACTCAGCTTCGACAGAGACCCTGGCTATGACGGGTGCCAATTGCGTCCATTTCTTCCTTCCCGAAGTGGGGAATGCCATTCTTCCTGTGCGGCACTGCCGGGCTGACGAGCTTTGCTCCCTGCGTTCGGCGCCTTCTTATCTCCACACTGGTCACAGAGACCAATCGACCCTCTGTTCAGCCTCCGTCTGCCTTTGCCCTCTGCTTACTCTGTGGGGGGGGGGGGCCCGTGCAGTGTCACTGCCTGAGTCTGCTTGGCCTCTCCTCTCTCCTTTTTATGTGGCCTTCCCGTCAGGATGTCTTTCGGCTTTTCCTGGGTTAGCTCAGCCACTGGGGTCGGTCTCTGCGTCCTGCTCTCCATGTTCGCTGCCGATGCGCTCCAACGCCGCTCTCTTCTCCCCAGTTCTCTGTGTGTGGACAGGGGCAGTATCCCCTGCTCCAAGGAGTCGCTGCTGGTTAGGATCTGATAATTTAATCAGCTTTGGTCACTTTTTTTTGTTTGCCGGTGTGGAGCACAGGTGACGTGCGTCCTCTTCAGCAGGCGGCCATCTTGGAATCCCCTGTAATGACATATTTTAAGGCATCGAAGTAAAAACCAGTGGCACACAGAGGCTTGTAAAAGTATGTTTAATTTCCACGAAAACAGAGCCCTTTATTTGGCGGCTGATGGAGGGTATCATTCCCACTTCCTCCCAAGGTACTATGGCGCCTGTTACCATGTATCAACAGTAGACTCCACTAATCCCTTCAGGGCACTTTCTACAACAATTGGAAGTAATATCTGCTGTTACAACAAATCAATAATGGACTTCATTATGGATACAACCTTTCATATCAGAAGTGCAAGGATACAATTCTGAAATTAACAAATTCCCTTGAATACTGATATTGAATGGCACGCCCCTAAAGATTTGGGTGCTGACGACATTTGAGATTAAACCAGGTTGGATTGTAGAAGTGACTGTTGTTGCAGGCAGATGCTTGAGCTCGGAGCTCCTGACTCTGGAGGTTGATTGCCCTTTATCCTCTCTACTCAACTTAGATGTACTGGTTAATCCTTATAAAGAGCAAAGGTGGATCAGTCCATCAACACTAAGAAGCTGATTCCAGACTCCTGATGCCAAGCAGCGAATCGGAACATCATTGAGAGTAAACTGTTGGCACAAAGATTCTCCTTGAAGTGAGGTCTGCACAAACACGGTCAACCTACATGTCTAGTTAAGGCCATCAAGTAACAGAGTTGAGTGGATGGAGAGGCAAGACATTTACAAGGCCACAAGGTGACTACTGGATGCATTAGTGAGAAAACACTGTGTTGGCCGAGGGACCTCTTAAAAGCACAGAGGCCGAGGATATCCAAAATCCAATCTATGTCCATACATTTGGGTAACCCACTGAAATAGGAAAATTGAAATAGCTATTCAAAGTTCATAAACTTATTTTACTTTTGGGCATGTTGCCTAAAATGCTTGCCATGTAAGGTGGGCTTCAACAGTGCTGACTACTACAGTGCTTCAAAACCATTGTATATGGCAGGAGGCGCTATACAAATATAAGATAAGATAACTAATCCTATTTTACCTACCTTCCCAGAAAGAGAGAAGTGTTACAGAATAGGGAGAAAAGCCTGCTCCTGAGTCACCACCTAGACACATTGTCACCTCCTTTCTGTGATGGATTGAGGAGGGAGGCAGCAGGGAACATATTTTGTGTAAACTGTGGCCCCTACTCATGTCAGTCCCTTTTCTCTTTGCTCCTAACACCTTGGATTGTAGGGTGTTTAGGGTCCCTTAAGGCTCCACCTTTTCCCCTGGCTTCTTAATGCTTTCCTTAAATCCCTCTTTGACATCATCACTCCCCATTCAGCCATTTTACAGACATAAGCAGGTGACACTCAAATTGTCTTCTGATTCAAGGGCCCCTGAAGACACCCTTCTTTGAATTCCGAAGCAGATGATGGATAACCACCTCTATGCTAGTGCCTTGAAGACCAGCATTGTTCACTTTGGCAATAATATCCCTCCGGCACTTCCCTTTACTTAGCCACCTTCTCTTGCCGCCAGGGAGGCTCAGTCACAAAAACGTGGCCCACATTCATGGATCACAATTTATGACTTTTCACCACAACCCTTTTCAGAAGTACCTGGAGGTGCATTGCTTTTGTGAAAAAGGATGTATTGATGGATGGAGGGAGCAGCTCGAAGCCTCCCAGCTTTCTTTTGGGAGAGCTGTGTAACCCAACCTCACAGCTCTGCCCGCGCCAGGCTGGTAATTGGCTTATCACTTGAAGGTGCACCTCACACTAACACATGCAAAATGTTTGCACATTCCTTTTGTGTTTTTCGGGAAAGATAAAGGATCCCTTATCAGAAGCACAATATTTTACTTGTATCATTCTCCTTCAGCTATTATCATGCAGGTGGAGATTGATATTCCGCAATTTGTATATCAACTTATTTAAAGCACTAGCCTCAAAATTGTTCCAAGTCCCACACTGCAGAATATTTTGACATTGTACCCTGCTGTGCCCTCACTGATGGGCTGAGCAAGGTGGCATGCCTAAGTGAAGAGAAAACACACGCGACACCCACTTCCTTTGGATGCCAAACTGGCCACATGTTTAATCTCTCAGCAAAACATAAATGCACACCCAAAACTGTGATGTTACGTATATTATACAGTATCAATAATTTCCACATACTTCATAACATTTTTCTGCTGGCCAGTGGTCCAGGCACACCATGGCTCTCCGCCCCACCGGGGCAATGCATGGTGGTGAGGCCCTGTCCCCTCCTCACCATGCCCGTCACGGAAGGCGTCACTGGGAGGCAGTGCCCCTTTCTTACCGGGCCCAGCTGCCCCCCGGTCCCACCACCCCCGTCCCCCGCCAGGAACCTCAGTCACTGTGCACATTTATGGCTCCGGAGTCCCCGGGAAAGGGATCTCAGTGTCCCCATGGTCCTACCCCACCTGCCCCCCACTGCCCCCTCCTCCTAAAACAGGGTGGGTGTGATGGGAAAAGAACTTCCGGATGGCTCGAGGGCTTTAGAAATATCACAATACCTATTTTTCTTTTTATATACACGCATCTGTGCCATGCTCCCCCACCACACCCTCCTCCTCGCCACTTAGCACAGGAGGTGTGGTTGGATGTATCCCTTGTAAGCGTACAATTTCCACTGCCCCAATACCTTCAATTGTCCTTCCACATACCCGTAACCTGCGGCTGTGGTGGCTGCCCCTATTCTAAAAGAATGCAAGGCAAACCCCAACCCCTCAAGCCAAGCCGCATTCAAAGCTCTCAAAGATTTCCCTGAACTGGTACCTGGAAAGGCACAACCCATCCTAGTGCAGGAACAACGGCCCTGCCTGGTCCCCCCTGTACCCCAGGTAATCCTGCAGCTCCCCTATCGGGCAGATGTTCACAAAGTATGAGCCGTCAAAATCACCCTGGCCCCTCTCCCCTCCTGGTCCGTTTTTGACTTCCTCACCCAAATGTGTGCCAGGGCTTCCCCTTCGAAGGATACATCCTCCCTGGACAAACCTCCCAGGAAATAGGTTGTAGATCTACCCAGTAGTTCCCCCGATCCGGAACGCCCCGAAGAACGCTGTTACAGAGACAGCTCTGAACAGCGCCCTTTCCCAGCCATCCCTACATATTGCCCCCAGTGCCTGTACCATTGCTGCCATGTTTTACGGATCTAGCGACCTCCTACCATCCACCCCTGGTGCCACCACCCTCTTCCAACCGGCTAATACCTTTTTAATCGCAAAATCAGCAGAAGGTGGGGACTTTTCTTGTACCCCAGCAAAGAAACCTATGGCCGCCATCTTGGTTCTGGCCACCCCCATTGTCACCTCCGGCGTGCAAGTACCCCAGAAAACGTCTTGAAGCCTGCGTGTGAAAAATGTCTATGAGACCCTGTCCCCCCACAAAATTCCCTGAATTCAACAAATGATTCCTCATATGCCTTCCTTGTCTTCCCTTATATCGGTACATTTATCAGAGATGCTAGTTCTGGACAATCAGCTCCTACAGAGCCTACAGGAAAATTGTCATTGCTAGTTCCGCCCCAGGCAACCATCGCTGAAACTCCTGCATTTTAAAATGGGACAAAGCATCAGCCGCATTATTGAGGATACCTGGGACATGTTTCACCCAAAAGCAAATATTTGCCTTTAAACATAGTAACACCAACCTTTTAAGCAACCTCAATACCATTGGGCATGCTGCCATCTGGCAGTTGATTGAACAGACCACCAACATACTGTCCTACCAAAACACCACGTCCTTGCCGCCTAGCTCCCCATCGCAGATCGTTAATGCCACGATAATGGGTAAAAGTTCCAAGAACGTTATGTTTTTACACAGCCCCTCTTTCTGAGAACTGTCTGGCATACGCTGGCCACCCCACATGTTGCCCAAGACTGCCCCAAAACCCACACTCCCCTCTGCATCGGTGTACAGGCCCAACTGGCAGTTACAGTCCACGTTTTCCGGCCATACCTGCACCCCATTAAACTTCCTCAGAAAATCATCCCAAATTACTAGATCCTGTTTCTGTTCTTTGGTCAGCCTGGTGTGATGATGAGGTTTTGTCAGCCCAGACATCGCCACAGCTATGGACCAGGGAGAAGGGCCTCCACATCGGAATGATTCTGAGAGCGAAGTTCAGCTGGCCTACCAAACTCTGTAGTTGTCCAAGGGTCAACTTTTTGGCCTTCAGGCAAGCAGCTACTACCCACCCGAATTCCCTCACTTTATCCCTGGGGAGGCAGCATACCCCTGCCTTGCTGTCAATCTTATTGCCCAGAAAACACAACAAAGTGGTTGGTTCCTCTGTCTTTTCCACTGCAAAGGGCACCCCCATTTTTTCTGCCACCTCCTGGAAGGTACCCATCACCCTAGCGCACTCGTCCCTACCCCTTTCACCCATGAACAGGAAATCATCTAAGTAATGTAGTACTTGTGCCCCTAGATTCTTTTTTGACCACCCACTCCAAGAAAGTGCTAAATCTCTCAAAGTAAGCACATGAAATAGAGCACCCCATTGGTAAGCACCTGTCGTAGTAGAATCCCCCCCCTACTTGAAACCCCAGCAAGTGGTAGTCCTCTGGATGCACCGGCAACCACCGGAAGGTGGCCTCAAGGTCTGCCTTCACCAGCAATGCCCCTTTACACATTTGTTGCAGCTGTGATACTGCTGAATCAAAAGATGTATATTTCACAGAGCATAAATCATCGTCAGTGGCTTCATTGACTGACGCCCCCTTGTAAGTGGACCTGAAAATCTCCCCAACTTGACCTCCTTCGCCACTTTGTCTATCAGTATTGACGGTTGTGAGTCTTCTGATCTCTGGTTCTTAGGTACCGGGGGCGGTGGAAACCCTCCACCGATATCCGAAATCCTTGTTTAAAACCCCTCACCAACCAACCCCCATTATCCACCCGAGGATACCCATTCGCCCATGCCCTCAACACCCCCACACATACATACGGGTGAGGGTAATCCTGTCGGTGACAAACCGAACCCTGAACGACTACCTCTGCTCTTTGCTGCGCTTGATGCATTTTGCCTCCCCACGTCCTGACATCCCGCAGAATGAACAGGCGTGCTTACATCTGCAGGCTGGCCTAGTGCCTGAGGATTTGTTGAATGCCCAGCAGGCCCCCTTTTTGTCCTCACTACCCCCATTGTTCCGAACGGGCTGCGCCTGTCGCCCTGGCGTGAACCATTTACTGCTGGCTGGGCCCGCTGCAGTGCAGCTTACTCATAAATCCAGTGCCCTAGAGCCCCAGTCTAGCGTGCCATTTCCTGCCCTTGCACTCGTAAATCTTCCCTCGTACCCCAACCATGCGCCAAATATACAGTCATGATACATTGTCGAAATTAGGTGATTGTATGACCACAACTTCTGACTGAGCTCCGGACACTTTTCCAACAGTATGGCTGCGAATATCGAAATTGGCCAATGATCTCTCCACAAAGAATGTGTTGTCCTTCCCATCACCCTTAGACTCCTTGCTCTCCTCTACTCTTCTGTAGTCCAAGACTGCAAATATGTCAATGTATTTATCCTTCCATATTTTCTCTTTGGTTCCCAGAGGCACGTGCCATGTCAGTAAACCTGAGACATTTTCCTGGATTGGGATGGGGGGTTGCCCTGCCTGCCTGCCCCCCAACTGCTTGACCCAGCCACTTGTTACTGTATCTGGTGCTTTTTCCCCTCCTACAATATTTACAGCACTCCCTGATACCTGCAAATGCTCACATGTACCACTATTCGTGCTTTTCGTTGCTCCTGTGAGGACACTCGCCCCTCCCATTGTCACTGATGGGGCTATGTACCCCCCCGCCCCACCGTGACCAGCTCTCCCTGAACATTCTCTCCCCTTGGTTGCTGCCCTTGTGTCGGTTGGACAAACCCGGCAGGTCCCTCCCAGCCCTGTAGTTGGGGCCTACCCTGCCAGCCCCCCATTTATACCCTGGCCGCACCCCATCCCCACTGCCTGTGCACCTGAATATGGGGAGCCCCATCCGAAGCCCCACCCCAGCCCATCATTCAACCCGCAGGAGCCCGCCCGTCCCAGGCCCCCCTGGCACCAGGGTGTCCCTGCTACCCCACAGTTAACGTGCGTCCCTGCTGCCACCATATCACTTTGGCCCCCTGTATTCACTGTCAAGCTACTTGCCACTGCCACCAGTGTGCTACATGCCTGAGTCACCTGTTCCACAATTCCAGCAACTATTCCATTCCCAGCCCTCCCTGCCAGTTCTTCAACCGTATCCCCAGACCCTGCCGTTTGAATGGGGGCAGTTGCCAGCACTACTGTCTCTGTTACAGGGGTTGCAGTCTTCTTACCCCCTTTCTCTTTGTTGCTGGAGGGAGGGAAAGCCTCCCTAGGGGCCACATTCTTCCGATCCTTTCTGCAGCAGGGCGATGATAGTTGCCAAAGTATTTTGGGTCCATCTTGCCTTATACTTTTGTATATTGTATTATCTTTTATTTATTTATTCACTTATTTTCCAAATTATTTATTTATTTATTATTATGATTCCTTTTTTTATGCCCAACGACTACAAACCCCTTCTTATGTCTTCCCTACCCCCATAAGCCCCCCAACTCTGACCATGCACTCCCTCCTTCACCAGGAGACACAAACTATTCACGGTTTCGGCTACCAACCGAACTTTCAGCCTGTTTGTTTACAAAACTGTAAATCATGCACCCTATCACTACGAACAACGAAACATGAAATGCACAACAGCTTCACCCCTGATAATGCCTTGCACCACTAACTAAAACAATGACTAATCCCTCTCATGCTAGTGAGAGGGGGGTTTAGATTCTATTAAAGACAAGGAGGCGAGTATTATGCATAACAATCTTTACTCTGAAACCACAGCAGCAAAGAAAAAAAAAACTTTTACAAACAAAACAGTTTGAAACACAGAACTAAATAGAGTTCATGACAATGTAAGGGGGGACTCCCCAATCCATCATGGAGGACAGGTCATCCCTGCAGGAGACCAATGGGCAGGGACTCTCACTATATAAGTCATTTACTCCAATCTCAACTCCTCTTTCTGTAGCTGTCTTGAACCAGACGTCCACTGCACAGACCAGATGATAGCACAATCCAGCGAAGCTCTCGGATCACGCAATCTCCACATCTTGTAACTGTTACTAACGTTCCTCAACAGAACATCTCAGCCCGAAGCTGTAAGAGCAACAAACAATGATGGGTGGGTGGATGGGAAGAACCAGACACTAAAGAATGTTCTCTCTTGAAACACCTATAGGTGCGCCATAAATGCCATATCATATCATATCAAGGGTGAGTGGGTGGGATAATACTCGCCTCCTTGTCTTTAATAGAATATAAACCCCCCTCTCACACTAGTGAGGGGGATTAGTCATTCTATGGCAAGACAGGAGGCTCCTATTATGCAAGTTTGAAGCCCTTGCATCATATTAATTACAACATGATCAATACAATAGTGACAAAACCATAATAATAATAATAGGAGAAGTGTTTTAAATGCTTCTATTTTGACCAACCAACTGATTGCAAAAAGTATTCCCCCAGGCTAAGCTGCCCTAATAACTGTCTTATAAGGCATAGGAGTCTTAACTGCAAAGAACTAGGAAGATGTGCCAATTCCAGCGTTCCTCACCGGCCACCAAAACCAACCGGTTAAAAAAGAGGGGCGGGGGGAAACACCAGGCAAAAGTCTTCCTATAGTAATAGGCACGAAAAAGCATAGGAGTAATAAGCTCCTCTGTTTTCAACATCCGAACATTTAAAACACTTAAAGTCATACCATTTTATGGTAACCTAGATAGTAAACGTAAGAAGTTAAACACTTTAGTTCTCCTGGAGATAAAGAAACAATTACCCCCCCGCCCCCACCGAGGGGTGAAAGCTTTGTGGGGTCCACACCATGTGTTGATGAAAGGAATCTCATTAGAAACAAGACATATCACATGGCCACCCTGGAGAAACAGAGTTGGAAAAGCAAACCTTCCTTTGAAGGCCCAAGCGGGAGTCAAAAGGACTCCTTAATAACATGTTATGGGACAACCTGCTTAGGTGCAGCTAAAATGCAATAGACCTTGTGCACCCAGAAAAATGTACCCCAAGTCCTGTCCCTAAGTACACCATTGTCTCCAGTCATATGTACCACCTGATACCAGAAAACCTTCTAAACCCAGAAAAGTATTACATCTTCTGGAGGCAGAAGCGGGATGGAAGAGTGGGGCCACACCTGAAACCCAACAGAAAGGTGCTAAAAAGACAACCTGACTAAAAAGAGAGAGCCCAACCAGGGGACACTGATGACAAAGAGATATTCTTGAAAACCTCAGGAAGAGTTAACTTCACCAAGCCGTAAAGCTGGAGACCCTCAGACCTCCTGAGCTCCCGAAAAAAAGGGTACTCTGCTACCATAACCATAGGGAGATACTTGCATAAACCTGACTCATAAGACACAAACTTGGTAAAGAGAAACGTATCTTACATCCCAACGCTCCCATAACGATGCCTAATCTCCCTGCTAGAAGCGCCAGGTGCTTGGACCTATTCCCTCCCCCATGGTTGATAAACCCCTAAGGGAACATAAAGAAAATGAAGGAGGACCCCTAAATTCCATAGTCTTGAGAAGTATTGCAGACTGCAATGAGAAACTGGTCACCAAACAATTAATATGAAGCTGGTTTATGGAGGACTAACCTTCGTCTTAATAAATCTGAACCCTCTAGACACCCCCAGCACACCATGCAGGCACTTTATTGCAGAACAATCTCCAGAGGGAACCAGAAGGTCTACTTGCCATGCAAACAGCTAAGTGAACCCAGTCACTAATGAAGTGTCTCCCTGCCCTTGAGCAAATCGTACTGACAGACATTTGCGGGGATGGCTAATGCTGAGTCGCTGAAATGTCCTGTGATAGAGAGGCTGTAATAACTTGGATGGAAGATGAGCACCACTCCCAGACCCTTCTATCCTACCGAGGGATATTGTCAAATGGCCAATGCGAGCTCTCTACTGGTCAAGAGCAAGAAACTCCTGTTAAAGGAAAACACAGGAAAAAACCTCAGGTGTACCTCCCAGAGGTGTAACTTTATGGTGCAACCCCCCCAAATGGTGTCAGGGAAAAAAAAGGGGGAGGGGGCGGAGAGGGGCTGAGGCGCTGACTTAGGGATCATTATCGTGCTCAATAATAACGTCCCTTCAACATTGAGGCTTGGACCTCTTTATGCATGCAAGGCTGACTGGCCTCTCCGGAGATCAGGGAAAAGGAAAAAAAGAAGCACATTGCACATAATAGAATAAAATAAAATAGCACTTATACAGTGTTACAAACCCTCAGACATCTAAGCACTGCTTATTATTATCCACGGTGTGTGGGGTGTGGTGTTTATTTATTGACCTCAGAAGGATGAAACGTTTATTCTGCCACTTCCAGGATTCGACACCTGCGTAAGCAGGCTCTGCACAGATGCCAAAGCAAGCACTCTTATTGCAGCGCTGAAGGGTAAAAAGAGTGAAAATAAACAGCCACTTATAAACTGCAAAGAGAAACAACTCCCTTGAGGGCAAAACTGGGCTTGTACTCCTCGAGCAGAGGAGAAATTGTATAAACCGCTAGATGTATTAGCGGGAACCGTCAAAGCCTTAGGAGGAAAGATATGGGGGCGTGCTTCAAAATGTTATTATCTGATAGCCTTTCCCTCTGATACCAGCCAATGCTTCCTAAACACTGCAACAGGGTCAGAACACGGGAGCTCAACGTTGTCTTTCTAACAAGACGAAACAGTTACCTTTGAGCAAACCTTGTCCCTGCAAATAGATAAAACTGTATTTCCACCATTCAAGGAGTGAAATTGGTGTTGCCGTGCAGACAAACCTATCTGCACATCGAGCTGTGCAGCTTTTGCCAGTCCATAGGGATAACACTATCAGGACAATAGTAAGGGAAATCACGCCACCCTTTAAGGAGTGGAATTGGTGTTGCCGAGCAGGCAAACCCATCTGAATATCAAGATCTGCAGCTCTTGGCCATCAATAGGGATAACACTGTCGGGACCATAGTAAGGGAATCACGCCCCCCTTTAAGGAGTGGAATTGGAGTTGCAGAGCAGGCGAACCCATGTGCACATCAAGCTCTGCAGCTCTTCCATAGGGATATTAGGGGTCATTTCCCTCTTCAGCCCATATATTAAAGATCTCCAATTATTTGTATAAGAAAAAAGGGACTGAACTGCCTAAGGAAGCGAAAGGACTGAGTTGTCCTGAAACTACCTAATGTATAGAATCTACTAAAAGAATAAGGTTAGCACCTGAGTGATATCTAGAAAGGAAGGTAGGTCTGTTAACTACTTCCTCCAAACACTCTTTTCTTTGAAGTATTACATAAATAATTAAATAAATAATTACTAAATACAAAGTAATCTTTGGGCTACGCCTGAACAGGGGCCCAAACCCTGGGCCCTTATATAAAAGCTGATGCTTATTGCACCATCCGGCTACTGCCAACAGGAAACGCTACTGTGCTGCACACATAGCTTAACATTTGTTTAAGAGAGGAATACACTGAGCAAGTGCTCCTCAACTGCTCACCCTAGCAGGGTGTGGTAGCCAGCAGTACACAAGGGGCAACCTCGCACTAGAACGCAGGCAAAGCCTGCCACTGAGCAGGTTATGGCACGCCTATAGGGAAGGCAATCACTTAAGCCATATGCAGCGATTAAACAAAGCTGCAGATTGGCAGCACATCAGGCTCTTGAGCGGGCGCTAAATATATAGATATATTCTAAAATATCATTATTAAAATATCAATATGTACTGGAAATATCAGGAAGCAAACCCAGATCATCCTGCATGGAAAACATGCAGCTCTATCATCGAGCTATCCTGCTTCTGAATTAAAGCAGAGGCTTTGCTACACTTCAATATAAATCAATGAACATAGTCACTGAAAAGAAACATAGGGGCCATAAAGGGCAGGCAAAGCCCAGCAGCCTACAGCACCTGGTGTGCCAGGCGTCTCCTAAACATATTCAAAGTTACAACATAATAAAATACCCATACCTGTGCCCAAAATATATTCAAATATTTCATAACATTTTTTAAAATATATAAATATGTATAACCATCCCGAGAGGTTTCATGAACCCTGCGTGACAGCACTCGAGGACTCAAGCTCTAACTGTTGAGCTATTGAGTCCCAATCTTCACGCAACGGGCCTGAAGCAAAGCTTATACCTGGCCCGCGCGCGCTGCGTATGAAGTGGGCAGGCCTCCCGGGGTCATAACTCTGGGAGAAATGCTGGAAAGAATGCCGCGAACAGACGCGGAGGTATAAAGCATAAAGACCCACACGTGTCGTGTCTGAGGTGAAAAAACCTCTAACAGACCCGCGCGTTTAGGCCTGGAGTGGGCGGGCACTAGAAAGCCAACGCGTGCCTGGCCTGAAGCTAAAGCTTCCATCAGGGCCGCGCGCGTCGGGTTGAGTAAAAGCAGGAACTCCGACGGCAGCTTAGCTGCTTACTTAATGAAACACAATAACGCTTTAATAATAAAGCGACATTCACATGCATACTTTATAAAAACTGAAGCCTCACTGACGCACAAGGATTAACAACAACCCAATAACCAAATTAGTGACACCAAAGTGAAGCAGTAAGAGTGTAACTTAAAAGTAAAACACCTTACTCTACACATTCTAATATATCATATATATATAATTTTTCAATAAACTATAAATATTATAAATATTATGCCCTCTACTGACTAGCATGCAAGGCACAACTAGAAGGAGTGACTTAGCTGTGGTGTCAGCAGAAAAGAAAGATGAGTTGAGATTGGAGTAAAGGACTTATATAGAGGAGGGTCCCTGCCCATTGGTCTCCTACAGGGCATGACCTGTCCTCCATGATGGATTGGGGAGTCCCCCCTTACATTGTCATGAACTCTATTTAGTTCTGTGTTTCAAACTTTTTTGTTTGTAAAGTTTTTATTTTCTTTGCTGCTGTGGTTTCACAGTAAAGATTGTTATGCATAATAGGAGCCTCCTGTCTTGCCATAGAATCACACATCCCCGGCTCTGCCCCCTCCAGCCCTCACCCAACGACATCACACCCAATCTCTCCCCTCACTGCTCCCTCCACCCTACACTCCTGACCTCACTGCTCCTCCGTCCCCGGCCCAAAGATCAGAAAAAAGAAATCCCTCCAGCAAGCTCCTCTCACCTCCAGGGAATGGCGCAGCAGCGAAGGGAAAAGAGTCAAGATCCGGGGCAGCAGCAAAAGAACTTTGGGGTGGCTCGAGGGCTCCAGGCGCAGGTGCAGGCACGGCGGCGACAATTCGGCAGGACGAGGTGATTGATGCCGCCGTGCCCACCTGCTGTGCCAGAGCCCACAAAAAGACCCCTCCCCCCACTGCGAAGCTGAATGCATCAGGCATACGCCTGCCGTTACCCTTTGGCCGCCCCCAGACCGCCCAACCCATCGACCCCGTAATTGTGGGCTTTCGCTTTTGTCTCCAGTGCTATATTCACTTTCTTTGTAGAAAAGAGACTCCTGCATACATGCCAACATTTGGCAAAACTCGAGAGGAAGAATTAGAGGTAGTAACGGGGGCTTTATTTTCTAAATAACTTGTGAAATTCCGTGGGCACTCCACCTAAAATCAAAAGCCAAATCGCTGGTCAGGCAAGGACTAATCATCCACTGAAAATTTGGCAAGTTTTCGATTAAGCCTGCTCTAGCTTTTTACAAGCAAAAAGTCACAGCTATCTTGTCCTATGGGGGCGAATGCCTGATTAACATCGACCAATCCATATGGATTCAACTTGAAGCCATCTATTGGCGGAAAATCTTATCCCTGCCACAATCTACGCCCATGCCGCGAATACGTTATGAGCTGGGCCTCCAATCTCTGCAATCGATGATCACGTGGAAAATCTTGGACACATATAGGAAACTGAATAATGAAGATAACATTGCAACACTCAATATATTCAGAGTATCGACATCAGTACCAAACAACTCTGTACTGATGAAATGGAGAGAAGCTGTCGAGCATATATGCTCAGATAAGAACATATCGCTTGATATGTTGTTAAAAAGGCCTCAACATGCCAAAAAGCACTTGGCTAGACTAGACTGGATTGAGACTGAAAAAAAGAAAGATGAATATAAGCTAAACCTTAAATGTGACAGAGAAGCTAGAGCAATAAACCAACTTCCTCATTATCTTAACTTATTTCCAGACCGTCAAATACGTGACACCTTCCTAAGATTTAGGTTAAACATCCTCCCGACTCGACAAATTCTGGGCATATGGAACCCTAAACTCTCGACCAGTACTATCTGCACATTTTGCAAAATCACTGAAGAAACCATCAAACATATAATAATGGAATATGAAGTGCTGAATCAGAAAAGACTGACATACAGCAAAAGATGTGATTCAGCAACCATGCCAATGGACACTAATGCACGATGGAGCTACATTTTAATGGGAAATAACAGAAAAATGGTGTCCACAATTGTCCATTTTTGGAAGGACATCATTGCTGTGAACAACACATAACTGTTTTAAAGATTTTGTTGCGCTTTTCTTTTTTTTTCTCTCTCTTTAATTTTTTTAATCTTTACTCTTTTCCATGCATTTTGTCTCTAAATGTAATGATCTGTACCAACATCCTGTATAAATGTAAGGTTTAAGAAAGAAACCAAATGCATTTTAATAAAATAAAAATAAAAAAATAACTTGTGTTCAAGCTAATGGAACTATGAGGAGGGAGAAAGTTTTGAAATATTTGAAAAATACAGCATTTTTTCTTGACATCATTTTAGAGTCCATCTTCTAAATATTGATGGTTGTCGTGTATTCTCGAGCCATCAGACCTGCGTGCCTCTAAAACGGAAATTACTTGCTTGCAGCAACACTTGATTAAATTGGTGGGAGCAGCCCAGTCTGCAGCGCCCTCCGATCGGAGAAAATAGCGGTTACACTGGCCTTGCCATTTGTAGTGAAGCTATTACTGCTTATTTTAACCTTTATCGTTTCTCTCCTATGAACTATAATTTCAGCTGTTCAATAAAGAAATGTCACACTATATATTTTTAAAAATGATCATGATAGCAATGGGGAAAGGCTGTACGTTGCCCACTGTATTAACCAACCAGTCCTGTCGAGTGCGTCCGTGAATGGTTTCTGCAAAGTACATACATGTCAACCCTCCTGATTTAGGTGGGAGACTCCTGACTTTTCAGTGAAAAATATAGCTATTTTTCACGTTTTGCCGCCCAAAATTATACTAGCCCCAATGCATTCCTATGGGAAAATGTACATCTCCTGATTTCTATGACAAAATCTTCTTCCCAAGTGCATGTATGAAAGTATGAACTGTCGCATAATGGCCTCCCCGTTCCGAGCACTGCTCCATTAGCAGCAGAGTATCGACATAAAGGACAGGCCTCCGTCCTCAGACAGGTGCTCCGGAAATACAATTATGTTACAAACTATTCTAGAAGCCGAAAGGACTCCAGTACAATGCAAAGAGATTGGAAAATGAAACAAAGTAATCTCACAAACACACCCTGGAATACCAAAACAAAGTCTGCAGCAAAAGCTCATGAAACAGCGATTTTCTTAATAAGCTATGTACGAAAATCGTAATTTTAATAAAGACAACAGAAGCGTAGATTTCGAATTTCAACAAAATCACTCTGTGTTAGTTGGCTATAGGGGAGTTAATTAAAACATTATTTAATAAAAATACTAAGGATCTACTTAGTCTGCCCACCCAATCAATAACGGAAGACTTGCTCTGGTTGGACAGGTTACTTACATAGAATCTCTCTGGGTTTTGCGCTCTGAGAAAAATAACCACCTCAGGGCTCCTGAATCGTCTCACAGGGAAAAGACTGGTATCTAGTTGGATGGCCTCTCCAGGTTCAGTCATGGATACCTCCAGAATCATCCTCTTTGATTGGCCTTCCTTGTATCGGTCCCAGCTTCTGTCGGTCCCTAGTTTTCCACCAATCCAGGCAATCTTTGTTCTCCAACAATCTTTCAACAGTCCCACTCAAATCATATCAGACAGCCCTCCTTTCTCTTTTCTTCCCCTATTTTCATTGTGCGTCTCGTTATGAATCTTTCGTCACTCCCACAAAAAGTCTAAATTATGAGATGCCAGCACATTGGCTCTTAATTGGGATTGGGCAACTATTCAACACGCCCTTAACCCAGGCCTATCCCCTTTTCTTTGATTGGTCCCATCAGTTACCAAGCTCAAATTCTGGGAGGGATCAGTCCATCCACTTGAATTTTCCTTTCCACACATTTCAGTTTTGCACTTAAAAATCTACAGCGTGGCAACTTTCTATAATTTCTAACCAAACCTAACAATATATATCTTTGTGATTTAGTCTTATCATGTCGGACTTAATGAAATTAGTCCTGTGTTGACTTCTTGCTGCAGGTCAGTGTCACAAAATGTTACAAATAGTTGCATAATTCACTAAGCTACTATCTCCCAAAATCTTTGCTTCGTGACATTTTCTGGGGATCTAGAAAAACAATTTAGGTTTAACTTTAGTTCTCAAGGTTGAATTGTTAGTGGAGTTGTATAATCAGATGGAGCTTTTCATAATCTTCTCAGTGATATTTGTCCCAGTTTTGTAAGTGTCACGTTTCCAAAGATAATGGTCAAAGTATGATCCTCCATAAAACCCGACCTGGACTGGCCCACTGGGATTTTCCCCTGGTAGGCCTCGGGACATAGGGCCTCTTTTCATGGGGCAAGGATACATAAATGTCATTAGAACATTATGATCCATGCAGAGCTCCTTTGGAGGACAGAAAGGCCTCGCACATCATGCTGAGCTTGCGATCATGCCGTCTGATGTGCTGAGCCCCTTTCTGTAGCTGGACATGGACCTGTGCAAGGTGGGCAAACCTTCCCACCGTGACCATGGGTACTTCTCACATCGTTTAGCCTTCGGCCACTTCTCACATTGTTTATCCTTTGCACTGCAGTTGAGAGACTACACTGGTCCGGGATATACTCCTTTGCACTGCAGTTGAGAGACTACATCGGTCCGGGATATACTCCTTTGCACTGCAGTTGAGAGACTACACCGGTCCGGGATATACTTCAACAGTGTTTGAAAACTACCCCCGCATTCTTTCAGTCAGTTTTTGTGTGGAATATCTGCTTTTTGTTAGATGTAATGGCTTTCGATCGTTGTTTCAAGTCCCATAAAGTAACGCCCTCCCCGAGAAAATCTCTAAATTCATGCTTGGCTCTATCCCACCCACTCGGGAAGTTTGTGTTTTTTCAATTGTAATGCATTAAAAGTCATGCACGATCTTGCAAAGATGGATCCCCCCTGCCTTTTTTTTTAGGTTGGCACAACATTCCAGGTGCTAGCTATCAAGACCAGAGGTCGGTAGGGTTGGGCGCGTGCACTATTATGCTGCCCCTGATGCAAATGAATAGGCTTACTTTTGTCCCCTGGACATGTTTGACCTGTGATGGCAGAGGGTGGAAGTAGGGGGGACGTGTTGCAGACTGTGATTGCACCTATGGGCATAAAAAAGGGCCGTTGTCAGCCCTCAAACCCCCCACAATCCCCACCACTGTGTCTTTTCTACTACTGCGTTTTGTTAGTGTGGCACACTTGGTTTTATCTCCAGGTATCCCTTCAGGGATTCCACGTCACTCGTGTTTTGTTACTGTACTGCTTTTAACTTCTCAAGTGATCTAAAGAAACTGGAAAAACCAAGTGGTCCATTGCCGGCGACGGGTGTACGGCAAGCCCATTTGACGGGAAATGACTCGAAGAAAGCATTGAGAAAATGCTGTCTGGGCTCCCTAGAGCGAGCGCCAAGGACAACTGATTGAGCTCTTGAACTTCCTGCCATGCTAGTGTCTTTTGTAACCATTTGTGCTGCAAATTGGAGAACTTGGCGCACTGATGAGCATTTTTTATAATATATATTATTTTGTTTTATTTTTTTAGAATTTGGAAACATTTCTGCATTTCTGAGGAGGTGCACTGGTGAAAGTGATGGAGGGAGGATAGGTTGCTGAAATGAAGCTGCTGGGGTCCTGTAGGCCCACTCTGTTAGTATGTGGATTGGGGCTTGTTTTTGCTCTCCCAGCTGACCACAAGACTAATGTCAGGAGGGGTAGCACTTACGGCAGGTCAATGGGCGGGAGGTCCAGGAAGCATTGGCCAGCCAGGAGGGGTGACACCCCTGGGACAAGAGGTGGGATCAACCCAGGGCATGGGGCTTCTTGCAGGGGCAGGGCAGACTGCACAGCAGGTTGCAGGTAGTCTGGGGACAGGCACATCAGGGGAAGATGTGAGTGCACTAGCAGCCCCCATCAGTGACCCATCAGGTATGCTTACATGGCATGTCACACCAGAGTAAAAGGAGAAGATTTGGAAGGATAGATTTGTAGATATTTTTTCTTTGTCTAATTATATGGTATTGGATGAAGTGAGAGAAGAAAAAGGGGAGGTGAAGGAGAAAAAGGTACAGGTAGACAGGGCAACTGTAAATTGGACATCAGGGTTTGGGATATTCACAGCAGTAATGATAGAAGAATACCCAGAGTTGCATCAAAAATGATTCTCCTACTTGCACTTAATAATGTCTATGTACCGGGAATGCACATTCAGGGCTTGGCTGAATTATGATAAGAGATTCAGACTGTCCAAAACGGGGAGTGTGCAGCTTGACTGGGGAACAAGAGCTATAGATTCCTGGGCCAGCTGTACCATGGCGCAACAACAGGGAGGCAGGGGTGGACTGGCCTATAGGGAACTCTGGGGATTTCCCGGTGGGCCTCTGCACCCTGGGCCTCTTTTGTGTGGTATTTCCAAATTTTCTCATAGGAAAAGCTTTGGGCCTGCTGAAAATGTGTCATATGGGGCCACTTTGAACATTATTTCCAGGGCCTCTTTTGGTCCCCAGTAATTATTTCCAGGGCCTCTTTTAGTTCCCAGTCCAGCCCTGCAGGGAGGGAAGGTACAGTGGACCTGGACGCAAGGGGCGTGGTCACTCAGGCAGTGGCAGTCCTTTCAGAAACCCTCCCCCACAGGGGGGATAAAAAGGGGACATGCTGGGCTTTGAACACAAAGGTGTGCACTAGGACAGTGTGCACGTTTAAACATGCATGCTCCATCTGGGCGCTTCCAGGTCACCCAGAGCAGTGATGCAATAAAAGAGCGAAAGACAGAGAGTACAAAAGGGGACAGGATGCAACTCTCTGTTGCCCTTGCGAGTCAGTAACGAGGTTCTCAGAATATGTGCAAATAGTTACCCCAGGAAGGAAGAGGCGCAGTTATTGGTAGTGGATTTATCCGAAGGTTTTTGGATTCCGGTGAAGGGGATGATGCCTCCAGCGGTACCTAGTAACCAGGCATCAGCAGCAGGCAACAAGACGGTACTGGGGGAAAACATTGCAATGGAGAAATTGCTAGGGAAAGTAACCAGGCCATTTGAGCACCCTCGCTTTCCACGGTTTGTTTGTTCCCCGGTGGGTATCGTGCCTAAAAAAAGAGGAAAGTAAGTTCAGAATGATTCACAATTTGTCCTTCCCAAAAGGGGCCTCGGTAAATGATGCAATTGCGGAAGGCAAGATATGCATCTATTGACGATGTGCTCGCTCAGATGAGGGACTTGGGCAAGGGGGCATTACTAGTCAAGATGGACATTGAGTCTGCATTTAGACTGCTCCCGGTGCACCTGGACGACTACCGGTTGCTCGGTTTTCAGAGTGGGGGGAAGTTTTACTTCGACAAATGCATGCCAATGGGTTGCTCCATTTCCTGCAGTTACTTTGAGGCATTCAACACATTCTTGGAATGGGTCACAAATCGGCAGTTAAGAGGGGCAAGAAAGGTGCATTACATAGATGACTTCCTGTTCTTAGGTCCCCCACACACAAGTTTATGTGCGGATGCATTAGGCACTTTCCAAAAGATAGCTATGGACCTGGGGGTGCCATTATCAAAGTAGAAAACAGAGGAACCTGTAACCATCATCCCATTTCTAGGGATTGAAATGTATTCAATACAAGGGACATGCCGTCTTCTGCTCTGAAAGGTGGCTGAATTCAGGGAATCGGTTTCCAGATGCCTACAAGCAAAGAAGGTCACGCAGGCGCAATTGCAGCGCCTAGTGGGACAGGTCAATTTCACGCTGAGAATTATCCCAATTATCCCAATGGGGGGCCCATTCTCTCGCGCCATAGCGGGGGCTATATCCGGGCTCACAGAGAAGCACCACCATACTAGACTTTCCGCTTCGGTAGAAAAGGGATCTCAGAATATGGCACAAATTCCTGGCAAGTTTCAACAGGCTCAGAGTATGGCCGGATAGGGCGCAGCCTAACCAAGAGATCGGGTTCTACACAGATGCGGCTGGAAGCATGATTTTTGGGGCCATTTGGGGGAACAAATGGTGCGGGGGAGATGGCCTGAGGGATGTGCCAGCAGGAAGCTGATCAGGAGCATTACACTTTTAGAACTATTTCCTATCATAGTGGCACTGACAATTTGGAATGAGGGCCTACGGGGGAAGCACATGGTATTTTGGTCTGACAGCATATCAGTGGTGATGGCAATCAATAATCAGAGGGCATCCTGCCCCTTGGTACTGAAACTTTTCAAGCATTTGGTATTGATTTGTTTGAATAAAGAGGTGCATTTTCAATCTAAACATGTCCGAAATAACACCGCCGATGCATTGTCTTGTTTCAAGCTGCAGGAATTTATCTGATGCTTGCCACAGGCAGAGGTAGCGATGACTCCCTTCTCCAACTCACTCTGGAGCCTAAGTACCCCAGTCCAGCAACCATGATTGCTGGATCCTTGTCACGGAAAACCAAAACGGCATATGAGAAAGCAATGCAGGAATATTGGGTGTTTTGCAGGGAAGAAAAGAGGGGGTAATGTTTCACAGGGAGACAGTGATTGCATGCCTGGAAGGGTTGTACGGGTCAGGGGTGTCCTCTGGCATGGTTAAAGGGAAGATGGCAGCTATCAGATTTGTGGCGTGTTTGCACAGGGTGGCAAGCCCCACTTACAACTTCTCCATAAAAAAGGCTCTAGCGGGGTGGCGTAGGATGGGGGAAAGGGACCCACAGAAACTAGAGAAAATGGTGTTGACATTAGGCGGGATATGCTGTGACGGGAATGAAGGGGTACTGTTTAGGGCAGTGTTTGTCACCGCATTCTTATTGGTCTTCAGATTGGGGGAACTAGTAGAAGCTTCCAAGGCAGACATGTCAGGGGGACTGGCTTTTTCAGATATTCAGTTTAAGGGAGCAGCCAGAGTGCTACTATTAGTGAGGAAATCCAAAACGGACCAGGAGGGTAAGGGCGCGGTAGTGGACCTAGCCAACAATGGAAACAGCACAATTCGCCCAGTGGTGGCATTAGGAGAATTCACCAGGCTCAGGTGGGACTTGCGGGGCCATTGTTCAGGCATCAGGATGGTTCCAGTACCTCTGCTTTCCAATTCAGAGTGGTTCTTCAGAGGAGTTTCGTGGCAGCCGGGCTCGGAGGGCTAGGGTTTGCACCACATTCCTTCAGAATAGGGGCTGCTGCAATGGCAGCAGGGCTCGGGATGCAGGAAAGCGAGATTATGAAACTGGGAAGATGGAGGTCTGAGGCTTACAAGGGGCACATGAGGCATCACGTGGCCTGTTAGGTGAAATGTTGGGAAGTGGATTTGGGGGGGGGAATGGCAGGGGCAGTCTGGCAAAGCAAAGGAGCAAACAGTGTAATTATTAAGAAATCATTGATTCCATGCGTAACATTCCTATCTCTTCTTTTATCCATAGAGGATGCCTCGGGCACAGGTGGTATTGCTGATTGGCCACTCCTTCGTTAGACAGATGGGGAGGAGAGTAAAGAATCGGAGCAAGAGGCTCAGGGACACGGAGGCAGTGATAAACTGGATCGGAAAAGGGGGCATGCGCATATGTCAGGTGTGGAACATCATGGCAGACCACAATGTACAGCATCAACTGCCCAATCCTGATCTGGTTATATTACACATTGGGGGAATGACCTGGTGCCAATGGGGATGAAAGAACTATGACTAGCATTGGTCTCCCTCTGGTTGGTTGGTCATCCTCTGCCCACAGGCAGTGATCGTCTGGTCCCAGACAAAATGGGGGTGCCCGGGTCAGAAAGGCCGCTAAACAAGGGAACAACTCCAACTCTTTCAGGGTCAGTCACTTCTCCAAGCAACGAGTTGGTGGTAGATCTCTTTCCTCGGCTGGGACCTCCCTCTGGAACAGCCTCCTTGCCTCACTGAAACTTGAGGAGAATCATCGCCGATTCCGGAAGCACCTCAAAACCTTTCTTTTTGCTTCTGCTTTTGCTCCTCCTTTCCCCTGCTGACTTCCTGGCCGATACTGAAACTGCACTGGTTACCTGGCCACCCCCTGATCTCGGGCCCACGCCCCTCCGCCAGTCGCACACCTGCACTGCCTTCCTGGCAACCCCACACTTAGGGACTGTTTTCTATATCCCTACAGTTCCACCACCAGCACTTGACACCTGATGTCTGCACTTACCCTTGCACTTGCCACCAGCTGGCCGTACGTTACTTATTGTTTATTACTCTTTATCCCACTTACTGCACTTCCCCCTCCCCCTTCCCATGCACGTGCGCGATCTGAATGAAACCTGACCTAGTAGGATCGCTGTCTGTTTTCCCTCTGTTCCCCCTCCCTTGCCGCATCGCGCCTTGAAACACTTGTGTATAGGCACGTTATAAATGCTATATCATATCATATCAGATCATAACAAGGGAACTAAATAATGAACTAGCCCGTCTGGCAGGGGGACGGTTGCAGATAGTGGCCAACGGATTAGTGAGAGGAAACGAGAACTTCCACCATGACAGGGGCCATTTATCGGACCAAGGAACTGACTTACACTTCGAGAACTTTATGGCAGTGATTCGCACAGAACAGGGGGTAGAGGGGGGAGTACTCCCGACCAGTTGGTCGAAGGTCCTGTGGCAGGTGGGGGTGGAACAGGTGGTCAGTAATTTGCCCTTCCCGAGGAGGACCATGAGGCCAGTTAGGTACAGTGGCGAGGGCACGGTCTGCCTCCCACTAGGTTGGCTTTGGCCTGGCAAAAGGGGCCCGAAGGGAGAGGGGACGGATAAAGGGGGGGACCAGGAGGTGGAAGGGGTCAGACAAGTAAAGGATGCCTCCTGGGATCACCCCCAACATAGGGTATGGCGGGGGAGGTCCGCAAGAACATAGGGGGGACCTCACTGATGTACAAACGCCGAAAGAGGGCGGAATTGCCGGTTCCGCCTGGGACTACCTGTCACGAGTAGGAACCAATGTAAATTTATGTTATGATTTATTGAAATGAAAGTATCGTGGTTATGCTATAGTGGTATTTTTACTAGGGTCGCATTTATAATGGATTTATGATGCTTAGTATTGTTAAATGGATTAAACGTGGTCATTTTTACTAGCAAGCCGAAAAGTGTTTGTGTGGTCTCTTTAGTCATCAATGGCACTACATCCCTGCTAAGCCCATGAAGGCCGGTTGCCTCCCCCAGTGGAGGAGCCACATGGTGGGCATGGCGGGAAGTGCCAGAGAGACTGGGACGTAGGGCGGTGGCCGCATCGGCCGCCGAAACTGGCCGAGGATATGATAACACATCCTTGGTTGGGAACAATAAAGGTTGCGCTTAAAAGCGGCCCAGGGAGCAGGATGGGAACCGCAGCTATTCAGCTTCTGTTCCCGATCTGTGTTTATGTCCTCTGGAGCTCCATGGCGAGACCTTTCCTGCCGTTGCCTGCCAACTGGAAAGACCGCTGCCACGCTCCTCATCATGTTTCCATCCCACCCGCCCAGACAAATAAGGAGGGGGGAGAGGTTGGCAGGTGGGGGTGGAACAGGTGGTCAGTAATTCACTCTTCCCAGGGGAACCTTGAGGGCGGTTATGTAAAGTGGCGAGGGCACGGTCTGCCTCCCACTAGATTGGCTTTGGCCCGGGCAAAAGGAGCCCGATGGGAGAGGGGACGGATAAAGGGGGGTTGGGGCCAGGAGGCGGAAGGAGTCGGACAAGTAAAGGATGCCTCCTGGGATCACCCCCCAACATAGGGTATGGCAGGGGAGGTCCACAAGAATGTAGGGGGGACCTCACCGCTGTGCAAAGGTTGAAAGGGGGCGGAATTGGCGGTTCCAACTGGGACTGCCTGTCACGAGGAGGAACCAATGTAAATATTTGTTTTGATTTATTGAAAAGAAAGTATTGTGGTTATGCTATGGTGGTGTTTTTACTAGGGTCGCTTTATAATGTATTTATGATGCTTAGTATTGTTAAATGGATTAAACGTGGCTGTTTTACTTCTAAACAGAAACGTGTTTGTGTGGTTTCTCTAGTCCAGTCATCAATGGCATTGCGTCCCTGCTAAGCCCACTCTCTTGACACACTACAGCTGTGGGTGCATTCTGAATGTTGGAGGGCGTGCAGCAGGCGTAAGGCCTTGGATTTCCTACACGCCGTTGAATGATTAAAGGAAGCCAGAATGCCCTGGTGTGAAATTGTATGACCTTCGGCAGAGCATGTGGGATCCTTGTGCAGCAGCACCGGGAGCTGTAGAGGAAACTTTGGGACTAAGTACAACACCTCATTTACCCCAACATAAAACATGTCCTATTGATGTTCTTAAGACTTGATTTGAGATATCGACATAAGTATGTCATTGGAGTTGTTGTTCCCATAATCTCACTATGTTTCTCATACGTGTTTATGATCTACTGGCTGGAGCTGATGCTGAGCTTTCCAGAGCACGGTCTGCATAGAATTCACGCGTGAACCTGAGTCAATGGAGTAGAGGTCCTTGCCCAAAGATTCTCTGTACCAAGAAAGGGGGTGGGGGAAGCATTTCGAGGGAGATTAGGTGGTTGTGGGGAGCAGTGTCTAGATGGAGTTTATGGCTCAGAAGCCTGCCTGGGGTGCTTTGGCAGAGAGGGACATGTGCGACTGACCGACATGCAGTTCACAGGTTTGAAGCATGACTGTGTCAAAGCAGGTTTTCACTCTCCTGAGGTGGATACAATGCTTACTATTGTACACCCTAATAACAGTCCAACTCATCATGTAAGTGCCAACAGAACATACACCTGGCTGTGCATTACATAAAGGGTGCTTGTTGCAAGCTTTATTGCTGTTGTACACTGTATATGTTTAGCAGTGCTTTGCAGGTGGGGTATTATCAGGGTGCTATGGAGCTTTTGCTTATTATTAGTGCAGACTCTTCCTTTCATCGTTCAGATGTTTATGACATAATTACTATCAAAGAGGGGAAGCACTTGCTGTTATTTAAAGTGCTAAGAAGCCATGACAGTGTGACAGCAAGCGCTATATAAATTAAACTTCTGTGTGTATGAAGCCCTGTGGTGACTTACACAGCGCTGAATGGCACTTAATAGGGAGTTGGTTTTGTTTCTAATTGACATGCTAATTTGGTTGTCTGTATACCGTGGCAGTGCCATCAGGAGGCTTTTTACAAAAGGACTGTGTGAGGATCAGATAAGAGCTGCATTCGGGGTCACCCAGGTTTAGATGTTGTTGGGATGGAGATGAGCCAATCCTCGCACCCTAGGCACTTTCACATAAGGCAAAACCCATACCAGGCGGTATAGCACATAAGGGGGGACTAATCTGCACAATGACACAACATATAGAGGCTTTGTAGTGCCTAGAAGTAGATACGCTGCACTAGAAAACCCATATCCCTAGACTCCTTTTTGAATTAGGCCTACTCGAGGTAGCGTGCAGGCCTGCCCGGTTCCCAAGACCTAACTTCCCCACCGCCTGCTGGCTCTGCTCGAGCCTTGTTCCCACAGAAGTCCACTGCCCTTCTGTCCCTGCTGTGTTGCAAATCCACAGTATCGCGTTCAGGAAAGTACCAAACACAGAGAGCGTGAGAAAGTACTGGGCCCAGGGACGCGTCTATACATCTCCACTAAACTGCCATTGAGCAGCTGACCCCCTCCCAGCCAGGCTGGTGCCGGCCGCACATCACTAACTCGAGCCCCACTCCCCAGGCTCTCTGATGAGCACCCGACCCCCAGGTCCTAACCTGTACATCATGCCCACCACAGATCTAAAGCTCCCATGGCTGTATTTCTCCCCAGTAATAACACTTGTCTTCAGCGCAAGAAGGGTAAATCACCGATCAATCCACAGGGTGGAAGCACTGGGTGCAGGGACCTCAGTATCAATGGAGCCCTGAATGTGTGGGTCAGCATGACTGTATTTCACCCTCCCCTGTCCCCGACACCCCTTTCCCGTGACGCTCAGGTGCCTGCCATACTGAATGAATAGCATGCTTCAGTTGTTTAGTTTAGCTAAATTAACAGGGTATTTGGCATTGCCCAGACGTTCACCGCAAGGATGAGCCCAGCTGACCCACGTGGAGCCAGATATAGAGAGGAGAGTCAACCAATGACTGCTTGGCATCCCCTATTGAGCAAGCCCATGTATAGGGTGCTTCCAATCAGGAACTCCAAAATGTTCATTATAGAAGATGACGATGTTTGTTCTTATAACCCTTTGTTCAATGATGTAAGAGCAGAGCGCTCTCAGACAACAGAGGCCTTTGCTGACATTTGTATTTTATACAAGTAAAACCTTTTTATCCTTGCAACTGCTAGCTCTTGGCTTCTTTCCCTAGTGGGTTGTATTTACTGCGGGGTGTGCATATCGAGGTCTAAGCCTTCATTTGGTGACCCCGAGTCGTGATTCCTTAGCCCCCGTACTTGCAGCGATATCCAGGTGGCCTCTCCAGAATGGCCTCGCTTATCTACAGTGACCGGTCCCCCAAAATGCGTACGCAGCAGAAGTGGTCCTTGTGGGTGCTAGCTTTGCAAATAACCTGCGTGCACGTTGGAGAGGTCCAGACCTGTTGAACGCGAACAAAGCTGTTGGAAGAAAGTGGATACGTGAGTATAGACTGCAAGGGATAACAATGTTTGGGAAGGGGTATGGAGCAGTATGATAAATGGGAACACGCGATGAGTGAGAGTGAACGAACTGTCATGACCCCTATCCCTGACCCCCTAAGTTGCAACAGCCCCCTGGCAGCAGTGAGGCTACAGCCCCCCACAACGATTCCAAGGGTCTTAAAAACCCAGCAACAGCAGACATGGAGACAGTCCTGACGCCTTTGGCGCCAGGCTCATTATCAAGAATAAGGCAAGCCCACTTTGGGCCTTAATCCAACATGGAGGTCCTTTCTGCAGCTCAGTTCCATGAACTGAAGCATGCAGAGTAGTGTTTTGGGTGTGGTCGAATCTTCAGGTGTGGCTGGCTATATAAGCCACGCCCGAACTGGAATCCACGCTTCGCGTTATTCTGCACTCCTGCAGCGTAACGCTCACTGTGTCCAGCTCCAGCTCATCTGCTTCTCCCAGCGGCTCGGATCTGCAGCATCAACCTGGATTCCACCGGCAACCTGCAATAACAAGAACAGCATTACTAAGAAACACTTACCTGTGAGTAGTGTTAAGAAGGATTTCTGAACTCTGACCTGGAGTGGCAGAGGTTCAGAAGGTCAGCCTAGTTTCTTGGAACAGCGTAACCTCTGGACAAGCCAGACCAATCAGGGTAGCTATGGCAGGCGGTCAAGACTAAGTCTCAGGAGGGGTGAGGGTGACTGAAAGACCTCAATGAGCATACAAAGCAAGGACACTTACAAATCACTCCAGACAGGTGTTATATTAAAAATATATACACATTTATTACAAGGCCTTTGTAAAGTAGACCATAGCAAAGAATCAGAGTAACACTAGAGTAAACCAATACATCAATATCAATACAATATATATACAAGACGATTGGGGTCTAAGGGGTTAAAAGCATGAAATATGTAGACCACCTAGATGGGGAGGAAAACAGGCAGTGAAAATAATCTTTAGACCCAGTTCCACATCGAGAAAACACCTAATTTAAGAGGCAGTCCAAGCCCTACGAAGAGAGGAGCCTTATGCTCAATAGTACATGCACGCGCTTGTGCCAATGGACAAAATAGGGTCTCTTCAAGGGTCTCTAGCAGCTCAGGAAGGTGGATGAGGCGATGAAGAACAAGTTCCCACCATTCAAACAGGACCTCCACTTGAGGGCAGAGGCAGTTGGAGAGTTCGGGATAGAGTCGCTATTTTACAATAGCTGTGGAAAGGAAAGGGGCCCTCAGGGGCCACTTCGTTCATAAAAATGGGCTCCTGCGGTAGGGGCCACCGGTTGGGGTAAGGATTACTCACCGGTCCCCGATGCAGGCAGACCCAAACTTCGCCAGTACAGGACACTTTGCTGGCAGGTTTGAATGTAACAATCAGGACGTCTCGACACCGTGTAGTTCCCGAGATGCAGCGAGGATTCCCAAACGGGACAGTGGTGATTTTTCCGCTCAGGGTGGAAGAATTGGCCGAGTTCCACTGCAGCAGGCTTCAGGAGTAAGGGGGTCACAAATGCAGCGAACTTGCACAGGTCGTTGCCACAGCAGGGCAACACGGCAACCGCGTTTACTCCGATCCGGATACACTCGTCTCACTTCAGACCTGGGAATGCCAAGTGTATGAAATTTGGCGTGAGGGTGCCGTGGACACAGAGCTAGCAGTATGCCAAGCTTCGAGGGCCTCCTCGAAACGGTGGCGGTGACAGAGCAAACGTACCGCGTAAGCTGGTCAGCCCACTGGTTGGCCCAGGGCCATTCCGAAGAGGCTTACTTGCAGGGTTTGATGAAGGTGCCGAGAATAGTTGGTCCCACTATTCCAATGGGTCGAAGCGCCTTCGCAGACCTTCTAGGACGACCATATGCAGAGGGGTCTCACAGGACAACAGCGGGCTCAGGGTGCCAAACCTTCCAGCGGGTCCCCAGCGATTCCTTGACTCGGCTTCTGTTGCAGGATACCTGGCTCCTTATCCCTTGTTTGGTGTGAACTCAGGAGATCGACAAGGTAGTGGTGTTTTCAGCCTCCTCTTATCCAAAGTTCCCTTTGCTTCAAAACGGAGAGGATCCAATGGGAGATCTGATCACAAACACTCACTCCATACGTGGACCAATCATGGACCACGGTGGTCCCATGCATTCAAGACACTCCAGACTCTCTGGAACCCATAATCTACTACTTTGATAGTAATAGGGGGAGTGGGCATCTCCCATCCCTCCTTGACTATGGCTAAGGGTCCCCTTACAGGGTGACCAAACAGAAGTTTAAAGGGGCTGAAGCCAACACCCTCTTGTGCTACCTCACAGTAAACAGTAAGCATGGCTATAGAAGATCCCATTTTCTTCTTTGAAGCTCTTCCAGAGCCCCAATCATGCTTTTTAAGGTCCTGTTAAACCTTTCCACCAGACCATTGTTCTGTGGGTGGTATGCAGAAGAAAACGTATAGGTGACCCCACATTCCTTCCACATAGCCTGCATATACTTGGACATAAAGTTGCTGCCTCTGTCAGACACAACTTCTATAGGAAAGCCAACGCTAGTAAAGATGCCCGGTAAAGCTTTTGCAACTGACTTGGCAGTCACAGTTTTCCATGGCATGGCCTCAGTATATCTGGTGGCATGGTCGACCAGCAACAGGATAAACCTATTGCCTGAGGATGTCTGGGGTTAAGGGGACCAACAATGCCGATCCCTACCCTTTCAAATGGTACTCCCACAACTGGGAGTGGTACCAATGGAGCTTGGATTGTTGAACCACTCTTACCAAATAACTGGCAGGAGGCACAACTCCTGCAGTGACTTTCTACATGCCCCCCCATCTTGGGCCTTTAGAAATGCATGGATAACCTTTGCTTGGTCCTCTTAATACCAAGGTGACCAGCAAGGGGCACTTTATGCGCCATTGCAGGAGGAAGGGTCTTACAGCAAGGGGAAACACCAACCTCCTATGGTCTCCTTCTGTAGACTCTGCGGGCTCACTGTACAGGAGTCCACCTTCCCAATAAATCCGGTGCTTCCCAGGAGGTTCACCCTCAAGCTGGGAGCAGGCCTGTCTCCTTACGCCTTCCAGAGATGGGCACTCACGTTGTCCTTTACTGAATTCTTCCCTGTCAGGACCACCATCTAATAATAAATCCTTTAGTTCAGGATGGTCATTGGGGTCAAACACTTCAGGCATCACAGCCTCCTCGTCATGTCCGGGTGATTGACCAACTACCTCCACCTCAGTGGTAGGTGAGTTTGGGGGAATATTCTCTTTCCCTCGTTTTGATTTTCTTACTCCTTTAGCCTTGGGTTTCCCCTTTGGCTGTGGCAGGGCATTGGTCTTGGCCAGTGCTGCCCTTGTTTGAGACATTGTGCAGGGTCTGTCAGCTGTATCTCCCACAAGCCCTAAAGCTCTGAGATCATTTCCCATCAAGACCTTTCCTGGGACACGCCTCTGTATGATCACTGGAATCCTGACAGCTGTACCATTGATAGTAAGATTTACAGGTATTACTGGGAACATGAGAGGTGGGCCATCAGCCAATTTAGTGGGCATCAGAGTAGCTCTGGCAACTTCCTCTGGGTCTACCAAGGTAGAATCCACTACAGGTTGACTGTACCCACTATCCCTAAGATCTGGAGTATCTACTCCATTGATCAGCACACTGTCTTTAAAGTAGTGCTTGGTGTTATCTGGAATCCTAGCATATGCCTCTGAGACTTTAGGCTCCCAGGAACCCAGGGAAACTAAAACTACCTCAGCTTCTATCCCACTGGGGAATGAGTCTGAGGAGAAGGATGCTCCAGTAATCTCTTCTTCCTCGTAGGAGGAGAAGGCCAGATTAGCAGAGTGGATCCCCAAGGTTTTGACCTTACATCTGGGATCTCCCTTCACATGGTCAGTTGCTCCACAAGCAAAACAAGATCCATTGGGTCTGTTTACATAGGGAGGCTTACTATAACCAGAATTTTGTTTTGGAGGCTGGCCCCTACTACCCTGTGAGTTCTCTTGTGTCTTAACCTTATTTTTCTTTTTGTGGCCTTTATGGAAGTAAGATTTATCAGTTTCCCCGCCCTCCTTATCTTTGGACTTGTTCTCTTCCCCCTTCTTACCAGGATGAGTCTTGTCATTATGGGACACTCTATGTCACACCCACAAATCTGCTGCAATGGCAAGCATCTTAGGATCTATCTCCTTTGATTGAATCTGCCAAATGCTGCTTAAACTCAGGGGAAGAAGATGCAAAAATATGTTCCAGCATGACAAGACTTATCATACCTTCAAAGGTAGAAACCTTATAAACGTCAACCCAGCCAGTCAAGTTTTTTAAGGATTCAGTTACATAAGATACCCAAGTACACCTTCTTTTTTCTTGTACTCTCTGAATCTTTTTAAGTATTGTGCAGGAGTCTTTCCAAACTTTAAAATCAGAGTTTGCTTCAACATTGTAAAATCTGTTCTCTCAGCTTTTGACATTTCCAAAATGGCACTGCAGCCAGAATGGGGCAGTCTGCTAAGTAACCAGGCATTTTTATCAGAATTGTCAACTTGTTGAACTTCACATGCATACTCAAATGTATTGAGCCAGTCCATAATGTCATTCTTTTCCTCATACACACTGAGCAGATCTTTTTGAAACCTTTGATGAGAAGAGGCCCCAGACCCATGTCCAGGACCCTTGGATCCATTGGCAACTTGAAGCTTGGCCAGTTCCAACTGGTGATCCCTGTCTTTCTGTGTTTCTGCCTGCTCTATCTTTAGTTTGGCCATATTGAACTCATGCTCCTTCTACCTAAACAGCAGTTCTTGTTTCTTGAATTAAAGTATGGCCTCCGCATCAGCACTGGCAGAGGAAACATTAGACATTACATCCTCCATGTCCTTATGGTTACTGTGGACCAGTGCAGCGGCAGAACTATCAGTTCTACCAGTGAGAGCAGCCCCACCTCCTTCTGCACTGTCCTCTGAAGCTATAGCACTAAACTGAGCTTCTTGCCAGGCCATGATTCTTTGGATCATTTCCACTTTTGTGCCCTGAGAGGAGACACCTCTCTCAGCACACATCTTTTTGAATGTTTTGGATTTAGAAGCATTTAAAGTTAACACGGTACTCGTTTCCATAATGTTAGAAAGCATTATGGCCTTTAAAAAGTTATACTACAACAATTCACTATGTGTCCTGTTAGACATAACTTGAAATGCCTTCACTAGCATGCAACACTGGATACCTTCAGTCCTATCCCACCGCTGTACACCAATTTGTTAAGAAGGATTTCTGAAATTTGACCTGGAGGGGCAGAGGTTCAGAAGGCCAGCCTAGTTTCTTGGAACAGGGTAACCTCTAGACAAGCCAGACCAATCAGGGTAGCTATGGCAAGCGGTCAAGTCTAAGTCTCAAGAGGGGTGAGGGTGACTGACAGATCTCAATGAGCATACAAAGCAAGGACACGTACAAATTACTCCAGACAGGGGTTATATTAAAAATATATACACATTTATTACAAGGCCTTTGTAAAGTATACCATAGCAAAGAATCACAGTAACCCTAGAGTAATACATCAATATCAATACAATATATATACAAGACCATTGGGGCCTAAGGGGTTAAAAGCACGAAATATGTAGACCACCTAGATGGGGAGAAAAACAGGCAGTGCAAATAATCTTTAGACCCAGTTCCACATCGAGGATACACCTAACTTAAGAGGCAGTCCAAGCCCTACGAAGAGAGGAGCTTTATGCTCAATAGTACATGCATGCGCTTGTGCCAATGGACAAAATAGGTTCTCTTCAAGGGTCTCTAGCAGCTCAGGAAGGTGGATGAGGCGATGAAGAACAAGTTCCCACCATTCAAACAGGACCTCCGCTTGAGGGCAGAGGCAGTTGGAGAGTTTGGGATGGAGGCGCTATTTTACAATAGCTGTGGAAAGGAAAGGGGCCTTCAGGGGCCACTTCGTTCATAAAAATGGGATCCTGCGCTAGAGGCCACCAGTTGGGGTAAGGATTACTCACCGGTGCCCGACGCAGGCAGACCCAAACTTCGCCAGTACAGTCCACTTCGCTGACAGGTTCGAATGCGACAATCAGGACGTCTCGACACCGTGTAGTTACCGAGATGCAGCGAGGATTCCGCAACGGGACAGTGCCGATTTCTCCGCTCAGGGTGGAAGAATCAGGCCAGTTCCACTGCAGCGGGCTTCAGGGGCAAGGGGGTCACAAATGCAGCGAACTTGCACAGGTTGTTGCCACAGCAGGGCAATACGGCAACCGCGTTTACTCCGGTCCGGATACACTCGTCTCACTTCAGACCTGGGAATGCCAAGTGTACAAAATTCGGTGTGAGGGTGCCGTGGACACAGAGCTAGCAGTATGCCAAGGGCCTCCTTGAAACGGCAGCGGTGACAGAGCAAACGTCCCGCGTAAACTGGTCAGCCCACTGGTTGGCCCAGGGACACTTCCGAAGAGGCTTACTTGCAGGGTTTGGTGAAGGTGCAGAGAATAGTTGGTCCCACTATTCCAATGGGTCGAAGCGCCTTCGCAGACCTTCTAGGACGACCAGAAGCAGAGGGGTCTCACAGGATGACAGCGGGCTCAGGGTGCCAAACCTTCCAGCAGGTCCCCAGCGATTCCTTGACTCAGCTTCTGTTGCAGGATACTTGGCTCCTTATCCCTTTTTCGGCATGAACTCAGGAGATCGACAAGGTAGTGGTGTTTTCAGCCTCCTCTTATCCAAAGTTCCCTTCGCGCCAAAACAGAGAGGACCCAATGGGAGATCTGCTCACAAACACTCACTCCATACGTGGAACAATCATGGACCACGGTGGTCCCAGGCATTCAAGACACTCCAGACTCTCTGGCACCCAGGATGTGTATTGGGAACAGACATCCCAGCCCACATCCTGGAGGCACACACACAAGGCATGCAGAAGCCCGCGAAATGGCCATTTTGGAGACAAGCCACCTATTTGTGCCAATCACGGTTAACACGGTTTAACATGGCAAGAAAGGGTTAAAAATACATGTAAACGATAGCTGCTGCCAGTCCTGTCCCTGACACATCTGCACAGTTCATAAAAAGTCCAGCAAGAGTTTCTAGGGCCTTTGGAAAGACTAGAGACCCAAGTGTACTGTAAGGTAAATTACATTGTACACTTGTTACATGTTGCCCAAAAGTTGCAACATGAGGAAAGGACTAAGGGAAGTCTCTCAGTACTGACTGTCTTAAGGGCATGTCAGTTTCCCCATAAAAAGTGAGTGAAAGCCCAGAGGAGTGCAGCTGAGGGCTGTGCTTCTCTGGCAAAGTTTAGTTACAGGTGTTTATACATCAGCAAAAGGTTTGGGGGTTGACACATGGAGGGAAAATTAAATTCAAATATGAAATATTTCCTAACAAGTAGCAGCTCCAACATCCATCCGCGCATCTGTCCGTGCTTGGTGGCCCATCTCCGGAGCGCTCCGCAACCTGCAAGAACAAGAACAGCATTACAAAGGGAAAATTACCTGTAAGTAACAGCTCCTGCATCCGTGCGCGCTCGGGGGCCTCGCCATCTCCGGAGTGCTCCGCAACCTGCAAAGTAAAGGACGCATTAACAGCAGGTTTTAACATTGCGCTACGCTAATCTGCAATGGTGAGGGAGAAACAAGCAAAACACCATTAATCACATACCTACATACCCGGTCACCGAACAAACTGCATTCCGTATCATCAGCGCGCCGCCTCCTGTGTGAAGGAGAGAAAGGAATACAGGTTAGCATCTGGCTCGCATTGTGCAGCGTTGCGCTTCGCGCTAAATTACTTACCTCAGCCTTAACCATCCGGCGCTGCGGCTCCGCAACAGCAACAATCCCTGTGGAAGACAGAAAGAGACATTAAGAGCAAAAGGAACACCGAAAAGCACAGGAAACGAAAGAAGACAGGAGAGGAAATAAAGACTGAAAGACTCACCTGAGCACATTAAACAAGTCAGTGTCACAGCCGGACTGGACCTGATAAAAGGGCACAGGACCAGTGAAGCAACTAGGCCCTCAGAATGCCCACAACTAACACGCGCCCCTGCATTGAGACGCAGGGCAGCTAGCTAAACGCACAAGAAAATAAGGTGAGGCATAATCCAAGGGGAAGGGACTTGGTCAGTGGGAGGTGGGAACCCCCATCACAGGCTCAGTATCTAAACCCCCATTCTCCTGTCATAGGACCTGTCTACCAGCCAACATACAAGCAAGCAGAAAGGGGTCCAGGACAGCGCACAGCCTCCCATCCAGTATCGAGTGGCATCCCCGTGGATATCAGGTAACAAAATGCAAAGCCTCCTTAAAAACATCCACCTGGGCGCCATGGAAACATCTGAAACTGATCAACTAGCCCAGTTATTGGGGGAATTACGAGCTGAAGTACACTCCGCCCGACAAGAAACCAACGCTCTTAGAAGGGAGTTGATAGTCACCAAGGATCGTACCGATGATTTAGCTAGGCAACTACTCCAAGCACAGTCCGTTCTGGCTCCATTGCCAGGAACTGTACCGTCGGTTTCAGCCACATCTGTCAATCCTGTGTAAGTGCTCCTCCCCGGGGAGGTACCTTTGGCCCCACCAGAGCATTTCACCGGGGACCCAAAGAGATATGCAGTGTTCATGAACCAGTGCACCTCCATTTTCTCTGCAGACACGGAGCCTTTCCGAATGATCAGTCACGGGTTACCTTTGTTCTGTCATATCTGAGTGGCAGTGCCGCAGATTGGTCTGTACCATTGGTGAAACAGGATGATCCACTCTTGCGAGATTTCATAGGGTTTCAACAGGAAATGGAAAAGCTGTTTGCCCGACACACCGAGGGCCAAGCTCTGGATAACGAACTTCTGTCACTTCGCCAGGGCAGCCAAGATTTACTGACATATATCGCCACCGTTAACCGACTCATAGTTGAAACTGGGTGGCCGCAGGAGAAAAGAACCAAGTTATTCCATTGAGGGTTATGGGGGGAATTGAAAGACGTCCTAGCCCAGGTGGTAAACCCACCAAGAGACTGTGCTGAATTCATCAACCTTGTTGTGCAGCTCGACCACAGGCTGCAAGATCGAAAGACAGATCGGGCCAGAACAGATTATCGTACTGTGTATGTACGTCCCAAGGAGTATATTCCACGTACTTCAGAAAACACTTCTGAACCCATGCAATTCGGGGGGTTACGCAGTCCATTGACCAAAGCCAAAAGAGACAAAAGAAGGCAACAACAAATATGCCTGTACTGTGGGAAGTCCGGACATTTCCTTAGTGAATGCCCAGTTTAGCCTCCTAGGAGAATGGTCGGTGCTACTGAAAAGGAAGGAGGAGAACATGAGTCAGAAAACTTCCAAGCCCGGCAAGCGTAGAGGTCCATTTGTGGAGCAAAAAGGAAGAGCCACAGACCTCGCACCTTGCCCTGCCTGTGATTTTGATCAGTCACCAACAACCATCTCGGATGCATGCCGTGGAGGCTAATATATACAGCGGAGCCGTTGGTAACTACATAGACCAAAGCCTGGCAACAAGGATGGGGCTTCCCCTCTGTCAGAAAACGACAACTGAGAAGATTACCACCGTCGACGGCACAAAGATAGCTTCGGTTCCAGTAACTCAACGCACAGTGGAATTAATCCTTCTGTGCCAGGATGGACATCGGGAAGCCGTAGCCTTCGACCTTCTCAAGGCCCCTCAGTTCCGGGTGATTTTGGGGATGCCGTGGTTGGTGGCTCACAATCCTAGCATCGACTGGCGTGCAAAGAAATTGACTTTCTCCAATGACTGTGCTCATGCCTGCTACCAAGTAGAAGTGCCAATGTCTGATCCATTAACGCCAGCTCAAGGCAAAGAGGCAGTGGTTCTAGGTGTAACAAGTACGCTACCAAGCGAATACCAAGACTTCCAAGATGTTTTCCAGAAGGAGCAGGCCAATACCTTACTCCCTCACAGGCCATATGACTGTCAGATCGACCTTGTACCCGGAGCGCCAATTCCATGTAGTCGCATTTACACACTCCGGGAACCTGAAAACCTCCATCTGAAATCATACCTGGATCAATATGTGGCAAACGGGTTAATTCGCCCGTCTAAATCCCCAGCCGCGTCACCTTTATTCTTCATACCCAAGAAGGAGTGAGACTTCAGAACGTGCATCGATTACCACACATTAAATCAAGTAACAGTAAAAAACTGCTACCCTCTACCCCTGATACCGGAACTGCTGGACCAAGTCAAAGATGGCCAAATTTACACCAAATTGGACCTCAGGGGAGCATACCATCTCGTGCGGGTAAAGAAAGGAGACAAATGGAAGACTGCCTTTTGTACCAAATATGGACTGTACGAATATCAGGTGATGATCCAGTACTTCATGAACGATGTACTGCGAGAGTTGATCGACGTATGTGCCCTAGTGTACATTGATGACATCTTGGTGTATTCCTCTTCCAAACAAGATCATGTTGGGCACGTACTTTCTGTCCTTGCAAAACTTTCTCAGCACCAGCTATACACTAAACTTGACAAATGCTCCTTCCATGTCACTGAAGTCGAGTTCTTGGGTTTCATCCTCACTCCCAGAGGCGTCCGGATGGATATGCACAAGGTAGATGCCATTCTTAATTGTCTGTCCCCATCTTCAGTGAAAGGTGTCCAGAGTATGCTCGGTTTTGTGAACTTTTACCGCCGTTTCATTCTGGGTTTCTCACAGATTGTACACCCAATCACTTCTTTGTTACGAAAGAAAAACAAGCATTTCCAATGGACTGAAGAGGCAGAAAAGGCCTTTCAAGAACTTAAGAGGAGGTTTACCTCAGCCCCAGTTTTACGACACCCCCACCCACACCTCCTGTGTATAGTAGAAACAGACGCCTCCAACATGGCAATGGGGGCAGTTCTTTCCCAAAGAGATCCCGGAACCGGCCAATTACATCCTGTGGCCTTTTGGTCGCATACGTTTTCCACACCTGAACTTAATTAAGCAATAACGGACAAAGACCTCCTAGCGATTAAGGCAGCCTTTAAGGCTTGGTGACATTACCTCTTGGGCGCCAGACATACCATCACTGTAATCACCGACCATCGCAACCTACAATACCTCAAGTCGGCAAAAGCTCAATCATCTCGCCAACTCAGGTGGGCTTTGTTTTTTGCGGCATATGATTACATAATCACCTATCGACCCGGAGTTCAGAATGGTAAGGCAGACGCCTTATCTCGCATGGGAGTTGATGAAAATGCTTACTCAATATATGGTATAGAAATCCATGTACTTCAGAGTTGGACGTCGCTACAACTTTGGAAATGCCAGCAGTAAAAACTTTACATACAACTATCACTCAGACTTTCAGGAAGGCGGCGGAACACTTAATTCAAGCCAAAGAAAGACAGAAAAAGTTTGCTGACCAACATCGACAAACAGCCCCAACCTACCAAGTTGGAGATGAAGTCTGTTTAGCGTTCTGACACGTGCCCATAAGAGGATCTTGAACATTTCATCCCAGGTACCTAGGACCTTATACCATCAAGGCTATCATAAACCCTGTGGTGGTAAAACTAGCGTTATCATTAAACATGCTGATCCATCCTGTGTTCCACGTCTTACTTCTAAAGCCTGTTCAACCGGGAACCGGGATTAAGACACCACCAAAGCTGGTATTGGTTAATGGAGAGCCTGAATTTGAAGTTAAAGACGTCCTAGACTCAAAAATCACCAAGTCCAAGGTATATTATTTAGCGGACTGGAAAGGGTAGGGTCAGTGGGAGGTGGGAACCCCCATCACAGGCTCAGTATCTAAACCCCCATTTTCTGTCATAGGACATGTCTACCAGCCAACATACAAACAAGCAGAAAGGGGTCCAGGACAGCGCACAGCCTCCCATCCAGTATTGAGTGGCATCCCCATGGATATCAGGTGAGCGTAACACAAACGCCTTGAAATTTTGAGTGTTGACATTCATTTGTAATTTATGGACATTTTATATTCGTTTTTAAGTTATATAGAGATATAAAAAAGGAAGGAAATAGAGCCTATCCGAGCAGGGATAGAAAGTGGCAGCCACAGTGCACTGTCCCGACCATTGCAGGAAAATATGAATAGAAAGAAATTTAGGAGCCCCGTATAATTACAGGGCTCGGGAAAAGGTAGTGGTTATTGTTTTAGTTTGTTATTTTAGTTTGTTGTTTTCACATGTGTGGAGGAGGCCGAGAAGGGGCGTGTATGGTGTGAATGGGAAGTGAGTAGAGAAAGCGTGAAGGAAGTGAATGGGAATGCTCTAAAGAGAAACAAAGGGGGTAAACGTTTAAACGTATGTATTTTTTGATACAACTTTACTTATGACACTACTAGTTAACCGTATAGAGCTAATTGTGACAAGCATGTAATGCAGGTTTCTGACTGATATTACTTGACTTTAAAGTGTGGGCCGACAGGGGAAAACACTGTGCAAATATAGAGGTGACACATATAGACAGACGATGACTATGGGGACAGACACACCCCTAACCCACATATGTAAAGCCTTACACTTATACAGTGACAATGTTAAAAAGTACCACAATCAATGGGTGAAAGAGACTAAAGGGGAGGGAATGCCTCACTCCTGGCCAGAGGAGGGATTGTTCGATAAGTGTGCGTTAAACCATATGTCTACGTACTTGACTGCCAAATATAAGGGGAGACAATTACAGAACAGACGAGAGATATTAGATTTGTGGCAAATGTTCAAAGAAGCAGAACCGCCAAAGGTAGTAAGGGGTGACGCCAGCCAAGGAGAAAGAGCCAGATGCAGGGAGGGAGAGAAGGGGGAAGAACCACCAAAGAAAATGTATCCATTATTGACTAGACCAGCGGAGGGATATTCAAACCCAACTTATGTCTCTGGGGGAATGATGGTAGCAGACACCAGAACTGCTCCGCCCCTCCCTATGTAGTACCTACCGCAGGGTCCACCCATACAGGAGCAAGCGCAAGAGATCATGAGGTGGCACTGTCCACCACACAAACAGAATTAGCAAGACTATGAGCTGCATGTGAAAGCACAAGAGCAACAGGAGTACAGGTTCTGCCCCAGACACGCCACCCTTACTACCTGGGGAGAAATGGATTTCATGGAACTTCTTGTTTAGAATTAATAGTGCACCCAAATGGGCTGTACGTGTGGAAAGGGAGAGGGAACCAGACAGCCTGGGATATGAGAATGTAGGATTGAGAAGGGGGGATGAGGAATATTGGAGCTATTTCAAGGATACAGAAGAAGGCGCACTGGGAGGAGAAGAGGTACCTGTGACAACACCAAGAGTGGAACGTTTGTGGGATGGGAGACTGAGAGAGCGGTTCGGGAGACTAGCCTTTGCAAAGAAAAAGGGAAGACAAAAATGCAAATGCCCCTAATCCACAAAGGAGCAGGCAGACTACATTATGTCCCCACGGCACAGATGGACAAAAACAACCTTGCAGCGGGTGCAGAAAAATTGATATATGCATTTGAAAAAAACACTCACGGGGTGCCCCTCGCCATAGGGGATATCAAGAGCCTGTTGGTCTCAGCAGTGGGAGATCAGGCCGAATCAGTGTGGGTGAAGGATGGGTACCCGGGAGTAACACTAAGTAATGATTTCCATGATAGGGCGTCATTCAACAATATTAGAGCACGTGTTTGGGATTCACTGCAGAGGACCTTCTGAGATACCCCCGATTTACAGTCAATAATGCAATGCACAATGGGGGATGACAAAGACGCTGAGCAGTACATTCTTCGGGTTCAGGAGATGTGGAGAGCGGAAACGGGCACCTCTTGGGACCAATCAACGTCCTTGTTTTATTTTATTGTGAAACGTCGGCTCCCAAAGGAAGTGCAGAAAGCACTAGATAAGATATTGGGGGTGGAAGCAAAGGGCTGGCCTGAGATTCAAAGCATCATAGTACACCATTGTAGAAGGATCAAAGAGCAAGAAAAATAAACTATTCAACAACGACAGGCAGAGGAAGCAACACTAGTGCAAAATAAACTAGTGAAAGTAGCCACGGTGTCAGTGGTACTGCCTGCAGAACAGACAGGAGAGGAGGGATGTTCCTCAGTGGCCACACAGGGGAGGATGGCAGCGGTGTGGGCAGACAATGGGCAACAACAGCGGGGAGGAAATCAACAGTACACAGGACCCCAATGGCAAGGCGGGCAACAAGAAGACGAGGTGGGTTCCGAGGGTAACGAGGAGGGGCTTACGGGGGACAAGGGAAGCAAGGGGGCAGCCAGGGGCAGTGCTGGTCATGCGGGAGGTGGGGCCATTTTGCCAGAGAATGCCATAGTAGACAAGAAGGAAACTACAGCTATAATCAACAGCCCTAAGGTGGCCCCCACCCTGGGAGCCCACAGGGGCTGATCCAGGGGTCCACAATGATCCCATACGAAGTACAACAAGCATAGATGCAGTTACCTCCCCTGCCCCAAGGCACATACTGCCATCCACTGCAACAATCACAAGCGATGCAACAACATCAATGCTGCCCGAACACACAGGCCGAAGGCTGTAGATACCCTTTTGCCACTACACCCAACTGCGCCGCAGCCCCCTACCAAGGAGCGACAGTTGTGGGAGGGAATCAATTTTCGTTCCCAGGTACAGACACCTATCCAGACTAGGACAGCCCACAGGGAGCACTTGCGTGTCCAGTATTATGGACGACCTTGCATCCAGAAGAGGAACCACTGGTAGGGGCAGAGATAGGAAATAAGCAATTCATCTTTATGGTGGACTCAGGGGCAGAAAAGTCATGAATAAATGAAGGTGACTTCCCGCTATCAGGAAAAACTCTCGACATGCAGGGATTCTCTTGGGCTGTAGTAATGGTTCCCTATACTGAAGATTTAGATGGAGGGTAAGTTGTTCGAGCACCCCTCCTTTACTATGACACCTCCCCCGTCAATTTATTGGGTCAAGATTTAATGGGCAAATTAAACATGATTATATAATTCACAGATAGAGGAATTGTATGCTCTACTCCAGGAATGTGCTCCCTCCGAGCTATGCTGGTAATACATGCAGTGGCTAGTGAGATGGTGGTGAGAGGGATAACTGTAAGCCCAGATATGTTTATTTATAGAATTCAAGTGTTAGCCAGAGCAGTTCCCCAACTCACCAGGAAGGAGTGGAGAGTACATGCTGACTTCATTTATCCCGACCCGTAGCACTCCCATAGGTGGTTGCAGGTACAATCTTATGTTGTCCCTATATTTGGAAGGATTGCAGGTGTCAGCAAAGAGAGCTGTGATCCTGGGGACAGACATCCATGGGTGCCAATGGCATACAGTATTATGTATTGTCCGTAACCTACCATTGAGAGTACTCACAGATGAGGAGCTCTTTGAAGACGGGAACGATGATGGGGAGATAATACTAGAGGTCTGTATACCGTGCAAGATTATGGTGCAATATCGCAAGGTGCAGAGCCCTCTCATGACCATAGTGAGTGGACCGCCCTCTTTTAGTGAGACAGATTTGTAACAAGTACCACCCCATTTATGGACCAACAATCCCTATGATGTAGGGATGCTAAAAGAAGTGGCCCCAGTAAGAATAACACTGAAACCAGGTGCAGTGGTCCCAAGAGTAAAATAGTATCCCCCATCTAGAGAAGCTGAAGAAGGGATTCAGGAAACATTGCATGTCCTATTACAGGAAGGGATCATAGGGCCCTCCATGTCACCATGCAACACATCTATATATCCGATCAAGAAAGCAACAGGGGGCAGTTGAGAATGATCCAGGGCCTTCACCCCCTAAATTATATTGCCCAAAAAGAGTTCCCTCTTGTTCCTAACCCGGCATCCATTTTATGTAGAATCCCAAAACAGGCTACCCATTTCACTCTAGTGGACCTGAAAAATGCATTTTTCTCAGTATCACTAGCACCTGAATCACAGTATCTCACAGCATTCACCCTTGGAGGGAAGCAATATGAACACTGCTGCTTGCCCCAGGGGTACTGTGAAAGCCCCAGTATCTTTAACAGAATCTTACATGAAGATCTTTGCAACGGTCAGGTTCCCAGCATGATCATTCAATACGTAGATGACCTACTGATCTGCAGCGACAGTGAGCATGATTGTCACAGGGACTCTATTGCCCTACTCCAGTTGTTAGCACAAAAAGGGTACAAAGTGAATAAAAAGAAACTACAGTACTGTCTGCAAGAGGTTCTCTACCTTGGCCAACTCATCTCCAAAGATGGTAAAAGAATCATACCTGACCGAGCCGCCACAGTGCGAAGAAACCCCACACCACACATGGTAAAAGAAATGCAAACATTCTTAGGCCTCCTCAACTAATGATGTGCCTGGATCCTAGATTATGCAGCTTATACAAGACCCCTCCTGCAAAGTCTCAAAGAGGTACAGAAAGAAGGTACACCCATTTCATAGATAGCAGAAATTATGACAACATTCAATGACCTGAAACATGTAATTTCCACAGCTCCAGTCCTTGTGACCCCAGATTATCAACAAGAGTTCTATCTATTCTCGGATTCAAATGGCACACTCATGACTGCAGTACTGACACAAATTAGCTCTATGGGACATAAGCCTTTGGTATATCACAGTGGCACACTCGATTCAGTAATGCAGGGCCAGTTGTTTGCGAATAGGCACTGGCCACCTTTGCCATTGAAAAAAGTTCAACGATCGTGATGGGATGCTCAGTGACATTATACGTCGAGCACTCATTTTTTGCAATATTGGAACGTTCCAAATCTACCCTGACAACACCGAGAGCATCTGCTTACAAAATAATTTTGTCCAGCCCAAATATTCATGTGGTGCAGTGCAGAACAGTAAATCCTGCCACGTTCCTAACTGAACCATGTACAGCAGAAGACATGTAGCAACATGATAGTGCCACATTTGAAGGAGAGGAGGATGATATCCCCAAAGCGAAAGACAGTGTCCTAGAAGAAGGGGATATATATTTCATCTACGGATCCGCATCAATAGACCAAGAGACAGGAGAGAAACATGCTGTAGTGAGGTTATAGGACAGGGAGTACGAAACACTCATCATGAAAAGGTTAGCGAGACACTTGTCCGAACAAGCAGCAGAACTTCTACCACTAATAGAGGCATTGAAAGCAGCAAAGGAGTGTTGCGTTACAATGTATTCACTCTGCTTACGTCACCACCACAGTGCACGCAGGTCTGTCCCGATGGAGGAGAGGATTCAAGAGGGCAGATGGGTCTCCAGTACAACACGCAGAATTACTAAACACATTGATCACCGCACTGGCAGAACCCTCAGTGGTGGCAGTGGTCAAATGCTTAGCACACACACAGAACACAGACGAAATCTCTTTGGGGAATGCCGCAGCAGATGCGGCAGCGAAACAAGCAGTGTACCTCCCAGTACACATAAGTGCCGAATATGTCCTAACCAATGTCACAACCCACCCCACCTCAGAAGCATACACAGCACACCCCATTGCCCAAATAAAAGAATTACAGCGCTGAGTGCCTAAAGACGAGCAGAAGCTCTGGCTCAAGCGTGGATGCACTCAATCACCCACAGATCTCCTCTTGAGGCAGGGAACAACCAGAAATGTTGTAATGCCTGTCAAGCTATTGTACACAGCATCCAAACAGTTGCCCTTCCCTTCCCATAGCTCCAAACAACACATTGCTGCTGACCTCCAGGAGGATTGGTTTATTCCGAATTTGCAGGAAAACCTGACACAAATGGTGGTCCAATGCACCACATGTCAAGTATTCAACACAGGGATGACATTGAGAACATTACAAGGTACCATACCTCGCCCTTTCCGAGAGCTGCACATAGACTATGCAGACATGGGAGAAAGGTGCAATGGAGCACGATATTTGATCGTAGTGGTGTGTCCTTTTTCCCTGTGGGTGGAAGCAGGTCTATGCGCCCACCCTGATGCAAAGTGTGCCGCAAAATTCCTTGTTAAGGAAGTTTTCCCCCGATGGGGAGTGTGTGATGTCCTGCGATCAGACACTGGGACACATTTTTTCAATGAATTGTTCAAGGAGGTGACAAAATTGTTGAGGATCAAATATAAAATGTGCTCTATTTACCTCTTCAAAAGCAGACTGTCCAAACTGTGCAACACATGCAAGACAAATTGGGTGTACTATTTACCATTGGCCTTATTCCAATTGTGCACACAGCCCAGCAAGATCCACCACCTGTCGCCCCACAAGATACTGACTGGTTGACGCATGCAAACACCATTGTCACCAGTACGAAGGGCATCAGATGCACACAGAGCGTGAACTGTTCTAGGAGAAGAATTCAAACAGTACCTTACACAGCTTACAAGTGTCATAAGAATGATATCAAAACAAATTGCACCTCCCTTCACAGAAACCAGAGAATGCACAACTGCTGATGTGACTGACCCTACCCCAGCCCCAACGTTGGTACAGGGGGAATGGATCTATGTCAGGAGTTTCATCAGAAAGTGGAACACACCCCAGTTCCATGGACCCTACGAAGTGGTGTACTCCACCCCGCTTGCTGTAAAAGTAAAGGGTCTGAGGTACTGGATACACCTCTTAGACGTTCGCAGGGCTACCAGACATCACTACAAAAAGCACATCTAATGAGAGCAACGTATCTACCTCTGTCTAAGTTGGCCTACGCCACCTGTATGTATGCATATGGAATGTAATAATGAACATGCATTGCTGCAAGAGCATGGCCCATGCAAATAATTAAACAACTCTCTCTGTCTCTCTCTATCTCTCTGTCTCTGTCTCTCTCTCTCGCTCTCTTTCTCTCTCTCTCTCTTTTTCTCACTTGCCCTCTCTCTACCCCCTCTATAGCCTGCCCATTATTTCCCTTTGCGCAGGAACTACAGATATGGGGATGACGCCACTGCAAAACTCTCTAAATGTAGATAGTAGTAGGAATAGAATTATTTTTTTGAGAAGATATAGTTATAAATGCGGTCTTAATTTTATTGCAATACTGTTCAATGTGTTAATGTAGGAACTGGGCATTTACTGGGGTACGTCTTTTATCTGCGGTACCCATATAAAAGAATGGGGAAGGGGGGCCAATGGACATGGGATGGACAAAAGTAGACTTGGAGCGGGAATGTGTCTATCAACCTCACTATGTTGCATCAAACACAACACAAAAGCTCCCAATTGTTATTATGCAAGCACGAACCACAACTAATGATGTACCAAATGTCATAAATGTAACAGTTGCACTATCAGTAAGATCTAACTCCCAAGTGTCTACCTCAGTGTTTAATATGATATCCACCCCAGCCCCGAGCATGGACATAATTTTTGTCCCCCTTTCCAATCCTGAGTAAAAGTAAGAATGAGAGTGTCCATGTAAAGAGAATTGCGCAAATTATTGGAGTAACAAACACCACGTTACAGAATATTACAAATGCTACATGTAATGGTTCCTAGTCCACGTTGTGGACCGGTCTAATGTTACAGCTACTAAAAACGCCTGAGCAATGATCCTGTGGTAACGCTAGTATTACTGGCAGAACAATACTAGGGGGGAGAAGGTTCCCCTGTGTGGTAATAGAAAGAAAAGACAAACACGCCTTCATAATTAGATGCATATCATGGTTTAGGATTAGACGCAGTGGAAGACCTTTACCATCCCGAGCAGTCAAATAGGTGGCATTCTGATATGAGTGCAATGAGAAGACGAATGAATAATGGAAGCTGCAATGTTTGTTCTCTAATACCCCATGCATCTGGGACTCCCAAAGTATTGCTCCCCATGAGCTATCACTAAATGAAACCCAATGTCAAATTCACCTTGCACTATGTAGGGTAAAAGGAACTTTTCAGGCACTATGTGTTCATCTACAACTCCTTCAGCCCGACCTTCGAAAATGCAAAACTAGCACCACCAACCCACAGTGTTTCAAGGAAGCCTTCCTCGCCATACAAGGGACAAAGTATATGGACAATAAGTGGCAAGAAGTAACATTTATGTGTAAAGCAGAAGGACTCGGAGGGTATCCAGAAAAGACTCTAGCTCTCGTTGAACAAGCTTGTGCACAAATATGGACAGAACATGTCGCAAAACTGACCTGGGTCACCGCACTTGAAAAACCAGTTCAAGTACACCAAGAGGAAACCTATGAACTTTGTTTTTACAACAGAGGTAATGTTTCGGTAGGATCAAAGAAAATCTGCAATAGAATGGTGCGCCTCGATGCCCACGGGCTGTAGTGCGCTCTACAAATGTAATAAATAAAATAAAATACATTCCAGATCTCAGAAAGGGAATGGGGGCACTAGTGGACTACTACTGGATATGCGGCCAGACGGCGTACTTGCACCTCCCATCATCATGCAGGGGCTATTGTTTGCTTGCAACACTGTATTCGGTCCTATTTGTAGTGCCCGAAAAACACTTGAAGGGGGACCCTTTCGAGACGAAGAAGAAGCATTACCTGAAGCAACAAGAGTAGCACCGATAATTGTATCTCCCGAGTTCCGCATCCTCCCAGAAAGGAACGCCATGACAGGCTACAAAGAAAGAAGCGATCATCGAACTACCTGTCCCAAGAATCCTCAGGTCTACTGGCACAAATACCTGACAAATACAGACTGTACAATTCTGCTGAGACAATTTTCACATCTCTCGTGCCCAGTTTCCAGGCTAGAGCCATTGCTAAATTGCTTCAGATAGACCGGTGGGAACCGATCCAAATGGCCAATGACACTGAGGAAGGGTTCAACGTCATCAAGGTAGAATTATGGGCACTAAGACTGATCAAAATGCAGAACAGGTACGTCCTCGACCTCCTGACAGCCATGGAGGGCGGGGTGTGCAAAAAGATCGGGAGTTCATGTTGCTCGTTCGTACCTTCTATAGACGCTGAAAATGGGACACTTTCACATGTCATCGCAGCAGTACATGGACTTGGAGTTAAAATGAAAAAAGAAGCAGGGATCAAAGAGGACGACTGGCATTTGGCTGGGTACCATCTTGGCTATGAACAACGATCAAGATGTTGGTCCTTACTATCGTGTTTATTCTGGTGATCTTCTGCACCTGTCAATTGGGTCTCTGTTGTTGTGCCAAAGCAGTACCAAATAGTGCAATGATGATGATGACAATTGGAAACGGTAAGGGTAAAACCCATCATGATAATCAAGAGGTAGAAATACAGACAGAGGAAAGTGAGGGACCCAAATACTGCATGGTTGCTGTTTATCACGGGCACAGGGATGAAGTAGACACTCTGTGCCACACGACCATTGCACCCCCACTAGATCCCAAAAATATGTACGACCTGCACACCTGAAGAATATGCGTCCAGTGGGGAGAGCCTTAGAAGTGTCTGTAGAGCTTGGATGCCCATAAAAGGAACACCTGCCTGGGAGGAAGCAGAAAGAAGGGCGAATGAGAGGAAATATGTGGGTCGGGGGGAGGGAATTTGTTACTGTAGGAGTAACAAAAGGGGGGAATGTTGGGATTGAAATGAGCCAATACCACACCCCAGGCACTTTCACATAAAACGAAACCCATACAAAGCATATAGCACATAAGGGGGGGACTAATCTGCACCATTACACAACATATAGAGGCTCTGTAGCGCCTAGAAGTAAATACACAGCATTCGAAAACCCATAGCCCTAGACTCCATTTTGTATTAGGCCTACTCAAGGTAGCGTGCAGGCCTGCCCAGAACCCAAGACCTAAATTCCCCGCCGCCTGCTGGCTCTGCTCGAGCCTTGCTCCCATGGAAGTATGTTTCCCTCCTGTCCTGCAGTGTTGCGAATCCACAGTATTGCATTCAGTAATGTACCCAACACAGAGCGTGAGACAGTACCAGGCCCAGAGACGCGTCTATCTATCTCCACTAAATTGCCATTGAGCATCTGACCCCCACCCGGCCAAGCTGGTGCCGGCCACACATCACTAACTTGACCCCGACACCCCAGGCTCTCTGATGAGCGCCCGACCCCCAGGTCCTAACCTGTACATCGTGCCCATCACAGATCTAAAGCTCCCATGGCTGTATTTCTCCACAGTAATAACACTTGTCTTCAGACCAAGAAGTGTAAATCACAGCTCAATCCCCAGGGGGAGGCACTGGGTGCAGGGATCTCAGTATCAATCGAGCCTGAATGTGGAGGTCAGCATGATTGTATTTCACCCTCCCTTCTCCCTGACATCCCTTTCTCGTGATGCCTAGCTGCCTGCCATAATTAATTAATAGCATGCTTCAGTTGTTTAGGTTAGCTAAAGTAACAGTGCATTTTGCCACTGACCTGACCTTCACCGCGAGGATGAGCCCAGCTGACCCACGTGGAGCCAGATCGATGGAGGAGAGCCAACCAATTACTGTTCGGCTTCTGCTTTGGAGCAAGCCCATGTATATGGTGCTTCCAATCAGGAACACCAAAATGTTCATTATAGAAGATGACAATGTTTGTGCTTATAACCCTTTGTTCAATGATGTAAGAGCAGTGCGCTCTCGGGCAGCAGAGTCCTTTGCTGTCATTTGCATTTTATGCAAATAAAATCTTGAGATGCATCAGTCCTCTCACACAAGCAACTCAGTAATGAAGTGCCATTGGCCAGGTTACAACATGAAAGTGTGGACGTGCCAACAAAGAGCTCTCACTGCAGTATGGTGTTTAATGAGGGCTGAGCACATGCATAATGAGTAATCAATCTCATTGAGATTTTGAGGGCAGCGGGCATCTTTTGAAGTGCATGCAACTCGACATACAAAACAGCATTCATGTGACTCCTGCCTGCCTGTGTATCTTACGGTACTGCAGTGAGAGCTCTTTGTTGGCACTTCCGCTTTGTGTGAGAGAACTGATGCATCTCACAGGTTTCATTAGAATGAGCTCTGCTGTAGCACTGCATTACTTAACGCTCAGTCTTCTCTGACCTATTATCCTCCTGATGGCAAAATTATGCAGACAAAGTGAAGGCGGTATGAGATATTGGAGTTTGTTGAAAGGAAAATGAAAAAAGACGGATAGATACAAACTTTACATTATCTTATTGGGTACTGAGACTAGTAATGACGCCTAAGCCTTTTGGTACATGTGTTACTGATTGGTTGTTAACATAGCCGTGTTGATACATGTGTTACTGATTGGTTGTTAACATAGCCCTTTCGCCAAAGCACTTTGCATAGAATATTGCCATGCACGATTATTATTACCCAGCCCAGGGCCGGCCCTAGGAGTTGCAGGGCCCTAGACGGCATTAAAATGTGTGGGGACCCCTTATTTGTATAAATGGTGACCAGTGGTATTACAGGAAATTATATCACAGAATGAGTTACACAAAGGTATCATAGGCAGTTATATTAAAAACATGTAGCCATGTGTAAGGCAGGAGACAAATAAACAGTGAAGTCCAGTGTATGATTTGTTTCTGTTAACATTTACCTATGTGGCAATATCAGGAGTGAGGCTTTATTTAGCAGACAAAATGAGAAGGGAGCCTTGTCAATGCAGCTTCATTGGAGGGGGTGAGCAGGCCAAAACTGTTTGGCGGGGTGCAGGAATTGAAAGTGGAAACAGGGGATCCCATTACAGAATGTTGCAAAGGCAGCTGAGGAGGTTAGGTGACTGTTGCTGAAATGTTATGTCTATATCTTCCTGTAAATCATATGGCTTTTTTCCCATTCCTGCTGCAAAATATGCAGTAAAATTAAGTGTTTCAACTAGGGGATGGGGAGTGGTACATTTCACTACATCCAAAATACTGAGAAAAAAAAAACGCTTTCTTTTTATTTATTTTTATTTGGGGGTTCCCCTTGCCAAGCCCCCAGTATTGCTATCTTTATAACCCCATGCCAACCCATTTTAATTCCTTAACCCACTACCCTATATAATTCATTTAATATTTTCTGTATTTTTCAGTATTATGGTTGCACTGAAATGTAACACTGAAATTTGCTTAATTAAATTGACTGGCTACCCTTTTCTTCATGTTGGGTGTGTTCGCTAACATACTTTTAAAAATTTGAAATAATGGAACAAAGTGAAAATGAATACAATGATTAAAACATAGGATACGACCTACACAAAATAGAAAAGCAATCTTTCATTAAAAAACCTCTTTCCCTGACCGGGAATCGAACCCGGGCCGCGGCGGTGAGAGCGCCGAATCCTAACCACTAGACCACCAGGGAAGCTGAATAGAGATACTGTTGGTGCATCTACTTTACTTCTGCCTCCAGTGTTAGTTATGTCATTAAAATACCGGAAGTCAAGCTGCTCAACCGTAAAGTCAATCTCTATCGCCGAACGGGCATGTAATTCACTGGTAGAGCGCATGCGTTAATCAGCAGTTGCCGTCTGCCTGCCCTGGTGTACCGATCGCAGGGTCACATGGGCCAGGTTGCCCAAACGTGGCTCTACGTTATAGAAATCGGCACAGTTCAGCGCAATCTTGAAGTTTTGATAGCATGCAAAACAATATGGAGGCCCCCGCCGAAGTGTAAGCGAACTTCAATCATTTGTAAATGTCGAGAAAAAAACGGACTCCTAAGAACTGAGCATGCGCACAGTATCTGCGCATGCCCAGTATTGAATGTCACGGCTAGGATGTATTGATATCTTGGAATGTAATGTTAGACTTCCTCTAAGGGCGTTCAGGAGTGGAGTAGCTCGAACGGGTTCAAAAGTGAACCGAAGAACATAAATGAGCAGGCAGCGAGAAGAGAAAAAACATTATCCGAATGGACATCGAGGGGCCGAGCTGGTGAAAGAAACAGGAGGCCTGATAAACAGTATTCGCACATGCAAGCGTGCCGAGAGGGCGTAGATGTTTGTTGGACATGGATACTGGGTTGTTATTATCTCGAGTCTTTTTGGAGTGTGTTATTAAAACAAATCGGCCCAAAAGACTGAATATTTTAAACACCCCCTCGCCCTCCAACCCCAAAAGGCTCACGCAGCTACAAAGCAAATACAATCACATTAAACATTGCAATAATTAAAGGATTAATGGGATTTTTTGCAGCACCTCCTACATAAATCACACTTGTAAACACGAGTCCTCTACATCTTCGCTTGTGCTCGAAGGATAGCTCATAGTGTATGGTGCATGCTGCTTAACTCTGTGCTTATAGTGTAGATAACAGGTTCAAGTTCCAGAAGGGCTCAATAATTTTTTTTCAGGATTGGTAAAATGTGCCCAATTGAAATGACTGATATTAACGTCTGTACTGTTAAGTGGTTTAAGAAGTGCTATATGAAACAAGCTATTATCATTCATGTATATGTTACCATGGCTCGTGCATACTGCATCTAATCGCTGTTCACAGCAATGTGTATGGTGGTGATTGGGCCTCCATTCCTTTACTGCCTGGGCTGCTTGTGACCTCACAGTCTGCCCATGGATGGTGACATCCTCCTTGCTAATGAGAAGGTTGCAAGTTATCCTGATAATCCAACGTGTGTCTTCTTTGCTGCCTCCTTCCTACCAGCTCTGATAATGCTGCCACTTCCCCATTGACGTGTACATACCTTGCAGGTTGTTCCTTGGTCGTAAAAATATAGTGGTGTTGTCCCAGAGCTGCTGGAGTCTACTTTTGCTTTCTGTTCTTGTGGAGGAGGCGTCACCCACAAACAACTCAAAGACTCGCCATTAGCGCAGAGCGCTCGCGGGATGTGTGGAGAGTGGCCTACAGCGGGGTGAGGTGCAGAGCCTACAGCATATATATCGGAACAAAGTCTTCGCCTATGCTGCAAGTGATCGCTGGGGAATACTAAGGTGAGCCTTTCCACCTATGTTACTGTATAATGCATATTGTTTACTGATTGCCCCGACCATCACATTGTTTCACTACGGACGCATCTGGTTTTTAGGTACGACCTAATAAGTTTTAGAAAAGTTACACTGATGCCAGCCTCACAGCGTAGGTGCATGTCGCCCGTCAATTTGCAAATGGTGTTTGCATTTCCCCTACTGCCCTGATCCCTATCCCCGGGGGAGGGGCCGTCTGGACACAGGAACACTGAAGGGGCAGGACAAGGCGGGGACTTTTCGTCCCCCATGACTCAAACTGATACAGATAGAACAGGTAATAAAAAGAGGACCAACATTAAGAAAAACAAAATTACAGGCTTTTTCCCGCCACTTACATCAGAAACAAATCGCACCTGACCCGGTCTTCTGCCAGGCACCAGTGATCGAATAATTCCACAGTCCTGGACATCATCTTTGCCAGAGGGCCATGCTCCAGCACGGTCGGATGAAGCCTTGTTAAGTGCGTTGGATCACAAGGAAGATCACCTGTGCTTGGAAAAGGATGAAAATGATATCGATACTGGCCGCAGTGAGAGTACATCAGACTTAATTGGTGTCTCACTGCAGGACCCAGAGACGTCCTTGTCTTCCTTCACGTCATCACCAGCACCACAGAGATTGTCAGCAATGCTCAGAGGCAATACCTGCCCCCTCCATTAGCCGGTTATCCACTTGTCTGACGATCCTATCAAGGAAATAAGCTAGGGGTGTACGGAATAGTAAATGTACTATTCGACCGAATAGTTCAACAAAATATTCGGCCGGTGCCTAATAGTGACCGAATAGTAGATTACTACTGGAAATGTGTCAAGATATGCATAACACGCGCAGCGTATTGGAAATCCCTGCTGGTTGGTGCTGCACCCGCACTGCCATTTTAAAATGGAGGCAACTGAGCCATTTTGTGGAGAAGAACTGGTGGCAGGTGTAAGCAAAGCCCAGTGACTTCCAAAAAGTATGAACGCGCCTCCTCTACCCCAGCTTCTGTACAATTGTGTATTAAGGAAAACACACCCATCCATTCCTACACTGTGCATCGAGCCTGCGGCCACCAATCGTGCATGTCAGCCCACTATTGTGTATCCATGAGGCACACCCCTCTCCTAAAACAGCAACATTGTCATTTTCTTCTAGGCATCGCCCAATTCAGTGCCAGATGCCTTGCCCCCTTAATCCAGTCGCATATCCCATGTGCATGCTACAAAAAGTGCATTAACCCCCAAACCGCAGCTTTAGATGCTTTCACAGTCCAGAAGGCTCCCTTCGGGTACCCAGCTACAGGCAGCCGCGAGATCGACAGGAGGCTGCGGCATCGAGTAACATGATACCGGGTGCAATGCACACAGTCCCGCAAGCTCGAGTGCCAGGCATGAATGCGTCATATGTTGTGAGAGTCAGTGGAATGGGGGCGGGGGTGAGGGGCAGTGTGAATCCACAGAGCAAAGTGTCTCTGCCTCCTCATCCGCTTTCACCTTGAACATCCCAGGCGGCCTCTGTCATCTACTGCCAGCCGCACAGAAATAAAAAAATTAATAAATCTACAGGCTCGTAAAATGTGTCTGTTTAACCCAAAGCATGTCGAGGCTGCCCCCTCCAGATCTTGTCAGCAGTGCAGAAATGGCCATCACTTCATGGGGTGGTCGGGTGTGTGGCTGCTGCTCTCTTGCCCTGGTCCCTCCAGCTCAGCTCTGCACCCAGCAAACCCACCCAAGCCCACTCTTAGCAGCTGACAGCCGGATGCACTGACACAAGTAATTCAGACTGCGTTTGTGCAGTGGAATGGGAGGTCCTGGCCATCAAACCTGGAATGTCAAGCTGCCCCCCTACCTCCACCACCACCTGCCCCACATTCTGTTGCAAAGGCTCTCCATTGGCCCATCTGAAATGCGGAGCCAGCAAATAAACCTAAAGAAGGATTTAAGCCTAATGCGCCTTGCTGTGCAAGCACTGGATCTCGCAGGGATGAGCCCTGCATTTTTACTTCATTTCTGTTGACATTCAGTAAGTGACCCACTCTTGGCCGTCAGTGTTTAAGTAGTAAATAAGGACCAATTTGCAATTCAATTACTGCTGCAGGTGGGCAACAAAAGGCCATGCAAATCTTTAAAAGATACTAAGGGCAATTAACTGGTTCCTGGCAACTGAATGTTTCAGCTCTAACGAGATGCGCAAATTCTTAAACAGGCTGATGGTGCCGCAGTAGTTGGCAGCAAGAGGAGAGGCCTTAGGTGCCGGGTTCAATTCCATGACCCTCTCTCCTCGTGCCTGTTGGTTGAAAATGAAACCTCGCATTACACTATTTTGGGTGGTTTAATGTCGTTTCCAGCGACCACATCAGCCCGCCTTGTCCAGAAGAGTTTAATTAGTTTTCTTGGTCTCCCTTCGGGTCTCCACTACATTTTGTATATTTCATACGTGTTGGCTAACACTGGTGGCTTTTAGAAACCGAGTCTGGTCTATTGCTAATGCTCAGCTGCCAGACGGCCCTCTCTCCTTCGGCTACTCCAGTTCTTCAGCCCACGCAGCCTTTCACATTTCATTTTTTTCTGCTTTTCTCATTCATTGAAGTTATTCTCCCAGTGGACAAAGCAGCGGGTCTGGACTTCAATGTGCACTTATGCAAAGCACTTTTCGAATGCACCCTGCAACTAGGGGTGTACCGAATAGTGAATTTACTATTCGGCCGGATACCGAATAGTGGAAATAAATATTCGGCCGGAACCGAATAGTTACCGAATAGTAGCTTACTACTGGAAATGTGTCAAGATATGCATAACAAGCCAAAACTGTTGGCTTTGCCGGTGCTTGTTTTAACAGGACTTCAGTGAAGGACATGCTTATAAATACAAATGCACAATAAATAACAAAATAAAGTTTCCTTAGTTACTTATGGCACATCACTAAATTCTTAGGATCCAATAAATATATTTTCCTTTGTTACTCATTAGAGGCCCCTTTAATTTCCAATATCACTTAAAGCACTGGAGAGTAAGGTATATTTGAAAGGTAGGAAGATACTGTTTTTCCCACTAAATGTGGGCTGTCCACATATATATTTCGCGAACATAAGTGTACCAGCAGGCAACAGATCTATGACAATAGCCAACATTCGCCAAATTGCACAAAGTTTGCACTGGTGCAAGTGTCATTTTGCACAATACTAGCACAAGGCAATACATTGTCGTAGTGCAAATAACATTATTTGTAGGCGTTTTTGCACCAGGGCTCCTAAAGGAAGGTATATCTTACAGTATCTCCCCCACAATAGCAGGGAATGCAGGGAACACATGACTCCTGACACCTTCCTAAGTGCTGACAAAGGCCTGTGGGTTTGTCTGCAGGCATCTTTTCAGAGTCACCTGGCAGCAATTAGCAGCCAGTCCCCTTGGACTGTAACAAAGGAGGTTGCCGCCCCACTCTTATTCAGATGGACTGATCTCCATTAGGAACTTTTTGTCCAGATGCACATTTAAGAGGTAGCTCACCAGGCCCCAGGCTGTTTCCAGTAAGCAGACTATTCCTCCCTAAGAGGACATGTCACTGCTTCCCAAACGAAAACCCGACCATCTTACTGAAGGTGAAACTTTTAAATAGACACTTTCACATTTCCCCGAACATATTCTTGGCCGGGCAAACCTTGATTTTACATTAACCTGAAGCTGCTTGATTATTTTCTTTCCACGGTGCGCTCCCACCAGAGTCAAGACGATAACATGTGCTTTCTTAATGCTTAGGCAGGCCGTGCTAATGGCCTCTGATTCCTTTTGGCAGCCACTGCTGGAAGCTCGGGTGTGGCTTGACAGGGGAAGCGGCCTCATTAGCAGAAAACAGCATCTGCCAGGTGTGACCTTTCAATAGGGCTCAAGTGCCAACCAGCTACTCTGGCGCTGCTTTCATCACCCATGGATGCGCCCAGTAGCCTCTCTCCTCCTGTTCACAAACAAGCCCCCTGACCCTTTATTCGAGTCAGATGTAAATGCAGGGGCTATAAACACTCACGATTCATGTGTTTAAGCACCTCTCCAGCCTCCCTGGGGCTTCCTGCATCACCCGCCCTACGCTCTCAGCCCTCTGCGGCTAAAAGTAAATTAGTGGCTGCACGCACAAACCCCCCCCCCTGTTTGGCCCTCCCCCCTTCTCACATTCCAGTGAAGTGCCCTTGACGGTTTCACTGATCCCATTATACGATAAAGGCTTTGAACAATGTTACGTGTGATCCCAGCCTTACAGGCGCTCTGCTTTAGTTACTTTCAGCTTCGGCTTCGAGTAATAATTAATTAATTGTTCGGCCGAATGCCGAATAGCTAATTTCGGCCGGAATTCGGCCGAACAATTACTCGAAGCCGAAGTTCGGTACACCCCTACCTGCAACCGCTGGTACCTTTTCTTGCTCAAAGTGTCTGTTTGAAACAGCTTTCCTCAATATAACAATAGCCGGATTAGTTTGAAGCTAAGAGGCGAAGCTTGCTTCTTGCGTCCAGCAGATGGCAGCCCTGTCATGTCATTGAAGCTTCCAGTTAGATTTTTTTCTTTCTTTCAACTAGGGGTGAAACTTCGGCTTCATTCCATTAGGTATTCTGCCGAAACCGAATACCTAATTTTTAGCTGGTATTCCGCAGAATACTTACTCAAAGCCGAATTTCGGTACACCCCTAGAACTAAGGCACTTTGGATGAGCCCTGCTCCTCTCAATCATATCTTGGTGGTAGTCAATGATTGCTGATTTTACTCGTTTTCATACTTGACCCATTGTACTTGGAGGTGTCCCTTAAGGTGACATGACAGGCATACTGATCTGCGGTGTACCTGTGGACTGAGTGCAGTGACTGATATTTTTCAGTGTGGCAGATGGGTTTCCCTCAGGCAGGGCAGCATGGCTTGTGATTTCCTTTGCTGAGATAATGTATTTCATGCTTTGTCACTACAGGGTGGTGCATTGTGGGACATGTGGTTTATGTTTCTGATGTTCCTGATACATGTGCTGGTGTGTGCACTGCATCTGTTGATTGCATGTACACACAGCTGTGTAGGCCTTGCACATCTGCAAGCATGGCTGTCTTGCACATTTTGTTTAATGTACTAAGGTCACAGTTGAAGGCACCCAGGACGCTGTGTGTGGTCTTGTTCCAGTCTGTGTGTCGTTTAACATTGTGCATGTTAGGAATGTAGACGTTGCTAGGTCTGAGCCCTCATCCGACTTTGCCTTCTATTGCCCGACCCAGTCTCTCTGCACTTCATTGCAAAGCTGGTAATGTTTGTCTATTTGCAGGAGTGATGATGGATTAATGCATGCAGTGTGCACTTGTGCTCCTCATGCATGCAATCCTATGCTATGCTCTGACACCCCCACGGCCCAGCCAGCAGATACGTTGTCTATGCTTGTGATCCCCCAATCTACACCCCTCATGACCCAGCCAGCAGACACGTTGTCTATGCTTGTGATTCCCACCGCCCAAATCAACACCCCTCATGGCCCAGCCAGCAGACACGTTTCCTATGCTTGTGATCCCCCCCCCAATCAACACCCCTCATGTCCCAGCCAGCAGACACGTTGCCTATGCTTGTGATTCACCCACCCCAAATCAACACCCCTCATGGCCCTGTGGTTAGACTCAACCAGCAGCAAGGTATGTTGTGCAGCGTGTCGTGCCATGTAGCGGGGAATCTTGCACAGCAATGCATGATGATTTTGCGTGCATCGCACACCATCTGTACAGTCAGGGAATGGTACAGCTTCCTGTTGTGGTACACTACCTCCACAGTATGCCGGATAACCAGCTCCACATGTGTGCAGTCGAGGGCACCAATTACTTTTGGCATGCTTGCCAGTGCATATAATGCTATTTTGGTTGCCTTCACCTCCTCCGCAGTCTGTGGTTACTTAATGTGGTCGCTGCAACTAGCACCTAGTTGAGCACATGGGAGAAACAGGGTTGTGAGATTCATGCAGCTGCCCCACTGTGTGCTGATAAGTGCCTGAGGCAAGGAAGTGTAGCACAGACGCTACCTTCAGCAAGGGGGGGTGGCTGTCCGGCTATTGATCAGGCTCACCAGGTCATCATGAATGGGTCCACTATTGTGGTGATGGTGTCCCTGTCCAGCCGGTACAGGGTGTGGATCTGAGCAGGCATCAGGTTGAATGGGCTGGCCCTTAGGTGAGGGATTGGTGGCTGCCTGCAGGGAACAACTGCCTGGGTATGGGTATGTGCTGGCCCAATCTCGTCCTCCTTCTCCTCCTGCGCCTCCGCTGCATACTCTGGCTGACTGCCTCCTCAAAGAGTAGCAGTGCAAGCATGTCCTCCAGCTCCAGTACTGCAAGTGCTAATGGCAACATTGTGGATTTGGGAGGGGTGTGGTGTGTGGGAGTGCTCCTTTTGTGCTGTGCCAGACTCCATTTCCTCCACCTGTGCAGATTGTATGCACCTGTGGCAGGTTTCTACACACTAGATTCCTATTAAAGCCTGCACCGCGATGGCGGTGTTAAAGGCATAATTGTATCCGTTATTACCGGCATGTCCCTGCCGGTAATTGCATGTCCGTGCACCTCTTAATATGCACTTAACTGCAGCATGCCAGTGTCACTGGCACGGCTGCTGCGTGTCAATGCTCATACCGGCAAGGGTGAGGCCGGTCACGGCGGGTCCCTGCCGATCACTGGCATTGCGGCTCCTAATACTCTGGTCCGGTAAACGATGCCGGTACGGTAATATCGGCAGCGATTTTTACCGGACCGTGCGGCCCATCGTGTCCTTCAAATTGTTACGTTTGTTTCGAGGACAAATAAGGATGAGACCCTTTATTCTGTGTTCACAGCAAGCTGTGGGTTGGTTTTCTTTTTGGGAACACATGCCACAAGAATGAACACTATTATTACCTGTTTTCAATGGCAAGCTGTGCAGTGAAAAAGAAATGAAATATTTCAAGTATTCCACATAGCCAAATATGTACTTCCATTAACGGTACCAAGATGCCTGGTCCCATAACATTTACAGATTATTTTACAGATGCGCCTAGGCGAGTCGCACACAGACTTGAACTCAGAGCTGGAGTTGAATGTGGCCATACTCGTGCTTGGGCCAACCCTTAAATGAGGCGGCAATAGCGTTGCTGCCGCATTTAAGGGCTACCTCCCGCCTTGTGATGAGGCCCTTAGAAATAAACTGACATACTTAAAATTTATTGTGTATTATAAATCAATGATATTGAGGGAAATAAATAAAAAAGCAAAGAAAAATACAGCTATTAATGCCCATCTAGTAAGATTACTTGAAAATACATTATTGAACAATTACATTGCAAGTCATATACTGTTTAATTTTTTGTACAATCAATACAGTTTACAAACATTGTGCAAAAGCTTGAAACTGGCTTTGTTAAAAATTGTTAAGACAGCCACAAAGCATTTCAATCTTGAAGTCAACCTTTCAACAAGTTAAATTTTGGGGGGACAAACCTCTTTTGCAATGTTCTGTGGCATAGACCGGCCCTGGCAACAACATCTGGAACAATTGATGTATTTGCATGGCCAGCAAATTCAATGTCAGATCTTTTAACAAATTAAAATTCTATCACATGCAATATTGGCCTTGTCATCCACTGTTTGATTCTTGTGGTTAACGCCTTGTTGTAACAAAGCATCCCAAAGGTTCCTGCGGTTTTTGCCTGTTCCCTACCTACGTTCTCGTTGTGTGCAAGTACAGCCAGTTTTGGTCTGGCCTCCATACCATATATGCCAATATGCAACCTTTTAGGCCTGCACTTAAGGCACATGTTAAGGAATGCCTCCAAATGTCCAGTGTGGCAGAATTCGGGGCAGTCCCCTCTGTCTCTTAAAAGCTTTCTGTCATACACAATATTCTCAAGTGCTGCGTGAGGAGGGGATCCTGGCACCAAACACCCTTTCTTGCGCTCCTGCTCCTTTCTCAATGGTCCATTTGCACATTCATAGAAATATTTGTTTTCTTCCCAAGAGTGTATGTTTGAAAAATGGTGCATTATTGAATGCCATTTCCCCAGCAGAATATCTACAGATCCATCACAAGTTTTTGAGCTCCATTAAAGATGGTTGCTAATAGACTGTGACCAATTTAAAATGTTTTTGGTAGCCTTTTATTTACCAGTAGCTGTATTTTTTTTTAAAATTGATTTTGCGATGTGCCATTATCATATTGATGCTTGATGTGTGAGAACTGCTCTTGCATGGCCTTTGCTGAAGTTCAATTGATTTAATGAAACCATATTTTTCCATGGCAACAGAGGATGCACCTTTAGACACATGCACAACAACTAAACTCACTGTGTGTTGGCTCGCCATGTCTTCGAATTGGTAAGTGCAGTATTTAGCAGAAAAACTAGCACTGTTACACTGTCCATCACCAGCAAGCCTGAGCCTTTTGCCAGTGAGGGCATTGTCCATTGATATCTGTTCGAGTGTCCTTGCCTGGCTAATAGAGGGGAACAAGAAGTTTGTCTGATATTTGTAGTATTGGGTTCTAGCAAGGAACTCAAGCCCCACAAATTTACAGAAATGTGAAATTTTACTGAAGGTTGATCCGCTAAACAACAAAGCAAATGAACAAAGTACATTTCCTGCAAGCACTTTACCAAGTATCCGTTGAGCAGACCATGAAAATGTGTTATCAAGGTGTACACAGCTTACTGGCACTGTTGTTTCCTGACTGGCACACTTATAATGAGTCCCTTTGTCTCTTTCTTAGATTGAATTTTTTTTAAAGGGTGTGGATTGTGTGAGCGGGTCTGCAAGCAATTCTGAAACATCTTCTGTGTTGTTTGCTGTAACAATGATCCATGGTTACTTTCCATGAGTCACTGGTGACATTAAATTAAAATTCTGTCCACTGGACATCTGCATCACAACTCAATCTTGAGAAGACCATGCTGACCCTCAAAATGTAGCTGCTCCAAAGTGACATCAGTTTTGGCAAGTGACATTATTAGTTTGTGCTGTTGTCTGAGTCTTTATGCTCCTCTTCTTCCTAGGCCTCAAATCAATGAAAACAAACATGCTTGATTTATAGCACACATACAGAATATATGAATTACAATATCAATAAAATAACTTCTAGAAACATTTTCTTTAAAAATAAAATCTGTTATTTACCCTTGTTTTCCTAATTTGTCGTGCAACAGACAATTGTGATTTGCCGAGCTCAAGACCAAGCTGAAACAAAGCATTTTGAAAATGTATAAACCATGCAATTTGCTCTTCCACTTCAACAATCATATATGCATATCTACAAACAAATCTAACTAGATTTCCCTATGAAAACCATTAAAACATTAAATATTACATGAAAGGTAAAACGGATGATAACTGATACTTTACAATATGTTATGTATACCTCCCTTCCTAAATATTTTCCTTCTCGAGCTCTTCGCTCATTCGCCACCAACTCCCTCAAGGTCAGTCGCTTCTCCAAGCAACAAGTTGGTGGTAGATCTCTTTCTTCGGCTGGGGCCTCCCTCTGGAACAGCCTCCCTGAAACTTGAGGAGAATCATCTCCAGTTCCGGAAGCACCTCAAAACCGTTCTCTTTGCTTCTGCTTTTTCTCCTCCTCTCTCCTGCTGACTTCCTGGCTGAAACTGAAACTGCACTGGTTACCTGGCCACCTTCTGATCTCGGGCCCAGGTCCCCTCCCCCTCCAGTCGCATACCTGCACTGCCTCCCTGGCAACCCCCACACTCGGGGACTGTTTCTGTATCCCTACTGTCCCACTACCAGCAATTGACACCTGTTGTCTGCACTTACCCTTGCACTTGCCACCTGCTGGCCGTACTTTTACTTATTGTTTATTTATTCCATTATCCCATGTAATGCACTGTCCCCTTACCCCCGCACTTTCCCATTTCCCCCTTCCCCTGCACTTGTGCGATCTGAATGACACTGTGCCTAGTACAATAGGTGTCTGGCCCTCTGTTCCCCCTCCCTTGCCTCATCGCGCCTTGCAACACTTTGTATAGGCGTGTTATAAATGCCTTATCATATCATACCTGTGGTCCACACTGTTTTTTCAGTTTCAATTGCTTCAGTAGTACATTCCTTGTACATAACAAATTTAACAAAAATGATTCAATTGTTAAACAATTTAATGATAAAATGTTTGATATTACAAAGTAAATCTTGAGAAAGTTGATTTAATGATTGTCGACCTTGCAATATCAGTTAAAGTTTGAAAAAAGATAAGTTATTAATCGGATTACAATTTTTACATTATTATTAAAATAAAGTCAAACAGTGTAACATTTCAAAAAGACATATTTGAAAGTGTACCTGATAACCTTCCGAGATGCTGCAGGGAGTTGGTTGGTGTGAGATCATCCTGCAAAACGTAGTGAGTAAATTGCAGCCCCTTAATGTATGATACATTGTCATGTTTTGTTTTTAAAATGATTCAATTTTTCGCTAGGCAGCACAAGTTTATGAACAAAGACATACACCATTAATATAGTGAAAGGGTCTATGCTATTCATAAACAAAGTACATTTTTGTGAAGGTTTACTTTAATTGTTGCACGTGTTTCTGCAATAAATACATCAAGGTTGTTGATCGAATGCTTTGCAATTTTCTCACAGTATTGCAAATTATTAACATAAATAACACTTCTCTTAATTTTAATAAAGATATTGTTAATCAACAACTATTACTATAATTCAGTAAATTCTCACTTCTAAGACCTCATCCTCCAGACCGGATGCAGTGGAAAAATAGTATGCTGTTGAAGTTCCAGCATTCCCCTTATATCAAAGTAATTGTAACAATAAGGATGTAAAAGCAAAATAAAACATTACATCCAAACGATGGTTGATATTAATATACACACCTACATGCCACTATGTATCAAAAGATAATATTATACATAACAGTAATCAAAATGTGATCATATAAATATTTTGTGTAGTTGCATCTGAAGGAGTAGTATAAAAAAATCACTTGAAAGGTGAGCGTGGTTGTTGTTGACTATGGAATAGTAGTTGATGTAGAATCTCGGTCCTTTAATCAATGTATATATTCATACCAGTGTTCAATAGAAAATGTATGTTAGTATTAATTAAGCTACAAAATAAGTTTTATGTTGAAGTTGCTTGGCCTCATCATTTGGATGTTGGACGTTTTTGTGGTTTCCTCCATGGTAACGGTCTGTACTTCCATCATTGTGGTCTACAACACATGTAACAAAATGACCTATTTTTAAGGGTCACAATGAAACTGTTTAGAAAGGCTCCCATTGCACTAAACTATTAGTGTATCCCTAAAGTAGGCATACACAACGTAATCTTAAGTGAAAAATGCATAAACTTCAGTACATTGTGTCGTGAAGGAAACTGGTGAAATAAAATATCAATGGAAATATTCCAAAAAAACTAAAAACCGTTCATTATGTTACCAGTTCACAGGCTATTTCAATATCTTGAGTGATAATTTAGAAGACATATTATATAGACAACTTTAGGAAATAGTAAAACACATAAAAACATTCAGTGTACGCTACTAACCTTGGTGCTGAAATTCAGTTGGAATTGCACTGGGAAGTCATTTGCGAAGGATCTGAGGAGATGATTTGTAGTGTACCATGATGGTTCGTACATATCTTCTGAGAAGTGCATGCTGCAGACGCGGACCCAATTGTTCATCACGTTATCCAGTACATCCTTGGCTCTGCTTTCAATCTCGAACACTGGAAATCTGCAGTTCAACACTCATGTTCTTATTAAATTTAAAACATTTGGAAATGCATGCAGGATTGTACTATGACTTTTGGCATGACTGATAATAGGGCAACCCAAATGATACATGAAGGCATTGTTTGATTATCCTTATGATCTGTTAAACATATATACATAATATAACGATTATACATTTTGAAAAACTCATGGTGGCAACAAGTAAGACAGACACAAGTGATCACAGTTCAAGGGTGTTTATTGAACAATGAATGTTGTATGCGGATTGAAAAAATATATAAACCTAATCTAAAATGGGAGCAAGCATCAACCATCAAATGAAAAATAAGGCAGTCCTAATCGTGTTGTGTCAAATAAAAGGGTCTATGCTAAGAAACCTGTTGCCAAACCTCACGTCTAATACAAAAGAAGGGTGTGGGAGAGTTTTCAAGAAAAGAAAGAAGTGTTCTCAAATAATATGTCAGGATGCGGTAGCCTGGGTTTCCTTTCCCCACGGTTTGAGCCCGGGTTAAGGTTGGAGTTTGGAGCTCATTAAAGTCTCTGGCTTCTCCAGCACGAGACAACAGTTCCACTGGCAGTTCACAGGACCATTGATGGCCAAGTCTGATTTCTTTTGAAAAGTCTCTTGCCGTCGGGGCCTGACGAGTTCAAATAACAAAAACAAAAGTTCCTTTAATTAAATTAAAGTTTGTTAGGGTGATAATGATTCACCCCTGACTCCCCCTCTTCTGGGCGCTGACCCTTCTCAATTGTAATCCACAGTTCAGATAGGGAGACGGTTTCAACACTGGGTCCCCCTATTCTGGGCGCTGACTCTTCTCAATTGTAATCCCTCAATTTATATGACCGTTCTTTTCTTACTTAAGTTTGGATGATAGCTTCACCTTTGGATCTCCTTCGTCGGGCTCGGACCTCTCTTGACTGGTGGTACTCAGTGATGGCTTCACCCCTGGATCTCCCTCTGCCGGGCTCAGACTCCTCTTGACTGCTAGTGCTTGAGTGATAGCTTCAGCTCTTCTCCTTCTTGGAGTAACAACTTTTCATCCTTGGATCGTCCTCTGCTGGGTTCCGACTCCTCTCGATGCTCAGCCTCTCTTCACCGGGTTTACACTTTTTAGGGTAATTTCTGGGGCCGGCAGAGCTGTGCCAAGGGTCTGCGGGCTCCCTGCTCACGGAATGCCATAACTCCTTCCCTGGTCCCAAGAAGTCGAGGTCCACACAAGGAGCAAAGGTTTACTGTGGTTTATTATACGAAACACACAGGGGCCATATGCACGAACAACATTCAGGCACATCTAGCCGCCGCATTCTGGCGCGCAGGCTAGTTCAAAACTCCTGTGACTAAATAACCTTTGTCACTCAGCAAACTCCCTCCAAAACCTATCTAGGCCAAGGATTGGCCCCTCAGTAGTAGGTCCAGTATAGGACCCTATACAAAGGAATTGTTATTGGATGGTACAGTGTTAGGTGGTGTACTTGGATCATCCCTGAAAGTTGCTACTTCTGAATAGTTACAGTAAGGAAGCCCAGTGATTGGTTGGCGACCCTCGTCATCTACCCCCAGAACCCAGTGTCCTGATTGGTCAGGCTGCGGGCCCCCAAGTCTGGGACAAATTCTGTTCCCAGCCCGCAAGACACCTGTTCTCAGTACATGTCTACTATGTCCCAGCAATTTGCAACTATGTGTCTGCATATTACAATAGTGTGCCATGAGAGTGTCCCATTCCCATTTTACAAGGTGTCTGGAGGTATCAATATGTTGCAGGCCACTGCCTGGCCTTGGGGCAGCTGCTCGTTACCTGCCTCTGAGTCCTGGCCTGTTCTGAGCTTGGCCGGGTCACGTGGTTAGAGACCACTCTCGCAAGCTCAATTGCCTCAAATTAAAGTGTATTTTACAGGAAATATTTGATGCGGCCGCCAATGTCACCTTGGCATGGGATGTGGAATGTCGCTTCCCAACATTGGGTCCTTGGCAGTCTGCAGCTCACGCCAGGGGTTATTCCGCTAGCACAGCACCTTGCGGTTTGGAATTTCTCTGAGACAATTGCTGCCTACTGTATTCTCCTAAGGCCTGCTCTGGCTTTGGTTATGGAGTTCTCGTAGTATCCATAGATTAGTAGAAGGTTTACGGTTGGTCAGGTCCCTTGAGTGCTCCTGTCCTTGCATAGGGTTAATTACATGTAAGCATCTGCAAGCATATACACAAGCTCTTCTTTGCTTCTTGTGTTTCTGCAGTGCTATAGCGAGCCTAATGACAAAATAATAAACGTGCTGATAGTGTGTATGTGTGACCGTCCTCTATCTCATCAGACTGTATATGTTCTTTAGATTGGTGTGTGTGTGTTAATTGTGTTGATTGTGCATGTGCTTTGTGTTTAACAGGGCTATGTCATCGCAATGTCTCTAATGACCTCCAGCATGGCGGTTTTGGTTCGATGCCTTTAGTCAAGTTAGTCTATGTGGTTGTCTCCAACTCTGTCCTGTGTTTCTTCGTCCACTTTAGACAGAGTTTGTGGTGTAGCAGGAGCATATGGTCGGCCGGTAGGGTACCTTTTGCGGTAGTTGTCCATGGCTGGGGCAGTGGGGATCGGCGGCTATGTTGTTGCTGGTGCTTCTTCCGGTTAGGGGGTCGTCCGGGACTGAGGGTCTTCTCGGATTTTCCCTCTTCACGTTGGCTCTCGATCAGGATGATAGTGGCTTGGCTCACTCCTGGGACCTATAAGGACATGTATAGCATTTTTGCCAAAATATAATAGCATTTTTGCCAGCATGTATAGCATTTTTGCCAGCATGTATAGCCTTTTGCCAGCATGTATAGCATTTTGCCAGCATATAATAGCATTTTATTTTATTTATTTATTTTATTACATTTGTTATACGCCCAGACCCGGGGGTATCACGACGTAGTTACAGACAATGGGAGAATGCAATCTTAAAGCGAACACAGAAGTACACAGGAATAACAGTCAATAATATATACAACAATATACAAAATAGTCAGATATTATACAACAATATACAAAATAGTCAGATATGTACAGTTAATTGGAGCGGCTTAGTGCTCTGGTTCAGTTAGTACTTGTTGAAAAGCCAAGTCCTCAAAAAGCTTTTGAATTTTGGGAAGGATGTTTCGTTCATAATGTGGGTGGGTAGAGCGTTCCAATGTCTGGAGGCCAGTGTTTTGAAGCTACTACCTCCTGCTTTCTCTCTTTTGTATCTGGGGGTTTCAAGGTATGCGTTTTTATTGGAACTGAGGAGTCTGGTCTGGGGCTTCTTCATGACTGTGTTGTTGAGATATTTGGGTGCTTTGTTGGCCCTGCATTTGTGAGTGATGCTCAGGGTTTTAAATATAATTCTGGCTTGGATGGGGAGCCAGTGGTGGTCTCTTCTGGTGTTAGAGATATGTTCAGATTTTTTTATGCCTAGGGCTGCTCTGAGGGCTTTGTTCTGCATGAGTTACAGTTTGGCTATGTTGGCTTTGGAGGTGCCAAGGAAGAGGATATAACAATAGTCTAGCTTAGACAGTATGAGTGCTCTGGCTAGAGTAACGCAGGTATTGGCTGAGAGGAATTTACGGCTAAGGGAGATGAGTTTGGAGGTGTAGGAGGTGGACGAAGGTAATGTGTTTACTTGTTTAGACATGGATAGTGTTGCTTCTAAGTAGACGCCAAGGGTCTTGACTTGTTTAAGAACAGGGATTATGGTGCCATTGATGGTGAATGATTTGAAAGCGGGCTCAAGGGTATTGATTTTGCTGGAGGAGCCTAGTATGAGGAGCTCGGTTTTGTTGTCGCTGAGACAAAGGCTATTATTAGCCATCCAGTTTTGAATGAGTGAGTAGATTTGGTTAACCACGAGTGAGTCTTGTTCGTGATTGCCTGAGAGTGGAATGAGGATTTGGGTTTCATCGGAATCCTGACTGACGGTCTCCTAATAGTTGATGGTGCTCCAAATGGTTCTGAATTTGGCAGTAGGCTATTTTATCAATTATTTTTAGGAGAAATGGGACCATTGCAATAGGTCGGTAGTTGGTGGGTATTGACGGGTCCAGGGATGTTTTTTTTTAGAAGTGGTGTCACCCAAGCTTTTTTGATACTGGTGGGGACTGTGTTTGTGAGGAAGGAGGCATTGATGAATTCGGTGATGGTAGGTGTAAGGGTGGGGGCGCAGAGTTTCACTAGGTGGGAAGGGAATTGGTCTTCCTTTCAGTTAGAGGCTTTGAGTTTCGTTATGGTGTCAAATACTTCTTTGTTAGAAACTGGTGTGAATTGAAATGGGGGGCCAGTAGTGGTATTTGGTGTGGTCATTGATATGGTGGGTGGAGTTTTGTCAGCTAGGAGTGTTTTTTTACTATCAATTTTATTTTGCAGTAGGAGGATTTTAGATGAGAGGGCGTTTTGTATAGTGGTGCACCAGTCTTTACTAGAGTTGGCAGGTGCTGAGGTTTGACAGGGGTTTTCAAGCTCTCTAAGGATGGTAAACAGTTCTTTGCTGTCTGAGGACGCATTAGTAATGCAGAGGTTAAAGGCATTGGCTTTTTGGGTGATTATTGCTGATTTATATGTTTTGTTGGCTTCAGCAAAGGCTAATGCCGATTCTGGGGTATTGATTTTCTTATGGAGGTGTTCAAGTGATCTTTTTGTGCGTCTTAAGGCTACAAGTTCCTCATTAAACCAAAAACAGGATTGTTTGTCAGGTCTGCGGGTTTTAGTGGTGACGGGAGCAAGTAGGTCAATAGTTTGGGTTTGGCATTGTTGGTATTGTTCTGCTAGATAGGAAGGGTTGTTGGTGCCTAGAACCATGTGGGCAAGAGCAGCACTCAAGGCTGGAGTGAGTTTGTCGGATGAGAGCTTTTTGATATTTCTAGTTTCGAAGGTTTCTGGTTTTTTGGGAGTGATGTGATCTGTACTAGCATTATCTATAGTGAAGTTAATTACATGGCGATCTGACCATTTGACTGGGAAGATGGAGTCAATGGTGACTTGAGAGTGAGAAGCCAGTCCAGGGTACTTCCTTTTGAATGGGTGGGTTTGGGGTTTGTCTATCAGTTGTACGAAGTTCATTTCTGACATAGCTGTATAGAAGGTAGATGATTCAGAGTCCAGGGGGTCATTGTATCCTAGGTTAAAGTCACAGAGGACTATGCATTTAGTTTTAGGCTTGATGAGGGGAGTTGGGAGTAGCGGGATGTCCAAATCGGGGTGTGTATTTTTATTGGGTGATCTGTAGTTGGTAGTGGTTTTGGGGTTGGAAGTATTCTTTACTAGTAGGAGTTCATAACCTTGTATCTATTCTATTGGGCAGTCTCTGATTTCCAGGGTGGTTTTGGCCATTATGGCAACTCCACCTCCTTGGGTGTTTGTCCTTTCTGTTCTAAAGATGCTGAATCCCGGGGGAATGGCAAGGGCTAGAAGTGATCCTGCCTCTGGGTGAAGCCAGGTTTCAGTGACTACCAGCATATCAAGATGTTGGTCCTCGATAAGGTCATGGATATCTATTGCATGGGCACCTAGTGAACAGGCATTGATGAGTGCACTTTTGAGGGTGGAGGTGGGGGCAGGGGGTGGTATGTTACCTAAGATGGGGGAAAAATCAGTGGTTTTGTTCTTGATTTGGTGTTTGGGAGGTGCGTTGTGGAGGCTTTTGTATAGGAAATTAATGGGCGTGGTGTTTAGCTTGGTCAGTGTGTTGGGTGTGGTGGTGAGTGAGGTAGCTAATAGGGACATTTTAGTTCTAGACATGAGTCTATTGAGTCTTTCAATACCTAGGATGGGTGTGGTCCTATCGTTAATGCTAATAGGTTTGGTGTGTTTGTATGTGGGCAGGTTGGGACTGAGGCACGGGATGTCTGAGGTTGCTGGATTCTTGATGGTGGTAGGTGTAATGTGGGAGTGAGAAGATGGTATGGGGAAAGGGGCTGTGGGGGTGTGTGGGAAGGAAGGGGGTGGGGCAGGGGATTGGGAAGTGATGTTGACAACCTAGTCTGGCTAATCCTTCACCAACCTTGATGAATTGTCCTCTTGTGCATGGTGTAGCATTAGGAACTATACAAAAAGGGAACATGATGGTGGTAAGGAGAGCCAGCATTATATTGGTAGGGGCTGAGTGGGCAGAGATGGAGTTCAATAAACCATTCAGGCACATGGGTTAAATTCAATAATCCCGCGCAGGCAGGCAATGCACTAATGCAATCACAATGGACACATAGGCTAAGTTCAACAATCCAGCACGGGTAGGCAATGTACTAATGCAGTCGCTAGCAGGAAGCACAGGCAATGGGTCACCTAAATTCGACTTTTAGCAATCAGGGCAAAAGCATAGGTTGCTAGCAGGATGCACAGGCAATGGGTCACCTAAATTCGACTTTTAGCAATCAGGGCAAAAGCATAGGTCGCTAGCAGGAAGCACAGGCAATGGGTCACCTAAATTCGACTTTTAGCAATCAGGGCAAAAGCATAGGTCGCTAGCAGGATGCACAGGCAATGGGTCATCTAAATTCGACTTTTAGCAATCAGGGCAAAAGCATAGGTCGCTAGCAGGAAGCACAGGCAATGGGTCACCTAAATTCGACTTTTAGCAATCAGGGCAAAAGCATAGGTCGCTAGCAGGAAGCACAGGCAATGGGTCACCTAAATTCGACTTTTACCAAACAGGGCTACAGGTGATAGATATGCAGGAAGGAGGCAGTGGACAGACAGGTTTAAGGCAGTTTAGATGCAGTTGCTGAGAGGCAGTCTAAAGTCAATTTATCTAGTTATAAAAGCAATAGTTAGTATGGCCAAAAGGCAAACTCAGTAATCTAGATGCAGTTGTGATGCTGCTAGACAAAGTCATAGTTGCAGGTTTATAGGTTACCTGGTATGTGACAGACAAGGGGTCTGGCAGACGGCAGACACAGGCACAAACAGGAATCAAACAGGTGCTGGCCTTGTAGCAATGGGCCTTGGTGAATGTTGGCCGGCTTCTCCTGTATCTAATATAGCATTTTGCCAGTATCTCATATAGAATTTCTTTTTGCCAGTATAATATATAGCATTATTGGTAGCATGCAAAGTACAGGATTTAATACACAGCTAGGCCCAATTTAAAACTGCAAATATTCAGAGCACACATAAAAAACTTAGTGTGCTGCCAGGTTCAAATAATGAAGTGCACCATGTATTTTGGATGCTTCATGTGAAGAGGGAAAATGGGACGAACCCTTCCCCCAATTCTCATCCAGACCACGGCCTAGGACGTCACGACCCAAGCACTCCCCGAGAGAAGAATTCGACCTGCTCACCGCCGCCCCAGATGTCAAGATTCACTGTGGCCACGCCCCACACAGCCATTTTGAACCTGCCCGTCAATGAAACCACGTGTGGGAACCTCAGGTGGAACTGACATCGACCATATGGATCAACTCGATTAGACAGTGACCACAAAATACCGCCATCGTTAGAGATGCCATGACGACATAGCCAACGGACAAGAACACACGTGCCACCAAGCACATTGGACACCCACACACCAACCCACACGAAGAACATACTCAGTGCTATGACGTAGAGGACCACTTACACCCACACATGCATCGTTGTTATGTTTCACATAGGCCACCTACAGCACCGCAGAAACGCAAGACGCCAGAAGAGCTTGTGTGCATGCTTCCAGACGCCTCCTCGCCACTAAAACCATGAAGATGTAACCTTACATATTTACTAATGCATATGAAACTCTGTCCCCTCCTCATGACCCCCATATTATGGACCATGTACCGCCACCCATAAGCCAGGCCAATGTAGGCCGCAAAGCAAGAGTCCCCAGGACGAAGCATCTCACAAAACTGCAAGGTGCTGATCACGCAGAACTAGCCCCGACGAGAGCCCACAGCCAAGGCCGCAATGTTGCAATCTACATGCCGTGCTCCCTGTGCCAAGGTTACACATGTCACTGCTAAACGCTCCTCAGAGCCGAAATAAAAATCAATGCTCATATTTCTGCTCCAGCCACGGTCTCACAACACGTGACCGAGCCGCCCTGATACGATGCCAAGCCCTACGGAACAGAGAAGCGCTGGGGTCTCACGTCTGGGACATAGTCTGCAACAATGAAGTGACAAATTGGACACCTAGAGCAATGGGAAAGACATGCACACCAGCCAATAGTCAGACCTGTCCATTGTCCGCCACTGACACATAGTCATACTTTCTTGCCAGTACCAGGTACACTGCGAGCTGGGAACAGCGATGGTCCCAGGCTTGGGGGCTCGCGGATGAACCAATCAGAATACGAGGGGCAAACCATGACGCCACTATAGTCTAGCCAATCACTAATTGTCCCCTTGTAACGACTTTCATGTAACAATTGTTAGGGATGGCCCAAGCGTACCACCTGACCCTCTCTCCTCCACTAACCGTCTCTTCTATATGTATGTATACTGACCCTACCACTCGGGGAGCCAACGCGAGCTGGCGTTAGGTTTTGGGGCCAGTCTTCCTAGGTGACCCACATAGCCGCGTCATAAAACTAGAAAAAGGGACTGCGAGCCCACCATGATCGAGAGGTCTCTCGGATGCCTATGACCTGTGAGCCCGTCCCTGCTTGTTTTATGTAATAAACAGCAGTAACTCTTTGCTCTTGTGTGTGCCTCATATTCTGTTGGCACACGGGAGGAGTTGGGGCCTCCCCAACCCCAGAGGTCCGTGGACGGCCTTGCCGGGCCCCGGGAAATTACCCCGACAAGTTGGAGGCACTGCTGAGATCTGCTGAGATTGAGCGAGATCACAGCGAGGCTGCTTGCGTCAAGGTGGCCCGGCAACGCGGCCCCCTCTGCCGTTGCCCCCTTTTGATGACTACAGGACCATCGCGGAATTGCGAGATGACCAGACAGCGCAATCCGGAGATTGGCCGTCTGGAGCCGAATTGCGAAGTATCCCACTCGCGGTTGGCTCGTGTCAGGCGTGGTCCAGGCGAGGGGAAGTGGTGAGCTGATTGGGAGGGGTGTCCACAGTCGAGCGGCACCGGCAGGCGAGAGCTCGATGTGAGTATGGCACACACAACCAGTAATACAATGTTGTGCGGAAGGAGGGAGGAAGTGTAATTTGGGTGGCGGGTGGTTGTTAATGGTTGTTAAAGAGAGATTTTGACCATTGAGCAGCGATTAGCGTGTACGTTGTAGCAGGGACTGGCACGAGGGCCATCCCTTCCAGTGCTACAGAGCAGACTGGGTAGATCTTTAGGCATACACATGTGATTGACGGATCGCGCTGATCGGACACCTCTGCAAGGGGTTGTGGCATTCCTATGAGTTGGCGTTGTAGATAAATGAATAGATAGAGATTCCTATTGATTGAGTGTTTTAGCTCTATGAATAGATGATGTATTCCCGCAGGAGGTAGCTAGATTGTTTCTCAGTGCGGAAGACAGTTGGCTGGTTAAGCTCCCCTAGAGAGAGGGTGTATCACACGCGAGGCAACGCAGCGTGCGCAGTACGATTGTAATAACGAAGTAATTGATGAATACTCCACTCCAGACGTGGTGGGAAGTCAGCTGTAGAGGTAATGGGGAACAAGGTTGTCAAACGTGGCGCGCATTGATTATTTGCTGAAATTGTACGTACCGGTAAAACTTCTTGTAGTCGTTGGTGATGTCACCCATAGGGCTTGCATAGGACACCGCAGTCTTTAGGACACCGCAGTCTTTTTCTTTTCCTCCAAGAGTAAGGGGGATGGGGACCCGCGTTAAGGGAGGGGTGAAGGGGGAGAGGCGGCCGCGCACGGAGAACGCCGGCAAAGGAGAAGGTGGAGGTGCTAGGAGTACGTTGCAGGTGCGCCAAGTAGCGGTGGGGCAGCTTAAAGCACGCCTCACGGGGCACGCAGCCGCAGGGGGCTCCGTGCGCCACGGGTCAAAGGGGGCCCTAGCTCCAGAAGGAGAAGCATAAAAGACGGGGACATTGTTGTAAAGATGGAGAGGGCGAGTGATTGTAATAAAAAAATAGCTTTCCCTTGCAGTGGAAAGTCAGAAGACCCCAATTTACGGGGCCAGGTAACGGTCATATTAAGAAATGAAGTTATAAAATGTCTACATACTACGGGATAGGGGCAGGGCTGGGGCTCAGGGCCAGCGCCTTAACAACACCACTCCAGCACATCTGCACAACACTAATACCACGCAGAGATAAAATAGTAAAGTACAGTATTGAATGGACACAAGGTACAGACAACAAAATAAGGATACCATGGCCGCCCAACGGCAGTTTTGATATGTGCACACAACACTCGATGTTAGCATATCTACATAACACATACAACAGGAGAAACTAGCAGGCCACTTGGAAGTTTTCGACCTCTGGAAAATGTTCCAAGGGTGCGCACCCGGGGTACCAGGGATGCTCACCGTGCAGGGAGTAAAGGAGGAAAAGGTGAGCGGAGAGGGTGGGTGCAAAGCACCCCAAAATACGCCCATTGCTGAGGAAAGCGAGGAAGAATCAGAAGGATCATTCACAGTTGCAGAGGTAAAAAAGGAAGGTGAAGGAGAGACACCCATAACTAAAGAAGTTAAGAAGGAGGTAGAAGGGCTGTATCCAATGAGGGAATTGAGGGAAGCTACCCAATCGCAATTAACAGCTGCCGAGGGATATTCCAACCCTGCATACAGCCCACGACCTTACGCTCCAGCAGACAGCTACCAAAAGGGGGTGGGCACGAGGAGTGCAGCAGAGACGAAACAAACACAGGTAAGCACCGGGGGTGAAAAAAGGGCGCAAATAAACTTAGCAAGTATAGGACCAGACGAATGGATAGCAGCACAGGGGCTAGTGAAGCTTCGAGGGACATTAACGGGGGAGGAGGAAGGGGCGGTAAAGAAGGTAAGTAAAGAAGAGACAGAATAAACACAGAGGGGGAGCGAGGTAAGTAGAGAGCAGGAAGGGAGAATGAGACAGGAGGAAGAGGAGATGTTAGAGGTAAGAATAGCGGAATTAAGGGAAGCACGGAGCGCGCTGATCAAACAGTTCTAGCAGGAAGAGCGGGAAAGGAAGGAGAGGAGGACGGGAATCAAGGGGACAAGGTGGGGTTAAAACGACAAGAGGAATAACAGAGGAAACGTGAAGAGGACCGCATAAGGGCCATCGCAGAAAGGGTGGCATGCATGGAGCAGTGGGCGGAACGAGAAGAAAATGACAAAGAAATGGGACTATGGAGGAAAAAGATTATCAGAAAGCGCACGAAAATATGAAGAGGGAAAGGTTATAGAGAGTATATTGGTAAATGAGGGTGGAATATGGGGCAACAAAAAGAAAGAAGGAAAGATACTAGAACAGGTAAGTGACGTAATAATGAATGAGCTTTGCAGAGTACGAACGGAAGTAGGTGGTGGAGTGGGCAAGCAAAAGAATACAGCGCAAGGAAAAATGCGCAAGGAACGTGGGGCCAAGACGTACGCGTGTAGCAATAAGGAGGCAGCCACGTACAAGTGTAGCAAAAAGGAGGTAGCGACCATACCGCAGGAGGAGGACACGGAGAAGAAAGGTGAGTACACAGACATAGACTTAGGGACCGTTACAGTGAGAGGAAAATGCCCAGGCCCAGGATTGACATTTTCAGATGGATTCTGCAGTGACGAGGAGGGATTGTGTGCTAGACGGAGTGATAGAAGCGGGGAGGGATCAATCAAATTATACATAACCCGCACAGACAGCGGGTCATTGTGGGAATGCGAGATGCGAGAAGAAGACGACACAGGGAAGGAAAAGAAAAGGCAACTAAGAGGAAGAACGTCACGGCCACTGACACCGCCAGTGCAGCACATGCCATATGTTAGCAGACTCAGAGACCTCCCAGGACGCAGAATGGAAGAAGTAGCTGATACACACAGGAAGAGTAAAATGGACGACATAGGAGGAGCAAGAGCATAAAGGGTGATAAGAGTAACACAACACATTACTGACTTCATTGAAGAACTTTCTGACATGGAAGAGGACAGCGAATACACTCACACATCCCCGCACAGACGAACGCCAGGGGAAGTGAAGGAGTACACTCTATTGCCATTACTAGAGAGAGGGGGAGCAAGGCCACAATATGTCCCATGGAAACCTGCAGACAAGGAAAACATCAAATGCAGACTCCCATCACTGTGCGGAGGGGCCGGGAAATGGATATATGAAATGGAAAAACACACAGCAGGGCAAAAACTAGCGGTAGGTGACGTAATGGGGTTCTTAATATCAATATTAGGTGAGGCAGCAGATGACAGTTTGAAGAGGGCGGGATTCCCAGGGGTAACTATAAGCGACACATCACATGATGGGCGCCATTCGCAAATTGGAGACACGCGCTATGGTAGGCACTGAGGGTGCAGTACCCAGATACTTCAGACATAGGAGCAATAACATCTCGCAAAATGCGTGAGAATGAAGATCCTTTTGATTACATCCAGGAGATTCAAGAGAAGTGGCACCTGGAAACACGAGAACCGTGGGACAAAACACTAGCAATGTTCTATCACATACTGATCCAAGGGCTCCCAGAACCAGTACAGAGACAGTTAAAGAAATGGGTAGGGATGGAAGCAAAGGCATGGCCCGAGATACAGCTAACAATAGTACACCATAGTAGACTATGGCAAGAAAAGATGAAACAGAAAGAAGAAGACAGAAAGGCAGAAGAAGCGAAATTGGTCCAAAATAAACTGTCCAGGTATGCCATGGAAGGATAACGGGCCCCACCCAGGCCACACTGACACCAGAATACACAACAACATACCGCATCACTACAGCAAGCACAAATGACAACACAACAAATGCCACCACCCCCACCATACACAGCACAATACACAACACAAATGGGAGGTGGCTACCCTCAAATGGGGAACTGATACACAAACAACTACGGGGGGGTGGGCACACGAGAGGGAGGGGATTTGGGCCAGCAGCACCACCACAAGGGGGAGGGTTCTGGGGGCCGAACCAATATGGGCAACAGGGATATTCAGACAACACGGGAGGGTACCCATGGCAAGCACGGGAGCCACCAACGTGTTGGACATGTGGGCTGGTAGGACACATGTCATGCACATGCAGAGCAAGACAGGCACAGGCAGGCTGGGCAGAACAAGGACAACAGGGTTCCAATGAGGGACAAAAAATGTTCCAACAGCAGCAAGGGACGGGAGCAGTAATACAACAGCAAGCACCACCTCTAATACTGCAGCAAGCACCACCTCTAATACAGCAGCAAACACCACCTCTCATACAACAGTAAGCACCACTACCACATCATCAGCAACAATTACAAACATACACAACACAACAACCGCAAATACAGTACCAACAACCACAACAGCAAGTGGCAACAGCACAACAACGCGTTCAGGCAGTACAACAGGTCACACAACTACAGGACGACAAATCACTACCCGCGGACACAGAAATACAACAGACACAATTGGGGAGGGTGACAATACTAGGTCACAACCCATACACAGGGAGTGGACAGTCACTATACCCACAATAGGACAGGCCACAGATGTCTTTGATGTGTCCCATCCTATCGGTAACACCTAACCCTGCGGAGAACCACGCATAAAGGTGGCGATAGGTGACAAAACATTCTCATTCCTAGTACACCCAGGGGCCACTAGGTCCTGCATTAGGGAAGGGAAGTTCAATTTGTCAGGTGAAGCTATGCACACACAAGGATTCTCTGGGGCTCGAAGGCTGGTTCCTTTTACTGATAACATCTCCTTATCTGTTGGAGATCACGACCTGTCTCTACCACTGCTATACTCAAAGGAATCGCCAGTAAACATAATCAGGAGAGACATTATGAGCAGGTTGAACATGACTATATCCTTTACTGATGAGGGAATAGTGTGCTCCACACCAGGCATCAACATGCTCACTGCATGACACATACTTCAGGCTTACTGTGGCAAAATAGTAGCGAGGGCAGAGCCAGTAGATGGGCACCTCTTCCAATATGGGACGGACATGGCACTAGCATGGTTACCAGGAATTGAGGGCAAAGTGTGGAGGAGACCAGCAGCTTACCTTTTCAGACCAGAAACACCAACAATTGAAAGGGAAGGGGCTATCATATCAGTGGACATAGAAAGCATTGTGGCAACCACAGACTACATAGCATTTCACGCACAAGATGGGGAGGGGAAAGCATGGAGAGCAGTAATAGCACTGGCAGAAGGATGCAGGCTAACAAAGGTGTCAGATGAGGAGCTATTTTCAGATGAAGCAGGAGATGGGGAGATGGTGTTCCAGATGAACGTCTATATTTGGTTGAGAGTGACATACAAAGAGGTAGCACAAAAAAAGACAATGGCACTAGAAGCACCAACCCCTACTCAGGTACCCTTCTATGAAGAAGATTTAGCAGCAGTACCCGCCTCTCTATGGACCACTAGTCCATATGACGTAGGCTGTATAAAGAGCATTGGAGGAGTAAACATAAAGCTAAAGAAAGGTGCAATGCTGCCCAGAGTGAAACAGTACTCACTATTCGAAGAAGCTGATGAAGGGATCTGTTAAACAATAACTGCCCTAGTGAATAGAGGAATACTGATACCATCAGAGTCACCATGCAACACTGCAGTGTATCCTGTGCGCAAGGCAAAGAGAGGGTCATGGCGTTTCATACAAGATCGCAGGCCCCCTCAACAACATTGTAGAGGCAGAGTATCCAATAGCAGCTAACCCAGGAACAATACTGTGTGGAATACCAGCAGAGGTGTCACGATTCACTGTGATCGACCTCAAAAACGCTTTTTTCTCTCAATACCTCTACACCCCGATTCACAAAACTTAACAAGTTTCACATACTGCAACACAAAGTGGAAACACACTAGATTACCACAAGGGTACTGCGAGTCACCATCCATCTTTAACAGAGTAATACAAATGGATCTAGGAAACCTAGAGATGGAGAGTACAGTGTTGCAATTTGTAGATGACATCATCATCTGCAGCACCACTGAGGAAAAGTGCAGAAGGGACTCTGTAAAGATGCTCACAGTGCTGGTTTATAAAGGATACAAGGTTGACGAGGGGAAGCTGCAGTACTGTCAAGAAAAGGTGCTCTATATCGGGCAGATCATTTCACAAAAGGGAAGGAACATTGCACCACCAAGGGCACAAGCAATAACGAATACACCACAGCCACAGACAATCAGAGAACTGCAGCAATATTTGGGCCTCTGCAACTACTGCAGGGGATGGGTCTTTGACTACAGCTCATACATAGGACCATTGCTGAAAGCCCTTAGAGAAGCACAGAGGGGAGAGAGGAAATTGGGATGGACAAGAGAGATGACAGAGGCATTAAATGAATTAAAACACGCCATTTCAAATGCACCAGTACTGGCTAGCCCCAACTGCGAAGAGCAATTCTACATATTCTCACATTGTGATACTGCAGTAATGAAAGCAGTGCTGACACAAAAAACAAGCATCGGACACAAACCAGTGGCATTTTACAGTGGCCATTCGGACCCTGTCATGATGGGTCATTTCCCGTGCGAACAGAGCCTAGCCGCAGCAGCATTTGCGGTAGGAAAATCCTCCTCAATAACCATGGGATGCCCCACCATGCTATACGTGGAACATGCCCTTTTTGCAATACTGAACAAGCCAAAATCCACATTAACCACTCAAAGAGCTACAGGTTACGAGATCATACTCTCGAGTCCAGAGCTGGAAATAGTAAGATGCAGTAACGTTAACCCAGCCTGATTTATAGCAGAAGTGGAAGATGGAGAGCACGCACATTACTGCACACAGGCAATTGTAATTTACTCGAGTACCAGGAGAGTGGAAGAAAATGGAGATAATGTACATAGATGGGTCATCAACAATTGATCAGAGTGATGGGAGAAGGACAGGTGCAGCAGTAGTACGATTGAGGGAAGACTGGACTTACGTTCCAGTGAAATGTGTACAATTACCACAACACTACTCTGTGCAAGCAGCAGAGCTAGTAGCACTCATTTTGGCCTTAGAATAAAGCAATGAGAAAAGAGTAACTATATACTCAGACAGTGCATATGTTACATCAACAGTACACTCAGGACTAATAAAATGGCAATGGAGAGGGTTCAGGAGAGCAGACGGCACCCCGGTAAAACACGCTCTCCTACTGGCTGAACTAATTGAAGTAATTAATTACCCAGAAGAGGTAGCATTGGTAAAATGTCAGGCCCACACTAATGGGGATGACCCAATATCAAGAGGTAACGAAACAGCAGACGCACATGCAAAATATGCTGCATATTTTGGCAAGACATGGACCCTCCCAGAAAAACAAAAAGATAAGGGGGGGTTAGACAGATGTTGATGAAGGATGGGTACACACATATCCCAGAGACACAGATCATGGAATTACAGGCAGCAGCACGAATGGCAGAAAAGGAACTATGGCTTAAAAGAGGATGCACCATGTCCCCCACAGATGCATTATGGTGACAGAATAATACCAGGAAAGTTGTGATTCCCCTGGCCCTATTGAAAACAGCCCTGACCCAATTACACTGTCCCAAGCATACAGGGAAGGAAGTAATTGCTGCACGAATAAAAGAATCATGGTTCTGCCCTGAACTAAACTCACATGTTGCAAATTTCATTAGCAACTGCTTCGCATGCCAACAATTTACGGCCGGTCACACACTGCAAGTGATCAAAGATACAATCCCCCGGCCTGAAGGACCCATCATGCACCAACACATTGACTACATTGACATGATCAATGTATGTCAAGGTTACCGATACATGATTGTAGTGGTGTGCCCATTCTGAAGGTGGATCGAGGCTGGTTCCTGCTCCCATGCAGATGCGTTCAGAGCAGCCAAATTCTTGGTGAGGGAGGTGTTCCTGAAGTGGGGGGTATGCGAAGTGTTGCGGTAAGACAATGGCCCACAATTTGCCAATTAACTTATTCCAGCACGTAACTGACCTTTTGAGAAGCCAACATAAGTTTGCATGCACGTAACACCCGCAAGCAAATGGCATCTGCGAACGCCTCAACGGCCTCCTAAAAGAAGAGATAGCAAAGAGCCAACCAATAACTAAAAAGAGTTGGCTATACTGCCTCCCTTTTGACTTATTTGAGTTGAGAAATAGGCCAGGGTCAGGTCACCACCTCACACCCCACAAGGTGGTGACAGGATGTCAAATGCACCTCCCACTCACGCCACCATCAAGGGCCACAACTGACTGCCATGCCACAAGTACTGTTTTTGGTGAAGAAATGCATGAGTATGTCTCTTCCTTGGTTACTAGTGCCGCTTTTATCTCTGAACAGATCGAACGGACACAGGGCGGGTTGAAGAACAATCAGCAAGGAGAAGCAACCAACGAGGAACAGAAACAACCAGCACACTGGACAATAAACGAGGGAGACAGGTTCTCCTTAAAAATTATAGACGACCTTGGAACAATCCTAGATTTACAGGCACACATTTGTTGGAAAAAGTAGCCCGTAGGGCTATTAAGCTAAAAGGAAAAGACATGTGGACCCACATTCACAACATCAAGCCCTACAAAGCACAGACCCCCCCTCCTCTCAGCTAACAGGCCAACGCTTCAGCAACAACAATTGATAGCGATAAAGGCACGGTACAGACACCAAATACTGCAAAGAACATAAACAACCAACCACCCATACCCCACCCTATGGTCACGAGATCCCAGGCAAAATAAATAAATGAGCAAAAATTAACCCCCATCAGCCACCATTTAATAAAGAACATTGCCAAACAATCTGCAATATACACCACACTGTGTACACGTGCATGATTTCTTCTTTTTTGTCTCGCACATGCAGGTATTGCACATTACTGTTGTATATGTAATAAAAAGAGAAGGGAATATACGTCATTGAAGCATACATCATTGCCCAGGGGTAAATGCTGTCCGCGGACAATGCCCCAGAAGCACTGTCACAACAGTTCGTATATGTTATAAAAAGACCAAAACACTTAAAGAGGAAAAATACGTGTATATTATAACTCATAGGAATGCCACCTCTCATACAACAGCAAGCACCACTACCACATCCTCAGCAACAATTACAAACATACACAACACAACAACCACAAATACAGTACCAACAACCACAACAGCAAGTGGCAACAGCACAACAACGCGTTCAGGCAGTACAACAGCTCACACAAATACAGGACGACAAATCACTACCCGCGGACACACAAATACAACAGACACAATTGGGGAGGGTGACAATACTAGGTCACAACCCATACACAGGGAGTGGACAGTCACTATACCCACAATAGGACAGGCCACAGATGTCTTTGATGTGTCCCATCCTATCGGTAACACCTAACCCTGCGGAGAACCACGCATAAAGGTGGCGATAGGTGACAAAACATTCTCATTCCTAGTACACCCAGGGGCCACTAGGTCCTGCATTAGGGAAGGGAAGTTCAATTTGTCAGGTGAAGCTATGCACACACAAGTATTCTCTGGGGCTCGAGGGCTGGTTCCTTTTCCTGATAACATCTCCTTATCTGTTGAAGATCACGACCTTTCTCTACCACTGCTATACTCAAAGGAATCGCCAGTAAACATACTCAGGAGAGACATTATGAGCAGGTTGAACATGACTATATCCTTTACTGATGAGGGAATAGTGTGCTCCACACCAGGCATCAACATGCTCACTGCATGACACATACTTCAGGCTTACTGCGGCAAAATAGTAGCGAGGGCAGAGCCAGTAGATGGGCACCTCTTCCAATATGGGACGGACATGGCACTAGCATGGTTACCAGGAATTGAGGGCAAAGTGTGGAGGAGACCAGCAGCTTACCTTTTCAGACCAGAAACACCAACAATTGAAAGGGAAGGGGCTATCATATCAGTGGACATAGAAAGCATTGTGGCAACCACAGACTACATAGCATTTCACGCACAAGATGGGGAGGGGAAAGCATGGAGAGCAGTAATAGCACTGGCAGAAGGATGCAGGCTAACAAAGGTGTCAGATGAGGAGCTATTTTCAGATGAAGCAGGAGATGGGGAGATGGTGTTCCAGATGAATGTCTATATTCGGTTGAGAGTGACATACAAAGAGGTAGCACAAAAAAAGACAATGGCACTAGAAGCACCAACCCCTACTCAGGTACCCTTCTATGAAGAAGATTTAGCAGCAGTACCCGCCTCTCTATGGACCACTAGTCCATATGACATAGGCTGTATAAAGAGCATTGGAGGAGTAAACATAAAGCTAAAGAAAGGTGCAATGCTGCCCAGAGTGAAACAGTACTCACTATTCAAAGAAGCTGATGAAGGGATCTATGAAACAATAACTGCCCTAGTGAATAGAGGAATACTGATACCATCAGAGTCACCATGGAACACTGCAGTGTATCCTGTGCGCAAGGCAAAGAGAGGGTCATGGCGTTTCATACAAGATCGCAGGCCCCTCAACAACATTGTAGAGGCAGAGTATCCAATAGCAGCTAACCCAGGAACAATACTGTGTAGAATACCAGCAGAGATGTCACGATTCACTGTGATCGACCTCAAAAACGCTTTTTTCTCTCAATACCTCTACACCCCGATTCACAAGACTTAACAAGTTTCACATACCGCAACACAAAGTGGAAACACACTAGATTACCACAAGGGTACTGCGAGTCACCATCCATCTTTAACAGAGTAATACAAATGGATCTAGGAAACCTAGAGATGGAGAGTACAGTGTTGCAATATGTAGATGACATCATCATCTGCAGCACCAGCGAGGAAAAGTGCAGAAGGGACTCTGTAAAGATGCTCACAGTGCTGGCTTAGAAAGGATACAAGGTTGACGAGGGGAAGCTGCAGTACTGTCAAGAAAAGGTGCTCTATATCGGGGAGATCATTTCACAAAAGGGAAGGAACATTGCACCACCAAGGGCACAAGCAATAACGAATACACCACAGCCACAGACAATCAGAGAACTGCAGCAATATTTGGGCCTCTGCAACTACTGCAGGGCATGGGTCTTTGACTACAGCTCATACATAGGACCATTGCTGAAAGTCCTTAGAGAAGCACAGAGGGGAGAGAGGAAATTGGGATGGACAAGAGAGATGACAGAGGCATTAAATGAATTAAAACACGCCATTTCAAATGCACCAGTACTGGCTACCCCCAACTGCGAAGAGCAATTCTACATATTCTCCTCACATTGTGATACTGCAGTAATGAAAGCAGTGCTGACACAAAAATCAAGCATGGGACACAAGCCAGTGGCATTTTACAGTGGCCATTCAGACCCTGTCATGATGGGTCATTTCCCGTGCGAACAGAGCCTAGCCGCAGCAGCATTTGCGGTAGAAAAATCCTCCTCAATAACCATGGGATGCCTCACCATGCTATACGTGGAACACGCCCTTTTTGCAATACTGAACAAGCCAAAATCCACATTAACCACTCAAAGAGCTACAGGTTACGAGATCATACTCTCGAGTCCAGAGCTGGAAATAGTAAGATGCAGTAACGTTTACCCAGCCCGATTTATAGCAGAAGTGGAAGATGGAGAGCACGCACATTACTGCACACAGGCAATTGTAATTTACTCGAGTACCAGGAGAGTGGAAGAAAATGCCCTAGAGGGGGGGGGAGATAATGTACATAGATGGGTCATCAACAATTGATCAGAGTGATGGGAGAAGAAGGACAGGTGCAGCAGTAGTACGATTGAGGGAAGACTGGACGTACGTTCCAGTGAAATGTGTACAATTACCACAACACTACTCTGTGCAAGCAGCAGAGCTAGTAGCACTCATTTTGGCCTTAGAATAAAGCAATGAGAAAAGAGTAACTATATACTCAGACAGTGCATATGTTACATCAACAGTACACTCAGGACTAATAAAATGGCAAAGGAGAGGGTTCAGGAGCGCAGACGGCACCCCGGTAAAACACGCTCTCCTACTGGCTGAACTAATTGAAGTAATTGATTACCCGGAAGAGGTAGCATTGGTAAAATGTCAGGCCCACACTAATGGGGATGACCCAATATCAAGAGGTAACGAAACAGCAGACGCACATGCAAAATATGCTGCATATTTTGGCAAGACATGGACACTCCCAGAAAAACAAAAAGATAAGGGGGGTTTAGACAGATGTTGATGAAGGATGGGTACACATATACCACAGAGACACAGATCATGGAATTACAGGCAGCAGCACCAATGGCAGAAAAGGAACTATGGCTTAAAAGAGGATGCACCATGTCCCCCACAGATGCATTATGGTGACAGAATAATACCAGGAAAGTTGTGATGCCCCTGGCCCTATTGAAAACAGCCCTGACCCAATTACACTGTCCCAAGCATACAGGGAAAGAAGTATTTGCTGCACGAACAAAAGAATCATGGTTCTGCCCTGAACTAAACTCACATGTTGCAAATTTCATTAGCAACTGCCTCACATGCCAACAATTTACGGCCGGTCACACACTGCAAGTGATCAAAGGTACAATACCCCGGCCTGAAGGACCCATCATGCACTAACACATTGACTACATTGACATGATCAATGTATGTCAAGGTTACCGATACATGATTGTAGTGGTGTGCCCATTGTGAAGGTGGATCGAGGCTGGTTCCTGCTCCCATGCAGATGCGTTCAGAGCAGCCAAATTCTTGGTGAGGGAGGTGTTCCTGAGGTGGGGGGTATGCGAAGTGTTGCGTTAAGACAATGGCCCACAATTTGCCAATGAACTATTCCAGCACGTAACTGCCCTTTTGAGAATCCAACATACGTTTGCATGCACGTATCACCCGCAAGCAAATGGCATCTGTGAACGCCTCAACGGCCTCCTAAAAGAAGAGATAGCAAAGAGCCAACCAATAACTAAAAAGAGTTGGCTATACTGCCTCCCTTTTGCCTTATTTGAGTTGAGAAATAGGCCAGGGTCAGATCACCACCTCACACCCCACAAGGTGGTGACAGGATGTCAAATGCACCTCCCACTCACGCCACCATCAAGGGCCACAACTGACTGCCATGCCACAAGTGCTGTTTTTGGTGAAGGAATGCATGAGTATGTCTCTTCCTTGGTTACTAGTGCCGCTTTTATCTCTCAACAGATCGAACTGACACAGGGCGGGTTGAAGAACAATCAGCAAGGAGAAGCAACCAACGAGGAACAGAAACAACCAGCACACTGGACAATAAAAGAGGGAGACAGGTTCTCCTTAAAAATTATAGACGAACTTGGAACAATCCTAGATTTACAGGCCCACATTTGTTGGAAAAAGTAGCCCGTAGGGCTATTAAGCTAAAAGGAAAAGACACGTGGACCCACATTCACAACATCAAGCCCTACAAAGCACAGACCCCCCCCCTCCTCTCAGCGAATGGGCCAACGCTTCACCAACAACAATTGATAGTGATAAAGGCACGGTACAGACACCAAATACTGCAAAGAACATAAACAACCAACCACCCATACCCCACCCTATAGTCACGAGATCATAGGCAAAATAAATAAATGAGCAAAAATTAACCCCCACCAGCTACCATTTAATAAAGAACATTGCCAAACAATCTGCAATATACACCACACTGTGTACACATGCATGATTTCTTCTTTTTTGTCTCGCACATGCAGGTATTGCACATTACTGTTGTATATGTAATAAAAAGAGAAGGGAATATACGTCATTGAAGCATACATCATTGCCCAGGGGTAAATGCTGTCCGCGGACAACGCCCCAGAAGCACTGTCACACCAGTTCGTATATGTTATAAAAAGACGAAAACACTTCAAGAGGAAAAATACGTGTATATTATAACTCATAGGAATGCCACCTCTCATACAACAGCAAGCACCACCTGCACATCCTCAGCAACAACTACAAACATACACAACACAACAACCGCAAATACAGTACCAACAACCACAACAGCAAGTGGCAACAGCACAACAACGCGTTCAGGCAGTACAACAGCTCACACAAATACAGGACGACAAATCACTACCCGCGGACACACAAATACAACAGACACAATTGGGGAGGGTGACAATACTAGGTCACAACCCATACACAGGGAGTGGACAGTAACTATACCCACAATAGGACAGGCCACAGATGTCTTTGATGTGTCCCATCCTATCGGTAACACCTAACCCTGCGGAGAACCACGCATAAAGGTGGCGATAGGTGACAAAACATTCTCATTCCTAGTACACCCAGGGGCCACTAGGTCCTGCATTAGGGAAGGGAAGTTCAATTTGTCAGGTGAAGCTATGCACACACAAGGATTCTCTGGGGCTCGAAGGCTGGTTCCTTTTACTGATAACATCTCCTTATCTGTTGGAGATCACGACCTGTCTCTACCACTGCTATACTCAAAGGAATCGCCAGTAAACATACTCACGAGAGACATTATGAGCAGGTTGAACATGACTATATCCTTTACTGATGAGGGAATAGTGTGCTCCACACCAGGCATCAACATGCTCACTGCATGACACATACTTCAGGCTTACTGTGGCAAAATAGTAGCGAGGGCAGAGCCAGTAGATGGGCACCTCTTCCAATATGGGACGGACATGGCACTACCATGGTTACCAGTAATTGAGGGCAAAGTGTGGAGGAGACCAGCAGCTTACCTTTTCAGACCAGAAACACCAACAATTGAAAGGGAAGGGGCTATCATATCAGTGGGCATAGAAAGCATTGTGGCAACCACAGACTACATAGCATTTCACGCACAAGATGGGGAGGGGAAAGCATGGAGAGCAGTAATAGCACTGGCAGAAGGATGCAGGCTAACAAAGGTGTCAGATGAGGAGCTATTTTCAGATGAAGCAGGAGATGGGGAGATGGTGTTCCAGGTGAACGTCTATATTCGGTTGAGAGTGACATACAAAGAGGTAGCACAAAAAAAGACAATGGCACTAGAAGCACCAACCCCTACTCAGGTACCCTTCTATGAAGAAGATTTAGCAGCAGTACCCGCCTCTCTATGGACCACTAGTCCATATGACGTAGGCTGTATAAAGAGCATTGGAGGAGTAAACATAAAGCTAAAGAAAGGTGCAATGCTGCCCAGAGTGAAACAGTACTCACTTTTCGAAGAAGCTGATGAAGGGATCTATGAAACAATAACGGCCCTAGTGAATAGAGGAATACTGATACCATCAGAGTCACCATGCAACACTGCAGTGTATCCTGTGCGCAAGGCAAAGAGAGGGTCATGGCGTTTCATACAAGATCGCAGGCCCCTCAACAACATTGTAGAGGCAGAGTATCCAATAGCAGCTAACCCAGGAACAATACTGTGTGGAATACCAGCAGAGGTGTCACGATTCACTGTGATCGACCTCAAAAACGCCTTTTTCTCTCAATACCTCTACACCCCGATTCACAAGACTGAACAAGTTTCACATACCGCAACACAAAGTGGAAACACACTAGATTACCACAAGGGTACTGCAAATCACCATCCATCTTTAACAGAGTAATACAAATGGATCTAGGAAACCTAGAGATGGAGAGTACAGTGTTGCAATATGTAGATGACATCATCATCTGCAGCACCACCGAGGAAAAGTGCAGAAGGGACTCTGTAAAGATGCTCACAGTGCTGGCTTAGAAAGGATACAAGGTTGACGAGGGGAAGCTGCAGTACTGTCAAGAAAATGTGCTCTATATCGAGCAGATCATTTCACAAAAGGGAAGGAACATTGTACCACCAAGGGCACAAGCAATAACGAATACACCACAGCCACAGACAATCAGAGAACTGCAGCAATATTTGGGCCTCTGAAACTACTGCAGGGCATGGGTCTTTGACTACAGCTCATACATAGGACCATTGCTGAAAGCCCTTAGAGAAGCACAGAGCGGAGAGAGGAAATTGGGATGGACAAGAGAGATGACAGAGGCATTAAATGAATTAAAACACACCATTTCAAATGCACCAGTACTGGCTACCCCCAACTGCGAAGAGCCATTCTACATATTCTCACATTGTGATACTGCAGTAATGAAAGCAGTGCTGACACAAAAATCAAGCATGGGACACAAGCCAGTGGCATTTACAGTGGCCATTCGGACCCTGTCATGATGGGTCATTTCCCGTGCGAACAGAGCCTAGCCGCAGCAGCATTTGCGGTAGAAAAATCCTCCTCAATAACCATGGGATGCCCCACCATGCTATACGTGGAACATGCCCTTTTTGCAATACTGAACAAGCCAAAATCCACATTAACCACTCAAAGAGCTACAGGTTATGAGATCATACTCTCGAGTCCAGAGCTGGAAATAGTAAGATGCAGTAACATTAACCCAGCCCGATTTATAGCAGAAGTGGAAGATGGAGAGCACGCACATTACTGCACACAGCCAATTGTAATTTACTCGAGTACCAGGAGAGTGAAAGAAAATGCCCTAGAGGGGGGGGGGATAATGTTCATAGATGGGTCATCAACAATTGATCAGAGTGATGGGAGAAGAAGGACAGGTGCAGCAGTAGTACGATTGAGGGAAGACTGGACTTACGTTCCAGTGAAATGTGTACAATTACCACAACACTATTTTGTGCAAGCAGCAGAGCTAGTAGCACTCATTTTGGCCTTAGAATAAAGCAATGAGAAAAGAGTAACTATATACTCAGACAGTGCATATGTTACATCAACAGTACACTCAGGACTAATAAAATGGCAAAGGAGAGGGTTCAGGAGAGCAGACGGCACCCCGGTAAAACACGCTCTCCTACTGGCTGAACTAATTGAAGTAATTAATTACCCGGAAGAGGTAGCATTGGTAAAATGTCAGGCCCACACTAATGGGGATGACCCAATATCAAGAGGTAACGAAACAGCAGACGCACATGCAAAATATGCTGCATATTTTGGCAAGACATGGACCCTCCCAGAACAACAAAAAGATAAGGGGGGGTTAGACAGATGTTGATGAAGGATGGGTACACACATATCCCAGAGACACAGATCATGGAATTACAGGCAGCAGCACCAATGGCAGAAAAGGAACTATGGCTTAAAAGAGGATGCACCATGTCCCCCACAGATGCATTATGGTGACAGAATAATACCAGGAAAGTTGTGATGCCCCTGGCCCTATTGAAAACAGCCCTGACCCAATTACACTGTCCCAAGCATATAGGGAAAGAAGTAATTGCTGCACGAATAAAAGAATCATGGTTCTGCCCTGAACTAAACTCACATGTTGCAAATTTCATTAGCAACTGCCTCACATGCCAACAATTTACGGCCGGTCACACACTGCAAGTGATCAAAGGTACAATCCCCCGGCCTGAAGGACCCATCATGCACCAACACATTGACTACATTGACATGATCAATGTATGTCAAGGTTACCAATACATGATTGTAGTGGTGTGCCCATTTTGAAGGTGGATCGAGGCTGGTTCCTGCTCCCATGCAGATGCGTTCAGAGCAGCCAAATTCTTGGTGAGGGAGGTGTTCCTGAGGTGGGGGGTATGCAAAGTGTTGCGGTAAGACAATGGCCCACAATTTGCCAATGAACTGTTCCAGCACGTAACTGCCCTTTTGAGAATCCAACATAAGTTTGCATGCACGTATCACCCGCAAGCAAATGGCATCTGCGAACGCCTCAACGGCCTCCTAAAAAAAGAGATAGCAAAGAGCTGTCACGCTCACCTGATTCCCACGGAGGCGCAGGTCTGGCTTCGAGTGCTGATGCTTCTTCTATGGTGAAGCACAGGACTCTGAAGATGGACTCACTGGCTCGCAGGAATATTCCCCTGTGCGTGAAAAGGGAGTATTACCTACTGACGGAATAATGCTCAAGCCTCCCACTCCCTTCCAACCCTCCACGATACCCTTCCTAGATTCCCCGTGAAGTCTCACCTTAGGGACTGGAAGGATGAGTTCTCCATCCTGCTTCTGATGCAGGGGCGCGTTGAAACCCAGTTACTTCACTGGATTGTGGTTTGATGGGAGTTCAAATAAGCTTGACTATTCAGGTAAGGCGCTGTAAGAGTTCTGTAGCAAGGTCCAAAGTTCAAGCTTAATAATATTGTGCATTGTCTTATTGCTGCAAGCGCTAACGCTTATGTCTTTTTCCCCTTAGGGGCTGGGGTTCGGAATGCCGGAGATATGGCGCCGACCCGAAGTGAAACGTGTAGTTCCAGTAAATGACAGGTAAGTTCTGGATGAGCGTTCGGGTAATGTCTTTGCATTCGCTCTTTCAATGTCTTTGTCTTTTTTCCCCATAGGGGCCGGGGTCCGGAATGCCAGGTAGCGGCAGGACCCGAAATGAAATGGGAATGACCCAACTGGTAAGTCTTAGAAGGAAACTGAGCTTTTCCTATTCCCTTTCTTCTCTCACCTTGTGTTCTTGTCTTTTTCTCTCTAGGCTCTGGGAAGTGGCTGCGGATCCGGATGATCGCTGCTGAAGATGGAGGTGCCCAGGAAAGGTGAGTGAAATGCAGCGCAGCAGCGATCGAAACTAAATGCTTTTAAAATGATGTCTTCCCTTTCAGGATCGTCGGTGTGAAGTCTCCGTGATGCAGCTTTAGCAGGTAAGGTCTTCTTTCTCTCCAATTCTCTCTTAGCAGGTGACCCAGGGTGCTGACAGGCGTGGCTGAAGTCCAGATGCAGGAGCTGACACGGTGAGCGTCCAGCTGCGAGGAGCAGAACAACGCAAGCGTGAGTTGCTGATCGGGCGTGGTTTAAATAGCTTTGGAAGAAGTTCCAGTTATGTACCCTTCCACCGATCAGGTATGTATCCTTCCCCGACCACACCCAGGGGAAAGTAGTTCCACAGGTAAAGTAGTTCCATTCAAGCCTCAAGAGGGCCTGGATGTAGCAGCATGGTCTGCATCAGGTAAGTGCACCTTAAAACACTTGAACACATGTCTAGCTTTATGAGCCTGGCGCCTAAGGCGCCAGGACAGGGGTCCAACATGAGCCTGGCACCTAAGGCGCCAGGACTGTGTCCAAAGGGCCCCAGCTTGAGCCCGCTGGCACTTCCCTGGGGGAAATGATGCCTGCCTCTGGGGTTGCTGGGTCGGACCTGACTCCTTGGAGGTAGGCATCATGACAGTACCCCCACTCAAGGCCCCTCCCAAGGTTGTTCCCTCCGGGGGTTTTGGCTTGTTCGGAAATCTACGGTGGAACCTTTGTATTAATCGAGGTGCGTGAACATGGTTACTAGGCTCCCACGATCTCTCCTGAGGTCCATATCCCTTCCAGTCAACAAGATAGAAGAGTTTGGACTTTAACACCTTGGAGTCTAAAATGTCTTTAACTTCGAATTCTAATTCCCCTTCAATTTGAACTGGGTCTGGAGGCTTGGACAGTCGGGTCCCTGGTTGTACTGGCTTCAAAAGTGATGCATGAAAAACTGGATGAATACGCATGTTAGACGGTAAATCCAGTTTAAAGGCCACGGGATTGATTATAGTCTTGATGGGATAAGGTCCTATGAATCTGGGATTGAAGGTTCGCAGGCCCTTGAGGGGTAAATGTTTCGTTGCTAGCCATACCTGATCTCCTACTTGGTAAGGAGGAGTTTTACTTCGGTGCAAATCAGCGTTTTCTTTACACTTTTTCTTGGCTTGCTGTAAATGAGTTGCAGCTTCTTTGAAGGCTCGGGTTATTGTGGAATGCAGATGATTTACTGCGGGCATTTCCAGGGTCAGAGGTGGATCTAGATCAGAGGTCCGAGGATGGTGACCATACGAAGTATAAAAAGGAGTTTGTCCGGTTCCAGAATGCACTGAATTGTTGTATGCATATTCTGCGATCCAAAGGATGTCTTTCCAATTTAACTCGGATTGGTGTAACATGCACCGAAGATATTGCTCGAGAGTCTGATTGGTTCTCTCGGTTTGTCCGTCGGTCTGGGGGTGGTGGCTGGTGGATAGCCGCACATCTATTGGTGCTAGTTGGCAACACTTATTCCAAAAATGGGAGATAAATTGACTTCCACGATCCGAGACCAATATGGAAGGGAAACACTTGTCGGGGGGAAATTCTGCCGGGGTCGGCCGGGCCGTCCGTAGACCTCCGGGCAGGGAGGCCCCAACTCCTCCCGTATATCCCAAAAGCGATAGAGTATGAGACACACGCAAGAAGCAAGGTGACTCTGCTGTTTATTAGACAAAACGGTAGGGATGGGTCAAGGATCGTACGCGTCCGTCCTGACACACACACAATCGTGGGGCTCGCAGGCCCTTTTTACCTTAGTATGACGCGCTACTTGCGTCACCTTAGAAAGTTTAGCAAAAAACCTATTTCCACTCTGGATTGGTTACTCGAGTGGTAGGGTTAGTATAGCATACATATAGAGAACGGTGTTAGTGGTTGAGGGTTAGTCAGGTGATATACTTGGGCTGTCCCTTCAATTTGATACATGAAAATTGTTACATGAAGACCTCTGAGGATTGGTCAATGTTAATGGCGTCAGTGATAAGAGCCCCATGTTCTGATTGGTCCGCTCGCGAGCCTCCCAGTCTGGGACTATCGCTGTTCCCAGCTCGCGGTGCACCTGTCATTTGCAACAATGTTTTACTATGGGTAGGTGTAAACAATGTGAGGATTTATTCATATGTTGGGAGGTCGACTACTCCCACTGCTGCAGATGTCCAATGAGTCTTTTAATTGTATCTGCCTGTGTCTTGAAACGTGGGATTCAGGCGTCTCCTTCCTCCTGGGCTTGGCATCCTGTCAGGTTTGGCTTTGTCACGTGAGGTGGGACCGTGTTTGAGGCAAAATTCAGCACAATTAATATTGTTTTTCCCACTGTGTGCCTGGTTTATCTTGCAGGTGCGACCTTGGCGTCGGCTTGCGGCGTGCGAGATTGCAACATCGTGCCCTTGGCGGTGTGCTTTCGCCGGGCTCATTCTGCAGGGTCAGCAACCGAGCTCTTGCTCATTCAATGTTCATGGAAGCTTTTGCTTGCGGCCTACTTGGGCCTGGTGCATAGGTGGAACCGTTTGATGCAGAGCGCTTTAGGTTACGGTATCATATTGCTCTATCCTCAGTATCGTGTCTCCGTTATATTCTTCATTATGGTACATGGTTCTTAGAAGAAGCGTGAGCAAGCCTTTTTAGATAAGTTCATTATGCGTCTTGCGTTTCTGCATTTTGAGAGCCTATGTGGAAAATAATAAAGATGCACGTCCGTGGGTATGTCTGTCGCCTACGTCATAGCACTGAGTATGTTCTTCGTGTGGATTGGTGTGGGAGTGTCCGGTGTGCATGTTTGCACAGGTGTGCTGACCGTTGGCTAGGTCGCCATGGCATCTCTAACGACGTGTAGGTTTAGTCGAGTTGATCCATGCCGCAGGTGTGGGCATGGGCAGGGCGGGCTGCTGGGCAGGTAGGTGGGCACATCCGTAATGTTCCTGTACCAGGGTATCGTCTGGTAGATAGGCAAACTCCTCTCGTGGCGGGTGTCTAGGCCGTGATCCTCTAGGCCAAGCGCGAGAGGGGAAGGGCGGGAGCCTGTTCTTCCATTCTCCCACTTCATTCCCCCCTCTGGTCGACTTGTCAACCACAAACATATCCTTTTCTTTATCTCCTCTTACTCTCCATATTTTAGTTATTCCTCCCAAATGTCCATAGTGGTTAACATGGTCTTCAAATGACCAATACATATATGCACAGATTCCTCCAGGAGTGCAGTATACCCATTTCCCTATGTAGCTCCTTGGGTTTCTTGAGTTTTCGAGCTTCACAGATGGTGGGTCCAGGTGGTTGGTGATGATCTGGTTGCGCAACTTCTCTCTCTCTTTTATGATTGTGCCTGTGTGTTGGCCGTCATCTGTTGGCATCAAGAGGTGCATACCAACCATTTCGATCATCTCGTCTGTGGTGCGTGCCTTCCGGGCCTTCCAAAATCTTATTATGATCAGTGTAGCTCCAGCCAAAATAGTACATCCAACTATAATCTTCAGTCCATCTGGCAGCCAAGATGGCATCCATGACCATAATATTGAAAACCAGCCTCATCCTTTTTCACACCTTTACTTTCATCCATCATTTTTGAGTGCATCTGGGCCAATTGTAAAACTGCTTCTGTCAGTGTACCATTGTCAGCATCGCTGGCAGGGATGAATGTACAGCATGATTGTCCTATCTTAGCGCAAACTCCTCCTTCCATTGCTGTGAGGAGGTCCAGTACATATCTGTTCTGAAGTGCTACCATCCTCACAGCTCGCAGTTCCTCTTTTATTGCGTTGAATCCATTTACCGTAGAATTAATAGTCATCATTAGTTCCCATCGAGTTATCTGGAGCCATTTTGCATTTGCGTAAGCCTGTAGTCCTGGATGTATTATCGAGGAGAAGAACATTGCTGCTCTGCTGAATAGTCTGTGGTCTGGTGGAATTGAAGTGAGTGCTGTTTCCGACCTTCCCCATAGGTAATTTCCTGTCAGAGGTTCTCCTTGTCTTTTCTTTCTATTCAGGACAGTATTATTGCCGTCGGTTTTGCTCTCTGGCCCCTTCTGAGGTTGTACAGATCTCTTCTTCCTCTTGTTCCCTTCATCCATTTTGGGGAAGTTCGCCATATTGACATGTTTCTGGGGTACCACTAGTGACGGTACATTAACGTGCACCATTGTGCATATACCATTCCACAGAGGGGGCAGTGTGTGGTATGCTTTTTCTCCACAGGCCCAGTAATGGTCCATTACTACTGCTGTTCCTGCTCCCCCCTCAGGTAACTCCATCACGCTTTCACAGTTGGTGTTGTATCCTACGTCCACCTCCCCTTTATGTTGGTAGCATACCTTAGGCGCAGTTAGCGGCAGTATTGTTATTGGGTCTTCATCCTTCTCCATCCACGTGAGCATGGGTACGTACTTGACCCAAGTCATCCAACATCTATGGTTGTGTCCATCAATAGTTGAAATATTTTCTCTTGTTACCATGTTGCTGCCAACCACTCCTATGTCCCATTTGTTATTCATGTACACCTTCCCTGTTATTATCACCAGTGGTCTTTCCCAACATCCGTTTTTACCAGGGACTTCAGTGGCGTACCAATCACATGGTAGGTACTGTAGTGTTACTTTCTTTGTTTCTCCTTTTTCAGGACCACTTGTTATGTATCTGAATCCTTCAGCATGTAAACTGCTCTTGTGGTAACAAATAAGTCTTGAGGAAGTTGTTTTCATATGGATATGTATCTCGTGTTTTCCACACCAGTTGCACCACTGTCCCTTGAAATCTTCCTTTCGTCTGGAACAGTGCCAGGTATATTATACATCGTGCTATTTTTTCATCTATCTCTGTGGCAACAAATGTTCGAGAAGCGCTCATGGCGTATGGGATTAATGAGCAAACGTAGCAGCTGTCTTCTGTTGTCTGCTTACCTATGTGGGTCATGTGTTGGTACCATATGTTGTTTGAGATGTGTGCTGAATCTTGTATGTAGTTGTCAATACCTTTATTATCTGAGTATGTGCTGCGTTTAACTCTATTTTCCTTGCGTGGGATTTTACTAGTACCACCTGACGTAACACATGTTGCAGCTGGGGGTGGGGGTGTATTAGGTTTGGGTACAGCAATAATATTGATAGCATAGCTGTACTGCCATACAGAGGCAGCCAAGAATCCGGTGATCATTAAAATCCCAATCAATTTTATTACAGATGCTAATTTCACCGGCATTTTGCTCTTACCTTGCTGCAGTCCGGCAGCTTATTCTTGCGACGTTACAGTTGCCCGCCTGAAAATTCTTAATATGCTTGTTATTAGTGTTAGTTGTCGTTTTTAAGCTCTCCCTATCAAATAGTCATTCAGTGCCCAGGCGAAGAGCTGTTCCCACGCCAATCTAAGCGATCTATCTCTTAGGGCAGGCAAGTATGGTTGGAGGTGGGGCATTGAATGTTCTATGGCCAAGAGGAATGCTGTGTAGTAGACACGTACCCTCCTTCTTTTCAGGTACGTTGGCCTTTTTATTTCATATACAAATTGGTGTGACAATTCTTCCAGGTAATTATAGTCTGAGGGTACCATCTACTCCTGGGCAGTGAATTAGTTAGTTATCTACTTTCTTATTAGTACAATAATACGCTGTACCTGCATGTGCGAGAGAAAAGAAAGAGAACATTCAGGTGTTTACATGTGTATATGTGCAAGACAATGGGCCTCATTACACGGAAGGCGGTAATCCAGGGTGCTATTAGCACCCTGGACCATGCCGGTAAATTACCGGCACCGCCTTGGCGGAAAGGGGATTTACCGCCCCATTCCAAGGTTGGAGGGGCGGTAAATCCCCTTTCCGCCATTGCCCTTCCCCATTCCCATTTCAGCCCCATAGGGCTCTATGGGAATGGGGAAGGCGCTAATTACGGCACCGCAATTTTGCGGTGCCGTAATTAGCTCCGAGGTCCCTTAGCGGGTTGGTACTTAACGCCTGCAAGAAGCAGGCGTTAGTTCCTCCAACCCGCAAAGGGACCTCGTAGTACGGCGGTAAGGGTTAACGGTCACCGTTGCCATTAACGGTGACCGTTAACCCTTACCGCCGTCCGTGTAATGAGGCCCAATGTCCTTCAGTTCAGTTATTACTACAGTGGGTAGGGGGTCAATGGGCAGAGGGTTTGGGGCTCAACTGGCGGAAGTCTGTTTACTCTTTAATCGTGTAACCATGGGGTGGGCGGTATGGGGATCACCCCTTTCTTTTCTAGTAGTTGTCTCTGGGGAATCTGAGGGGTGGCAGGGTATGGGGACACTTAGGCCGTTAGTTGTGGTAGAAGTCTCTTCCTCCGTTGGTGACGCTGTTGTTGTTCTTCCAGTGGCCCTGTCGGTGGCGCTGGGGCGGGTCTGGAGTTTGTAGATCTTTACGTCGTGTAGGTGGTTCCAGGCACGTTTGTCCTGTAGCTTTACTGCTCTCGTTGATACCTCCTCTACCAGATGGGGGCCAGTGAAGCGTGGGCTGTTCCACTTTCTGTTGAAATTGCGAAGTAGTACGTGGTCACCTTTAGCAACTTTGCACAGTCTTTCCTTTTCCAATTCTTTATCCGCGTCTTCTTGTTGATCGCTGTTAGTCCCGCCCCGCGTGCGCTCGAGCTGTTGAGACACAAACACTACACTAGTAATCAAAGAAGACACAAATTGGTACATTTCATCACCAAGGACATTTGCAGAACTCTCGTGATCGGTAAATGCTCTTGATGTTGGCGTTAGGGGAAGGCGCATTTGACGGCCGTTAACCACCTCGTGAGGGGTGAGGTGGTGGTCGGAACCTGGTCTATTCCTTAGCTCAAATAGGGCTAGTGGAAGGCAATACAACCAACTCTTCTTTGTTGTTTGCTGTATTTTTGCAATTGCCTCCTTTAATAGGCCATTCAGGCGTTCACATAAACCGTTGGCCTGTGGGTGGTATGCACATGCAAATTTATGCTTGATGTTCAGTAAGGATGTGATGTGCTGGAACATTTCGTTTGCGAAATGTGGGCCATTATCTGACCGCAGTACCTCGCACACTCCCCACCTGGGGAAGACCTCCCTCACTAGGAATTTAGCTGCTCTGAATGCATCTGGGTGTGAACAGGGCCCTGCTTCAATCCACCTCGAGAATGGGCATACTACTACAATCATATACCTATTTCCTTGACATACGTTGATCATATCAACATAGTCAATATAGAGATGTCGGAAGGGTCCCTCTGGCCGGGGTATAGTACCTCTTATCACCTTCAGAGTGTGACCGGCCGTAAACTGTTGACATGTGAGACAATTGCTGATAAAATTTGACACATGAGAATTTAACTTGGGGCAGAACCAGTCTTCCCTAATTCGTGCTGCAATTACTTCCTTGCCTGTGTGGGCTGGGTGGTGTAGTTGGCTCAGGGCGGTGTTCAATAGTGCCAGTGGTATTACAATCTTTCCAGTGTCACCCTGGTGCCATAGTGCGTCAGTTGGTGACATTGTGCATCCTCTTTTTACCCATATTTCTTTTTCTGCCATTGGTGCAGCCGCTTGTAGCTCCATTATCTGTGTGGCTGGGAGATGGGTGTACCCTTCTCTTATCAACATCTCCTTAGCCATTCCCCTCCCTCTCCCTCTCTTTGACTCTGGGGGGTTCCATATCTCACCAAAATATGCAGCATACTTCGCATGTGCGTCTGCTGCTGCATTCCCTTTTGAAATGTGGTCTTCACCATTGGTGTGTGCGGTGCATTTGACCAAAGCTAATTCTTGGGGGTCATTTATTGCTTCAATTAGTTCAGCCAATAGGAGGGCATGTTGCACTGGAGTGCCATCAGCTCTCCTAAACTCTCTTCTTCTCCATTTCGACAGCCCTGAGTGGACAGTGGACGTAACATATGCGCTGTCGGAATATATGGTCACTCGTTTGTCAAAGCTTTCCTTCAACGCCAAGATTAGTGCAATTAATTCTGCTGCTTGAGCGGAACAATGCTGTGGTAGTTGTACACATTTCATTGCCACACACACCGGTACCTCCATCATTTTTACCACTGCTGCCCCAGTCCTCCTTATACCATCCCTTTGGTCGATAGTTGATGACCCATCAATGAACAGGAGCTCACCTCCCTCTAGTGCGTTCTCTTCAATCTTTCTAGTACATGAGTACATTTCAGTTATTTGCATACAATCGTGGGCATAATCTCCTTCCTCAATTACTTCTGCTAGGAACCTTGCAGGGTTGACCGTGCTACATCTAACAATTGATAGTTCAGCTCTGGATAAGATGATCTCATAACCTGATGCTCTTTGCGTGGTTAGGGTGGACTTAGGTTTATTCAATATTGCAAATAGTGCATGTTCCACAAACAGTGTAGTTGGGCACCCCATAGTGATTGCTGATGCTTTCTCTACCGCAAAAGCAGCTGCGGCGAGACCTTGTTCGCAAGGGAAATGACCTAACATCACAGGATCTAAGTGGCCGCTGTAAAATGCTACTGGTTTGTAGCCCATGCTTGTTTTTTGAGCCAACACTGCTTTCATTACTGCTGAGTCGCAATGTGAAAATATAAAGAATTGTCGCTCATAGTCTGGGGTTGCCAGTACCGGAGCAGTTGATATCGCATCTTTCAGTTCATCAAAAGCCTCTTTCATTTCCATTGTCCACCCCAACTTTTTCTCCCCTTTATTAGCTTCCTTTCACGCCTCAAGCAGGGGTCCTATGTATGAGCTGTAATCAAATACCCATGCTCTACAGTAGTTGCACAGACCCAGGAACTGCTGCAGTTCCCTCACTGTTTGTGGCACTGGCGTTTTTGAAATGGCCTGTGCTCTTTGTGGTGCAATCTTTCTTCCATGTTGGGATATGAGCTGACCAATGTAAAGTACCTGTTCTTGACAGTACTGTAACTTTTCCATGTCTACCTTGTAACCTTTTTCAGCCAATATTGTCAGCATCTTTAATGAGTCCTCTCTGCATGTTCTTTCGTTTGTACTGCAAATTATTATGTCGTCGACATACTGCAACACTGTGCTTTCCACTTCAATGTTACCCAAATCCATCTGTATTACTCTGTTGAAGATTGAGGGTGATTCGCAGTACCCTTGTGGCAATCTGGTGTGTTTCCACTTTGTGTTTCTGTAAGTGAAGCTTGTCAGATCTTGTGAGTCTGGGTGCAATGGTATTGAGAAAAAAGCATTTTTAAGGTCGATCACTGTAAATCGTGATGCTTCTGCTGGAATGCCACACAATATTGTGGCCGGGTTTGCGGCTATGGGGTATTCTGCTTCTACTATGTTGTTCAAGGGCCTGAGATCCTGTATGAAGCGCCAAGACCCCCCTCTAGCCTTGCGCACTGGGTATACAGCCGTGTTACATGGTGATTCTGATGGGACCAATATGCCATTATCTATAAGGGCCGTTATGGTTTCATATATGCCCTCATCTGCCTCTTTTGATAGTGGGTACTGTTTCACTCTGGGGAGTATTGCACCTTTTTTCAATTTTATCCTTACTCCCCCTATACTTTTTATGCACCCCACGTCATAGGGGCTAGTAGTCCATAATGATGTGGGTACTTTTGTCATATCCTCCTCAAAGAAGGGAACTGGGGTGGATGTGGGTGCCTCAAGTGCCATTGCAATTTTCTGTGCCACTTGTTTGTACGCCACTCTTAGCCATATTTCCACACTCATCATAAACACCATTTCACCTTCCTCCTTTTCTTCTGAGAACAGCTCCTCATCTGACACCTGGGTGAGTCTACATCCTTCTGCTAGTGCTATCACTGCCCTCCATGCTCTTCCTTCTCTGTCTTGGGCATGTACCGCAATGTAATCAGCTGTTGCTATAATGCTCTCAATGTCCACTGGAACCACCTTTCCTTCTGGTTCATTGACTGGTGTTTCTGGTCTGAACAAATAGGCTGCTGGCCTCCTCCAGATCTTTCCCTCTATCCCTGGCATCCATGCAAATGCCATGTCTGGCCCGTACTGGAAGAGTTCGCCATCTACTGGCTCAGCCCTAATCGCTGTCTGTCCGCAGTATGCTTGCATAATCTGTCGTGCTGTGAGCATGTTAATTCCTGGAGTAGAGCAAATTATGCCGTCCTCCGTAAAGGAGATCGTCATATTCAACCTGTTCATGATGTCTCTCCCCAGTATATTTACTGGTGAGGCACTATAATATAAAAGTGGGACTGACATGTCATAATCTCCTATAGATAAGGGAATGTTATCAGTAAAAGGAACCAACCCTCTAGCCCCAGAGAATCCTTGGGTGTTCATGGCTTCGCCCGACATCTTAAATTTACCTTCCCTTATGCAAGACCGGGTCGCCCCGGTGTCAACAAGGAATGATAATTTTTTGTCACCTATCGTTACCTCTATGCGTGGTTCCTCCGCACTATTAGGTGTTACCGACAGGATGGGACACACCACGGCCGTCTGTGGGCTGTCCTATTGAGGGTACAACGATTGACCATTTCCTGTGTAAGGGTTGTGTCCCAGGACCGTCACCCTACCCAGTTGTGTTTGTTGTGCTTGGGGTTGTTGTGTTATCGCTACCTGTTGTTGTGGCAGTGAATATGTCTGTGGCTGTTGTTGTGTTATTAGTTGTTGCTGTTCATTTCCCTGTTGCAACGTCTGCTGTTGCTGTATGCCCTGCTGTTCCTGTGTGCGCCTTGGTTGTCCCTGTTCGCTCCATGATGGTGTTCCTGGTCTGACTCTACACGTGCGTGACATGTGCCCTACTAATCCACAACTCCAACACACCGGTGGTTCCCTACTCTGCCATGGAAAGCTTCCTGTGTTGTCCTGGTATACTGGTTGCCCGGTGGGGTAGGAATTTCTAAGTCCTCCCACCTGCTGTTGTGTGTTATATCCGTATCCTCTCCCTCTCATAATTCCTCCTCTTCCCCTGTTGTAATTATAATACCCAGCTCCTGGCATTGAGTATCCTCCTCCCATGTTGGTCGTGTATGGTTTGAGTGGCGGCACCTGTTGTGTTATAGTCTGTGAGGGTGGTATTTGGGAGGGATCTTGTGCAGCTACTACTTGTGTGGGGCTTTGGGTCATTGTTGTAGGTGTAGTTATTAGTGCCCCTTCCATTGTGTATTTAGTAAGTTTTTTCTGTACTAGTTTAGCCTCTTCCGTTTTCCTGTCCTCTTCCTTTTGTTTCATTTTTCCTTGCCATGTCCTGCAATGATGCACTATTGTCAGTTGCATTTCTGGCCATGCTTTTGCTTCCATTCCCACTACTTTCTTTAGTTGTTTCTGAACTCCTTCTGGGAGCCCTTGTACTAGTATATGATAAAATATTGCTGGTGTTTTGTCCCATTGTTCTCTAGTTTCCATGCGCCACTTCTCTTGGATTTCCTGGATATAATCAACATGATCTTCGTTCTCACGCATCTTGCTTGAGGTAATTGCTCCTATGTCTGATGTGTCTGGGTACTGTACCCTCAGTGCCTGCCATAGTGCATGTCTGCAGTTTGCGAATGGTGCCCCATCGTGCGATGTGTTTGCTATTATTACCCCAGGGAATCCCGCTCTCTTCCAAATGTCATCCGCTGCATCCCCTAATATCGATATTAGAAGGCCCTTTACATCTCCCACTGCCAGTTTCTGTCCTGCGGTGTGTTTTTCCATTTCATATATCCATTTACCCGCACCTCCACTTAATGATGGGAGCCTGCACTTTATATTTTCTTTGTCTGTATGCTTCCAAGGGACGTACTGTGGTCTAACCCCTCCCCTCTCCAGAAGTGGCATTAAGTTGTGTCTCGTTTTACCCCTTGGGTTCCATAAAATCGAGTCCTCACACCCCTCCTCTTCTTCCCTCTCTCCTACATCGTCAATTTCGTCTGTATTTCCCCTGCTCGTAACTCTTTCTTCTCCATCTTTTCCCCTTCTTCCATCATTTCCTGTATTTAATGTGGGCGTGTGTATTCGTCCTTCCTGCCTGCGTCTAGGGAGGTCTCTAAGCCGACCTGCATAGGGTGTCAGTTCGTTTGTGAAGGGCGCAAGTTTGATTGTACGTAATGAGCGTGAGGTGGTTGAGCATGTAGGGTGGGATGGGAGAGGGTGTGATGGTGACGGTGTGGCTTCATGTGTCTGTCTTTCCGCTATTCCTTGCTCTTCCTCCTCACTTCTCTCCAGTTCATCCTTTCTCCTACAGATCCATGGTGAGTCTGTATTGGTCCGGGTGGTGTATAGTTTATCTAGACTTTCCCTTTCACTGTTTCTTCCTTCCTTCTCCATTCCTTCTTCTTCCTCACTACAAAAGTCATTCACAAACGGCAGCCCCCACTCTGTCTTTTTCCCCTTGATTGTTACTGTTTTTAAGTCTATTAGGTCCGGTTCTCCCTTTTCGCCTTTACCAACCGCTCCCCTTTGCACTGATGTTGTTGCTACTTCTGTGTCTCTATACACATACCCCCTTACTTCACTCTCCCTTCTCCTATCTTCTCTTTCCCCTTCATTTCTCTCCTCCATCTCTCTACCAATTTCCTCCCTTTTCCTTTTTAATTCCTCCATTACTTCACTACTCACCTTTTCCAATATCCTTGCATCCTCTTTCTTCCTTTCCCATCTCACCCTCTCCCTTTCTAATATACTCTCTATCACCCTCCCTTCTTCGTATTTCTTAGTCGTTTCTGATAGTAATCTCTTCTTCCACATTGCCATTTCGTTTTCTTTCTCTTCTTCTTCCCTTTTCCTCTCTCGTAGCACTGCTCTTGATACCCTTTCTGCTGCTGCTTTTACCCTTTCAGCTTCTCTCCTTTGCTCCTCAGTTCGTTCCCTTATTTTTTCCAATTCGTTCTTACCTTCTTTCCTTTCCCTCGCTCTCTCTCTTTCCTCCCTCTCGAGCTGTTTGATCAGTTCATTCTGCTCATCCCTTAACTCTGCTAGTCGTTCCTCCAAAATCTCTTCCTTTTGTCGTAACAGCTCTTCCCCTCTCATTCCACTCTCCCTGGTATTATCCTCGTCTATTTTCCTTACTACCTCCTTCTCTTCTCCTGTTAATGAACCTCGTAATTTTAATAGTATCTGCGCAGCTACCCACTCATCATGTCCTATTTCCACAGTTTGTTCTTCTCCAGTCCTCCCCTCCCCTGCTGGCATCTTCCTATAAGCCACATATGGTGGCGGGCTGTATGCCGGGTTCGAGTACCCCTCAGCCGCCCTTAACTGTCCTCTTTATATTTCTCCTAATTCTCTTAAAGGGTACAACCCCCCTCCCTCTGTTTTCACTACCTTTGCTAGGGGTATATCGTTGCTCTGTTCCTTTTTTATTTCATTTTCTTTTGAGTTATTATTCTTTTCTCCTCCCTCTTGTCCGTTCCCCGTGTTCTTTGGGTCTTCACTCCCCTTTTTCCCATTCTCTCCTTCCTCCTTAATCTCTTTTTCTTCCGGTATTTCCCCCACAGTGAACATTCCATTTGGTCCTGGTCGGGACCCTTGGAACATCCTCCATAAGTTAAACACCTCCACGTGGTGTGTCAACTTCTTCCCTTTGTATGTATTATCCAGATGGTTTAATAGTGAATGTTGGGTATATGGATCGAAGCTACCATTAGGCGGCCATGGTGTTATCATTTTGTTGTCCGTCCCCTGTGTCCATTCTATGCTATACTTGATCATTTTCTCCCTATGGGGTGACAGTGTTGTACATATGTGTTGTAGTGGGGTAGTGAGGGTGTTCCCCCACCCTCCCGATGCTGTCCCGTATGACATAGTAGCGCTTCACTTGTTATCCTTCCCCTATTTGGTAGCTATTATCTTACTAACACTTACAATACACAGCCTTATACCTTTACCTGGCCCCGTAAATTTGGGGACTTGCGATAGTCCGCTAAGGAAAATTATTAAAATATAGTATTTACATTTGTATATTTTCTTCTTTCTTTCTTCCTTTACACAACACCCTTACGGCCCCCTGCGGCCGAGGCGCACGTAGCCCCCTGCGGCTGCGTACCCCTTGTGACGTTCTTATACAGTCGTCCTATTTTCATTTGCTCCTCCTCCTTCTTCTACACTTGCCGTGGCCGGCGTTCTCCGTGCGCAGCCACGTCCCCCGTTTCGCCTTTCCCCGATCAACTCATTACCGTTTATCTCCGTTTCCACTCCCTTACCACAGTTCTCTTCCCCACCACTCTCAGAAAGAAAGATGCCTTGTGCTCGGGATATCCTATGAAAGCCCTACTGGTGACGTCACCGATCTCTTCGAACTACTGGTAAGTTCTTCATATATTCTTTAAGTCCAAAATACACTTGCAATCTACCCCCGTTAACCTCACAGCTGTCTTCCTGTCACTCCTGGAACAAGGTAATCAATAATATAATCGGACTGCGCACGCTGCGTCGCCTCGCGTATGATACGCCCCTCGACAGGAGGGCTTAACCAGCCAATTATCTTCCGTATTGGGCAACTAACTAGCTACCGCCTACAGGGAAACGTCATCTACCTATCGAGTTTCTTGCTCGAACAATAGGGATCCTCATCTACTCATTGATCAATAAATGCCAAATCGTAGGAAACCACACACACACACCCTTACACGTAGTCGCGACCTAGGCCAATCAGTGTCTACGAGCTGCCGCACGTGATGTTTTCGTGCTCCACCTCCCTCTCTCGCGTAACGTAGCCGACTGCTCTCGCACTCGTTCGGCTACCATTCATTTCATTGCCAACACTAAATTGTCAAACCTTCGCCGTGCACCTGTGCAACACCTCCCACCTCCCGTATTTAATTCCTCCCCCCTCCCTCACAATTTCACATTGCTTGTTGTGCGTGGCATGCTCACCAAGTTCTCTTGATGCGGGGCCGCTCGACTGCGTGCACCCCTCCAAGCGGCTCGCCACCTCCCCTCGTCTGGACCACGTCTGGACACTCGCCAACCGCGGGCGGGATACTGCTCAACCGGCTCCCGAAGGCCAATACCCGGATTGCGCTGTCCGGTCGTCTCGCAGTTCCGCGATGGTCCTGTAGTCCTCAGAAGGGGGCAACGGCAGAGGGGGCCGCGCCGCCGGGCCTCCTCGCAACGGGAGTACCTGGGAAAATAAAAATAAAAAAGCAGATCTTAAACAGATCTCAGCAGTGCCTCCAACTTGTCGGGGGGAAATTCTGCCGGGGTCAGCCGGGCCGTCCGTAGACCTCCGGGCAGGGAGGCCCCAACTCCTCCCGGATATCCCAAAAGAGATAGAGTATGAGACACACGCAAGAAGCAAGGTGACTCTGCTGTTTATTAGACAAAACGGCAGGGATGGGTCAAGGATCGTACGCGTCCGTCCTGACACACACACAATCGTGGGGCTCGCAGGCCCTTTTTACCTTAGTATGACGCGCTACTTGCGTCACCTTAGAAAGTTTAGCAAAAAACCTATTTCCACTCTGGATTGGTTACTCGAGTGGTAGGGTTAGTATAGCATACATATAGAGAACGGTGTTAGTGGTTGAGGGTTAGTCAGGTGATATACTTGGGCTGTCCCTTCAATTTGATACATGAAAATTGTTACATGAAGACCTCTGAGGATTGTTCAATGTTAATGGCGTCAGTGATAAGAGCCCCATGTTCTGATTGGTCCGCTCGCGAGCCTCCCAGTCTGGGACTATCGCTGTTCCCAGCTCGCGGTGCACCTGTCATTTGCAACAATGTTTTACTATGGGTAGGTGTAAACAATGTGAGGATATATTCATATGTTGGGAGGTCAACTACTCCCACTGCTGCAGATGTCCAATGAGTCTTTTAATTGTATCTGCCTGTGTCTTGAAACGTGGGATTCAGGCATCTCCTTCCTCCTGGGCTTGGCATCCTGTCAGGTTTGGCTTTGTCACGTGAGGTGGGACCGTGTTTGAGGCAAAATTCAGCACAATTAATATTGTTTTTCCCACTGTGTGCCTGGTTTATCTTGCAGGTGCGACCTTGGCGTCGGCTTGCGGCGTGCGAGATTGCAACATCGTGCCCTTGGCGGTGTGCTTTCGCCGGGCTCATTCTGCAGGGTCAGCAACCGAGCTCTTGCTCATTCAATGTTCATGGAAGCTTTTGCTTGCGGCCTACTTGGGCCTGGTGCATAGGTGGAACCGTTTGATGCAGAGCGCTTTAGGTTACGGTATCATATTGCTCTATCCTCAGTATTGTGTCTCCGTTATATTCTTCATTATGGTACATGGTTCTTAGAAGAAGCGTGAGCAAGCCTTTTTAGATAAGTTCATTATGCGTCTTGCGTTTCTGCATTTTGAGAGCCTATGTGGAAAATAATAAAGATGCACGTCCGTGGGTATGTCTGTCGCCTACGTCATAGCACTGAGTATGTTCTTCGTGTGGATTGGTGTGGGAGTGTCCGGTGTGCATGTTTGCACAGGTGTGCTGACCGTTGGCTAGGTCGTCATGGCATCTCTAACGACGTGTAGGTTTAGTCGAGTTGATCCATGCCGCAGGTGTGGGCATGGGCAGGGCGGGCTGCTGGGCAGGTAGGTGGGCACATCCGTATGTTCCTGTACCAGGGTATTTGGTCGTCTGGTAGATAGGCAAACTCCTCTCGTGGCGGGTGTCTAGGCCGTGATCCTCTAGGCCAAGCGCGAGAGGGGAAGGGCGGGAGCCTGTTCTTCCATTCTCCCACTTCACCATGTAGGCGAACTATATTCTCCAGAAATTCCTTGGCCAAGGTGGAAGCTGAAGGCAAACCTTTTAAAGGGATAAAGTGGGCCATTTTGGAGAATATATCCACAATTACAAGGATAGTGTTGTAACCAGCACAAGGAGGCAGGTCAGTTATAAAGTCCATTGACAAGGTGTGCCATGGTGCCGGTGGAATATCCAAGGGTTGAAGTAGGCCGGCTGGCCTTTTCCTTTTGACCCTTGTTTTGGGCGCAAATCCCGCAAGACAATACAAAAGACTTTATGTCTTTTCTCCAAGAAGGCCACCAGAAGTGGCGTTTGATTTTATCCTCCGTTTTAGCGATACCAGGGTGTCCTTCCATTAATGATTCATGATGATGGGCAATAACAAGTTCTTGCAATTCTTTACTAGGCAGAAACAACCGCTCCTGGAAGTAGGGTAAGTCATCCTTAACGGTGTAATGAGGACCCTTTTGACTCCATTCCAGTAAGGCTGAAGAGTCTAGAAGTTGTTTTACTTGCGTTTGGATGTCCTCAATAGTTTGCAATGCAGTTAGGCCTAAGATTCTTTGTTCACGTATGATTGGCACAGGTTCTAAACTCGAATTGGGTTCTTCCATGCCAATCCGGGATAAGGCGTCCGCTTTACCATTCTTGCAGCCAGGGCGATAGGTAATTACAAAATCAAATTCCGCAAAGAATAGAGCCCATCGGAGTTGTCGTGAAGATTGAGCCTTAGCCGTCTTTAAATACTGTAAATTTCTGTGGTCCGTAATTACGGTGATGGTGTGTCTTGCCCCGAGAAGGTAGTGACGCCAAGCCTTGAAAGCAGATTTAATAGCCAGTAACTCTTTGTCGGTAATTGCGTAGTTGATTTCAGGAGGAGAAAAATTCCTGGACCAAAAGGCCACAGGGTGTAGTTGGTTAGTTTCTGGGTCTCTTTGCGACAGGACAGCTCCAATGGCCGAACTGGATGCGTCGGTTTCCACAATGTAAGGGAGATCTGGGTGCGGGTGCTTCAATATAGGTGCAGAGGTGAATTTGGTTTTCAGGTCCTGAAAGGCTTGTTCGGCCTCAAGCGTCCATTCAAAGCGTTTGTTTTTCTTTAGGAGAGCTGTGATGGGTTGGACTGTTCGGGAAAATTCCGGGATGAATCTTCGATAGAAATTGGCGAAGCCGAGCATGCTCTGAACTCCCTTCACCGAGCTAGGAGATGGCCATTTGAGGATGGCGTCCACCTTTCGCGAGTCCATTCGGACTCCTTGAGGTGTCAGGATGAATCCGAGAAACTCCACTTCTGTGGTATGAAAAACGCATTTTTTGAGCTTTGCAAATAGTCTGTGCTGGCGCAATTTCTCAAGAACTGCTCTAACATGTTTTCTGTGATCGGATTCTGAAGAGGAGTACACCAGGATGTCGTCAATATAAACAATGACACAGATGTCGATAAGTTCCCGATGAACATCATTCATAAAGTACTGAAAGGCGGCAGGTGCATTGCACAAACCGAAGGGCATCACCTGATATTCGAAGAGCCCAAATTTGGTGCGGAATGCAGTCTTCCATTCGTCGCCTTCTTTTATACGCACCAGGTGATAAGCTCCTCGGAGATCTAACTTGGTGTACACACAAGCGTCTTTCACCTGGTCGATAAACTCAGGGATCAGGGGCAGAGGATAACGATTCTTAATCGTTATTTGATTTAGGGCGCGATAGTCTATACATGTTCTAAGGTCGCCCTCTTTTTTCGGCACGAAGAACAAAGCTGAGGAGACAGGAGACTTGGACGGGCGAATAAAACCATTGGCTAGGAACTGATCTAAATACTGACGCAAATGTAGGTTCTCAGGTTCCGTAAGAGCATAAATCCTACTACAAGGGAGTTGAGCATTGGGTACCAGATCGATTTGGCAATCATAAGACCGATGGGGAGGTAACGTGTTAGCCTGTTCCTTCTGAAAAACTTCTTGGAATTCTTGGTATTCTGACGGTAGCTGTACAGGGGTGGAAGTTGCTGAGGCTAGACCCATAACTGGATTTCTTGGGTAACAAGTTGGTTCACAATCAGGAAAACTTATCTTCTTTGCTCGCCAGTCAATTCTGGGATTATGTGTTTCTAACCAAGGAATTCCAAGAATTACTTGAAATTGTGGGGCCTTGATCACATCAAACACGATTGCTTCCCGATGTCCATCCTGACCCACCAGTGTCATTTCAACAGTGGAATGCGTTACAGGCCCTGAGGCTATTTCGGTTCCATCTACTGTAGTAATGACATCTTGGGTTACTTTCGGGCGGAGAGGGAGCTTAATCCTGGAAGCCAATTCACGGTCTATGTAATTTCCAATAGCTCCACTGTCGATGTATGCTTTTATAGCATGCAACAGCTGAGGCTGTTTTGGGTCCACGAGCACCATTGGCATGACAAAATGCGAGGTCAAGAGTTTGTTTTCAAGCTCGGCAAGCGGACCCCTACGCTTGTCGGGCTAGGTCGTTTCCCGAATCAGGTGTCAATAAATCGTTATCAGTGGCTCCAACCACCTTCTTAGGTGGTTTAACCGGACAATTTCGAAGAAAGTGACCGGAAGTCCCGCAATACAGGCAAAGTTGCATTTGCCGCCTTCTCTCTCGTTCCTTCTGTGTTAATGGTCCTTTAACATCGCCGCTTTGCATAGGTTCGGATACGTCGGTACTCTTGGAGTTAGCGTGGGTCTTGATCGGTACTCGGGTTTCGTACTTGAACCGATCTGCTTTTCTATTTTGAAGTCTGTGATCAAGTTGAACCAAGTCTATGTAGTCTGCGCAGACCTGGGGTGGATCTACTATCTGAGCTAGAACATCCTTAACCTCTCCGCGCAGGCCTCGATGAAACAATGTGATCCTTTTGTTTTCTGGCCTTCCAGTTTCCACAACCAGTCTATTAAAGGTGGCAACGTAGGACAGAAGATCCTGATTACCTTGTCGTAAGGATAGCAGTTCGTTATCAAGGGCCTGTCCTTGAGAGTGTCGAGCAAACAATCTTTCCATGCTGGCCTGGAAACCCTGAAAATTCTGGAGAGTGGGATCATCCTGATTTACCAATGGAATAGACCAATCGGCAGCACTGCCACTGAGGTAATATAGTATAAAGGCTACCTTGGCCTGGTCGTTAGGGAAGACCCCGGGTCTGCATAGAAAGTGTAAACGACATTGGTTCATAAAGACAGCATATTTCTTGGGATCCCCCGCAAAACGTTCAGGCGGGGCCAAAGGCATGTGTCCAGGTAGATTGATTTGTACCGGGTTATTCAAACCCATAGATGTGGAAGTATCTCCGGAATTAAAGGTAAAGGAGTGTGCCCTGCCTGGGCCTGCAATAACCTTTTGGCCAGGTCATCTGTTCTTCTTTACTTGGATAGGATCAGTTCTCTTTTGAGAGCGTTAGTCTCCTGGCGGGCTGAGTTCACTTCTGCCCGTAATTCCCCCAAAAGCTGGGCCAGCTGATCTGTCTCGGAAGTCTCCATAGCGCCCAGGTGGGAAATTGTGGGTAGGCTTCGCGTTCTGTCACGCTCACCTGATTCCCACGGAGGCGCAGGTCTGGCTTCGAGTGCTGATGCTTCTTCTATGGTGAAGCGCAGGACTCTGAAGATGGACTCACTGGCTCGCAGGAATATTCCCCTGTGCGTGAAAAGGGAGTATTACCTACTGACGGAATAATGCTCAAGCCTCCCACTCCCTTCCAACCCTCCATGATACCCTTCCTAGATTCCCCGTGAAGTCTCACCTTAGGGACTGGAAGGATGAGTTCTCCATCCTGCTTCTGATGCAGGGGCGCGTTGAAACCCAGTTACTTCACTGGATTGAGGTTTGATGGAAGTTCAAATAAGCTTGACTATTCAGGTAAGGCGCTGTAAGAGTTCTGTAGCAAGGTCCAAAGTTCAAGCTTAATAATATTGTTCATTGTCTTATTGCTGCAAGCGCTAACGCTTATGTCTTTTTCCCCTTAGGGGCCGGGGTTTGGAATGCCGGAGATATGGCGCCGACCCGAAGTGAAACGTGCAGTTCCAGTAAATGACAGGTAAGTTCTGGATGAGCGTTCGGGTAATGTCTTTGCATTCGCTCATTCAATGTCTTTGTCTTTTTTCCCCATAGGGGCCGGGGTCCGGAATGCCAGGTAGCGGCAGGACCCGAAATGAAATGGGAATGACCCAACTGGTAAGTCTTAGAAGGAAACTGAGCTTTTCCTATTCCCTTCCTTCTCTCACCTTGTGTTCTTGTCTTTTTCTCTCTAGGCTTTGGGAAGTGGCTGCGGATCCGGATGATCGCTGCTGAAGATGGAGGTGCCCAGGAAAGGTGAGTGAAATGCAGCGCAGCAGCGATCGAAACGAAATGCTTTTAAAATGTCTTCCCTTTCAGGATCGTAGGTGTGAAGTCTCCGTGATGCAGCTTTAGCAGGTAAGGTCTTCTTTCTCTCCAATTCTCTCTTAGCAGGTGACCCAGGGTGCTGACAGGCGTGGCTGAAGTCCAGATGCAGGAGCTGACACGGTGAGCGTCCAGCTGCGAGGAGCAGAACAACGCGAAGCGTGAGTTGCTGATCGGGCGTGGTTTAAATAGCTTTGGAAGAAGTTCCAGTTATGTACCCTTCCATCGATCAGGTATGTATCCTTCCCCGACCACACCCAGGGGAAAGTAGTTCCACAGGTAAAGTAGTTCCATTCAAGCCTCAAGAGGGCCTGGATGTAGCAGCATGGTCTGCATCAGGTAAGTGCACCTTAAAACACTTGAACACATGTCTAGCTTTATGAGCCTGGCGCCTAAGGCGCCAGGACAGGGGTCCGACATGAGCCTGGCACCTAAGGCGCCAGGACTGTGTCCAAAGGGCCCCAGCTTGGGCCCGCTGGCACTTCCCTGGGGGAAATGATGCCTGCCTCTGGGGTTGCTGGGTCGGACCTGGCTCCTTGGAGGTAGGCATCATGACAAGAGCCAACCAATAACTAAAAAGAGTTGGCTATACTGCCTCCCTTTTGCCTTATTTGAGTTGAGAAATAGGCCAGGGTCAGATCACCACCTCACACCGCACAAGGTGGTGACAGGATGTCAAATGCACCTCCCACTCACGCCACCGTCAAGGGCCACAACTGACTGCCATGCCACAAGTACTGTTTTTGGTGAAGAAATGCATGAGTATGTCTCTTCCTTGGTTACTAGTGCCGCTTTTATCTCTCAACAGATCGAACGGACACAAGGCGGGTTGAAGAACAATCAGCAAGGAGAAGCAACCAACGAGGAACAGAAACAACCAGCACACTGGACAATAAAAGAGGGAGACAGGTTCTCATTAAAAATTATAGACGAACTTGGAACAATCCTAGATTTTCAGGCCCACATTTGTTGGAAAAAGTAGCCCGTAGGGCTATTAAGCTAAAAGCAAAAGACATGTGGACCCACATTCACAACATCAAGCCCTGCAAAGCACAGACCCCCCCTCCTCTCAGCGAACGGGCCAACGCTTCAGCAACAACAATTGATAGCGATAAAGGCACGGTACAGACACCAAATACTGCAAAGAACATAAACAACCAACCACCCATACCCCACCCTATGGTCACGAGATCCCAGGAAAAATAAATAAATGAGCAAAAATTAACCCCCACCAGCCACCATTTAATAAAGAACATTGCCAAACAATCTGCAATATACACCACACTGTGTACACGTGCATGATTTCTTCTTTTTTGTCTCGCACATGCAGGTATTGCACATTACTGTTGTATATGTAATAAAAAGAGAAGGGAATATACGTCATTGAAGCATACATCATTGCCCAGGGGTAAATGCTGTCCACGGACAACGCCCCAGAAGCGCTGTCACACCAGTTCGTATATGTTATAAAAAGACCAAAACACTTAAAGAGAAAAATACGTGTATATTATAACACGGTCCTTATGATAATAGTTCAATCATTCCCACATCTCCACGCAGCATTACCCGCCCTAAGAGATAGGATGGTAAGGAAAGCGTGGGAACAGCTTTTCGCCTGGGCATTGAATAATTACTTGGTAAGCAGGCCTTGACTAAAAGACACTATCAAAATAACGCATATTTTGAGAGATTTTCAGGCGGGCATCTATATCATCAGAAAGTAAAGTAGCTGCAGAACCGCAGCAAAGGTAAGAGAATTATGCCAGTGGTATTGGCAATTGTAATAAAAATGATAGGTATATTTATTGCCACTGGTCTGATTACTGCCGCTGTCTGGCAGGCCTACTATGCTTTGTATGTGATGGCATCTCCCTCTACTAACATCGCCCCTACCATGGCTGCAATGAGCACGGTGTCAGGTGGTACAAGTAGCACGGAGCCCAACATAAAGAGAGATAAACGTAGTGTTTCCATTGATGCACATGGGGTGGACACATACATTACAGAATCCGCACACGTCTCAAACAACATTTGGTACAAGCACATGTCCAAAATTGGTAAAGGCACAACTAAGGACAACTGCTATGTGTGCTCGTTGATCCCTTACGCCATGAGCGCATCAAGAACATTTGTGGCAACGGAGGTACCTGCAACATCGGTTGATTGCCTGATATACTTAGCCTTGTTCCAAACACGAGGGTGATTTCAAGGGAGAAAAGCAACACTAAAATGGAAATCAAGGTCAACATACCCCTATGAAGACAACTTCATCAAAACGCTACCAATGTATGACAACTACTGGCAACTGATGCAAGGGCTCCAGTACATAACGGATGGACCCGACAAAGGAGAGACAAAGGAGGTTACATTGAACTACCTACCATGCGAGTGGCACGCAAAAGAAGTTGCTAGTGAACCAGGATGCTGGGAAAGACCACTAATATTAATATATGGCAAAGTATACACTAAAGAAGGGTGGGTGGACGGAGTTGTAGGAAGTAAAATGTTGACTTTGGCAAAGTCATCGGTGATGACAGTTCAAGAAGAAAACGACAAGTGTTACAATGAATGGACAAGGAGTGCAGCACTGGTCACATGGTTAGATAAGGAGGAGCAACCAATAACAATACTTCCACTCACTGCACCAACACTGTGTTATCAGCATGCCAGAGAAGTTGATGTTGGGAGAAATGATGATTGTAAAAGAACGATAAAGATTCCTGAGGGGGTGCAGGAACCGCAGTACTGATGGATCACTATTAGGCCTGCGGAGCGAAGGCATACCACAGCTTGCCACCGTTCTGGAATGAAGTATGCACTATGGTACACATCAACGTACCGTCCTTGGTAGTGCCGCAAAAACACGTCAACCTGGAGAACTTCCCTAAGATGGACAAAGGGAATAAAAGGAAGAAAAGGTCAGTAAAGATGGGAGGAAGCAAGCAACGGAATGGCACTACCCGCCTGTCCAGAGTGAAAAGACCAGGAGAACCACTGACGGGAAACTATCTGTGGGGAAGGTCTGAAACAGCTCTGAGTGACATCCCACCAGCACACAGACTGTTTAGCAGAGTGGCGATGTTCTTTTCCTCCATCGTACATCCAGGGGTGCAGGCATATGCAAATGCAAAGTGGCTCCAGATAACAAGACGGGAGCTAATGATGATAATAAACTCCACAGTTAACTGATTCAACGCGATAAAGGAAGAACTGGGGGCAATACGGATGGTGGCCCTACAGAACAGATATGTGCTGGACCTTCTGACAGCAATGGAAGGAGGTGTTTGTGCAAAAATTGGGAGCTCGTGTTGCACGTTCATTCCTGCCAATGGCAAGGACAACGGCACCCTGTCTGAGGCAGTATCACAACTAGCCAAGATGCACGCCAAGATGGAAGAACAAGCGAAGGGAGTGAAGAAGGACGGTAGCTGGTTCTCTTACATCTGGTCCTGGATGCCATCATGGCTCTCAGATGGTCTCAAGATTTTGACCGGATGCATAATATTAGGAATGGCTTTTATGATGGGGATAGAGGTATGGAAGGAAAGATCAAGGCGTACTGCTGAAGAAATGATAGGTATGCACGTCCTAATGCCAGCTGAAGACGACCAACACACAGACATCATTATTAAGGAAGGTGAACGGCTGCGCCAGCAGATAGTGGAAGCAGACTTGTATCCACCATCAATAAAGGTCGAGAACCCAAGGAACCCGAAAAACTATGTTGGAAAATGGGTTTATTGCAAACCCGGCGGCGGATGCGTTTATATGTACTGGTTATTTAAAGATCATGTGGACCGGTATGGACACTTTGCAGGAATAACAAAGGTATGGCGAGTACGAGGAGACAAGAGAGTGGATCATTTTGTGGTCTACAAGTCGACCAGAGGGGGGACTGAAGAGGGAAAATGGGACGACCTCTTCCCCCGATTCTCATCCAGACCATGGCCTAGGACGTCACGACCTGAGCACCCCCCGAGAGAAGAATTCGACCTGCTCACCGCTGCCCCATATGTCAAGATTCACTGTGGCCATGCCCCACACAGCCAGGGAACCTGCCCGTCAATGAAACCACTTGCGGGAACCTCAGGTGGAACTGACATCGACCATATGGATCAACTCGATTAGACAGTGACCACAAAATACCGCCATTGTTAGAGATGCCATGACGACATAGCCAACGGACAAGAACACACGTGCCACCAAGCACATTGGACACCCACACACCAACCCACACGAAGAACAGACTCAGTGCTAGAACGTAGAGGACCACTTACACCCACACATGCATCGTTGTTATATTTCAAATAGGCTACCTACAGCACCACAGAAACGCAAGACGACAGAAGAGCTTGTATTCATGCTTGCAGATGCTTCCTCACCACTAAAACCATGAAGATGTAACCTTACATATTTACTAATGCATATGAAACTCTGTCGCCCCCCGCGACGCCCATATTATGGACCATGTACCGCCACCCATAAGCCAGGCCAAGGTAGGCCGCAAAGCAAGAGTCCCCAGGACAAAGCATCTCAGACAAAACTTCAAGGTGCTGATTATGCAGAACGAGCCCCGATGAGAGCCCACAGCCAAGGCCGCAATGTTGCAATCTACATGCCGCGCTCCCCACGCCAAGGTTACACCTGCCACTGCTAAACGCTCCTCAGAGCCGAAATACAAATCAAATGCTCATATTTCTGCTCCAGCCACCGTCTCACAACACGTGACCGAGCCGACCTGATATGATACCAAGCCCTACGGGACAGAGAAGCGCTGGGGTCTCACGTCTGGGACACAGTCTGAAACAATGAAGTGACAAATTGGACACCTACAGCGATGGGAAAGACATGCACACCAGCCAATAGTCAGACCTGTCCCTCGTCCGCCACTGACACATAGTCATACTTTGTTGCCAGCACCAGGTACACAGCAAGCTGGGAACAGCGATGGTCCCAGGCTTGGGAGCTCGCGGATGATCCAATCAGAATACGAGGGGCACACCATGACACCACTATAGTCTAGCCAATCACTAATTGTCTTCTTGTAATGACTTTCGTGTAACAATTGTTAGGGACAGCCCAAGCGTATCACCTGACCCTCTCTCCTCCACTACCCATCTCTTCTATATGTATCTATACTGACCCTACCACTCGGGGAGCCAACCCGAGCTGGCATTAGGTTTTGGGGTCAGTCTTCCTAGGTGACACACGTAGCCGCATCATACAGCTAGAAAAAGGGCCTGCAAGCCCACCATGATCAAGAGGTCTCTCGGATGCCTAGGACCTGTGAGCCCGTCTCTGCTTGATTCATGTAATAAACAGCAGTAACTCTTTGCTCTTGTGTGTGCCTCATACTCTGTTGGGACGCGGGAGGAGTTGGGGCCTCCCCAACCCCGGAGATCCGCGGACGGCCCTGCCAGCCCCCGGGAAATTACCCCGACACATGTATGAAGACTACATTAGGATACATAACTGACTAACATTATTAACATAACATAACCTTGAGAGCCTCTCTATCGCCAGAGCCACCATTGGAGCCAAACTAGATTATTGTAATGCGTTACTGGCTGGCACCTCCAATTCCAATCTCATTAAACTCCAAACAACACAAAATAATGCTCTAAGAGCAGCTCTCAATATACCAAAAAGGGACCACATTGCACAAGCCAGAAAGGCAGCACACTGGCTACCTGTCAAAGATCGCATTATATTTAAAATACTTACCATTGCGCACAAATGTATCGACCTATCTGCACCCTCATACCTGTCTGACACCCTAGTCAGATCTCGCTCCTCCAGACCAACTAGGCAATGCCACTCCAACCAGCTCAGGGTCCCACGCATCAAACGAGCTAGAGCAGGGGGAATAAGCTTCCCTTACATTGCCCCTAAGCTATGGAATGCTCTACCTAGCACGCTCAGAGCAGAAACTTCTCTCATTGCCTTCCGAAAACAGCTGAAAACCACCTTGTTTAACTAATTCCTCTTCTTCTAGTTCGCTACGCTCTCCTCTTCTATCCCCTCTCCTCTCTTCCTCTTCTGTAGCTATTTCTCGTTCTCTTGCAACTAAGTAAGCTATTTCTCGTTCTCTTGCAACTAAGTAATGATTTCAATGTATGCACAACTAGCCAATTTTCATAGCTGCAATCTTCTCCTGCAACTAATTAATGACTTCAATGTATGTACAACAAATCATATCTGTAACAAGCGCCACGATGCCCCCTGGGCTGCATGTGCGCTAAACAAATGCGAATAAATAAATAAATAAATAAATAAATAAATAACTACTAAGTGCTAACTTTTAAAGGAGGTGAAATCCATGTTTTGGTTTAAACATTAATTTTAAATGCACACAAGCGTTTTCTTCAGCTTGTGAGAACAGAAAATATGCAAGATGCAGGAAGCAAAGTGAAACAGTAACTCTGGACCTGAAGCTTTCATTGTTTTGAAAACGAAGGCTGGCACAGGGCACATTCTTTTTACCGTGATTGGTAGAAAATGTAGGCAGATAAGCCACGTCAATAAAGGGACGGATAAAAGTTTTCTTGAGAAATAGAAATGAAGAGAGCAGTTAGTTCATGCTGGGCTGAGGAGACAGACAGAGTTTCTAGGGGGTAGAGCGCTGACTGAATCTAATCAGTTGGTGCTCCCCGACACAAATTTACGGAGGAGTTTCACGCTGGTTCTGCATCTGTGAACACAGCGGGGTTGTGCGGGGACTTCAAAGAATTACCGGCCTTGGTAAGATAAGTGCTAAGTGAGGACCAGATAAAATGCCATATGGCTGACTAAGATTTATTGCAGTGCAGGAAAGTTAGGAAATCATTGCATGTTTAGTTTTCTCTATATTCAAAATGTGGGAACATGAATCCATGTTTACAAAATACCTGCTTGTTCTGTTTGTTCTTTTATATTGCAGATGATGCTGTAAATAACACATGGTAAGATCTGGTGACTTGTAAATGATATGCAATACAAAAAGCATATATAAAAACAATTGGGATTTTTGTGTCATTCATGCATCTGTGAATTATTTACATAAGTGAAGTACAAAGAGGAGGTTTATATCAGTGCAGTAGTGCATTTACTAATTTACCACTGTAATTGAAATAGCAAATAAGAGAAAGTCAGTACTAAATATCTACAAGGTAAAGAATGTGTGTGCTATTGAGCCCTGTGGGGCTGTAAGGAGTGAGCCCTTCCTTGCATGCTGATGGGAAGGTGTTTAATCTGATACATAGATTACTGTATGTACATAAACCAGTAATGCCTAATGGCACATAGATTACTGGATGTACATAAGCCAGTAATGCCAGCCACAAACTATAGGTGGCACATTGAATACACTCATTGGGTTCACTGAAGTGCATTACAGACAACTAGAAGGTATTCTAATAGAAAGGAAAAGTTTGTTTTATGATGGGGTTATAGTATAAAAAAGAAACCATGCTCAGCACTATACCACAGGAATAAAATACCGCAAAACAAGATGCCACTAAAATTACCACCAATACAAGCTAATAAGGTATGGTCACTAAAAATAGTGTGATACCAAACCCACTCTAAATGTAAGACTAATTTACTGCCAAATTACCGCCAATATTTTTACGGTAAGAAAATACCACCAAATCCCAAATTTAGCCCAATTAAACAAACTCTCCTACAGACCCCTCTTTACTTTCACAGTTGAATTTTTACACAGTTCAACGTGTACGGGATTCACCTCCCTTGCATTTCAACAGTTTGTAGATCAAAGTCTTTCGATTGTATGGGGATTTTGCGTGACCCTCAGTATGACCACTTTGACCTATTCCGCTGGCTCTCCTATGGCCTGCTGGTATCTGTAGTTTCTCTCAGATGGGGATCGATCAAGTCTCTTGAGTTAGCACCCACATGGTGCAGTTTCCTTCTGCAGCTGGTCCCCCTTAACACTTTACAGTTCTTTCACACTTCCTCGAATTTGGTTCACAACTTGCCACTTTGAGGTTATCAATTAAACACAGCCCATCTGTGATGAACCGCTTCGCTATCCTCTTCATTGGAGTCAAGGCCGGTACCACGGTCGCAGGAGCTTCATTTGCTCCTGCCTATCGGCGTAGGCTTGCCCTGTGTACTGTTGACATCTACTGCAAGACAGTCGTGCTATTGTTCGTGGTCTTAGGCTTTCTTCCACAAAGGTTCTGCAGGCCTTGGATGAAATGGGCAAGGTCACTTCTCTCCTCCCTATCCTCTCACTTCCTGCTGCTTTCATCCTTCCCTTGAACTGTTTCACCTGCATAGCTGTGCCGTCATGCTGTCTGCCGTGCTCGCCTTGCTCGTATTGTGCTCCCCTGTGGGGTAAAGGAAGGGTCGTCAGGTGTGTGTGATTTAAGTCAATGGCCTGACTTTGCCTGACCCTTGTGTCTGGACATATCAGGTAAACAGTTTTATTCCAAGACCGTGGCGCACAGGTGTACATATCGGAAAGCGGGAAGTTAGAGAATTTGAGGATCCTACGGGGTAAGATGGAGAGAAGGTATTGTCAGATTGTCCTACGGGATATGACAGGGAAGGTTTGCGAAATGGACGAGAATGACCGGGATGAAGAACAGAACATAGGGGATTGTGAGAACGGTAGTATTCTGTCATAGTAGATTGGGATTTTGGAAGATGACAATTAGAGGGTCTGGATTGGTAGTGTTTGCGGGGTGAGCGGGAATAGCTGGGGCCGTGACATGAACACAGGGGATTGTGGGAATCGTAGTGTTTTGTGTGATCAGGTTGGGAATGTGGAAAATGATAATCAGAGGGACAGGAAGAAGAAGGATGAGGAAGATTTGAATGGGGACCAGTGAAACAAGGATTCTGGGAGTTATGCTTTTTGGGTGTAGCCGAGTTTGAGACCTTAAAGGATTGATTACATATAGAGGGGTTGTTGGATCTAGGCTGGAGAGATCTAATGGGAGGAATGGGGGCAGATGCAATACAGCCCATGAAAGCCTCAGATATCTCGCCCTCCTCTCCTTCTCTGGCACAATACTGCGTCTCACCAGGGGTACTCGCCCGAGCATAACCCCGGGTTCCCCTACCCAGGTGATGCTCCCCAACTGGTCCACCCCCAGTAACTGGATCCAACAGCGATGGCCGTGTCCTGGCCACCTGAATAAGGGATTCTCGAGGTCTTACTGGGAAAATACCCTCAGATTCCTCACAAAATGTATCACAGTGAGTAAATCAAACACCACCTTGCTTTCATATTAAACCTTTTTTTACAATATATAAAATGTCACCTAAAGCAAACATGCATTGAAAACATGCACTACAAAAGATTACGGTTTATAGTGATTTTTTCGACAGGCTAAGTTTCTAAATACAAAAGATTTGACACAAAAGCATTGAAAAAAAAAGTTTTAATGCATTTTTTTAAAAAAAAGAATTTTTTAATGAGGGGGTTTTCCCCCCAATCCCCTGTTTTCTTTTTAAAACAAACTTTGTTTTCTATACGAAACTAAAATAAAACCTGTAACATGAAAAAAATGCTTTTGAAACTTTTTTTTCCAATGCTTTTGTGTCGAAACTTTTGTATTTAGAAACTATGTTTTCAAAAATATAACTGGATAGCAAGATTACATATGGAAACAATACTCTGTAATATTATGTGCTAATTCCAGAGATAAAACGATATATAAGACAGTTGATCATGTTTAAGACTTTTTTGAATAAATTAAAATGAGAATATATATAGGGGGTACATTGAGTATAAGGCAACAGAAAGTGGCTGAGCAGAGATCATTGGCACTACAGAAACCAATAGTAATAGTTGACTAACCATTACTTAGAAGAACAGAAAGAACAGATGAGCCGATTCAGCATGCAAGGTAAAAAGTGGATAGATGACGATATCCGTTGTCGATATCAGAGATGTTTTCCTGGTAACCTCCACAGTTTTTATAAAGGGTTACAGAAGTGGGTGTGTATGTAAATGTATGATGTGTTTGTTAATATCCACCAGGCCTCTATGACAATGTTTGACCTCCTCAATCCTGCCAGCGCAGCCCCCTTGCGACTGCACGCTCACAGGTGTGAAATGCCATTGATAGCAAAGTAGGAAGGATGTGGATGAGTGGGGGCGTAATAGGTCCGGAACACAGTCAAATGGCACAGAGATATATAGATTGCAGGGACAGGGTCTTCAAAGGGGAGTCTGTTGACACCGGGTCTGGGGTGGCCATGCGACCAATGACCACTGTGCGAAGGAACCCTTTGAGGTGTACATGGTATTCGGCACCTTGAGTAATCCCATCTACCCAGCCCGCTTGCGAGCACACAGTCACAGGTACGAACTGCAATGGATACACCGGAGGGGGATGGATGTGGATGAGGCGAGCGAAATAGGCCCAGAACCAATGTTCAAGGGACACATACATATAGTGGTTGTCGGGACGGGGTCTTCAGAGAGGAGTCTGGAGACACCGGGTCTGTAGTGGCCCTGTGGCCAATGGCCCCCATGTGATAGAACCCTTTGAGGTGTACATGATATTCAGCACCATCAGCATTCCCATCACCCAGCCCCCTTGCGAGTGCATGGCCACAGGTGCGAAATGACATCAATAGCCTATGGGGGATGGATGTGGATGAGTCCACATGAGGCACATAGTCAAATGACACAGAGATATTTAGATTGCAGTGATGGGGTCATACAACTGGGTTCAGGCTCTGGTGATCGATCCTCATGACTTTCATCTGATTCCTCATCATTTCGGCTTTGTTTTCTTTCCAGTATTTCCTCTTCTAAATATTTGGGGTCGTACAGGTACAGCTGAATTGTTTCCATAGTTCCTGAATATTGAAGAAGTACAAAATCAACAGTGAGAATATTTTTAAAAATGTTGTTTGTATACAGTAACAAAGTGAGGATTAACATTAAAATTCAATGTTAAAGAAAAACAAAAGAAACATCCATGTTACAAAAACCCATTGTGCAAAGACAAGATTAATAGGGTCAAACCTTGAAAGTTCAAAAAGACACATGCAAAGAACAAGCCATGTTACAGTAGAATCTATATATGTAGGGTTCGAAATTATGATCCAAAGAGCGGGAGCTAAAACCAGCTCCTGGGTGTCAGGCATCACCCAGTAGGCAGGAGCTACGGTGGAGCGCACAAGCAAGCACAGAGTGCATCACAAATCTAACGTCCACATGAGATGCACACTTTAACCTTTTGTGCCTTTAATAGGATTCATTATGTTTAAATGTGTACTACTTGTGCCCTAAATCTTCCTTATAAGTATTTACAAATACTCAAACATTAATGCCACATATGCATGTTTGTAAGGACCCAACTGGACTGGGGAGCCAAAGCTAGCTCCTGGTAGCACTTGGTTTTAAGATAACCAGGCTCTCCTAGGCTAGTAGCAGGTGCTAAATAGTTCCCAGCTCCCCTCAATTTCGAACCCTGTATATTGTTTGGTAAAGACTTTTGTAATAAGCGACTACTGAGTTAATTCATTTCAGGCAGTGTAAGTACCTATTTTCAGGACGTAGCACTTGGAGGATAGCTGAACATAGCAGAAACAAGTCAGGGAGGCTTGAAATGAAATACACTGACACAAAGGAAAAAGAAACTCCAACGTTGTGTGATCAGAAAGGGTTTGTTTACACTTGTCAAGGAAAGAGGCATCTTGGCATTTCCATAGAGACACGTCAATAGATGGCACACAGAGGACATTGACATGAGATGTGCATTTGCGTTGTGAAAAGGGGCGAAAAGGAGCATCTAGTGATGTCAGATTTAAGGGCGGGTGATCTGAATTACTGCCGTGAGGGGTCCTGAAATTAGGGCGATGGATCAACGGATTAGGTTAGCACAAGATGGCGGTGCCCGACCTGTGGTTTTTGCATGCGTAAAAGTGAGAAAAACTAAAGTAAGATGCATTGGAAATGTTTTTAAGATCAATCGAGGCATGCTCAAAAATACATGTCTGATTAATTGGGCCAATAAAATTTCTGGAAGAACTACCCCTTTAAGGAAAAATCAAATAAATGAAAAAAGATAAAATAAAACAAGAGGAAGAAGAGCGGTCCCCACAATATTCTTCATTTTTATATATATATATATATATATATATATATATATATATATATATATATATATATATATATATATATATATATGTTGATTAGACCTAGAGCATTCAATATTTTCAATACTTCCATTGTCAGGAAGGTTTCATGCCCTGAGCATAGTCTCTCCCAAAAGTCCTCTGTATCTAACCACTCTACTTTATCAACAAAGTGCCTTAGATACTGAGTTCCCTGGGCCTGAACTGCAGAGCATTCAATCATGGTGTGTCTTAAGGTCTGCTTTAGGGCTTCACCACAAAACATACATTTATCCTCGGTTTTCTGACCCTTGTTATGAACCAACAAGATCTCACCCGTCAATACCAGATTCAAGCAGATTCTTAAAAACTTTGCTCTCCAGCATAAATTTGGAAAACGTCTTAGGTATGAGGGTAAACATCCTCTTGGCTTATCAAGGGTAGAAAAAGTTTTTGCTAAAGAATAGCTACGTAATTGGTCTGTTTTACTAGCCCATTCAGATCTCATGATTGCCCGTTTACCCCATTGGGGTTAATGACTAGATTTCTCTCCGTCTGACAGGACTTTTCCATGATCATGGCGACAGTTTCCTTTAATCTACATAGAGTTATATTTGTTCTGGCTTCTAGTTGAAGTCGGATATCTTCATCACAGTGATGTCATCAATGACATGTGTGATGTCATCTTTGATGTCCTGGGTGTTAGTCTTAGCAGTGCACGGTTGTGGCGTGAGTTATGGTTGCTTAGCTTACCATAACTGATGAATTTCTGAGATTTTTCGGTTTTACTTGTAACCATAATCTCCCTTTAACAACGTTTCTTCCTAGAGTTTCATAGGTTTTTATTAGGCAACTTAACCATAACGTCCATTTAACAAAGATTTTTCATTGAAATTCATAGGTTTTTTTTGCAACCAATTCAAAAGAATTACATATGACAAAAGTGAACAGAAAGAACAATATACATATACAAAATCCAAAACCCTTGAGATTGACCAACAGTTTTGAAATTAAACCCACCCACCAATAAGAACAACATACTAAGTATTTTAGAAATGGGTTTTTATTAGTGCAACTTAACCATAAAGTCCCTTTAACAATGTTTTTTCAGTGAATTGTATAGGTTTTTATTGGTGCAACTTAACCATAACGTCTCTTTTTTTTCAGAGCACTCCATGGGCTTTTACCAGTGCATGCTATTTTCCTACAACTTACTACTATTATACTTGCCCCAATATAGCAACATTTCTGTCCAATTTACAACGTTTCACCTTAAAACTCTGCCATTTCCCACCTTCTAGCGTCATTTTTAATACTTCTATACTTTTTCCACTGTTTTTGCTTCCGTCGACGTCTGCGAACGTCTGACGTCATTGTGGAACATCCGGACAATGTCACGTGACCATGCGCTTGAAGAATATTAGCAAAACTGCTATTTATCTTAAAAATGGCATCAGCTATTGTCATCCCTCCTCCGCAAGAGCCACCACCACCACCAGCTGGAGGACCCACACAACAAGAAAAGCACACTATTTCCAAAGACAATGAAGAGGACCAAGAAGATGAGGTAGAGGAAGTGCCTACCTCAAGCACCCAGAGAGGATCAATGGGTGTGGCAGTTCTTTACCACTGTTGGGAATGTACCAAAGGCTAAAGCTACAAAAATGAAATGCACTGAGTGCAACTTTGTACTCAGTCGTGGACTACCTGCACATTACTCCTATGGGACCACCTCCATGCGCCGCCACACCAAATCCAACTACCACAATGCTCTCAGAAAAATTGTTCCTTTCTTAGCAAGTAGTAGGCTGTCTTCCTCCACATCATCTTCCTCAACCAATACTGTAACCACACAGCCTACTTCTGTGGGACACAAAATCCCACCAGCTACCTTGCAAGCAATAAAAGAGGCTGTTGACCCATATCTTTGTATGACAACAGTCCTCTGTATATACTTCAACACACCACTCTGCAGGGGGAAGCAATTTTGACGTGTGTTTGAAGCTGTAATCAAGGAGCATGAGAAACCTTAGAAGTAATACACGCGCTACGTCTTCCCATGTCCACCTGCCCCTCCATATTAGTGCTTTGTGCCTCTTCCCTCATTTCCCTCCTCAGCTTACGTTCTAACCTCTCCAGCAAAAAAAATGTTTTAAAACAACAAAACAAAAGTTCCTTTAGGAACCACCTTTCACAGTGAAAAAATAGAACAAAAGAAAAATCTTATAGACTCCATCTACTTTACATTTCTCAGTAAAGTACATAGACTCAATGTGTTTTTCCGACATTTCCATTAGCATTTTTTGCTATGCTAATGGGAATAATGTGATGTTCATCCCCCATTCCAGGCACCGGAACGGGGGATAAAGGCCCGACAACCAAAGTTATCGGCCCAAGCAAAGTGTATCTGTGTGCGCCCTGATGTCTGCGGGCTTAGGTGTGTTATAAATAAATAAATAAATAACGAGGGCTCTGGAACATTAACCTCCATTGCAGCTCCCGGGGGATAAAGACCATTAGCACCCCTGGTTCCCAAAGCGGGAACCGGGGTGCTAAAAAATAGATTTTTCTTCCTATAGTGGGACGCCGCAGGAAGGAAAATCCTTTTCCAAGATGGCCACCATGAAACTCCGTACAGAGCTCCTCTTCCCTTTCCATGGCAGCCTGCAGAACCCTATGACCATATTACCACAAGCACATTTGTTTCTTTCCTTTCAAACCTATCCTACTTTCGAATAACTTTACCACATAGCTGGTCCCAGGTAGACATGGCCACTTTAACACCATTTTTCATCCCTCGCGGTCATGGCCAGTAGCCAGATTGTCTGTGTCATGACCTTATACCATGACCCAGACAATCTGGCCACTGCCCATGGCCACAGGCTATACCTCAGTCACCAAAGGTATATCACAATTTTTTGTACCTACATTATGACACTTGTCAAAAAATAAAACACAGGCACATTTGCAAAACCATGCTTTAAGGTCCTTCCCAATGCTCCTTACACAAGTTTGCTTGAAATCTGCCCATGTTTTATTTTTTCAAAAGTGTCAAAATGTATGTACATACAATAGTCATATAATTTAGCCCCCACTTGACAAAATCAATTCAGTCTTTACACATTTGTTTTTTTACTACATTGAAGGTTGGGGCTATAATCTTTCTCAAAACATTTGTCCACATTCGTCAATGGCAATAAAGTTATAGGTCATCTAAAAATGTTGAGACCCCGCTCTAATTTCACCCCCTCTTGAGAAAATCCCAACAAACTTTTGAAAAACATTTATATCTCGATCTAAAATCATTTTGCCAACTGTTGTGCAGATTCGTCAAATGGCACCACATTTATAAGCCTTTTCAATATTTTGGGACCCCTCTCTAATTTTGCCCCCTCTAGACAGAATCTCACCAAACCATGAAAAACGATTCAGAATTAGATCTAAAATGTAATTCCAAAATGACAAGCTGTTTCATTTAGTGGCACCAAAGTTATAAGCCATCCAAAAACTGCTTTTCACAAACCCAGTAATGCAGACATAGGCACAGATGTCCTAGGACATCTGAAGTGTCAGCGGACACTACAGGACAGGCCCAGGACCTCTGGAGTGTTCGCTGACTTTTGGAGGATGAAAAACACCAATTTTGTGGCTGCTTATGGCCATATCCCATCCCATCCTCATCACCCCCACCTCCACAGAGATTGTTTTTTGAGTCTGACAAGTGCAATGTTGCGTTATATTTTTCTACCGCGGTGTCTGCGGACACTGGCAAAAGTCTGCAAACCCAATATGGCGACGCATTTCATACTTTTCCCCATCCAATCAGCATGCGCACCAGATGTCCACGGACTTCACGTCGCCCGATAGCCCAATCAGATGACTGTCCACGGACCGAACAGGGAAATGGGTCCGCGGACCGAACCCAGATATCACTAATTTCTTTGACTTACGTTTAGCCCGTTTTAAAGACAACTACTGGATGGATTTACACCAAATTTACAAAAGCACGCTTTCGGACCAAGCTGCCGCTTCTGCCGCAGATTTGGTGAAAATCCATACAGCGGTTTGGGCCGTAGGCGTGAGCAAATTTTTTTTCCATTATGGCTATCGAGAAAAATAAATGTGGGACCCCTCTATAACATTGCCCCCCCTTGACGAAACCTCACCAAACTTGCCAGAGCGGGCCATATACTTTATTTGCAAAGTTTGTCGAGGATTCATCCAGGGGGAGTGAAGTTATAAGACGTCCAAAAAGTGCTCTTCCTATGAGTTTAGCCACTTAACCATAACTACACGGCCGCTACTGCAGGGCGTGTAATAAGGATTGCTTTTGCAGTAATAATATTAATCTGATTTGTGATGCCAATTTCCAATCCAGACTAGACCGGTTCGAGTTTAAGCCTAGTTCAAATCGCAGACTTGCCATCGGCAGGGACCGTGGTAAATTTAAAGCTTTTTTCCACAGCCTACCTTCTATCCTGGTCCAGTCTAAAATACAGGCTTGTGGGTCTACGTCCATATCGTACAATACTTTTGGTATTATCTTACTCTTGTAGTAATTAATCAGTGGTATAATGGAAAATCTACAATATTGCCAAGATGTTTTTTCATACGGGAGGAGAATTGGTCAATTTCTACCTCTAATACTGATTGTACCAGGGATTTATTTGGGGGGCCGGGGGGGGGTCTAATTCTGAAATCCAGATATATTACTTATTTTGTAACAGGGACAACTTGACCATTTAGAGTCTATTGAAAGGCAGGAAACCTTTTTGCTGATTTACAAAAATAGATTATTTATTATTTTGCTGGATTGAACAGCAGATCATTCTTTATTGAATACTTTCCCAAGGCATTCACCAGTCACTGAAGGCCTATTAGAGTGTAGCCCATTAGGACTATATCATCCGCATAGGCAATCAAGCGGTTTGCTTCCCAATCTTTTGGGGTCCCAAAGTGTAAGGGACCAGTGCTTCATTTAGATCAGCCAGATAGAGGTTAAAGAGGCAGGGGGCAACTATGCCCCCATGCCTTACTCCTCCTTCTGTTAGCACTGGACTGGTTAAGTATCCCAAGCCATCCAGACTACCTTGAACATGGATATTTTCATGCATAATGTCTCCCAAGACAGGTAAAGTCTGGGCTCTACTTTCGGTCTCGTCCACCGCAAAACCACAATATCGAACCCATCTTCTTATTAAATCAATATCCTTTGGGAATGTATGCAGGATTGTGCCCTGACATTTGACATGGCTCCTAGAACGGCAACCCAAAACCATACAAGCAGGCATTCTTAAAAAATCTTTAAGATCTGTGCACAAAAAGTATCAATAATTACAAACAAATGGTACTGTATGCACAAGATTGATGGAATTATATCACAGCTTTCTATGCAATGTTTGTTTTGGTCAAAGAAGCAAAACCTGTGTAGCGTAGACAAATATACACTGGGATAACTTTCATACAGAAGTGATTGATATGACGCAAATCGTAACGTGTTACTCGTCAGTTCAATGTACTTTCATGCATCATAAGGAAACATGCTTATAGACATGGTCCGAGAAAGATGCAATTCTATTACAATGGACACTGATGAAATGTGCTATATATCGAGATCAGAACACTTGAAACATTAGACAATGGTAAAGTCATTGAGATGAATGAACATTACACTACTTGGTATATTTGGTCGAAATAGATTGAACATTTGAGATCATAAAGAGATGAATATAGTGAAGTTGTGAAGTTAATATGTGACCTGCCCTTACCTTGAATAACAAACAATTAGATTCAGCAAGCAGGGGAGTTAGTAGCAGAAGAACAGGTAGCACGATCAAGAGTTGACTTCCAGTGTTCAGAGAAGTTCTTCGGATTTGAAAAGTAGGTGTGTATGTGAATGTGTGACTTGTTTCTGGCGGGGACTGATAGAGGGGAGCCTGGAGACATTGGGCCTGGGGAGGCCATGTGAACAATGGCCCCTGTGCGGAAGATACCTTTGAAGTATACATGGTGTTTGGCAACCTTGGCCTTTTATAATGGAGGGGGATGGATTGTTGCAGAGGAGGTGACCGTAAAAGGGCACCAACCATTCTTTCATGTCCCTGATAGACAAGTGAGCGTGTCCTTGAGTCACTGAAAAATTGAAACAGCTATTCTAAAAGCTCTTTTGTATTTTATTTTGTTGATGGCACACATATACTACAAATTGTATACTTCGGGTTGCAGAACAGTGTGGAAAAATAAATTCCCTGTACTGTCCACTGTCACTGGGGAATTTGGCACGAATGGCTCCAACGACACAAGCGGGTATTACTCTTCGAACGCGGAATCCAAGCCTCCCATAAAGCCACTATGTAAATGAATTGTAGGCCACCAGCCGGTACCACCTGTGGAAGAGAAACACAAATACTGTATTTAAATGAACTTGAGAAGTGTACAAACCTTACTTGAAAATTGACCCTGTATCCTATGGCATAGTTGCCCGTACAAATGTTACTTCATGGATCAATCAACTTGGGCTTTGAAGTGTAGACACATTACAAAAGTGAACACCCATGCAATCCATAATGTTTGGGGCACAGAGAAATATTGTTTCTTAGTTGAACGTGAAAGACACATAAGATGAACACTCTGATTTCCCCAAAGTGTGAGAAATGTATTCAATTGTCAGACTACATTCATTTGGCAGTGATAGATCAAAGTTATGACAATATAGGAGACAAACATGAAATATTATTCGTCTCATTGGTCAAAATGACATCACACCTAAGGTACACTTACTCGTTACTTGAATTGCGAGGGTGAACTTTTGCGCGAAGTTCGTGCATAAGCACCATCATAATCCTTAACACGGACCTTGTGAGGCAGGCTGCCCTGAAGTCATGCAGCCCGGTAACGCATGGTGCCGGTGGGTCTTCCTCCGATATGTAGGCCAAGCATCCAGAGTTTTCTTGGCAGAAGCAGTTCTCCTGCTCGGTTGGCATGACCTTGCACCGATTGCAGGAACACCATGTGTAAATGTCTTCCAGGCGATTAGGCTCTGGCTCAGGATCCATTGATTCCTCTTCCCAACTGTCGTCTGATGCCCTATCGTTTCCGCATCTTTCTCTATCAAGTAATTCTGCCTCGGAATACTCCGGCTCGTACTGGTAGAGCTGTATAATTGCCATTATTCAACAAAATTGAAATCAATAGTAATGCTAGCATAAGTATGTGTTTGCAGGGGCTCGTGCAACAAAGATAGCTGAACACAGCAGAAACAAGTCACAGGCTATACAAAAAATAAACAGTGAAACTATTAAAAAAGCAACTGTGATGTTGTCTGATCAGAAACGGTCTGTTTATACTTATTGAGGAAAGAGGCGTCCTGCCATTTCCGTGCAGACACGTCATTAGCTGGCTCACAGAGAACATTGACACAAGGCGCATTCACGTTGTGAAATGGGCCATACGCATCTACTGATGTCAGCTTCAGGGACGGGTGATATGATTTAGTGCCTCAAGGGCAGTTGAACTTAGGACGATCGATCCACGGATAAGCTTAGCACAAGATGGCCACGCCCGCACGTTGATTTCGCATGTGTAAAAGTGCAGAAAACTAAGGTAAGGTGCATAGGAAATTTTTTTATGATCGATCACAGTTTGCTTAAAAACACATGCCCGAACACTCGGGACAATACAATTTTTGAACACACTATTCCTTTAACTACTAATCATCCAGAGTTAACTGAACCTGGTGCCCAAAGATCAAGCCCCAAAATTAGAATTCCTACCCTGCTGACTGTAACTTGTTTAAAGCTCCCAGAAGAAGATGTCATGTCCTGTTTCGCAGACACCTGCTCTAGCAGGGTTAAAACTGCATGCTGGAGATAACATGGCTCCTGCGTACTAGATGTAGGCATCAAAAAGGACCTAAACGCTCCTGCTAGCGATTCACAAGGAGGTAGTTGCTTTGCCATGCTCAACATGCACAACCAATGTTTGTGATGAGATCCAGCATGTGCTTGCCTTCCATCAATACAGCATGATCCGCGAACATGACAGTATGTGGTTACTCATGTATGGTCGGAGGTGACAAAGAAGGTGTGCAAGTCAGCCCATTGTGCTAACGAGGGTTGTCCAGTACAATATATAGCCTTGACGGTGTCGATGTTCTGACTCTTCTCATGCATAGGGGTTAAACATACCTTGATGCATTGACGCTGGCCCGGATTACAGTGTGTATTTCTGTGTGAATATGGGAGAGCTGGACTAGGATTCCATAAAGGGCATCAGTCCAATATTGAAGAACATTACATGCCCTCCAAACACAGACAGCTAAATAATTGTCTTTGGTGCCTAATGGGGAAAAGGCTGTCGTTCAGTTGCTGTGGATATCCTGGGTGGGTATGTAATCTCACGAACAAACGGGCCTAACATGATCTGTACTCCTCAGGGGATACGTTCCCCTGAAGCACAGGCTCCAGTTGTTCTGAGGGGGTAGTTCAATGTGCCGGCATGGCCATCGACATGGATGTTGCTCTAGCTCTGAGATTCCGAATTGTCTACTTCTAGCTTAGGTTCTCTTTCCACGTACGTTCCTGGTGACAGCGTACAGCAGCGACTAGTGACCATGACCCCCTTCTCTGCTAGTACTACCCAGAGGCGTAGACAGGGTAGGGCCTGAGCGGGCAAGGCCCACCCAAAACCTGTAAATGCCCATTTAGCAGCACTTTGTGGGCATTTACAGATATTAATGTCACTGCCGCGGGCCCAACTACATTATCTTCAGGCCCCACTTCTTAGACATTCCTGGCTAAGCCTCTAGTACTACCCTCAGTGGGTTTCGACTGTACCATTAGCTTCCTTTGGGACTTCCTGTTCCTGATCATTGTGTGATAGCCTGGTGTCATGAACTAGGGATTCACCCTCTGTGTTATGCTCTCATCATGAGGATCTTCAGTTCCCGAGGATCTTCAGTTCCCCATGGCTGGATGCTGTTGCATTCAGGGTTGGGACATTTCAAGCTGAGTGGGCTGGAGGTTTTGGGTGCTGTGTTACATCTCCACCAATGTACACTATTATCGGTGGGTGACGCATTTTGTGGCTGAGGGACCCTCATTGGTCTTTCTGTTATTCCTGTGAGATTCTAAGCACCTTGTTGGGGGTATGCATAAAGAATTCAGCACCTCCAATGGCTTGGGGCCAACAGCAGGTGGTCTTCAAGCATGGAAAGGTGAGCCACTGTCAGACAGAATCAGTATCGGGAGTATGTGTGTTGAATACATGTCTACAACTGTGGGATGGCAGCACACTCCACACTTGATAATACAGCTCTTTTTTGGGGTATTGCAAATGTTTGCCAATGACAACTACGACACTGGTCCCAAAATGGAGTGGGCGGTCCATTCTGCCATGTGGGGCTGCTTCTGGAGTGGCAATGGGTGCATGCCTTTCTGGTGCACCTAGGCCCTAATGTGTATGTGCATATTGCTTCTGAAGTGCTTTATGCCAAATTGCTGTATAGAAAGTAAAGAATGGGCACGTAGCAATGATATGATGACAACAAAATACACTGAAGACAACAGAGGGAAATATAGACAACAGAGGAAAATAGAGCAAAGATAAAACCATGAAAGAAAGCAAATGATTTGTTCAATCAAAAACATATCAAAGTGAAGTTGAAGAAATAAATTGGACATTGCAGGACGAAATCAAACTACCCTACCACATAAGCTTAATCACAAAAACATGGGTGGGATTCAAGCCTAAAAAGTCCCAAAAACAGGAAATGAGTTGCAGACAGAGCAGACTGGAGTACATAGACGATGCTTGGGTAGGTAGGTTCTAGAAACAGGGAAGGTAGCCACTCGAGAATCCGCAGCCACACTTTAGCTCACTGGACCTTTCAAAGATGGGAAATATTCATTTGCATATCAGTCTTTGTCCCGCCCACATGGGCAGTCCAGCACCGAAATGCTATGGCAATTCCCTTCTGAACAAGGGTACCAACAGCAAGCCCATACATGTTTTTCAGCCTTGTTGGGCCTCATCAGTGAGGTGAAGCTGTGCCTCTCTGAGCACAGTGAGCAAGGGGTCCACATCTGGATGGCCCTAGGAAACTTTTGTTGACTAAACCTAAGTCTCTTAAGCAATCAAAAAATAATCCATAGATGCCCCTCTGTGAGGATGAACATAACCCATTGACCTGTTCTTTGGGTAGGTACCCAATCGAGAGTCCGCAGCTAACCTTTAGCACACTGTACCTTTCACAGAACGAAAATAGCCATTTGCATATCAGTCTTTGTCCCGCCCACATGGGCAGTCCAGCACTGAAATGCTATGGAAATGACCTTCTGAACAAGAGTACCAACAGCAACCCCATGCATGTGTTTCAGCCTTGTTGGGCCTCATCAGTGAGGTGGAGCTGTGCCTCTCTGAGCACAGTGAGCAAGGGGTCCACGTCTGGATGACCCTAGGAAACTTAGGGTGACTTAGGGTACACTTGTTCAGAAGAGAATTTCAGACTGCCCATGTGGGCGGGGCAAAGACTGATATGCAAACGGATATTTCCCTTCTGTGAAAGGTACAGTGAGCTAAAGTGTGACTGCGGACTCTCGAGTGGGTACCTTCCCAAAGAACAGGTCATTTAGCCGTGTTTGTTCTCGCAGAGGGGTGCCCATGGACTATTTATTCATTGTGTGTAAAAGTGCATGGCAGGCTTTTTCAACTGATTGGCAAACCAAATCCTAACTTGGACATTCAGCTCACTAGCAGCATGTACATAGAAATGAAACCCAGATGCTTTGAGATACGTCAGATCTCCCCTTGTTTTCCCAATTAGTGTACCCTCTCTCATTGGTTCTTCTCATGCCAGTATCCTCTGTTGGAAGATTGAAGTTGCCAGTCTGCACTGTCTTGGAACACTCAATAGAGTATATGCTCACCATTATCTTAGTTTCAAGCCTAATGAATGGCCCTTGTTTGCAAACTCTTCGTCACGTGTTAAGTGACCTTGAATTTGTCAATTTCGACAATGTATTGAACACTATTTGATTCATTTATACTGGGTGCAGTTTCTCTTCTTGGCCTTTAACGACTTGCTCACTCTATCCCATATGATCTGCATACACTTTTAATTGTCCAATACTGGCAAATGTTCTTGTTCTTCCTAATCTTGAGAAATATTTCCTTCGCACATGATCTGCTCGTTGGACTCACTTCGTACTTTGCCTTAATCTGTGGAAATAGCATTCTTGGTCCCAGGCCAATGTAGGCCAATGTACTCCTTTATTTTGCAAGGGCAAAACAGCCTCTTCATCGTCTATTCACTTCATGATCCTGGGCTTGTATTTTGAGGTAGCTGGGTTGATTGACATAAGCCGTCGTCCATTTTCTTTTAATGATCGTCCTAAATGTTGAATATGTACCTCTTATAAGCAAGCTTCTGTATGTTCTTTCTATCTTGCGTTTTTACAGTTATTGACCAGTGAGTCACTACATTCTTCTTTGTGCACATGATTACTGTATCATTGGGTACATGTTTCTCTTTGTGTTCCAGTTACATCGTCATTCTTAAGTATTTTCATATTGTTTCAACATAGGTTCTTATATCTTCTTTATGGCATTTTGAAAGCATTTGCTAGCCATGTCAGAATCTATGAAAACAGAGATGTAAACCAATCATTATCTTCAATTTTGTCTATTTTCTCCACCATCTTTGTGTGCAAAGTTGACAGCATGGTTATTACTTCTGTCAGGGTTCCATTTTACAGCAAGAAGGCCCGACCTTGGCGCACACACCTCCTTCCATTGCTGTAATTAAGTCCAGGACATACCCATTCTGGAGAGTCATCAGCCTGATGGATCTTAATTCTTCTCTGATTGCATTGAATCCTTTTATTGTTGCATTGAGTGTCTGCAGCAGCTCACATCTTGTAATCTGCAGCCACTTGCCATTTACTGCAGCTTGAAGTCCAGACAAGAATATAGCTGAGATTATCATTGTCGTCTTGCTGAACAATTTATCCTCATCTGGGATATTGTCATAAGACTCCATTGATTTTTCTGAAAAATAAAGACTTCTCTTCAGTCGGTGGAGGTCGGGTGATCTCTTCATCCTCAAATGTTCATCAATATGGAGGTCACTTTGGAGAATTACCAATGCTGATACATGTAGCATTACCATAGAGCACATTCCTCCCCAATTCATAGCCAACTGCATGTAGGCCTCGGATGCACAGGCCCAATATCGATCTATTAACACTGCAGTTCCTCCATTCATTCCTGGTATTTCAATGATCTGTCCACGTGCTGTATTTTTCCAAACCAGGATCAGGCCATCATTCCTGAAGCATGTTGTTGCATTTTTCCGTGGTGTAATAGAAACTGGTCCTGCTTCATTGTCGACCCACGTAAGTAACTTTGAATACTTGGCCCATGATTCCAGACATTTGGCACTCACTATCTGCACTATACTTACTGATTCTTTCTTCAATAGATGTGCAGGGCAGATCAATAGTCCTTCTTCCCATCCAGTACTGGTGAGAACACATTCATATATCACTAACTGAGGTCTTTCTCCACATCTTGACTCTCCTGGTTCAACGTCTTCTTCTGGACAACCTTTATTAATTCTCCTATCTGGGATGGATACATGAGTTTCTTACTTGTACACCCTAATCCATTTTCCATCCTTCTTGTTTACACATAGGTATATTTATATGGGAACGGCAATTTTGATTGCCATTGTAACATAGGCCATTTTCCTTCAAATTGTCCTCTTGTTGTGCATGGTGCTAGATGACAGGCATTTTGTGTCATGTGAAGACATTTCTCTTGCAATAAAGGTCCTTGCTGCTTTCATGGCGTACGGTATTAAGGAGCAAACATAACAACTTTAGTGTGAGGTTCTTTCGCCCACCTATTTCATGTGCTGGTACCATAGGTTATTCTTTAAATAAACTGAATTTTCAAGATATGTATCAATACTTTCATGGTTCTCCTCAGTATCCATTTTAAATTGAAATAAACTCTGAGTTATATTATAAAACAGGCTATCTGTGCCTTTAGTGGGGACAATAATGAGTGTTTCATTAACCCTTCATGCTAGTGCCATTTTCTTAAAACACTTCGTAATGGCATAAGAATGAGGAAACAAACACAAAACATATAATACTAGCTGATTTCACCCTCAATATCACATGAAGCCCTATTGATTTTTTAGATTGTAATGAATCTCTAAAATGTTGAAGCCTCTCCATTGTATGAATATGCAAATGTATTACCTCTTTTTTTATCAATTATATATCAGAAATTGGAGTATTGTTTCAATTATCACTCTCCAAACAATCCAATTGTTCTTAGGTTTCTCCAGGAGTGCAACAATGTTTATTTCTCTTTGAATCAAAGCTGGATATATTTGAGAAATGTAGGAAAATATAATAACTAAGAATGTATATACTAATGTCATGATGGGTATCATAAACGAAGATCAGACATTTTTTCTTCCTTTTCTTTCAAAGCTCGAACTCTTCTCTCATTGTCTCTTTAGGCTTATTTAGGGAAAGTGTTCCAAGATCACTGTAAATAAATCAGTTCATAAGACAACCCTAATGTAAAAGTATTTTGCTTTCTTTGTCTGTGTTCTTGGTCATAGTTTGTGTTGTCATTTTGTGCCATTCTTCTCTTGCTTCACTAGGGGCAATTGCTTCACTGGATATACTTGCTTCACTGGGGGTAGATGCAGGAAAGGTTAATGTTTATAAGGCTTGATATCATACAGTCAGATCCAAACTCGTCGCTCTTTGAGCTTCACAGCAGTGGGACTTACTCCCTCCAACTCATACTTTCCATTGAATCGAGGGGTATTCCAGGTATGCAGACATTTTCTCACTAGCATCTAGTTCCCTGGGTAGAGTACTGGAGGCTTTAATGAGTCTTAGTCGTCCAAACGAATAGGCAAATTGTCTGTTTTTTTCACATTTGACCCCTCCTGTTGATTCTTGATCTGTTGAGAAATAAAAGAAATACTTTGAGTCATCGTTTTCAAATAATCATGCATCTCATCACCTAATGCCTTTTCTGCACTGTGGGCAACTGCATTTGGCATTGTTGGGGGTGTGTGAGAGGACCTTTTACATGGCGTCCAGTCACCAACTCATAGGGTGTTAAATGGTGATCTGAACAAGGTTGATTGCGTAATGCACACAACTCAGGGGGTAGTCAATATAGCTATCCCTTCTTTAATGTTATTTTAAGCTTTGCTATTCTCTCCTTCAAAAGGCCACTTAATTTCTCCCATATTCCATTGGCTTGCAGGTGATAGGCTGAAGCAAATTTATGCTTGATGCCTGAGATTGAGACTATATTTAAAAAAGAGTTAATTCACAAAGTGCGGCCTATTGTCGGATCGCAAAACTTTGCACCCCCTCCATCTTGGAAATACTTTGTGGACTAGAAACGTACAACTAACATTTATCGATAACCATTACATGTTTGCAACATAACCACCTAATCTATGTGCATATTTTGGAGGGGGCGTTAGGTCTAGGGATTATTCCTATCACTGTTCGAAAGGTGTGTCCTGACGTACATTTCTGGCACACAGTATAGTTTACAATGACCTGTGCCACATGTACACTGAGGATTGTTATGAACCAGTCTTCTGCTATTGTAGCAGCTAGACTCTCGAGTTGCATGCGCTGCGTAATAGAGCTGTTCCAAATGTGCAAAATGTGATAAATGTGATGCAAATATTACACAATCCATTCACCATTTGTTGATGGAATGCTCAGGCACCTTAGATTATTGAAATTTCAAAGGTTTGTTCATGAGCCTTACTCACTTCTATCAAATACATTCTGGGATAGGTTGATTTCGGGAATTGAAATTTTTCTTACTCTGGAGGTGGGCGCTTTGTTAAAGGAGCTTAATCTGACTGTCAATAAAGGAGATATAAATCCTAGTCCTTTGACAAATGAATGTTAAATGACTCTTTCCACTGAAGTAATAGGTGGACATATGAATCCATTCTTTTTATTCCTTTCTTTATTTTTATGAATGCTTATCTTTTGTATGAATTAGTCAATGAATGTTTTAATGCCACAATCTCGAAATATTATTTTATATTTTGATTTGTGTAAAAAGTCATGTTTTTCTTTTTTGGCTAACACACAATAAAAAAAGAAAAAAAAGAATATGTAGCATGTTTGGCCTCTTCATCTGTGGCTTCGTTCCAACGAGAGATTACATCTGTTCTTTTTTAATGTACTGTGCATGTCACGGTGGCTATGGCTTCTGGAAAGCTTAAGGCTTCAATGAGCTTGTCAATTAGACCTGCATGTTGCACTGGATTGTTGTCTCTGTGAGGAAGCCCCTCTTTTTCCAATGTGACAGGCCTGCGTATACAGTTGACGTCACATAGGCAGAGTACACTGTCACTTCCTGATCCTCAAAACGTCGTAGTGCATCATAAGCATGGATAATTTGGCAGCCTGCGCTGAATAGGTTGACAGCAACCTTCTACTTATCAATACTTCAAATGTACCCCTTGGGGTCATCTTTACTACTGCTGACCCCGTATGTTTCACCCCTGTTTTCTGCTCGATTCTAGATGAGCCATCAATGAAAACCACTTCTCCTCTTCCTAAAGCATTCTCTCTAACATAGGAAATATCGCTATAACATTCAGTGTATGTAACACAGTCATGCACATCGGCATCTTCGCCCACTCGTTCAGCTATGAACGTTGCTGGATTCACTGTGCTACACCTAACCATTTTGATTGTAGGGTTTGAGATAATTACCTCATATCTCAATGCTTTTTGAGTAGTCAATGTACTTTTGAGGTTTTCTAGAATTGCAAATAATGTATGCTCTGCAAATAGACCTATGGAACACCCCATAATTATACTTGATGCCTTTTCTATGGCAAATGCAATAGCTGCCAAAGACTGTTTGCAGGGATACTGTCCTTTCATAACTGGATGTAAAATCCCACTGTAATAAGCTAATGGTTTATGACCCTGTCCTAATGTCGCTTTTTGTTTAAGAGCTCCTGTCATGACTTCCCCATTTGAATGGGAAAATAAGTAAAATTCTACACTATAATTTGGAATCCCTAATACAGGAGCTGTACTTATCGCTTTTTTAAAAATTAATTAAATCCTTCACTCATGTCTTTTGTCCACACTAATTTAGTTTTAGCCACCTGTGCTTCTTTAAGCGCATTTATAAGTGGTCAAATATATGTACTGTAGTCAAAGACCCAGGCCCGGCAATAAAAGCATAGACCTAAGAATTTCTGGATTTGTCTCACTGTTTTTGGCTGTACAGTTCTCATAATGGTTTCTGCTCTTTCAGGTGTCACGTTTCGTTCTTCGTGCAAGATTAACTGCCCTATGTATAATACATCTTCTTGACAATATTGTAATTTTTCTTTGTCTACTTTACACCCTTTTTCTTCGAGTTTCGTCATACGTTTGAGAGTCTTCTCTACATTTATGTTCTGTCTCACTTGTAAGGAAGGCATGGTATCAAAGTAAGCGAGTACATTAACCACTAGCTACCCACCTCTAACACACCCAAGGGGAAGCCTATTTATCAGAAAATATCCTCACAGTGGAATTTTCATACAATTCTGTCTACCAACACGGTCAAAAAGTTATCTTAAACATATTTTAATCAATATTTACTCCAAACATAACAGTAAAAACAACATAAAAAGCCATATACAGTGTTCATCATTTACGAAAGACGTAATGGACAAGATGGAAAGAAAACAACACTTCACACTTATGGCTGTAGTTCACATCACAATGTTTACGATCTATCAACATTGGTTATTTGGCGTGATGTTAGTAATAGTGTGACTGAATCGCATAACTATTATACACAAATATGGTATAATGGCGTCTACAATCTGATGTGTTTCTGGGGCAAAGGACAGCACTGTTGCAGTCAAAAGCTCGTCAGTGGTGTCCCAGGACCCATCTTCAGGACGCAGTGAGTTAAAAGGGCGCTTACACTGTCACCATGGTGCTTATGTAGCAGTGTAGTCACCTATATAGTGAAGAAAATTGAAGCAAATATAAGATTTACTCAATACCAGTAAAAACCTTTATATCCTGGGTGTGAGTGTAATACAGAGAAATAGCCAATTTGCTAACCTTATGGTGATTTCTTTTGGTGTGATGAGAGAGGCGATTGCACTTGTCAATCTTATAATGGCGGCCGACAAGTCCGTCCAAATAGTAACAGCTGTAGATCAATACATGTTTTTAGTCAATCAATAATACGATTTTCAAGGGATACTAATCACGATATGGTATATCAAAGTTAAATATTTACCGTTTGGCGTGGACCTCAATTCAGTTATAAGTTCCTGCACGGCGTGTTGATCGTGAACATAGGTTATGTAATCATTTGGGCACTACATGTCCCATAATGCACCATGGAATCTATAAAGGATAAGGAATATATCAGTTCTGTGCTGGTTTAATTTAGAAAGTGTAGAGGTTACATACACTCCGCACTTACTTGACAAAGAATGTCCCAAATGCTATCTTGCTTTTTATCTCCTATTTTCGTTACTTTTAAGTGTCAGCTCGCATTGTCAACCAGACCAGGGAATCACGTCCTGCATGGGGGCAGAAAGAGCCAAAGGGGACGGTCAGCCCTCTAGTTATTTGTCGGGTAGCCGTGTGTGTCATAAAATCAAAAGAAGCTTACCTTATGTGTCAGTTCACGCGGTGAAAAGCTACCGCTGCAGGGCACAGCTTCAATAACGTACCTCAAGGAGGGACTGCCTGCACACTTCTATCAGAGCCCAGTGGTGTTGAAATAGAAAGTGGACTAACCTAGTAGTCTGAGGTTATAGACCTCAAAGAAGGACTACCTGTATAGTTCTATAGGCCCCTGTAGTCAAGAGGGGGGCCATCTTGGAGTGAATAACTGTGTTGATTGCAAACACAAGGCAGCAATGTGATCCCTGTGAGGGCAAGAAAGCCCTCACATGATTACATATACGGCTACCACTGTGTTGTGTCTGTATTGTAATTATCAAATGTCATTAATTGTTCTTAGTAACCTCGATTCTATAAATAAATAAATAAATAAATAAATAACACAAATCGATAGATGATATACAATATTCATCTATTGTTGGATAATGATATCTCACATAGTGTTACCCTACACTATTAGGGTCTACCATCTCGGGTCGTGATTAATAAATTCATCGAGATGTCATGTGTGGGACAACTCTAAGTCAGCTATGACTTTGGTGTGTGTATCAGCCATTAATCGATAAACAAATTCCATTCCACGGAAATGTTTAAACCGGATTGGGCTGTTTTTAGATTGTAAATCCATTTTTGTTCCAGTTTTTTAAGGGACAAATCCCTATTGCCACCTCTGGCTTTTTATGTTGTTTTTACTGTTATGTTTGGAGCAAATATTGATTAAAATATGTTTAAGATAACTTTTGACCGTGGTGGTAGACAGAATTGTATGAAAATTCCACTGTGAGGATATTTTCTGATAAATAGGCTTCCCCTTGGGTGTGTTAGAGGTGGGTAGCTAGTGGTTAATGTACTCGCTTGTTTGATGTATCCTTCCTCACAAACCACAGCCCCCTTACAAAAAATTGAGGAATCCTGTGTGCTCACACCATTTGTTTACTGGTATCAAAGTAAGACAGACAACAGTGATCACAGTTAAAAGGTGTTTATTGAACTTTATCAGGGGTGTGAAAAACGCCTATCTAAACCTAAATCTAAGATGGGAGCAAGCTACGAGCATCAAATAATAATAGTACAGTCCTAGTGGAGTCTAGTAAAATAAAAGAGCATATACTAAAAAGAAATATTGTCAATCCTTAACGTTATGCTACAAAATAGTGTGGGATAATGTTCACAAAAAAAAGAAGTGTTCACAAAATGATAAGTCAGAATATTTAGGCCATTGGCCTCCATTCCCCACGTTTCTAGCACGGGACAAGGCGGGTCACGCGAGCATAGCGACACTCTTGGGCTTCTTCCACACGAGGACACAGTTCCTTTTACCAACATCAGGGCCTTCTGTGCCCAAGTCTCTTCCATTCTAAGTATCTTGCTTCAGAGGGCGTGATGCACCGAAACAACAAAGAAAAGTTCCTTTCCAAATATTCAAGTCAGGCACTTTACTTGTCAACCGAGATCCCCCGCAGCCAGGTTCAGCTCCTTATTTCACAATTAGCCTCCCTCAGTCGGGTTCAGACCAACTTTAGTTCGCAAGCATCCCTCAGTCGGGTTTACATTTGCCACTACAATATCTTCATGGGTGATTCTTACTGTTCACCCTGGATCCCTCTCTTCCGGGGTCAGATCCCCTTTCAAACCATTAGTCATCCCTCTTCCGGGCTCAGACCAATTTCAGTTGGTATGCAATCAATGTCTTTCAAATGTGCACAGGATTTAACATAACCCACTGCAGGACCACTTCGATTTCACCGTTCAATATTTACAAGTGCTGGTGGTACCAAACAGAGACCTTTGAGTGAGCACCCATGTGGCGCCATACCACTCTGTATCTGGTACCTAACTGGATTTCATAAAGTTCAATCACACACAAGTTCTTTGTTCATACAATGTTGCCGCTTGCAACCTTGAGCAAAACACAATCCGGTCTGCTATCAGTTTCTCCCGACTCACCGGCTGGGCTGAACTCGTTGGCGTTGCTTTGCTGTTATAGTCAAGGACAGTACCATGGTGGCAAACGCTTCTCCCCGCCTTTGCTATTAATGTGGGAAAGCCCTGTGTACCTTTGACATACACTACACCTTTCATCAACTGTAATTCCTGGTCTTATGTTTCTTTTCCTTGAGTCTTCTTGAAAGTCGCGATCCTTTTTTGAAAAGGGCAAGGGTAACTCTCTCCTTGTCGTCCTCTCTGGTCTTGCCGCCTTTCTCCTCGGTTTAAACTGCTATCCCGGAATAGCTGCTTCCTCATGCGTTTGGCCTTGCTCAGAGTGTGCTTTCATGCTATGCCTTTTATCTGTGGGGGGAAGTGTGATGGAAGTCAGGTATATGTGTAATTATCAGTAATTGCCTGACACTGCCTGATCCTTGCATTGGGACATGTCAGGTATAAAGCTCTGTTATTAGTCCATTGTCATTCACAATGAACTGCTCGTGAGAAGGTGTTCATCTCGAAAAAGGGGGGCGGGGTGACATTCTAGATATCCAATCTGGTAGAATGGGGAAAAGGTGACATAAGGAAGGGGATAACGCATCTCACACTTTGGTGTCCCACTTCCACTCCCTGAAGACCCCCCATCCAGGTGATCCTACCGCACTGGTTCACCCCCAGGAAGTGGATGCAATAGCGATGGCCGTGTCCTGGCCACCTGGATGACATATCCCTGGAATGTCATCCAGGAATTGAATTATGGCACTTTCAAGTCCATCTGAAGGACTCTATTAAAAATTGAAGGGGGCTCACAGTACCCCTGGAGAAAACAAGTATGTTTCAGGTGAATCGTTCTATATGAGAACAAAGTCAAATCCTGTGAACCTTCATGTAGGGGAATTGAGACAAACGCATTTCTTCAAATCCCTAACAGTAAAATACCCGTCTTTTGACAGGATATTGCAAAATATTGTTGCAGGATTTGAAACTAAAGGAAACTCTCCTACGACTATACTGTTTAGTGGCCGAGGTTCCTGTATACATTTCCAGGACCCACCCGTTGATTTTCTTACAGGGTACACAGCAGTGCTACATGGAGAATCTGTTGGTACTAGAATGCCTTGTTTCATTAAAGTAGATCTAGTTTTCGAATATCCCCTCATGCGCTTCTTTGGACATTGGGTACTGTTTGGCACGTGGTAAAATAGCTTCTAGTTTAATCTTAATTTTCAGTACTCCCACTCCTTTCAATAGGCCCATGTCATATGGACGTGTGGTCCATAAAATACTTGCCACGTTTTCCAAGTCTTCCTGAAAGAATTGTGGTTTATTTTTTACCAATGCCGTTATCTTTGATATCTCTATATTCTCAACTTTAATCGAATAAGTGAGATTTATAAAGAATACTAACTCGTCATCTGAATAATCATCCCTTAACAGTTCTTCATCTGTCAAGTTTGTCAGTCTATATCCCACATTGAGGGCTATCACTGTTCTCCAATCCCTTCCCTCATTGTCTGTCCCATGAAGCATCAACCTTTGTTCTCTTATTTATTTATTGGTCATTTATATAGCGCCTATCCACTTAACAAGCATTTCAAAGGGCTCCAACGCAGGGAGCAAGAGTAGATAAGCAAAAAGAATCGACATTCTTAATAGGCATTGGAATATTCAGAATGGGCAAGTGCTATGTATTTGGAGGTACAACATAGAACAAAGAGGAGTACAAACTGATTACAACATATGACATCATTATTATACGTGCCTGATGGTCGTTTCAATAATGCAGAGCTATACATAAAAAGAGGGGAGAGGGGGAGGGGAGGATAAGACGAACACGCAATGAGTCCATTGTACATGCCTGACAACGTTTCTGATAATGAGAAGTGTATGAGACATGTAGTAGGAGTGGAGGTGGGGGGTGGCAGGGAGAGGCACACTAGGAACAGAGAACAAAAGCGACTGCAGATGTAAAGAGGAAGTAGAAAAGAGGGGCTACACTCCACAGTCCTGGCCAGTCTCTAGGAGGCCTAGTAGATAAGGAGGGCACAACTGCAGAGCAATTGGTGGGGGTGGCAGGAATGTATTAAAAAATGATCACAATGAGTGCAGTGCATAAAAAGATTGCAAGATGTAAAAAGCACACCCTCAAAAACGATTTTAAACAGTGCACAATGCAAAGCAAAATGAATGCATTGATGTAAAAGACACAAACCACCTAGATTCGAATTTAAACAGAGCATAATGCAATGCAATATGGATGCAGTGGCGAAAAAGGCACAAACCACCAAGATTCGAATTTAAACAGAGGACAATGCAATGCAAAATGGATGCAGTGAAGTAAAAGGCGCAAACCACCTAGATTTAAATTTAAATAGACACAGCACAATGCAATGCAAAATGGATGCAGCGATATAAAAGGCACAAACCACCTAAATTCGAATTTAAACAGAGGACAATGCAATGCAATATGGATGCACTGCTGTAAAAGGCACACACCACCGAGATTCAAATTTAAACAGATCACAATGCAAAGCAAAATGGATGCAGTGATGTGAAAGGAAAACGCACAAAGAAAAAAATATTTTTTTGTTTAAAAGAACACAAGTGCAGTGTGAAAAGCAGAGTAGGAAGGAGAGATAGAGAGGCAGAGTGATATAGCCAACATAATAGGTTCAGGTGTTAGAGGAGGAGGTATTAGAAGGTTCTGTCATAACTCACACGATCCACAAGAGTCCATGAGTCAAGTTAATTCGGGAGAAGGTTGTACCAATCGGCCTTGGTTGGTGGAGCACAGAGGATGGGGGGGCCCTCCGGCCCATCCAGGCCCAGACCGGTATAGACAGGGCATTAGGAGTGGGCCTTTGGAAGGGGGGCTGGCATTTGCCTACCGAATTCCTGATTGGCTAAATTGAGTGGGTCATGTGCCAATCATAGAAGCATCAGACTGCATCGAGGAGAGGGCTGAGCTGCTTTCTTGTAGGGCAGCCATTTTTTAAGGTGGTAGATAACATTTAAAGTATAGCCCAGATGGTAATAATGATTTAAAACAGCAAGTTCACAGAATTTCGGATCTACTGCTTTTCAATCCTGATGTTGCAGTGCAGGCGCTCTATGCCATCAATGTTAGCATCCCACAACTTTGCAGCTCACGTGAGACCTACCTGATGGAACAACAATGCTGCAGGTCGCAAAAGCACACAAGAGCCTCATGGTGATGGGAGAGGTTCTCTCTGAGCCAGCAGTTGATCCGTTGAATGTCGAGGGTTAAGAGAGAAGGATACCTTAACACTGCTGCTTCTAATTCCAAAAGCCCTTTCTTACCATCCGTAGGAATTTCTGGCCTGAACAAACATTTACCAGGGATCCTTAATAATTTACCTGCCGTAACCATGATAATAAAACAGGTACTCCATATAAAAATACCTCCTCATCTAGAGGGACTCCCTGTAAGGCTTCCATTCCTGTAAAGGCTAATATAAATCACCTCACATTCATATAATGTATACCCGGGGTTGAACACACTATGGCTTCATCAGTAAAAGATATCCTCCTGTTAAGCTTTGTCATTAAATCACGTCCTAGTATGTTTACATGTGTCTGTTTAGAGTATAGAAATGGCATAGAAATTCTGTGTTCCCCTATACAAATGGGTAATTTGTCTGTAAATAGAACTAAATTTGTCACACCAGAAAATCCCTGTGCATACATGGCAATGCCTGACATTGGATATTTTCCTTCATGGACACAGGAACGAGTCGCTCCAGTGTCTACAAGAAATGATAAGATCTTGCCTCCTATCGTCACATTGACCCTTGGTTCCCCTACATGGTCTGGTGTTAAAGATATTACAGAACACATTAGGTTGTCCTGTGGGCTGTTCTATTGTGGGTATAAATTCATCCCTGTGCCTGTGAAAGGATTCCATCCCACCACAGTCACACTCCCTAATTTGGGGTTTACTACTTGTGTAGCTCCTGTGTCCATTTGCCATTGTGATGCACCTGTCTGTTGTATTGGGATGTATTGTATTTGTTCAGTGGGTGCCTGTTACATTTGCATAGGTGTTTGCTGTGGCTGCCCCTGTAATGACTGTGTCTGCATTGGTGCTTGTTTGAATTGTTGGGGTTGTGGCAATTGTGTCTGTACTGGCACTTGCTGAAACTGCTCTGGTTGTGGCGCTTATGCCTGATTGTGCGCGTGATCTTGGGCATAACATCCTTGTGAATCTGTATTATATTGTGGAGCAAATCCCATCCCGCCATCTTGGAGATTGCCATTTCCTTTTCTGCATGCCTCCTCTGCTTCTACATGCTCTATCCATGTGTCCGATTGTTGTACAATTCCACCATATTAGTGGCTGTCCGCCATTAGAACCTGCCCTTTCTTGAGGGTTTTAAAATCCTCCTCGTCCTCCTCCTCAAGGCCCATTCCCTCTGCCTCTTGGCATATAATTATACCCATTCTGGTCTTGGGCATTGACTATATTATTTTGCTGTGGGAACTGCACCACTTGCACCATGCTTCCCTCATTACTTGTCAATACCATCCCTCTATGGCGAACCTTAATAATTTCTTCTGCACCAACTTTGCCTCTTCTTGCTTTCTACCCTGAGCTTTCTTCTTGTCTTTTTCTTTTAGCATTCTGCAATACTGCACAATTGCCAATTGTATTTCTGGCCATGGCTTTGCTTCCATTCCCACCTGTTTCTTTAACTGGCTTTGTACTGGCTCTGGCAGTCCTTGACATAATATGTGAAAAAATAACGCTACCATTTTATCCCACAGTTCCTGCGTCTCTGAACTCCATCTGTCCTGAATAAAAGCAATGGGGACTTCATCCTCCCTCATCTTCCTAGTCATTATCACCCCAATATCCGATATTTCCCGGGTATTGCACTCTAAGCGCTCGCCATATGTCTGCTCTACAATTGTTGAATGGTGCTCCATCGTGCATTGTGTTTAGTGCAGTTACTTTTGGATACACAGATCTTTTCAAAATGTCGTCAGCTCTCACCCCCAGGATAGCTGATAATAGGCCTTTTACATTGCCTATAGCTAGCCTCATTCCTGAAGGAATTTTCTCTAATTCTTTGATCCATTTTCCCATGTGGAAGTTAAACTCAGCATTGTACACTACATTTTCCGAATCCATCTGCTGCCACAGTATATATTGTGGCCGACACCCTTCTTTTTCTAATAGTGAAACTGTGAAACCCCTGGTCCTTGGTTATACCTACCAACACTCCTTGTTCTCCAGTCAGCATTATCATTACCTGCTTCTTTTCTTCCTGGCAATGCCCTTAGTCTGCTCACATAAGGCGGGGATACATCCCCTGTACTGTGCGATCGTGCTTGCAGTCGTTCAGTATATGGCATTGGTTCTGGTGTTCTTCCTATAGGGTCCCCAAAACCAGACCATTTTAGCCCTTTATCCTCTTATCTATACTTGATTCTCTTGAAAATCCATATGCATCCTCGTTTTTGCGTACTTTCATTTTGTTTCCTTTTTTCGTCTGACATTATTACGCCCCAACTTGTATGACTATTGTCCTGTTCTGCGTCATCAAGATCTAACCTACTTAACGATCATGTGCCATGATCGTCTGTTCTGACGTCATCTAAGCTCCCTCTTGTTTCTTTAAAGGAGGCTCCTTGTTCACCCTCTTGAGTTCTATATCCTTCCTTATCCCTCAAGCCTCTATTTAATTGCCCAATCCTTGTCCCTATGGTCTCTGTGTTTTCTTCTCTTCATGTTGGTATGTCTAATAATCCTCGCAACCCTCCAAAGGGCGGTTGTGACCCTCTATCCTCTTTGGCTTGCTCTTGCATTTCTATGTGTATCATGCTTCTACGGCATAGATGTTCAATCTCATCATCTTTAAATCCTCTACTTCTATTCATTTCTTCCTCTCTTCTCCTTGCTTCCCACAATTCCTCTTCCTCTCACCCTCTTTGCAACCTACGTACTTTCAATCTTTGTGCTTCTGCTTCTTCTCCTTTCGCTTCTTCTAGTCTCTTTTTTTCTCTTTTTGCTTTTGCTTTCTTCGTTCTTCCCTTCGCTTACATTCTTTGTCCCTTTCTTGTTTGTATAGTCTCACTTCTTCCTTCTTTCTCTTTTTTATCTTGCTCTTCCCTTTCCTCTCTTTCTTGAACTCCATCAATACCTTTATCATCTAGTTGAAGCAAAATGTGTCCTCCCATCCATTCGTTCTTATATTGTTGTACCTTTAATTGTATCTTTTATTCTTTTTTGTTTCTCTGCCTCTCCTCCATCTCTATCCATTTATTCTGTCTATCCCTTTTCTCATCACGCTGTTTACTTTCATCGTGTGTCTGTATATATTTACATTCTCTGCTTTTACTCTCTTCCTCTATCTCTTCACTAGTATAGGCAAGGGGTTTGTATAGTGGATTAACATACCCCCTGCTGCTTGTAATTCCTTTAGAGTGTAGAATTCCTTCTCTTTTTCCACTACATCTTGTTATTCGGGAGGGAAAAGAGGAGCTGAGGGCATTACATTTTCCCCTTTATGTTGGTTAAGCATCCACTCCCTATGGACTGGGTCTTCTTTCTCACCCTGGTACATTTTCCAAAGCTCTAATACTGCCATTCTTTTCTCTAGCTTCTTTACCTTCTTTATTGGTGGCATGTAAATATGTCGCCAGATTATGTAATACCATATTTGACAACGAACTTCCAGGAGGCCAGGGCATAAATGTGTTATTGGTCGTGCCCTTAATGCATTCTGAATGATACTGCCTAATTTTGGCTGCATATCTTGGTAATGTTCTGCAAAAATTTGTGAGAGGTGTTTCTTCCATGATGACAAGTCAATTCAGACTGCAAATACTTGCCCAATATTTTCCTCTTCGTTCCGAGTTTATTAAATATATCGATTTTAATATATTTGAGCAGGCACCATCAATCGGCACTCGTATTCCAGAAAATCAGAACATTTTCCCTACCTTTGTTTATTATTTTTTGTTAAAAAATCTATTGACACTCTACTTCTTACTCCTTCGTTTACACTTTTTGTTAATTATTTTTATATCGTTCTTTGTTTCCTAGTATCTTTAAACTGTGTTCTTTATTTATATTTCGGTTTTATCTAATTCTGGCTATTTGATTGATGTCAATCCTTTGTCCAAAAATGTAAGGAAACATTTTTGTATTTATTTATTTATTTATTTATGTGTGCTATCATTTCTTATGTTTTGTTGCTCATTTTAAACATGTTATCCTTTATACAAACATATTATACCCATTACATATGTGCACTTTCAATATGTATATATATATTCCGCTTACGTACGTCTTCCTTTAGCGTCTTAGTAAATGTAGCTAGTGTGTTACCTTTCCGTCCCTCTCGGGCCCACGAATTTGAGGTATTCTTATCTCTCTTCCTTTAATAATCCACAAAATAGAGTTACTCTTTGTCTCTTATATATACAACATAACACAATCACAGTCCCTCCCCCTCTATATTTTTACCAGCTGCAATGGTCTACTTACATCCGTCACTCAGCTCGAGTCCCTCTGCATCGACTCTCCCACAATTGACTAGTTCGCCTTTCATCTGCGGTGCAACTGTGGCGACAGACAGGAATTTCGTCAAAGGGGGACCTGCCGATCGTATATTGATCACATGATTCTTTACATGCCGTTCTCCGCAGGAAACTGCAATCATCTGGCTTGTGGCGGGAGCCGTCGAAAGTCCGGAAGTCTGCGTCTGGGCTCTAGGTCGATAAGACCTGAACCATCCTCACTGTTACCACATGTGCTCTAGCACCTTGAAGCATCTTTGTGCTAGATGTAATTAACAATAAAATGTCTCAGACCAATAACCGGATTGAGCAAAAATATCTATTTGCTTATTGCTGTTCCTCAGTTTGTTCCTCGTGATTCTACGAAGAACCACCCAGATTAACACAAATAACCGGACAGACAAAAAGAAGATGGTAAAATACTGCTTTTATCTCAATGAAGAAAGCAGGGTTAATCATCATTCATCAAATTGATTTACATAGGATCACAAGGTCTTCTTGATTATACTTAGTTTATATAAGGCTAGATGCGTCATCTATGACGTAATCCTATGTGACATATTGCAAAATCCTATTGAGGGATGGGATTAAATTTGGGGAACATGTCTACATATAGAATACATGAGTGTTAGTCTCTCATTGGTGGCCCCTTGTCTGTAGGACACACCCTGATCTACTTCTTCATACGTAGTATACTGATTACAGCAGAGAATATGGCAGCGGAATAGAAATGTGCAACATTGTATGTAAAAATGAATGGCAGGCTTTTCTGATTGGTTGGCAACCCAAATCCATCCTTGGACATTCGGTTCACTAGCAGCACGTACATAGGAACGAAACCCAGGTGCTTTGAGAAATGTCAGCTCTCCCCTTGTTTTCCCAATTAGTCTACCCTCTCTCATCAGTTGGCCTCATGCCAGTGTCCTCTGTTTGAAGATTGACTTTGCCAGTCTGCACTGTCTTGGAACATTCAAGGGAGTATAGGCACACCAATATCTTCATTTCAAGCCTAATGAATAGCCCTTGTTTGTGAGCTCTTCGTCACATGTTAAGTGAACACGTATTTATCCATTTCAACAATGTATTTAACACTATTTAATTCAATTATACTGGGTTCATTTGCTCTTTTGAGCCTTTAGAGACATGCTAACTCTATCCCATATAAACTGTATACACTTTTAATTGTCCAATACTTGCCATCTGTAAATGTGCGTGTTCGTCCTAAGCTTAAGCAATATGTCATTCGCACATTATCTGCTCATTGGACTCACTTGGTACTTTGCCTTCATCTCTCGAAATAGCATCCTTGGTCCCAGGCCAATGTACTCCTTTATTTTGCAAGGGAAAAACAGCCTCTTCCTTGTTTTTTCACTTCATGATCCTGTGCTCGTATTTTGAGGTAGCTGGGTTGATTGACATAAGCCGTCACCCATTTTCCTCTAACGGTCGTCCTAAACATTGAATATGTACTTCTTGTAAGCAGGCCTCTATATGTTCTTTCTACCTTGCGTTAAAGCGTTTTTACAGTTATTGACCAGTGAGTCAACTCATCCTTCTTTGTGTTCATGATTACTGTATCATTGGGTACATGTTTCTCTTAGTGCTCCAGTTAAATCTTCATTCTTAAGTATTTTCATATTTTTTCAGCATAGGTTCTTATAATTCTTAATGCCATTCTTTTGCTGCCATCAAACTTTGTTTTAACTTACATCCATTCTGTTTATGGCTGCATTTTCACAGTTCGGCAAGGGGCATCCTTCTTGGTAGCATTCCTTCACTATGTCAGCTTGTGGGTACACTCTAAATGGTTGCCTGAGTGCATATCGTCTCTCATATACTCGACGTGGTACAGGAATATTGCAAGGATTCATGCACGGGTTCCCAATTATGGCTCTTCGTCTGTCATTCCAATGGGATGGTGCTAAGGGGGCAGAGACCAAGGAGAAGGTGTCCACCTGCTCCTCTACAAATGTGCACTCAATAAACCACTGCTGCATGTACCTGGCTTAGATAAACACTTCTTTAGAATGCCCTGGGGACTCGTCTGACAGTGCACCTACTCACACGCCTATCAGCACTGTGGAAAGCGACTCGCTCGAGCTGCAGCATGAGGCCCCACCTTTGCGACGCTCGAGCCGGGGATACAAGTAAACAAACACTCCTGGGCAAGAGCCTGGGACCACAAAGAATCCAATACAAAGTTACAATGAATAAAGCATTAAATTGTTCCCTGATACAATGTTAACATACATTACTTTAAGCAAGAAACGCTTGTTGCAGTAGAAAGTACTTATCTGCTGTGATGAGCAGCAAAGACGAGGACAAGGGACTATGTTCATGCAAATTTATAGAGTGACACGGACTCCCATTGGTGGAGAAGGGCGTGTCTGCCATTTTGGAATGGGGTCCTATTCAAGTGTTTAATGTTACCAAATGGTTACATTTGTTTCATGTTTAAATAAGTTTAATGTTTTTTTTTTCTCAACTTTATTTAATAATTTTCCAAAAGCCACAATTGAAAAACATACCAGTGAGAACAAGGTATAAACAATTCCACACATATCACTTCTCTAAAATACATACAACAATTAATTCATCATCGCCATAAAATTCCCACCCCATATTCTACAGTAAACAAAGCACAACAAAACACAACACCAAACAGGACAAGACAAACACCCCCCACCTAACTCCTCATCAATGTTACACCCAAAGAATAAATCCTACCCCTTATCCAAACAAATTATTAAACGATCCCCAAATTTCCTCATAAGCAGTCTCCCGAAAACGCCTAGAAGCCTGAGTCTTCTCATACCATGAAAGTGTACACATGTCTGATAACCAGTTCTCATAATGTGTTTTTTTTCTAGATTTCCACACCTTCATTATATGTTTTACCGCCATTAGTAAAGCCCTATCAATCCAGTCTGATGAATACCATATTTCCCCACTCCTACTATCAATTGAGAGGAAGATGACCGACACAAAAGTTTGAGGAAATGATATACCCGCCACCAAATCAATCCGATCCAAGACGTCCTTCCAAAAATCTAACACTCTATTACACTCCCAAAGCATATGCAGATAAGTCCCTCTTGAGCGATTACATCCCCAACACAAGTCTGTATCCATTAATCCCCTCTCATTCATCCTCACAGGTGTCCAATAAAAACGTCCTAAAATTTGTTGATGAATATATCTCAGGTTCAGATCTACCTTGGCTCTCACCGTCACCTTCCAAAGGTTCTCCCACAATTGCTCAGACAACTCAGTTTCCAATTCTGACACCCACTCCATTTGTAATCTATTCCAAGAATTCTGCATACATTCCTGTAGAGGCATCAATTTTATATACGTAGAGACCGAACCTGGAGGAGTAGTAAATAATTCACAAATTCGAGGTCTACAACTCAGTGATCCACTCAACATCTGTAGTCTCTCTGCCAATAATTGTTCAAAAAGCCTATACCTCTCCATCTCCCTATTACTCAATCCATATAATGATTAGCTAAATCCTCAAATGAAACCATCCTGCCATCCCTCCACACATCTTCTATCTTCAAAATGCCCCTATTGGCCCAAGCCCTCCAATTAAGCATTTTATTCTCAATCTGTAAACCTGGATTCAGCCAAATAGATGCCAAATCATAAAAGAACGACTGTCCACACCCTTGAATCCACAAAACCAAAGCAGATTTCGAGGCCACCAATGTTTCCAATCTTGACCCAGAATTAGGTAGCCTCCCATAAGAATAAAGACAATCTAAGGAAAAGGGATGCAATTTCTCCCTCTCCATCAAAAGCCAATAAGGATCCGAGCCCCTTCTATCCCTAAAATAATTAGAAGCCTTTTTAGTAAGAATCTCTTATAATAATTCTCCAACACTGAATAGCCAAAACCCCCATCTTTGACTCCACGTATCATGATAAAACGAGGAATTCTCGGCCTTTTGCCCTTTCCCCACAAAAAATCCATTAAAAGCCTATCAATACTCTTAAGTACCTTCTTAGTAAATTTAAGAGGAAGAGATTGAATATAATATAAGACCTTTGGCAGTAACGTCATTTTTATGGCATTAACCTTAGCCCATAAACTCAAAGTCAATCTATCCCACCTCCGTATATCCTTTATCAGTACTTCCTTCAGCTTGTCCACATTGTATTCCACCATTCTCCTAATGTCACGCACTAGATAAATACCTAAATATTTCACCGAAAAATCAGCCCACTGACAATTCCAATCCAATAATCTCCTATTTAGTGGGTTCAATTTAAGCGGGAAAACCACAGTTTTTCCCCAGTTTACCTTGTAACCAGACAATTCCCCCACTTCCTGTATCATATTTCTTAGCAGATCCCTCCCCCATCCGGATTTGTTAAAACCACTGTCAGGTCATCTGCATATGCCAATACTTTCACCTCTCCATCCTTCATCTTCCAGCCACAAATATTCTGTTCCTGTCTAAGATATGCCAACAACGGTCCAAGAACTAAGTTGAATAAGAAGGGTGAAAGCAGGCAACCCTGCCTGGTACCCTTAAACAACCGAAAAGCCTGAGACAAAACATCATTAACCCATATTTTAGCCGAAATATTGTGTTGCAGAGCACCTATGGCATTCAAGAATTGCGGACCAAAGCCCATCTGAAGTAATGTATAATTTAGAAACGACCAATTCACACAGTCAAACGCTTTCTCAGCATCAAAAAAAATAAAGAGTATTTTTTCCGTCTTTGTGCGAGATAGACCTATTATTGACCTACTATGGACCTAATATTGTCATATCCGTACCTATTATCCATAAACCCCACTTGTGAACAACCTATCAATTCTCATATGTATTTTTGTAACCTGGTAGCCATTACCTTCGCAAATATTTTTACATCTACGTTCAACAAAGAAATAGGCCGGTAATTAGCACATTTAGAAGAATCTTTCCTCTGCTTAGGAATTAGAGTAATAATTGCCTCCTGCATTGAAGGACATAATACCCCGTCCGAAAGGAATTGGTTAAATAACACACACAGTTTGGGCACCAAAACCGAACTAAAAGATTTATAAAAACTCAACAGGTAACCCGTCTGAACCCAGAGACTTACCCATATTGAGTTGACGGATAACTTCCTCTACTTCCATTTCAGAGATCTGAGCATCAAGTGCCTCCCTACCTTCCTCTGATAAGTAGGGAATATCTATCTTGGAAAAAAAATCAGCAAGTTTATCTTCCTCAACTTGCGACGCATCCGAATAAAGGGAAGCATAAAAAGACCTGAAACACTCACAGATATCATCACTTTTGACCTTCACCCCCAACTACATCCTCAATCTTCTGTATAAACGATCTCTCCGACAGACTCTTCAGTTTTCTAGCTAGTAGCCATCCTCCCCTGTCACCCTCCGCCCAAAACCTCTGCTTCATAAAATATAAACCTTTCTCCGCCTGTTCATCCATTGTTTTACCCAGTTTATCCTTTATACATTCCATCTTCAATATATCCGCCCTTTTACCAGATAAAACATACTTCTGCTGTAATACCTTAAGTTCTAATTCCAGACCTTTCACCCTCATCTCACCTTCCCTCCTAACTCTAGCCGTCCAATTAATCAATTCTCCTCAAATAGTTGCTTTGAAAGCATCCCACACCACCAGACAGTCCGCTGAATCCATATTGTTCTAAAAAAATCTATAATGGAGACATTAATAGCCTCACATATTTTCTCCTCTTGCAGTATGAATTTTTCAAGTCTCCATTTGACACCAGTAGGTCTGAGCAAACTTTGACTCATATTCAGTTTTACCAATGAATGGTCAGAAAGACACCTCTCCCCAATTTCCACATCGGAGATTTCACCTACCAATCTATCTGAAACCAATAAATAGTCCAACCTTGAATAGGTATTATGGACTGAACAATAGAAGGAGAATCCCTTTTCTGCAGGATGTAGTGACCTCCAACTGTCCACCAAGGCAAAGGTGTCAATAAAATCACGAAAGGCACAACTCAGCCTATGACCAGTAAATCTACATGCCGATAATCTATCCAGAGTGGCATCTAGAACGCAGTTAAAATCACCTTCAATGATAATGAAGTCACCATTCATATTTTTCAGCGAATCTGTCAATTCCCTAAAAAAACTAACACCACAAGAGCATGGACTATACACCGAACCCAACGTTATTACTCTCCCTTCATATTTAACATCAGCTAAGATATACCGACCATCATTATCCATAAGTATATCCTCTACCACCATACCCAATCTTTTCCTAATTAGTAAGCCTTCTCCTCTCGAACTCCCTGAATAACAATTTAATACTTTCATGGATTTAGAGGCACCATAAACATTATCTGGAAGCATTGTCAAGTGTGTTTCCTGTAAAAAAATGACATCAGCTTTTTCACGTCGCAACCTAATCATTATATTTTTCCCCTTCTTGGGGTAATTCAACCCTTTAACATTCCATGTCACAAACTTCAAGGACCGCATCGAGATCAATAAAAGAAAGAACTAAACTGAGTGTGGACCATCCAAATCATCCATCAGAATGCCAAGACTTGCATATGTAACCTCCCGACAGCTTGAAGTTAGAGATTCAAAGTAGTAACTGTGTAGAACATTAAAGACACCCACCCACATATAAGACACACTAAATACAGACACACAACATATAACAGCAACAAACCATTTTAATTGCAAATTGTCCATTAACCAGGACCAAACAATAATGTCCAAAAGTACTAAACACTACCTCTAAACTGTAACCCTATAGTCCTATGCCCAGTCATATATACATTCACATCAATACAATCCTTCTTATCATTTTCAAACCCCAAAAAACCAAAAATTCAATGTATATTCTCTAACCCTACCTACGTTATCTCCTTATATCATCTATTAATCTGACACATATATCCTAAAATATCTTACACTCATTATCCCAAAGGCCACTATACATATCCCTGCCTTATCCTTCCCCCGTCCACAACACAATCTTATCACGCCCAAATCAATTTGTTAACACATGCGACAATATAAACAGAAGATTCTTGACCATTGCAGTAAAGGAAATAATTATAATGCTCCCCCACTCCAGCCCAATGAGCGACATTTTCCATAACCCAATGTAGCATCATGTTAGAAGTCTCTCACATTTGACATACCCAAACCCTCAGGTCAGTTATTATTCCAATAACACCCTGATCCTATTGCCTCTGAGAGCTGGTATTAACAATGAGTATGCACAAATGAAACAATCTAAATGTATATGACCCCCTAACCCCGCAGCATATTCAGATTTCAAACCGGTTCCCCTGCTGCATGCAAGCGCAACCTTGAAACAATCCAACTCCCCATTGTTAATACAATTGGCCCCTGAATCCATACCCAGTCTCTCATACCAACATTTACACTATCATTCCACCCATCACTCCTCCCTGCAACCCTCTATGTATTGACACCACATCAGCAACGCTCGCACAATGTATCAACAGATTATAGAACCCCCATATAACTATAAGGTGAACCTAACTCTTCCCAACCCTGTTAGCCCATGTGGAACCGTCAAAATAGTCACTACCCCACAATAGTTCCACCACCAGGTGCACATCCACTCTATCATATGAATATAAGAGGGACATTATTTATGATACCCAATGTCACCTGACCCCATCCATACCCATCTTGTACAGCATTCCACTTATCAATTCTCAAGGCATCTCGAACCACTCACTAAAGTAAATGATGTCCTGAATTAATATCTATACAGAGGCTGAATACTTTCAATTAAACTGACAAAATATATCCCTGCTAGGCCTCAAAATGAAACCTGTAAGGTAACCCACAATATCTTAAGCAGAGTCATATAAGCACATGCAACAACAGTTAAGAATAACCATACCATTACAGGCACAGTGATCCTAATCTTAACTCTCCAGATCTTTCAAAATCATGAAAACACCAACATCATTCCAGCAAGCAAATTGCAATAACAACATAACATAACATTATGGATGAAACAATGGGACCTAATATGTGCATTTCTCTCACTGGGACGATAAGGATGTTTGGGCTCTAATACAATTTAAGTGCCTTCTAATTATGGAATGCACATATGTTAGCAAAGATGCCACACACATTCAGAAGCCCTGAGTATTCAAAAAGGGAGCTCCTCTTAGAATCAAACATATCACAGCCGAATTTCATAGATGCCCCACAAGGTCACGTGATCGCTGTAAATAGAAAAGATAACCCACAAACAAGCGAATCATTATTTAAATATTTCAAGAAATGCACATTTCCTGCATAGATTAAGTAAATGAACGCCCCAACAGTAAACTCCTTCCAAATCAAAACAGACTGGTCCACCAATCCATGAACAAGCCAGACCATATCTTTCAAAATCATGCCTTCACCCACCTACTCCGTCTAAACCCATTCTAACTGTACTTGAAACACCCTCATCCATACATAATTCAATTACGACAACAGGATTCTGAGTCATGTCGATAATGTGAAGCATTTTCTTACAAAAATTGTGTTCAGTTCCTCTGTGCTTATCACCTCAAAGCAGGTGGAATATTGTGACACGTCGTTCCTCATCATACAGATCCCTCTCTGGAATCTGCATTCATCCAATGGATCCCAGACCAGCCTCCACCTGAGATATTAAAGTATGTTGCCAATGAGAATAAATGTCTGCAAACCAGGCAGCGTGTAAAAGCCTCCCACACCCGCTATGTCTCCACCTCTCGAAATCTAGCAGCGTCACGCAGCTCACTGTGGAATTGAAGAAAAACAAGTTCATGACTGCCACTGGCCTCCTCTGACTTTAAACTCAGTCATCTATTATTTATTTGCCATACATTTGAAAATGCTTCAATTGCGTGGGAGCATCAATGAAAGTGGTGAGTGAGGCAGCCCCTGGACCTAGCTGTGCGGTTATTACTAACAAAATCACCGACTGATAAGAGCATTCTTTCCAACCATTACTACAGCCGAGTAGTGTAGCAATATTCATAGCTTCCTATGGTGCATCGAAAATAACGAGGTTGTGCTTCTAATGTAATCCCTGCAGCCTGTTTCCAGTCTTTTGGAAGGGTGTTTGTAGACTCATGAGTTCACACCTCAGATGCAGCGCTGGCGCTGCTCTAAATAGCAAGCTGTAGGCAGGAGTCGCATGGCAATGGCCATCAAGCATGAGCATCATTTGCATATTTATTAAGCAAGATACGTGGTGTGTGCCTCATAAGTATTATACCGTCTCATGTGGGTCCTCGGTGACAACAATCTGCTCTGTGCGTAGAAGCTCAACTTGTGATCAGCAGTAAAAGAACTGACGGGTGCCATTTATCTGCCGATACAATGAAAATCCCCACCCGATTCCTACCTTCTGACCCACTGCAGGCACAAACCATCTCCATGGGGATTCCATAAACAAACTCCGCTTCATACAATTAAATCAGCACCTAACCGTGAGTTCGTAATACTCTGCATACATCTCGGCATCGCGCTGCACCTTCTTCTTCTTCTTCTTAATTATCGGATGCGTGGGCGGACCCACGCAGGCGCTTCCCCATCCTAAAGGATGATGTGCGCCAGACCCACCAATCAATACTTAACTCACATAAACTCACAACTCCTCCCACCGCCCCATCTGCCTCACAAAATCCAACATCACACTGTTCCTCCTCCTGCCTCTCACCCCGTCACCTCCCAGCAAAGCCTTCCCACTCAGCTCAGCCACACCCAGCGCAGATAACCGAACCCTCATCAATTCTCTCTCCTCAACATGTCTCTCACACCTAAGCAGAAAATGTCCCACAGTCTCAGGCACCCCACACACCGCACAATTCCTCGTCTCACGCTTCCCCACTCGATACAGACAGTCATTCAGCCCCACATGCCCTATCCTCAATCGATTCAGCATCACCTCCTACCCCCTCCTCAATTCCAGACTCCCTGCATCCACCTTCACCAACACTTTCCCACGAACACCAAACATCCACCTGCCCTTCACCCCACTCACCCACCTCTCCTGCCACTCATCCATGACCCGTCTCACCACCACAGCCTTCACCTCATCCACACTCAAAGGCTGCCTCACATCAACCGCTCCCCTTCTCATACCCTCACCCGCCACCAGATCCACCAACTCATTACCCAAAATGCCACTGTAACTGGGGACCCACACCAACTCCAAATCCATTCCCCCACGCACAATCTTCCTCCTGATGTCCAAAATCGCATCATTCTTGTCACCATCCCCTGCCACAATCGCCTGCAACCCACTCAATGAATCTGAGAACACCACCACCTTCTCATACCCCAACTCGCACACCCTATCAATCGCCAATGCAATCGCCACCAACTCAGCTGTACAGATCGACACATCATTCGTCAATCGTCCCACTTTATATTCCCCAGTGCTTTCCAGATAATACGCCATACCCACTCTACCAGACACAGGATCTTTCGAACCATCCGTGAACACCTTGCATCCTTCCTTTCCTGCCACATACGCCTGACCCAAAGCTTTGATCTCGCCCCGCAATCCTCTCTTCTTCGACACCACATTCGCCAACCCCAAACACACCTTTGGAGACCCCATCATCCACCTCGGCCATCTCTCCAAATCCATACCCGTCACAGTCATCAAATCGCCCACACCCCACTGCACTCCCTTCTCCCACATGTGAAACCCAAAAGGGCCCCCCTTCCTCCTCCACCGGTCCCTATAATAGTCAAACCTCCAATTATACTTCAAACATTCACGCACCGGATGAGCCACGCTCTTCGCACTGCACTTCACCCACCATCTCATATTCAATGCATCCCTCCTCAACCCCACCGGCATCTCCCCCACAAGCACCTGAACCGCATTCACTGGAGAGGACCTCATCACACCCCAACACACCCTCAATGCCCTCGCCTGTACCCTATCCAACCACCACTTCTGACTCACAGTGAAACCCACTGACACCTGGCATCCAAAATCCATCACACTCAAAATCAACCCCTTATACAACATTCGTAGACACTTCAGCTGCGCACCCCACTCTTTCCCAGTCACCGCTCGAAGCAAATTCAACCTACGTTTACACTTATCCACCATACCACTCACCTGCAAATTCCAGTTTAATTTCCTATCCAAAATCACCCCCAAGTACCGAAACTCTTCCACGCTTTTCACCCTCTCACCTTTCAAAACCAAGTCCAACCCTTGCTGCACTCTTCTCCTTGAGAAAACCATACTCACTTTTATCCACAGACACCGAAAAGCCCCATTTCCCACACCACTCCTCCATACGCACTATCCCAGCTTGCAGCCGACTCTACACCAACAACAAACTCCGCCCTCTTACCCATACCACACCATCATCTGTGAAGAAATCCACCTGACACCCGAAACCCACCAAAGCTCGAATCAACCCATCCACCATCACAATAAACAGCATCGCACTAATCACACTCCCCTGCGGCGTCCCATTCTCCATCTTCCAAACCTCAGACATCACGCCCCTCACTCTCACCTGAAAGGTCCTGTCAGCCAAAAACGCCTTAATCCACCGAAACGCGCTGCACCTTCTTTGTAAATTCCAATAGAACGAGTCACGTAGCCTCACTTGCTTCACGTTCGAGTTTCAAAGTCACATGACAGAGCATCCATCTCCTCGTCACACATTACCTCAATGCGGTGCCTTCCTCTAAGCAGCCCCACGGCCCCGAAGCATTTTACAATCTGTGTGAGCATTCTAGCGCCCGTTGCAGAAAAATAACGAATTCCGCTCTGAAGTGATACATCCATTACATTTAAAAATAACCAAACATGTAAAATATAATTAAAAATAGTAGAAATAAAGTAAATAAAAATGGTCAGCCACCCGTTTTTGTCAAATACTCATCTTTTCTTCTTTAAAGGTGTATTTTTCTGGGGCCCAGAGACAGTATCCATAGGTGAAGTCTCCAAATCAGTTAAATCAGTCAAAAAGGCCTCTGCTCCTTTGTGATCTGAGAAAGAGCGGGTCTGACCATCAACCATCACCCTTAAAATCGCCGGATACACCCTATAGTATTGTAATTTCCTATTTTTGGCTTTTTCTTTTGCAGCATTGAACAACCTTCTTTTATCCAAGACATCTTTACTTAAGTCTCCAAAAATCATAATTTTGTATCCACCCCACGCTAAATCACCCAATTCACGCGATTTTTTCAAGATCAGTTCTCTTGTGGGGAATCTCAGGAAATTCACTATGAAATGCCTTGGTCTTTCACCCATAGTCGGTTTTTGGCCCAAGGATCTATGAGCCCTTTCCATCTCCAAGAGAGTATCCGGATTCAACTTCAAAATAGAAACTAAAGCTTTCTCCAAGAAGAGCATGGGGTTCCCACGTTCCACATTTTCTGGAAAACCAGCTATCCTGATGTTGTTTCTCCTTGAGAAATGTTCTTGTTCCGACAGTTTAAGCTGCAGCTTTCCATTTTGCACTTCCAGATCTCTGATCTTGTCATGTAATTTCACAGTCTGTTCATCAGTGGCTGTTAGATGATCCTCAATTGCAGAGACTTTAGTAGTGGGATCTAAATACCTCTCTTCAGCATTGATCATTTTTGCTTTAATCTCAGCAATGTCCAATGTTACTTTGGTAAGAAGATCCAAAGGTTTGTCATCTCTTGACTCAGTTTCATCTCTTCCCTTTTGTCCCTTTGCTGTTTGGGTCGTTTCAGTTGGTTTCAGATCAGTTATATTGGTAGAAGGTATAGCTCCAATCAGAGCACAGGAGCACAGCCTCTATGCTGCCATCTCCTGAGCTAGCAGTTCTAGAATCAAATAAGTTTAATGTTTAAATCATGTTTTCTTTGCTGCTGTATGTCGAAAGTGAAGCCTCGATTCTCGACATTGAATCTTAGTTCATCTTCAATAAACGGTGGTATCGGCCTCTGATCACTGTATACATTTGCAAGTGCCATTAAAAACCGACAGATCTGTTTGGTTTGTCAGTGTTTTTGAAGCGCTTCCCTGCGACCTGGCATAAGCACATAAATCTTTTTTTAAAATGTTTAAATGTGAGTTTAAATATGTTTTGAAATAAGAGTTTTAAAATACATTTATTCACCTATGAAAACGTATTACCAAAAAATGCGTTCGATACATATAGCATTTGGTCACCTACGTAAGTAAAAGAAAGGAATGACAAAGTACATTGTGTTATCAAATTGTTTCCTTTGGAGAATTAACATGAATGGTGATTACAAAAAGTACTACCCAATTGCCATGACATTGCCTCACCCTCGGATTCGAACCGGCCACAACGATCATTGCGAGCTACGTGGGCTCTGGAACTGCCGTTAGTATATAGCCTATATAACCTGAAATAGTAGGTGTTGCCCATGATTATACTTATGTTTTATGGTTGTGTTCAATAAGGAAATAAATAGATGCAGTCTTGTGACACACTATTCATCTAGTGTTGTCGGAAGGAAGACTCATTACCAGCCCAAAACAAACAGTGACTGGGAGGATACATTGACTATATGCAAACGAACAATATCGATATTAGAGAGAGACCACTAAACCCATTGCCACAAAAGGTGTATAGGGTGCTGCCAAACAGGGTCGGTGTGGCAGAAAGGGGATGCCACCTGAAGGAACCAATGCAGCATGAGACCCCGCAAGCATGTGCTTATCTCCCGGAGCACCTGCGCGAGGAGGGAAGCGCGCGCTTTTTGTTGATACTCGGCTGCTACTTTGTCAGTGTGGGAACAGGGAGGCCGCCATCTGACAGCTGATACTTGCTAGAAAATATTCGCTGGTGCGCCTGACAGGACTGGTTGGTTGATGGGTGGGTAATTTACAGTCTTTCCCCATTGTTAGCATGATACTTTTTAATACTTTGACATTTATTTATAGTACAGCTGAAATTATCTTCATAGCAGAGAAAGGATACAAATTAAACTAAGCAGTACACTTTTCAGTACAACTGTCGAGGCCACTCTAACAGCGCTATTTTCTGCGATCAGAGGACGCTTCAGACTGGGCCGTTGCCGCCAATTTAATCAGGTGTTTCTGCAGGCGAGTCATTTCTGTTTTAGAGGCACGAGGATCTGATGGCTCGAGAGATCACGACAACCTTCACTATTTAGAAGATCGCCTCTAAAGTTATGTCCAGAAAAAAAGCTGCGTTTGTCAATTTTCTCTTGACTTTCTACATGCTGATCGTATGTTAGGCCGAACGCAATTTTAGCTAAATTAATTCTTCCTCTCGAGTGTCCCCAAATGTTGGCTTGTATGCAGGAGTCTCTTTTCTGAAGAGAAAGTGAATAAAGCACTGGAGTATAGTGAGGGCACACAGCAGGATACAATGTCATGAATTCTGCATTGTGGGACTTGGAACAATTTTGTGGCTAGTGATTTTGATAAATGAATATACAAATTGCTGAATATCATTCTCCATCGCATGATAATAGCTGAAGGAGAATGATATAGATAAAATGAAAGTGCTTCTCATAAGGCATCCGTTCTCTTTCCCAAACACACAAAAGGAATGTGCAAACATTTGGAAAGTGTTAGTGCGCAGTGCACCTTTAAGTGATCAAAAACCAATGAATGACCAGCCTGCAGCGTGCAGAGCTGTGAGGTTGGGTTACACAGCACTCCCAAAGGAAAGCCACAAGGCTTCTAGCTGCTCCCTCCATCCATCCATCCATCCTTTTTCACACATTTGTGACACAAGGAATGCACCTACAGGTACTTCTGAAAAGGGGTTTAGTGAAAAGTCACAAATTCTATGGCAAGACAGAAGGCTCCTATTATGCATTTCCATCTTTACTCTGAAACCACAGCAGCAAAGAAAAAACGTTTACCATCAAAAAAGTTTGAAACACAGAACTAAATAGAGTTCATGACAATGTAAGGGGGAACTCCCCAATCTATCATGGAGGACAGGTCATGCCCTGCAGGAGACCAATGGGCAGGGACCCTCCTATGTATAAGTCCTTTACTCCAATCCCAACTCCTCTTTGTTTGCTGCTGACACCACAGTTAAGTCACTCCTTTTAGTTGTGCCTTGCATGTTAGTCAGTAGTAGGCCTTCATAGTACATTAGGGCCTTAAATTGTGTAAATTAAATATAAATGTATTTGTATATATATATGGTACTGCTTTGACATTGTATCTGGAAGGCAACGTGCAGCCATTGCTTTTGTTAATGTGTTTTTGTAAACTATGGCAACACACATTTGTATACTTGTAGCTATTAAGGCATGTGAGGCTCCAGTACTGTGTTGTGAACGCTCTTTAATAATGGGTTGAGCTCCAGTATTGCCTAACTCTTCTTTATGCGTTTTATATATTTATCAATTTCCTGACTAGGAAGTGTTTAATCCCGCACGCGCCGGTCTAATGGAAGCTTTTGCTTCAGAAACGGCGCGCACAGACCTTGTTGTGATAAGAAAGTCTGTACATTAATGGGCTTGCCTGCCATGTGTTTGCTCGGGCCTCTTTGCTGGTGCCTGTCAGCCTTCTTGATTTAGGAGACATTGGGGAATTGAAGACTGTTAAAAGCTTTTTGCGTGCTGGTGTGAAAGAAGCTGTTGCTTCTGACACAGCGCGCTCGAGCTTCACTGATGAAGATCTAGTTTTTCAAAGTCATTAAGGAAAAGACTAGGGGTCGTAAGATGACCGTGCGCTATTTTATACCGCTTATTAGTTGTAATTATAGAAAATTAATGCTGTTTGGATCTGCAGCATCCCCACACTTCCACTGGACCCCCTAGAAGGAACCAGGACACATACATTGTAAGTAATGGGATTGAAGGTGAATCAGATGTGTTGATCCTAAGTGATTTAGTTGAACATGAATTGGTAATGTTGGTAACAGAAAGAATGATTCTTGGTCTTGAATTCTTGAAACCATATGAGTCTTTATCGTAACATCACAATGAAAAGATCCTGAGAAACTGCCGACATTGTTTCGAACCTCATGGTCGTTATCAAGTCTGTACATTTAATAATACAACAGTTCAAAATTAAATGAATGGATTAACATGCCAAGTAAAACAGAATATTCAAAAATGGGAAAATGTACCCAGCAAAAGTCTGAAAGCACCAGAAAGACAGAAATGAATAAGTATGCACGTGGAAGCGCCAGGGGAATCAATTTGACAACAATAGCATGTCAGAGATGAAAAAATGCAAAAGCAAATGTGATAGCACTTGCATAAGCATGAATGTGTAGATACTAGAAAGTAAAAAAAAAAGAAATGTTCATGATTGTACTTGAAAGACTGAAATAAAGATGGTCATCAGAAGTTGACAGTTATATTTGCTCAAATTTAATATTTCAAAGCCAATAGGGCTTAATTGAATTAGAGCCAAAGATCTATCATAATCGGGTTAGAGCTCCATAGTAAGCATGAGTTGTTACAAATGATAAATATGCACACTGTTGCCAATGCAATTGTGGTAAATGAACTAGCAATGTAATTCTGAGCAGTGAGACCCAAATTGCAATTGATTGCAGCAAATATGTGTTAACATCTGTAGAATAGGGTAGAACAAAGACTACAGAGTGGTGAAACACTGAGATAGATTATACAAATCAGGAAAGAGTATCAAACATTGATGACATGAATATATGCTTTGGACATGAAACTCATTCACAAAAATACATGCATTTCGTGGTCAAATTTGGCACCCATAGCTACACCTTTTGATTAATGGTAGTAAGTGTCATTGAAGAGACATACGTTATTACTTAAAGCAAATTTGAGAAAAGACTTGATCATCTAGATATGTTGATGATACAATGCTGAGGAATTGCGAAAAATGAAATCTACAGCCTAAATAGCTAAATCGTGATTGATATTAATGTAAAGGGCTGTAACATCTAAAGTTGCAAAACAGAAGTTGGGTTGCTTAGGGGCAGGTTGCAAGTTTTACAGCACCTACAACAAATAGTTTGGCAACCCAACTTCTGTTTGTACTCCGCATCGTATCATCAACATATCCAGATGATCAAGTCTTTTCTCAAATTTGCTTTAAGTAATAACGTATGTCTCTCCAATGACACTTACTACCTTTAATCAAAAGGTGTAGCTATGGGTGCCAAATTTGCCCCTTCACTGGCAAATCTCTTTATGTCTCATCATGAAGAGACCCATATACTTAATAAATCAGAATACCAGGAGCAACTCATCTGTTGGAAACGTTACATTGATATTATTTTGATAATCTGGAATGGTTCCGCCGATACCTTTAATCTATTTATCGCACTTGCCAATCTCAACACCTTTGGCATCACTCTGTCTGGACATTGTAACCCTTCTCATATCGCTTTCCTTGACCTTGAGATTTCTGTTGCTAACAACACATTTAGAAAACCTACTGCAGTAAATGCCATACTTCACGCTAAAAGTTGTCATCAGAAATCTACTATACTCAACATCCCAAGAGGTGAATTCTATAGGGCACGAAGAAACTGTTTTAGAGATACTGACTATGCAGATGAACGCACCAAGTTGATTGAACGTTTTAAACAAAGGGGCTATCCACGCAAAGCAGTACTTTCTGCCTCTCATCAATACTCTGTGATTAAACAAACAGATTTGCTCATTCCCAAACCACGCATTGACAGCAAATCACAGCCAACTGCAATCATTGCCCAATACTCTAGAGATACGTCTACCTTGTATAAAATGGCCAGCAAACATTGGCATCTTCTTTTACTAGACCCTGATCTACAACCACAGATAGCTGCAAAGCCTAAAATAACTTATACCAAAGCAAATATTTTACCTAATAGACTCAGTCCCTCTTTCTTTGATCCATCTAAGGCAAGCATTCCCTCAACATGGTTAAACAAACCAAAAGGTTTCTTCAAATGTACCAACTGTAATCAACGCCAATTTGCACATCACAGCTGTCATGATTTTGTAGACAAATCTGGGATCAAGATCACAATCAATGATTTCATCAATTGTAAAAGCAAGTTTTTGGTTTATGCGATAATTTGTGTCTGAAATAAGCTTTATATTGGCAGCACTACCAGACAGCTAAGAATTCGTATAAGAGAACATCTCTCCAGTCTCACCAAAACTGACACAAACCTGCCACAAGCACTCCACTAGCAAACTCAACAGCAACTTTATAATAAAGCTGATATTCATTTTATAGGGCTAGCACGAGCCAGAAGTGAGAAACATGGTGGCAATCTATGTCTGAAATGAAGACAATTAGAATCAAAATTAATTTGTCTTTTTCGCTGCACCACCCTTGGTCTAAACTCGGACCACGAAATGCATGTATTTTTGTGAATGAGTTTCCTATCCAAAGCATATATTCATGCCATCAATGTTCGATACGCTTTCTTGATTTGTATAATCTATCTGAGTATTTCCCCACTCTGTAGTCTTTGTTCTAACCCTATTCTACAGATGTTAAACACGTATTTGCTGCAATCAATTGCAATTTGGGTCTCACTGCTTTGCTAGTTCATTTACCACAATTGCATTGGCAACAGTGTGCATATTTATCATTTGTAACAACTAATGCTTTCTGCACCCCTCTCCCTCACCTTTTTGTTTTTCTCTGGCTCTACCAGAAATGTCGTCAGGCCTAGTACGGTAGTCGCCTGTCTGTTTCCATTTCCTTCCCACTATCCCCCTCCCTTCCTTATCTATGTCTTAGCTCTTGCACTATCTGAAATGTCGTCAGGCCGAGTACGATAGTTAATTTCACATCCTCACTGTTCATGGCCTGTAAGAATGTGGTTGTTTTTTACCTTGTTCCCTCCCTTGCCTTGAAGCGCTTTGAAACACATTGTGAATAGGCACTATATAAATAAACAATCATATCATATCATATCAATGCTTACTATGGAGCTCTACCCCCATTATGATAGATCTTTGGCTCTAATTCAATTAAGCCCTATTGGCTTTGAAATGTTAAATTTGAGCAAATATAACTATCAACTTCTGATGACCATCTTTATTTCAGTATTTCAAGTACAATCATGAACATTTCTTTTTTTTTTACTTTCTAGTATCTACACATTCATGCTTATGCAAGTGCTATCACATTTTCTTTTGCATTTTTTCATCTCTGACATGCTATTGTTGTCAAATTGATTCCCCTGGTGCTTCCACGTGCATACTTATTCATGTCTGTCTTTCTGGTGCTTTCAGACTTTTACTGGGTAATTTGCATGCCAATACCGTCCTCAATTTTCTTTTCTGAGATTATGCTTAATTTTACCATGCCGCGGTTCTCGCCTCATCTGTTTACTTCTGACGGACGTTGCTATTATGCGGCGGTGTGCGCTTAACGTCATGCGCACCACGTGCGTATGACATCACAAACGCGTCACCTGCATCACCGCACAACAAACCAGGCCTCATTCTCTTTTAGTCCCACAGGCGGACGCATTCATCACGCCGTTCTCGCATTGGGGATTGGACCCCTCCATTACTGACAAGGTAAATGCAGCCCTCACTTTCTTTTTAGGAGTGCACACCTTGTTCAGCATCTAAGCTATAGCCTAATTCTTCTGTGAATCCACACATAGGGTAAGTCTATCACTTACTGTCCCTTAGATATTTTCAAACCACTTGCAATATTACACTTGTAGCTATAACCTTCAGTGATTTCACTCTCATGTTATTCAACTATCCAGGTGGCGCTACATTCTCTCCAACCAATTAATCTTCTACCAACTCTGCATTAACAGCATTACATTGCACGGTATGCCTTCCATGCCATGTTACATCTCTAATACCCGGTTTTGTTATGTGTTCTCTCTTCAAATTTTATCTCTCAATCACGGGTGAATATGTTTCCCTTACCATTTCTGCACTAGCAGGATTATAATATATGATATGCTAGCCATGCTTTTTCACCTCGCCAATGTCCGATGCTGTATCTCATTCTTTCACTGAACATCTATTTCTCTAACATGAGTGACCCGACCATTTTTTCTGTTGACTAGTATGTGTATCTGGGATATCAATCATGCCAATATTTTCTTATAATTGGTCAATTTTATACACATCTGTGACTACAAATGCACTAATGCTATAATATACTCATTACATTTTTTGTTTTTTGTTTTACCATCTGGCTGTTTACTTTCAACATGAACCTGCTTGTTATCTCTACACTACTGAATCATGGTATGACAATGTTTCCAATTTAATTTAATTTTTTCTGACCTCATGTTGCAATGCCTTTTGTTTTCCCATTTTTGAATATTCTGTTTTACTTGGCATGTTAATCCATTCATTTAATTTTGAACTGTTGTATTACTAATTGTACAGCCTTGATAACGACCGTGAGGGTCGAAACACATGTCGGCTGTTTCTCACGATCTTTTCATTGTGATGTTACGATAAAAACTCATATGGTTTCAAGAATTCAAGACCAAGAATCATTCTTTCTGTTACCAACATTACCAATTCATGTTCAACTAGATCACTTAGGATCAGCGCATCTGATTCACCTTCAATCCCATTACTTACAGTTTTTCAAAGTCATCAGGTGCTGTAATTTAATGGGCTTGTCCGCCCTGTGTGCCCCCGCTTGGGCCTCTGGCCTTGTTTCAGCAAGCACTCTGTAGCTCAGGGATTCCCACATTTACCAAATACATCAAGGAACACTTGGGAATACTTGGTTGCAATGGGTCATCTGTTTCTTGTCAGTGACTGTGTGTATGGAAATATAGTAAAAGCTTCTGCTTCAGTATAGAAGCAGGATAGCTCATTGAGAGAGCTGCATGTTTACCATGCAGGGAGACCTGGGTTGGATTCCCACCTGGTCCAGTTCATTCATATTTATTTAGTTATGTAAATTATTTATATATATTTTTGAAATTGTATTTTTTATTTTGTTAATTAAATAAGGATATTTTGCAAATATATTGTGGCGATGTCCCGCCCCCTCAAGAGCCTGATGTGCTGCCAATCTGCAACTTTGTTTAAGCGCTGCATATGGCTTACATGAATGCCTTCTCTGTAAGCATGCCATAACCTGCTCGGTGGCAGGCTTTGCCTGCGTTCTGGTGCAAGGTTACCCCTTGTGTACTGCTGGTTCCACACCCTGCTAGGGTGAGCAGTTGAGGTGCACTTGCTCAGTGTATTCCTCTCTTAAACAATATTTTAAGTTATGTGTAAAGCACATTAGCGTTTCCTGTTGGCAGTAGCCGAATGGCTCAGTAAGCATCAACCTTTTTATAGGGGCCCGGGTTGGGTCCCTGTTCGGGCGTAACCCCACTTCCTAGACAAGGATTACTTTGTATTATTTATTTATTATTTATTTAATACTTCAAAGAAAAGAGTGTTTGGTGAGGTTGTTAACAGACCTTAGGGGGGCCCTACCTTCCTTTCTAGCCATCACTCAGGCGCTAACCTTAGTCTTTTAGTAGATCCTATACATTAGGTAGTTTCAGGGCAACTCAGTCCCTCCGCTTCCTTAGGCAGTTCAGTCCCTTTTTTCTTATACAAATAATTGAAGATCTATAATATACATGCTGAAGAGGGAAATTACCCCTAATATCCCTATTGAAGAGTTGCAGGGCTTGATGTGCACATGGGTTTGCCTGCTTGGCAACTCCAATTCCACTCCTTAAAGGGTGGTGTGATTTCCCTTACTATTGTCCCAACAGTGTTATCCCTATTGACGGGTAAGAGCTACAAAGCTTGATGTGCAGATGGGTTCGCCTGCTGAGCAACACCAATTCCACTCCTTAAAGGGTGGTGTAATTCCCTTACTATTGTCCCGACAGTGTTATCCCTATTGACGGGTAGGAGCTACAAAGCTTGATGTGCAGATGGGTTCGCCTGCTCGGCAACACCAATTCCACTCCTTAAAGGGTGGTGTGATTTCCCTTACTATTGTCCCAATAGTGTTATCCCTTTTGACGGCCAAGAGCTGCAGAGCTTGATGTGCAGATGGGTTTGCCTGCTCGGCAACACCAATTCCACTCCTTAAAGGGTGGCGTGATTTCCCTTACTATTGTCCCGATGGTGTTATCCCTATGGACGGCCAAGAGCTGCACAGCTCGATGTGCAGATAGGTTTGTCTGCTCAGCAACACCAATTTCACTCCTTCAAGGGTGGCAATACAGTTTTATCTATTTGTGGGGACAAGGTTTGCTCAAAGGTAACTGTTTCGTCTTGTTAGCAAGACAACATTGTTGCAGTGTTTAGGAAACACTGGCTGGTATCAGAGGGAAAGGTTACCAGATAATAACATTTTGAAGGACGCCCCATACCATTCCCTCTAAGGCTTTGTCGGTTCCTGCTAATACATCTAGCAGTGTATACAATTTCTCCTCTGCTCGAGGAGTACCAGCCCAGTTTTGCCCTCAAGGGAGTTGTTTCTCGTTGCAGTTTATAAGTGACTGTTTATTTTCACTCTTTTTACCCTTCAGTGCAGCGAATAGAGTGCTTGCTTTGGCATGTTTGCAGAGCTTGCTGACTCAGGTGTCGAATCCTGGAAGGGTCTGAAATAAACATTTCATCCTTCTGAGGTCAATAAATAAACACCACACCACACACACCGTGGATAATAATAAGCAGTGCTTAGATGTCTGAGGGTTTGTAACACTGTATAAGCGCTATTTTATTTTATTCTATTATGTGCAATGTGCTTCTTTTTTTCCTTTTCCCTGATCTCCGGAGAGGCCAGTCAGCCTTGAATGCATACAGAGCCTCAATGTTCAAGGGACGGTGGTCCCAGTATTCCTTCACAGCCCTTACATTATTGAGCATGATAATTATCCCTTAGTCAGCGCCTCAGCCCCTCTCCCCCTGACCCCCCCTTTTTTTTCCCCCGACACCATTTGGGGGGGTTGCACCATAAAGTTACACCTCTGGAAGGTACACCTGAGGTTTTTTCCTGTGTTTTCCTTTAACAGGAGTTTCTTGCTCTTGACCAGTACAGAGCTCGCATTGGCCATTTGACAGTATTCCTCAGTAGGATGGAAGGGTCTGGGAGTGGTGCTCATCTTCCATCCAAGTTATTACAGCCTCTCTATCACAGGACATTTCAGCGATTCAGCATTAGCCACCCCCGCAAGTGTCTGTCAGTACGAGTGCTCAAGGGCAGGGAGACACTTCATTACTGACTGGGTTCACTTAGCTGTTTGCATGGCAGGTAGACCTTCTGGTTCCCTCTGGAGATTGTTCTGCAATAAAGTGCCTGCATGGTGTGCTGGGGGTGTGTAGAGGGCTCAGATTTATTAAGACGAAGGTTAGTCCTCCATAAACCAGCTTCATATTAATTGTTTGGTGACCAGTTTATCTTTGCAGTCTGGAATAATTCTCAAGACTATGGAATGTAGGGGTCCTCCTTCAGTTACTTTATGTTCCCTTAGGGTTTATCAACGGTGGGGGACGGGATAGGTCCAAGCACCTGGTGCTTCTAGCAGGGAGATTAGGCATCGTTATGGGAGCGTTGGGATGTAAGATACGTTTCTCTTTGCCAAGTTTGTGTCTTATGAGTCAGGTTTATGCAAGTATCTTGCTATGGTTATGGTAGCAGAGTACCCTTTTTTTCGGGAGTTCAGGAGGTCTGAGGGTCTCCGGATTTACGGCTTGGTGAAGTTAACTCTTCCTGAGGTTTTCAAGAATATATCTCTTTGTCATCAGTGTCCCCTGGTTGGGCTCTCTCATTTTAGTCAGGTTGTTATTTAGCACCTTTCTGCTGGGTTTCAGGTGTGGCCCCACTCTTCCATCCCGGTTATGCCTCCAGAAGATGTAATACTTTTCTGGGTTTAGAAGGTTTTCTGGTATCAGGTAGTACATATGACTGGAGACAATGGTGTACTTAGGGACAGGACTTGGGATACAATTGTCTGGGTGCACAAGGTCCTCAAGTCTATTGCGTTTTAGCTGCACCTAAGCAGGTTGTCCCATAACATGTTAATAAGGAGTCCTTTTGACTCCGGCTTGGGCCTTCTAAGGAAGGTTTGCCTTTCCAACTCTGTTTCTCCAGGGTGGCCATGTGATATGTCTTGTTTATAATGAGATTCCTTTCATCAACACATGGGGTGGACCCAACAAAGCTTTCACCCCTTGGGGGGTAATTGTTTCTTTATCTCCAGGAGAACTAAAGTGTTTAACTTCTTACGTTTACTATCTAGGTTACCACAAGATGGTATGACTTTAAGTGTTTTAAATGTTCGGATGTTGAAAACAGAGGAGCTTATTACTCCTATGCTTTTTCCTGCCTATTATTATAGGAAGACTTTTGTCTGATGTTCCACCCCGCCCCTCTTTTTTAACCAGTTGGTTTTGGTGGCCGGTGAGGAACGCTGGAATTGGCACATCTTCCTAGTTCTTTGCAGTTAAGACTCCTATGCCTTATAAGACAGTTATTGGGGCAGCTTAGCCTGGGGAAATACTTTTGCAATCAGTTGGTTGGTCAAAATAGAAACATTTAAAACACTTCTTCTCCTATTATTATTATTATGGTATTGTCACTACTGTATTGATCATGTTGTAATTAATATGATGCAAGGGCTTCAAACTTGCATAATAGGAGCCTCCTGTCTTGCCATAGAATGACTTATCCCCCTCACTAGCGTGAGAAGGGGGTTTAGATTCTATTAAAGACAAGGAGGCGAGTATTATCACACCCACCCTCCCTTGATATGATATGGCATTTATAGCGCGCCTATACATAGATGTTTCAAGAGAGAACATTCTTTAGTTTGTCGGTTCTTACAGCTTCGGGCTGAGATGTTCTGTTGAGGAACTTTAGTAACAGTTACAAGATCTGGAGAGTGCGTGATCCGAGAGCTCCGCTGGATTGCATTATAATCTGGTGGACGTCTGGTTTAAGACAGCTAAAGAAAGAGGAGTTGGGATTGGAGTAAAGGACTTATATAGAGGAGGGTCCCTGCCCATTGGTCTCCTGCAGGGCATGACCTGTCCTCCATGATGGATTGGGGAGTTCCCCCTTACATTGTCATGAACTCCATTTAGTCCTGTGTTTCAAACTTTTTTGATGGTAAAAGTTTGTTCTTTGCTGCTGTGGTTTCAGAGTAAAGATGGAAATGCATAATACTTGCCTCCTTGTCTTTAATAGAATCTAAACCCCCTTCTCACGCTAGTGAGGGGGATTAGTCATTGTGATCTATGAATATGGGCCACGTTTTTGGAACTGAGCCTCCCTGGCTCCAAGAGAAGGTGGCTAAGTAAAGGGAAGTGCCGGAGGGATATTAGTGCCAAAGTGAACAATGCTTGTCTTCAAGGCACTAGCATAGAGGTGGTTATCCATCATCTGCTTCTGAATTCGAAGAAGGGTGTCTTCAGGGGCCCTTGAATCAGAAGACAATTTGAGTGTCACCTGCCTATGTCTGTAAAATGGCTGAATGGGGAGAGATGATGTCAAAGAGGGATTTAAGGAAAGCATTACAAGCCAAGGGATAAGGTGGCGCCTTGTAGTACCATACAAACTCTACAATGCAAAGTGGTCGTAATTGAGAAAAGGGACTGATATGAGTAGGGGTCGCAAAGTACAAAATAAGTGGTGGAACTATGTTCCCTGCTGCCCCCACCTTACCTCTGTTCCCCACTGACCCTAATACCCAAGCTCAGTGTTATCATTAAGACAGAAGTTCTGGCTCTCTCTGCTATCATGGCTGTGGGTTTGCTCCGCCCACGGCTCATGCAAATAAAGTGCTGTTGGCTTCGACTTAGCTAACATCTTTAAATGGATTTCTTTTCCAGCGCACAGACCTTTCCTTAATGGACTCACTCAGAAGCTGATCTTTAACTGGCAATCACAGAATGAAGGTGAACATGTGTCTAGGTGGCGACTCCGGAGGAGGCTTTTCTCCCTATTGTATGACCTGCCTCTATTTCTGGGCAGGTGGGTAGAATAGGCTATGTTATCTTATTTGTGTATAGCGCCGCCTGCCATATGCAATGGTGTTGAAGCACTGTAGGAAGCAGCACACCTTACACGGCAGCCACTTTAGGTAACATACCCACAAGTAAAATAATAGCTATTTCCATTTTTCTATTTCAGCGGTTTACCCAAATGTATGGACATAGATTTGACTTGGATATCCCCGGCCTCTCTGCCTTTAGGAGGGCCCTCATTCAACACAGGTTCTCCTCAATAATGCATCCAATAGTCACCCTGTGGCCTTGTAAATGTCTTGCCTCTCCATCCACTCAACTATGTTACTTGATGGCCTTAACCAAACACCTAGGTTGCTGTGGTTGGGCAGACCTCACTTCAAGGAGAATATTTTCCTGTCTGAGTCGCTTCCTGCAATCGGGAGTCTGGAATCAGCTTCTTAGCGTTGATGGACTGATCCTCCTTTGCTCTTTGGAAGGGTTGCAATTTCCGGGTGTTGAGTTGTGAGGATAAAGGGCAATCAACCTCCAGAGTCAGGGGCTGCGAGCTCAAGCATCTGCCTGCAACAACAGTCACTTCTACAATCCAGCCTGGTTTAATCTCAGATGTCGTCAGCACCCAAATCTTTAGGGGCGTGCCATTCAATATCAGTATTCAAGGGAATTCGTTAATGTCAGAATTGTATCCTTGCACCTCAGATATGAAAGGTTGTACCCATAATGAAGTCCATTATTGATTTGTTGTAACAGCAGATATTACTTCCAATTGTTGTAGAAGGTGCCCTGAAGGGATCAGTGGAGTCTACTGTGGATACATTGTAACAGGCGTCATAGTACCTTGGGAGGAAGTGGGAATGATGCCCTCCACCAGCCGCCAAATAAAGGGCTCTGTTTTCGTGGAAATTAAACATATTTTTACAAGCCTCTGTGTGCCACTGGTTTTTACTTCGATGCCTTAAAATATGTCATTACAGGGGATTCCAAGATGGCCGCCTGCTGAAGAGGACGCACTTCGCCTGTGCTCCACACCGGCAAACAAAAAAAAGTGACCAAAGCTGATTGAATTATCAGATCCTAACCAGCAGCGACTCCTTGGAGCAGGGGATACTGCCCCCGTCCACATACAGAGAACTGGGGAGAAGAGAGCGGCGTTGGAGCGCATCAGCAGCAAACATGGAGAGCAGGACGCGGAGACCGACCCCAGCGGCTGAGCTAACCCAGGAAAAGCCGAAAGACATCCTGACGGGAAGGTGTTGTGTTTGTACTTTTCCTCCTGGTTGATAGATTTGTGTGCATGAGCCCCTGATGGAATGTTGGTGTGGAATGTTATGGATGAACTGGGTCTGGGTGTTCCAGGAAGTCAGTTGGGGCCTGGACTTGGATGATGAGGGGGCCGGTGGATGTCTCTCCCTGTTTACTTACTTACCCTATTTTCCTCATATGTACTTACCTTCCGTGTCAACTTAGTAAAGAAGTTAACCCAAGCCGAATGACTCACTCCATTCATTTAACCCAAGCATCAAACTTAACATTGGCGACGAGGATCTTGGGAACGTACACCAAAGGAAGGAGTAACACGGAACGAAAATAAAAGGAAAATGGAGCAGCAAAAGAGACAGGAAGAAGAAGAGTCCCATAGGAGACATCCACCGGCCACCCCTGGCCATAAGGTGAGCGTGCCCCGTTTGCCAGAGCTGGCAATAGACTGCGCCCAATCTAATTAAAGGGGGGCTTGCGCTTGCACCTTAGGGGGCATTGAACATGAAAGGACCCATACGGCCACAGCAATTAACCCCGTTGGACGCTGTTATGGCATGGATGTTTTCCCATAAAGAGTTGCCCATTTTACATTTGGGGCTGGCGTGCACCTCAATGGGACAGTGTACTATAACGGGCCCATATGCTCGGGGAAGCAGTGATGTTGGAAATAGACATGGCGCAGGTGTTTTCCTCTGAAGGAGCGCTACCTGCTGTGCATGCGCACTGGAAGTGGCCCCTGGGTCTGACTGCAGGGCCTCTGGGGAGCCTGCGGGTGTGCCGATGGCTATTGGGACATGGCTGGAAATGGTCCCAACCGCCAGCTGTTGGAATAATGTGGCGTGGCAGGTGCCATCTCTGCAGGCACCAAAACAGGAGTGTTAATGCACTTACCTCTTCCTTGCTGGCTGCTGTTCTTGTGGGCGGTGGTGCTTGCGGTCCGGGCGTCTGCGTAGTTGTGATGGCCTGCGCGGCGCCGTGTGGGGCTTGGTGAGCGCATCCACTGCAGCGGTCCAGGACGACGGTTGGAGCGGAGCTCTCCTTCCGTGGCCGCTCTCGACATCGCAATAGTGACGTCCCCTGGATGCTGGGGGAGTTGGCGATGGCTAACTTGGAATGCTCCCTCTAGCATTCCAGGACCCGGCAGCGCTGCAAGCATGACAATCAATGTTCAGAAGGTTAGAAGAAAGAACCTTCCAACGTGAGACCAACATGCCCTAGTTCCGGGTCTCACACGGAAATGCAACATTGGGATATTGACGTTCTGGCAGCATTGGGCTGTACAAAGGATTCGTAAGGTACTGCATTCATTGGGAACATTTTTCACCATAGTTTTCAGCCTATGCAGCATGAGCCGCAGTAATGTATTGTTTTGCTGACAAGTTATGAAACTATGACGTCTCATTGGACACAAAATTAAGTGTCAGAGTTATTTAGAATTCCGGCGAAGTGAAGTTAACTGACGAACCCGGACATGCAGTGATGTGCCACGAACTGTTGGAGGAACTTATGGTCAATCCATTATTTGATTGAGTATTTGCCACTGCTGATGGGGTCTTTGTTTTGTTCTGGTTAATGAGAAATGGTGATTTGTACATATTACAGTGCTGTTACACTAAAGCGCAAATGTGGCAATTAGATTGCAAAAGGATTTAAAATGTCATGTGAGGCCTGTTAGATCATTTCGTTGCAGAATTGTTGCTATGGCTTTCAGGGTTGGGTGACTATGAGAAGTTGGATGTTATGGTAGTCGTGGCCTCTGTTTCAGTTTCTCATGTGTGACATTATGAGTGCATTGTGTATGTTATTTTGGCTAACCACATTTTCATTCACAGGTTCATAAAACACAAAGGACTTTGTAGGGTAAAAAATATGGACTCGGTAGTAGTGTTGAACTCTCGCTTACCATTCTTATACCCTCAATTTATCTTTGCTTGTATGGTAAGAGACTTGTGGTGAGTGAAGTGTTTGTGTTGTGGTTGTAACAATATTTTGGCTATTTGGGTGGGATGTGTGGTCCCAATAAAAGGTTCTGGTTCTGGTTGAACTGGTGTCCTCCGCACTAGGTGCACTCTGATATTAGGTGTTTGGTGGGATGCATGGTCCCGGTAAAAGGTTCTGGTTTTGGTTGAACTGGTGTCCTTCGCACTAGGTGCATTCTGTCATTATGGTGTTTTGGTGGGATGCATGGTCCCGGAAAAAGGTTCTGGTGGAACTGGTATCCTTCGCACTAGCTGCGGTTGGTGTGATAGTGTATTGGGATGTGTGTCCCACTCACGCTACTTTGGGAGCGTGAAACATGCTGATGTTGTTACTTGTAGAAATTTGTATCCTGTGTTGGAGGTAACAGTTGGAAGTGTTTAACTTCTTATGGTGTCCTTGCACATCCTGTTAAGGGTTTATGGATGATGATGATGGTATGGTATCTGAATTGTTTGGTTTGGGTTGGTTTTGAGAGTGAGGGCTGGTTCCCTGTGTTTGATGTCCGTTGTGGGCCCGCTACGGAGTTGGTTGAGTGTATGAGTTGGAGTTTAGTTTATAGGAGCTGGTTTAAATTTTGGTGGAGTTGAGCAAGCAGCTTTGCTCTGAGCATATTGCATGGTATGGAAGTTTTGGTGATGAAAGTACGGTCTGGGTTAGATGTCTTTCTTGGATTGTTCTACAGAGTTCTATAGTATTGTTCCCTTACTTCCTCCTCTGTTGTTATCCTTATTTCATAAAGGGGGAAGATGTGGTGTGTTTGTACTTTTCCTCCTGGTTGATAGATTTGTGTGCATGAGCCCCTGATGGAATGTTGGTGTGGAATGTTATGGATGAACTGGGTCTGGGTTTTCCAGGAAGTCAGTTGGGGCCTGGACTTGGATGATGAGGGGGCCGGTGGATGTCTCTCCCTGTTTACTTACTTACCATATTTTCCTCATATGTACTTACCTTCCGTGTCAACTTAGTAAAGAAGTTAACCCAAGCCGAATGACTCACTCCATTCATTTAACCCAAGCATCAAACTTAACAGAAGGCCACATAAAAAGGAGAGAGGAGAGGCCAAGCAGACTCAGGCAGTGACACTGCACGCCCCCCCCACAGAGTAATCAGTTTGGCAGAGGGCAAAGGCTGAACAGAGGGTCGATTGGTCTCCGTGACCAGTGTGGAGATAAGAAGGCGCCGAACGCAGGGAGCAAAGCTCGTCAGCCCTGCAGTGCCGTGCAGGAAGAATGGCATTCCCCACTTCGGGAAGGAAGAAATGGACGCAACTGGCACCCGTCACAGCCAGGGTCTCAGTCGAAGCTGAGTGCAGAGACCCCCACCACAGCGCCTAAAACTCTGGCCGACCCCCACAGGCCTTTAGTGAAGTATCCCGACGAGCGGGAGACGGGAAAGTTGCGGGCCCAGCCGCGGGTCGGAGAAGACCCGTCAGGGCCGGAGCGGGCCCCCTACACCCCCTGGCCTTTGACCCAGATCATCACTGCGGGCGGTAGCAGATTGCTCCTCAAATCCCTAATGCACCGGGTCAGAGTGCACCATAAGGAATCGTCTTCACCCGAGGATAGTAGGTTATGTTATCTTATTTTGTATAGCGCCGCCTGCCATATGCAATGGTGTTGAAGCACTGTAGGAAGCAGCACACCTTACACGGCAGCCACTTTAGGTAACATGCCCACTAGTAAAACAATAGCTATTTCCATTTTCCTATTTCAGCAGTTTACCCAAATGTATGGACATAGATTTGCTTTGGATATCCCCGGCCTCTCTGCCTTTAGGCGGTCCCTCAGTCAACACAGTTTCTCCTCACTAATGCATCCAGTAGTCACCCTGTGGCCTTGTAAATGCCTCGCCTCTCCATCCACTCAACTCTGTTACTTGATGGCCTTAACTAGACATGTAGGTTGGCCGTGGTTGTGCAGACCTCACTTCAAGGAGAATCTTTGTGCCAACAGTTTACTCTCAACGATGTTCCAATTCGCTGCCTGGCATCAGAAGTCTGGAATCAGCTTCTTAGAGTTGATGGACTGATCCGCTTTTTCTCTTTGTAAGGATTGCCATGTCCGGGCATTGCAACCAGTACATCTAAATTGAGTTGTGAGGATAAAGGGCAATCAACCTCCAGAGTCAGGAGCTCCGAGCTCAAGCATCTGCCTGCAACAACAGTCACTTCTACAATCCAACCTTGTTAAACCTTAGATGTCATCAGCATCCAAATCTTTAGGGGCGTTCCATTCAATATAAGCATTCATGGGGAATCGTTAATTTCAGAATTGTATCCTTGCACTTTAGATATGAAAGGTTGTGCCCATAATGAAGTCCATTATGGATTTGTTGTAACAGCAGATATTACTTCTAATTGTTGTAGAAAGTGCCCTGAAGGGATCAGGTGAGCCTACTGTTGATGCATTTTAACAGGCGCCATGGTACCTTGGAAGGAGTTGGGAAAGATGGCTGCCACCAGTCGCCAACTGAATGGCTCATTTTCTATAGCCAATTTGACATATTTTTACTAGCCTCTTACATTCCACTGGTTATTATTTCGATGCATTAAAAGAAAATATGCCATGACAGCTCCCCTTTAACCTTGGTTGGGTTTTGCTCTGCAAAATGCACCAGTTTAATATCAAAGTTACAGAGGAAATGAAACAGCTCTTGACATCCCTAATATTGTTCATTTGAATGTTGTTTGTGAGTAATGAAGAATCAATGTGCACACTCAAATAAGAGCAATAAGGACTTAGTGTAGGTGTCTTATAATAGTGGGTGCCCTGGTTTGTTGGTGTTAGGCAAGATTGTGTGCGGTACCCTTTGGGATACTACAGCAACCATGACCTCCTGGCAATAGGAACACAACCTTTGGTATACGTATATATTAAAGCGGTTGGTAGTGTGGCTCAGCAGCCCGGCTTATCTCAAGAGGGGTCGATGTGAGCAGTAGGGTTTTTACACAGAGATTCACAGTGACAAGTATTCAAATAAACTCTTATACTCAAGGTTTCTTGATTAAACAATTATTAATTTATTTAACAGTCAGTTCAATACGCCTTCTTCAGAAGGAAGCAATATATAAGTAACACAAAAATACACATCAAAATAAACACTCCTAGTTTTTCTAAATCAGCAAGTACCAATTTGGGATGGCACACAGATGTTTCCTACGCCCTGAGGTGACTTAAATAACCAGGACACTGTGGACATTAATATATCACTGGTAGATGAGAGCAATACTGAGTTTGGTGTCAAAGAAAAGGGTTTGGGAATAAAACAAAGGTTAAACAAATATTCTGAAGCAGGTAAGTACTTTTTAACACTCCAATGCAAAGTAAATTAACCCTTTCCTAGGGGAAAGGTAAAACACAAAGTCAGAGGTAAGAAGGGTCTTTCAGGGAGCTAGGCTAGCCAGTGTTAATTGAGCAAAAGTCTATGGGCCTCATTACATGTTGTCCGCTAAAAATCTCAAATTACCGGCATGGTGCTCTTAACGTGTCCGCCCTCGCAAGAGGGCGCTAATAGCATACCATTACGAGTACGCGGACACGAGCATAGCGCCATGTCGGTAATGACCCTACCGCCATGCCGCTAAAGTCCCCAAAAAGTCCCCTACCGGATTCGACGAAAGTGCAGATAGCACCTCCGCCCTCACGCTGCATGCAAATAGCGGTCACCGCTATTAGCGGTGACCGTTAAATTGCGGAACCGGAAACAGCGTCATCGCACAGGAACGGGAAAGAGTATGGCGGCCATCTTTAAAAACACAATCCATTGCCATCCTCTGCCCCCTGGACCTGTCCTGAGTAGTTTGCAGTAGGAAATCCATAGGGACACCCTCGACATGCCTAAAGCTGTAAAAAAAAACACAGCGGCAGCGGAAGGAAAAATGTACCACAGAGGAGCTATTAATGCTCACCCAGACCCTAGCTGACAATGCCGCCGTGGTCTTTGCCAGCGACATGCGGCGGGAGACACTAATCAAAAAGAAGGCAATCTGGGCTGAGGTCGCCTTGAAAGTCAGTGCTGTGGGCACCACCATCCGCAATGTGCGTGAGTGCCGAAAGAGGTGGGATGCCCTCAGATTCCGGGTGAGAAGCATCCTTGCAGAAAACCACAACATTGCCACAGCAGGTAGATCTGGTTCACCCATAAAACTGAAAGAATGGGAGGAGACCTGCGCCAACCTCATTGCAGTGGAATCAATAGATGGAGTCGGGACAATGGAACATGGCGTGGCAACCACTTCAGATGAAGGTGAGTGTACACATGAAAGCATGCAATGTGAATCCACTGGTCCCCCCAAATGTGAGCCCAGAATCACCTCATGGATGGCCAAACATCAACACATGCATCCAACCCTGGCTTGTCAGTGTCAGACCCAAGCACACACACATGCACACATCACCAGAGACAAGTGCCACACACAACCATGCATGGATGAGTCACTGAACTGACACATCACCTGCATCCTTAACAATGAAATCCAAATGCCCACAACTGCATTATTGATGTATACTGCATTAAGCACACAGAACCGTAACCAATGCCATCCCCCTTCTTGTCCCCAACAGGCTCACATACAGACAGTGAGGATGCTGGCAATGCATCTCAGGCACCCCCTGCGAGTAAGAAAACAAGGGCACAGGACACAGAGTACACCCCCACAACATCAAGGTGCAAAGGTAGAAGGGCCCAGATGCAGAGTGTCAAACATCAGTGAAGCGCCACTGCCAAGACACAAGTTGCCACACCACCACCAACTGCCCCACCTCCGGAGGTTAACCCACCACCGCCGATCCCAGCCACGGAGGGCCCACCCTCAGCTGCAGCTAGTTCCACAGGAGAGGCGGCAGCCACTGCACCACTATCAAATGTGGAGGATACAACCGATTTCCACATGGAGATGCACACCCCAACCCCCCCTGGGACCCTCGAGCCATCACCACAGCAGACACCTGGGTCTAATGTCACTGGCGAGGACAACATGGGAGCTTTTAGTAGCCCCCCGGTGGCTTCATCTGTTGACCTGGTTGCATCACAGGGCACAGCAGCCACACCACCAGAACCCAACACTGCCCTCGACCTGGCCAGCATCAGCCAGCGGCAACAGGAAATAACTGTGCTGGTTGGGCAGCATGTGGAGGAGGCTGCCCGTCTCAGGGCGGAGATTACGGAGACAGCAAGGCACTCCAGGGAGGGGATGGAGGCCTGTACAGACAGGCTGTGTGGGGAGATTGTCTGACTTAGGGAGGTCCTCACACGGATAGCGGATGCAATGGACCGCCACTTCCCACCACCACCAGGACAGTCAGCCACTTCCTCATCCGCCAGTTCGAGGCAGACAAGCCCCCTCCGCCGCTCCTCACGCACCACCAGGCGCATGTCTAGACAGCCTCCCAATGCTGGTGTTGGCAATGGCCAATAGGGAGTGCATGATCAAGCTTCCGTGTGCATGGCTGGACGGAAACAATGTGGCAGACACATGTGGAACTGTTGTGGGGGTGGGTGGAAGGGTGTTATGGGGCTGTTGTGGGGGGTGGGGGGAAGGGTGTTATGGGACTGTTGTGGGGGATGGAGGGAAGGGTGTTATGGGACTGTTGTGGGGGGTGGGGGGAAGGGTGTTATGGGACTGTTGTGGGGGGTTGGGGAGAAGGGTGTTATGGGACTGTTGTGGGGGGTGGGGGGAAGGGTGGTGGGATGTTTGGGGACATGCACATTTTCTTCTTTACGTTCCTTAATACACTGGTGTTTGATCAAAACACAGGCTTGGACTTCTTCATTGTGTATGTGTACTTTATTGATGCCAGGGTCCATTGTGCGCTTCCAAACAGACACCAGTGCATTACTACCCATGTCCATGTGACAGTACGAAACCATGTTACTCAGAATATTTGGTTGATCAGATGCTGTCTCACAGCATGTCCCTCCTGGCCATCCCCTCTTGCATGACCTGCATCCCCTTCACCTCCGTCCTCATCACCATCATCATCCTCATCAGGTGCTTCTATTTCAACGTCAGGGGGCAGTGGCACATTCCGTCTGATACACATATTGCCATACACATGCCATGGTGATCTTGGCCACCTTCTCATGGCCATACAGGAGAGCGCCACCAGACCTGCTAATGCACCTAAACCGTGTCTTCAAAAGGCCAAAAGTCTGCTCGATCACAATGCGGGTACGGGTATGTGCACGATTGTATTCCTCTTCGTGCCTGTTCTGTGGGTTCCGTACAGGGGTGAGGAGCCACCTCTTCAGGGGATAGCCGGCATCACCTGTATGGGGGGGACGAATGGGGTCCTGTTACTGTTCACCTCAAGAGCGGCCTGTTCATATCACACAAATTGACTTTGCATTGTGATTGAAGTACACAATTAACAGCATACATCCAGATGGTCTGTGTTACTGCAATGTGCAAAGGTGATCTCGACCCTGCAAGTAGACATGCCCCATTAATGCCTCCAACAGTAATTGACATGTCCTGGGTGAGGCCAGGTCTTAGGTGTCCCTGGGCCCAGCCAGATTTGGTACCACACTGCTGGTGTACTGCCATTCAAACATTGATGTTTCCATGCTGAGAGGCATCACTTCAGTGGTGCTATAGGTGCGTGCTGCAATGCTATGGCTAGGGGTGATCCCTTTGCATGCATTCAAGGGCACATTGCATTATTGATGTTGTGCTGGACTAATTCTGTATGACTATCTTGACGGCATGTATGACATTTGTGTATTTTGTGGCATGGAATGTTGTGCAATGTGGATGTGGATGGTTTAATGTTTCTAGACCTGGATTGTCATCTATGTTGTGTAGCTTATACTTGCATGGCCGTTCATCTCAAGTATGTTGCGGCCTTCCCAGATGGACATTGGCGTACATCTGTATGTTTGTCTCTCCCCCCCAATTACACCCAGTTGGAGTATGTATCCCCCCCCAATCACACCCAGTTGGAGTATGTATCTCTCCCCCCCAATCACACCCAGTTGGAGTATGTATCTCTCCCCCCCCAATCACACCCAGTTGGAGTATGTATCTCTCCCCCCCCCAATCACACCCAGTTGGAGTATGTATCTCCCCCCCCCAATCACACCCAGTTGGAGTATGTATCTCCCCCCCAATCACACTGCCATGTGCTTCCCTGCTACTCACCAAGTAGCCACAAACGTTGTCCGGCTTGTCGCTCCATGTAGCGTGGGATAGTTGAGTTCTGCAGGACCATGGAATCATGGGTTGATCCGGGAAATCGGGGACAGCAATGTGTGATTATCTTGTTAGCGTCACATGCCATTTGGACATTGATGGAGTGGAATTGCTTCCTGTTTCGGTAGACTACTTCATTGTGATGTGGGACCACCAATTCCACATGGGTACAGTTGATGGCCCCGATGCAACTTGGGATGCCTGCCAGTGAATAGAACCCAACTTTGGTGTTTGCAATCTCCTGGGCAGTCCGTGGCATGAATATGTGTTCAGGTGCATGCTTCAGGAGGGCATTGAGTACCTGGTTCAGCGTGCGTTAGAATACCGGTTCTGAGATGCCATGCATTTGCCCCACTGTATGCTGGTAGGTGCCTGTGGCCAGGAAGTGGAGCACAGTCACCACCTTGAGTAGAGGGGGGATGGCAGTTCATATGTCTATGAGACTCACAATGTCATTGCGTATCCTGTCCACAATGCTGGCGATGGTATCCCGGTCCAGACGGTACAGGGTGTGTATCTGCTCAGGGGTTAGGTTAAATGGACTGGCCCGGATCCTGGGGATTGGTGGCTGCCTCTGTGGTATGACGAGGTGCCCTGGTGGTGCTTGCTGTGCCTGTCTTGCCCTCCTCCTCTTCCTCCTCCTCCTGCGTCTCCTCTGTGCTGCCTATTGTTGTTGCAGCTGCGCTGCAATCATGTCCTCCAGCCCATGTAATGCTGCTAGTATTGGAACCATTTTGGTGTGGGAAGGGGTGTGGGAAGGGGTGTGGTGTGCTCCTTTTGTGCTGCCACAGTCTCCATTGCCTCCATCTGTGCTGATTGTGTCCACCTGTGGCAGGTGGGAACACTGCTCAGTTCTCTTAACGGGTGGTTCGCGATGCCGATATTAGTGCCATGGCAGTAAGGGGTTTTGTGGGCTTTACCATGCCGCTATTGGCATGTCCGCTTGCTTTGTGATGCTGTGCTATTAGCGGCATGGCATTATTTACGGGATGGAGGGTCGCCCGCACGCGGACTGCCCGCTATTAGTGGCACCGTACTTAGCGGTGCCGCTAATAGCGGTGAGCCAGGTCGTAATTCGCATGGGGATTTAACGTTACCGGTATTCCATTACCGGTATCGTTAAATCCCTACCGCCTACCGTGTAATGAGGCCCTATGTGAGCTAAAGCACTTCTTTGCAGTTAAGTAAAAGTCTTGCACAATGTTTTAGAAGTCTTTGTAGAAATAAAGAATCACTGTAGGGCCACAAGCTGGGAGGCTTGTGAGGGGCAAAGCTGTAGGCAACTCTGCAAAAGCAACCAAGACAAGTCTCAACTGAGAGCAAGCAAGGCAACACAACAAGAGGTAAGTCCCCTTAGTTTTACAGTACCTTTGGTTAGAATAAATTGGTTCCAGCTGGCTTCTGTTCCTGTGTAGGTCTGCAGATCCTGTTGTTCCTGGGGGACAAGAGGGAGGATGTCTGGGGACTCCTGCACTACGAATTGAATGTCAGAGGCAGCAATGGACAAATTTCAAATCAGCGGCACTTCGCGTTTCAGCTGTTTGCGTCTCTAACAAATAGCAACACTGCGGTTCTCGGATACCACTTCAGACTTTCCTCGCATCTGGGGTCCAACACTCTGTCAAGGTGGCTCAGGCTTGGTCATTCCTGCTTCCTGCAAGTCCAGAGGATCTTCCTGGTGCTTGGGTCCGACTTAAAGACACTCACTCGATTCTGGTGTTCGTCTCCCTGGCACTTCGGTTCCAGCAGCAGCAAAGGAAGTACAGCCAGTTCTGAGAGGATTTCCAGATGAGCTTGTCTTGGGGTGGATTGTTCCCACCAACCCAATGGGAGAAGTCGTCCTTTGCAGGTCTTCTCTAGTGGCGGCGAATTCGGAGCTTCAGCACAGCAGCAGGGCTTCACCGGACAAACCAACGGTCCAGGAGTTGCAGCAGGCATCTCTTCCAAGTTCCTTTTTCGGATTCCTTCATCCAGTGGTTGACTCTGCCTTGCAAGCAAAAAGCCTTGCCTTTTATGCAGGTTTCTCCCATTCATTTGCAGCCTAGCGGTCACTCACACGGCAGGGTGGCTGTCCTCTGAGGACAGCCCTCCAGCCAATCACCCGTGGGTGCATTCCTGTAAACAAGGAGACTAAGCACAGGGAGTTCGGCACCGCCCTCACTTCCTGCCCCTGTCAGACACACTGGAGCCAGGGCGGGCTTCACTATTGATTCCCGCCAAAGACAAAATAAACAAAGGGACCAAATCTGATTTGACGCACAGACTAAATCTAACGAAGGACCTTTCCAACAACAAAAGGCGAAAAAATGAGACCAGACCATTTTGACAAAATGGGCACCCATGGGTGTCTTACTGCAGCTGCGATTGCAGCTGTGTTAAAAACACACGATGGAAGTACAAAGTAAACCACTGCCACCAGCCATTAATTGTAGAAAGGATAACATGAACATGTTTCGTGAGAAACTAGACACAGGGGATACTAAGTAACCCCTCCAGCACCCTATTGTAAGATAGTGTGTGCTTGGTCTAGAAAGTTGCAAAATGTAAGTAAAGTCAATTTCACTTCACTGCTCTTGGAAACAGTAGTCTCACCAAGAGAAGATATTTAAACCTTTGGGAAATCTAAGAGACTTCCCTGTGTCACTGCACTGAAGGTGCTGTGTGTCACAATGTAAAGATGATGCCTATGGAGTTTGTCAGACTCCAAAGTCAAAAGAAACACAGAGGCCCAACTCACAGAAAGATACATGAGTGGGGAAAAAGGTCTCACTCTCTCCAGGTTAGAAATCAAATCAAAGTCCTAAAGTCCAGCAAAAAGAGCTGGGGGTCTCTAAGGTACAAGAGAATTAGCACATTTCTGAGAATTTGCCCTAACACTCGTCCGCGCCAGACTAAGGGACAGGAGGATTGAATTCACTCCTGGATGAATCTCCTTACTCCAGTCAGTCATACGTTCTGGAGAGATCATCCGCATTTTGATGATTATACCCTGACCTGTGTTCTATGGTGAAATCAAACCCCTGAAAGCTGATTGACCATCTTAATAATTTAGGATTCTCCCCCTTCATCTGCATTAACCATCTCAAAGGTTGGTGGTCTGTTTGAATTACTTCTTCAAAGACCACACAATGGCAAAACATTCATGGTCTATGGTTGCCCACCTTGTTTCTCGGTCCTTCAGTTTCCTACTGATGAAGCAGATAGGGTGCTCCCTGCCTTTCTCATCTAGCTAACTCGGATTTGCACCTATCCCTTTATTGGAAGCATCTGTTTTGTACAATAAAGGATTGGTTGTAGTCAGGAGCTCTGAAGACTGGAGCTTGACAAAGGGCTTTCATAAATCCTTAAAATGCCTTAGTGAACCTCTCGTTCCACCTGGCCTTCTTGGGGAATTTGGATGAGGAGATTACATTCAAGGAAGAAGCTATGGTCCCATAGTTCTCTATGAAGTTCCTATAGTACCGAGTGAGACCTAGGAAGGCTCTCACCTGGATGTAAGTAGTAGGGGTGGCCCAGTCTTGAAGAGCTTGTACCTTGCTAGGCAAGGCCTTATTTCACCTCCTCCTACCTCATGTCCAAGGTAGACCACTTTACTCTGACCAATTTGACATTTGCTTGCCTTTAGGGTCAGATGGGCCTGCTCAAGAGCCTGCAATACATATCCTAAGTGGTCAATATGCTCTTCCCAAGTTGGGCTGAACACTGCAATGCCATCAAGGTATGCCATGCAGAAATCCTCCATCCCATTCAGAACATGATTTACCATACTTTGGAATGTAGCAGGTGCATACTTTAGTCCAAAACACATAACCCTAAACTGGTAGAGGTCTCCTGGTGTGGAATATGCCGTTTTCTCCTTGGCATGGTATATCAGAGCTATTTGCCAATAGCCTGATGGTATGTCAAATGTATTGAGGAACTTGGCTGAATCAAGTTTGTCCACCAGTTCATCTGTCCTAGGTAAAGGATGGGCATCAGTCATGGTGACTGCATTAAGAGCTCTATAGTTCACACAGAATCTCAACTCCTTGGATCCTGCCTTTGGCACTAGCACAACTGGACTAGCCCATGGACTTGTAGATGGCTCTATTACCCCAAGATCAAGCATCTCATGTCATCTTCCTTTATGTGGGTTCTTACATGGTCTGACATTCTGCAACCCCTGCTTTTGACAGGGAGACAGTCACCAGTGAGAATATTATGCTGGCCCCAATGGGTCAAGCCTGGTGTCAGTGAAAACAGGGAGGCAAACTGATTTACTAGAACTCTGCACTCTTCCTGTTGTTTCAGAGTCAGATCAGAAGAGAGATTAACTCCTTCTATTTGTCCATCTAAAGGCTGTCCCCTGAGAAGGTCAGGTAGTGGTTCACTCTCCTCGTCCTCTTGATCAGATGCTAAGAGCAAAGCTCCTAAGTCTGATCTGGATACATATGCCTTTAGGCTGTTGATGTGAAAGACCCTGGGGGCCTCCTTGGGATTGCCCAAGTCCACACAATAATTGACCTCTCCAAATTTGCCCATAACCTTGAAGATTCCAATCCATTTTTCCTGTAAGGCCCTCTGCCTTGTAGGTACCACAACAAGAACTAGCTGGTCATGTGTAAACTCAGCCTTGTTGGCCTTCTGGTCGTGCCAATGTTTAACCAGAGCCTGACCTGCTTTCAAGTTATCTGAAGCTTCTGTCAGTGACTCTCACCGGCTTGAGGGAAGGAGCACTCTCCAACCCTTCCTTGATTAGTTCCAATGGACCTCTAACCGGATGACCACAGAGGAGCTCAAAGGGGCTGAAGCCAACCCCTTCCTTAGGGACTTCTCTATAAGCAAAGAGAGGGCATGGCAGTATAAGGTCCCACTTTCTTCTAAGGGGTTCTTCTAAAGCACCTATCATGCTCTTCATAGTTCTATTAAACCTCTCCACCAATCCATTGGTTTGAGGATGATAGGCTGTTGAGAACGTTTAGGTCACTCCACAGTTTTTCCACATGGCTTGCATGTAGTGGGACATACAATCGGCCCCCCTGTCTGAGATTACCTCCTTCGGAAAACCAACCCTGGTAAAAATACCAAGCAGGTCCTCAGCCACTTCCTGAGCAGTAACAGTTCTCATAGGTATGGCTTCAGGATACCTGGTAGCATGGTCTACCACAACCAATATAAATCAGTTGCCTGAAGGTGTAGGAGGGTCTAGGGGATCAGCAATGTCAATCCCAACCCTCTCAAAAGGAACTCCCACCACTGGGAGGGGCACCAAGGGTGCCACATTCTTGGCTCCACTCTTGCCAGAAGTCTGACAAGTGTGACAGCTTCTACATAATTTATCTTCATCAGACCCCATGTTGGGCCAGTAGAAATATAGAGAAATCCTTTCCTTGGTCTTCTTAAAGCTTAAGTGACCAGCTAAAGGAATCTCATGGGCTAACTGCAAAAACTGGGGTTTCACCTCCTAAGGCACTACAAGTCTTCTGTAGTCCTCTGGGGTAGACTCTATAGGCTCACTGTAAAGGAAGCAATCCTCCCAGTACAGCCTGTGCTTCCCTGATGTGATGCTGGTAATGCATTGAAGGGACAGAGCCTCCATATCCTTGTCCTTTATTGCTTTATCATGTATGTTCTGTCTTGTTTTCCACACAGGAGTTCATGTGGGACTCCTAGCAGTGCAGCTCTTCCTCTTTTTGGTTTGGTGAACAGACCCCTGGGATATCCTTATGGCACCCATGGGTGAGAGTCATGGGTGGGAGTACGAACCTGTACTCCTAGTGTATGTTTTTGGGCACCTATGTGTGGCCCACAGAGCAGGGTATAGGTTGGTGGCAGCTCCATGCTAAATTTGACAGGTGCTCTGAGTATCCTCCATTTTGGGATACCCAGCCCCTGCCGTTGGAATCAGTTGATTCCTGTTAGGAAACAAGATGGCCCCTGTGGCCTCTGGCTTTCTATTGCCTGTTACCTTGTATTCCCAAAGTCCCGGGAAGCCCTGACTCTGTCCCTTCCCCCTGACTGGCTGTTGGGCGGAAGTTCCATATTACACCTGCATGCTACTTAGAGCTGGTAAGCCGTTCCTCTCTGACAATAGTTGCCTGATCCTGGCTAGAGCTCTAATACTCTCTAGAATTGACTATTGTAATGCCCTATACAGTGGTGCCAATAAATCTACCATCCAAAAGCTCCAAACACTACAGAATAATGTGCTAAGAGCAGCCCTAGGCATAAACAAGAAAATTCACATCTCTTCCCTGAGACGCCAACATAAATGGTTATCCACATCCAACAAAATACAACTAAAAACGCTTTCCTTGACCTACAAAGCCCTTAATAACGCAGCCCTCAGTTACCTTATAGATAAACTCCAGAGAAGAACCTCTCGCAGACCCACCAGAACTGGGAATGCTAACTGTCTGACTATACCCAAATATAAGCTCACCACTATTGGGGGCAATAGCTTTACTGTAAAGGCAGCTAAATTCTGGAACTCACTGCCTCAGGAGCTGAGAGTAGACCAACCTTACCTACATTTCAGGAAAAACGTAATAAAACACATCATTGCTACTGACCCTTAGTCTCCCATTACCCACTGGGGACCTGTCCACTTCCAAAGAGACTTGGTCATCCTGTATTATTAGTGTACTACTGCGCTAACTCTGGGAGCCTAAGTGCTTTACAAAGGGCCCCACTTTTGCACGTATATCTTTTTGTACAGTGCCTATTGTTTATTTATGTAACTACATTGGCTACTCTTTGTCTTTGTCCTATTTTGTACATTGTATATATCCTGTAATCATGCAAAACTGTATACTTTGCAATCTTGTAAATACTGTATCCTGTGTATATTCGTAACTTTTGTAAGCTTTGCATTTCCATATTGTTGCGCCCTTTTACTCACGAGTCTGGTGCTCCTAACAAATGAATAAACAAACAAACAAACATATATGGTAGTGTGCAGAAGTCCAGGCTAGACTGGCTGGAGCCTTCCCAATGACTGTATGTTGTGGGTACGTCCGTGGGTTGGGTCCTGGGTGAATGGAGTGTGTGACGAATACACATTTCATGTTACGGGTGTCTAGTATCTGGTGGTTGACACAATCACTGAGACAGCCCTGCCCGAAACTGGTATGAATGCAGTGTGGAGTGCTGAATTGCAGACTGCTTGTCCAAATCCACATTCTGTGTTGTTAGTGTCTGGATGGAGAAGAATTGCCTGAATGCACTCTGAGCCTGATTGGCTGCCTGAATGCCCTTCTGAATGATTGGTTGCCTGAGTGTGACCCAGCAGAGTGAATGGGAGATCAACAGTATATCTGGGGGCCTCTCACTGATGGAAATTGTTCAGAAGCTGATGTTGATACTTGACGCTTAACCTTGAAGCCCACTGGAAGAAGAAGAATCGCTGCTGCTGTCCTTCGCCAATCTGAAAGCTGCTGTGCCTTCAAGGAACTGATCCAAGAGAGGACCTGGCTAGGAGACCTCTTCCCGAGCTACGAGGGACCATCATACACCAGCTGATCTTTGCCAAAGCTCCCTGGACATCAGACACTAGAAAGGCTGCCGACCGGAGCCGGGGACCGCCGCGGAATCACGAAGTGAAGCGCCCAGACATTGAAGTCCATCACAGTCGACGACCGCCGCCTGGAGCCACAGTGCTCCTTTGCCTAAGACATTTGATCAAAGGACTCCCTTGCTCATCACCATCAACCGTTTTCGTCCTGCCGGAGAAAGTCAAGGCCGCCGACGACCGACGAGAATCTGCTGGTGGGTTTCCCAAAGACCACAGAAATGGCGAGACCCAATTCCCTTGCTGGGCCAAAGTTCTTCATTACCTCTCTGCAGCAACGAACACTCGTCGTCGAGGTGCACCGCACGCCTCAGCTTGCAGGAAATTTTCGACCGATCATCAATGAGCACCGCAAAAACTGAAGCTGCTGCCGCCACAACAGTGTTCACCCTTTTTCTTCACCACCTCTCAGTGAACCGTGGCTCCTGCCTTAAATGGAGTGCACTCAAGAAGGGCCAGTCTACGACTCACTGAAGAACTCTACAAACCCAGGTACTTTGGGGTTGTAGAACCTTTAGAAGGAATCGAGACTATATTAAGCATAATTGGACCGGGCTTGTCAATACACTTTATTTACAGGTTGCCCAGGTGGGGGCTCCTCGCACAGAACTGTCTCTAGGTAGACGGGGCACTGTTCTGCCATTGCTTGATTTAACTTGCTTTCTTTCTGTGTCTATCGTTTATTCATCTTACAATGTAATTCGTATGATATTGTGGGGCTGTTAGCCATGGACGCATTTGAAAGGAATCGATAGAAAGAGTGGTACCACATACACCTGTATATATTTGCCATTATAGTATTGCCAAAGTACAAAGTGTGTTATTGTGATTGTGTATGTAACCTTGAACCTTATTTATATGAAGACTGTGTTTTCACTAACTTAGGGTGTGGACATTCCTTTGTGGTTGCTTGGGGACTACACTGTACTTAAGAACCAGACTGCATCACCACCTGAGAGCTTAAGCCTTGATTGCCCGCCCATAGCTACCCTATAGAAAATCTTGGTTGGGGTGCTCTGTGCTTCGACTCTGCCATATAGAGAGCAGGAGTACAGATACTCCACCCCCCCTGTGCTTTAAACTGGTGGCAGAGGTGGGATGCTTATGGTTTTAATATTCAGCTCCTTGTCACTTACAAAATATTGACACTTTGTTAAATTGAGGTTTTAGTTGTGTACAAGATAACCACATTACAAGCAATGGAATCTATTGCAAATGGTAAATTGATTAGGATGAGCTTAGAGGCTCTCCAGAGTGCTTGTGAAGCCAGGGAGTTAGACTTTGAAGATAAGTCTAGGGCCGAGCCTGTTGGACTACTAGATTTAACAAGGGGGGTCCTGGGAGTCCCTCTGCCAGACATTAGTCCTGGTTACGCGAGACTTACCCAGAGTCTTTAGCTCACTATCTTTCACAGAGAAGAAATATCCCAAACATATCAGTCTTTGTCCTGCCCTGGGGCAGTCCAGCACCGAAATGCTAGGCAATTCTCCTCTGAACAAGAGTACAAACAGCATCCCCAGACACGTGTTTCGGTCTGGTTGGACCTCATCAGTAGGGAGGAGCTGTGCCTCTCTAAGAACAGTGAACAAGGGGTCCACGTCTGGATTACCCTAGTAACTTAGGGTGAGACCCAAAGTTACTTAAATATGCAGATTTAACAAGGGGGGTCCTGGGAGTCCCTCTGCCAGACATTAGTCCTGGTTACGAGAGACTTACCCAGAGTCTTTAGCTCACTTTCTGTTGGACTACTAGACTGATTTTGAAGCTCTTGATGAAGGGGGGATGCAACCAATGAGGACCCTGCCCCTCTGGCTGTTGTTGAATCATATTCTGGGTACGCCACTATTCCTGCAGCCTCGTCTCTGACCTCCAGCAATGTTTCTTCAGGGAATTTCTTGGAACTTGAATTATTAAGGATGAAATTGGCCTTTGACTATATAAAAATGGAAATAGAAGCTGAGTTTAAGAAAGAGGGGTTGGCACATCAAGTGATCCTTGAAGCCAGGGACCTGGAACTAAAGAATAGGGATCTTGAACTTAAGAAAAAGGACACTGAGTGTCAGCAAATCCAGCTAGAGAAAGCTAGAGTGGAGACTTCAGTGAAACCAGTTGAGAGTTTCAGGTCCCCAGCTACCAAGTTTATGAAAGATTTGGTTGGTGTGTATGTGGAGGGTTCTGATGTGGAGAAGTCTGCTTTGATTGCCAAGTTTGGCAAGACACCTACCCAATACCTTAAAAGGTTCAGGGAATTTAAGAAAAGAGAGAATGTGTCTTGGATTGGCTGGGTGAGTGCTGCACATGTGAACATGATGTCAGAAACTACACAAAGGGGATGCTAAGTAACTCCTCCATCACCCTATTGTAAGATAGTGTGTGATGGGTCTAGAAAGTTGCAAAATGTAAGTAAAGTAAATTTCGCTTCACTGCTCTTGGAAACAGTAGTTTCCCCAAGAGAAGGAATTTAAACCTATGGGAAATCTAAGAGACACCCTGTGTCACTGCACTGAAGGTGCTGTGTGTCACAATGTAAATATGATGCAAAGTCAAAAGAAACACAGAGGCCCAAATCACAGATAAATACATGAAAGAGTGGGAAAAAGGTCTCAGTCTCTCCAGGTTGGAAACAAGTTTCTTCTTTACTTCTAGTGGGTCTAGTAAATAAGTTACTACCTACACCTCATCACTGTGTTTTTAATGGAATGTAAAACCTGTCTCAAGTTAGTGAATACGATTAGGCATGGAGATCAAAATTAAAACAAAGCTGATAACAGGAAGGCCTAGTGTTCTTCCGTTTGTATTTCAAGGTTTTCGATGTAGGTTTTGGTTAGAGGGCTGTTGCACTGCTCTTCACAGTTCACTGGGCTAAACGCATAAATGTTAAGACACGTTAGGAAACGCCTTTTTATTCATATTCTCACTATATCCAAATCTCTCTGCCTAAATACCTCCCATCTAGAACCCTTCTCTCAGCTACGTCTAACTCTCGGAGGGTCAGACGATTTCCAAGCAGAGAGTGGGGGTAGATCTTCCTCCTCTGCAGGTACCTCCCTATGGAATGGCCTCCCTGCTCCTCTCTGAGTCGAACCGGACCACCTGAAGTTCCAGAAGCAGCTCAAGACCTTTCTTGTCTCCTCTGCCTTCACTCTCTTGCTCCCTTGCTAACATACCTGTCTGCTTCGCCAACTGGTTGCTTGGTACCCTCAGAGACTCACTGGGTACCTGGCTCCTCCATGACCAGTCATCCTTGCACTTCCTCCTGGCCTACCGCACACTTAGGGGCAGTAACTGTAAACCTTACAGCACCCATGCCTCCTTGCACTTACCCAGAGCTGCGCTGCCCTGGCTGCACGTACGCAGAGCCTTGCTGCCCTGAGCACACTTCCCCCTACCCTATCCCCTGCACTTCCACCTCTCCTTTGCCCCTGCACTTCTCGTTATCGCACTTGCACAATCCAAATGTAACAAGGCCTAGTAGGATTTTTTGTCTATTCTTCCTTCTGTCTCCCCTCACTTGTCTTGTGGCACTAGGAACACTTGTGTACAGGCGCGTTATGAATATCATATTATATATCATATCATATCATAGCAGATGTCACTTTCTTTGCAAACACATGCATTGGATTCCATGATCTTAAAAGGCCCGCAGCCGGAAGAGGTGCGTGCTGTGCATGGCACCAGCAATATCTAGGCATCCCTCAGATTTCACAACACAGATTCCTCATGGCTGATGCAGCAAATCGGTTTTCGGTGTGTCTGCATTAACCCTACTTCCCTTCTTCCTCGTCCCAGTCCTTACATCACTGAAGGACATTGGTCCGCCCTAGTCCCTTCCCACATATGCACTTGATATTTATCTGCTTCTACTTACCCCGCCCTGAAGGGCTACCAAGTCGCACCAGAAGCAGCTAACCTCCCTTGACAACAATTTCAACTGGCAAAGCCATATCGAGAAGACTTAGAAGAAGGCACTAGGAAAGCTGGGGACGCTGTACCCACTCCTGCAGACCAAGTCCATGCTCCTCTTGACAAAGATCAATGTCTACAAGGCGATCATCAGACCTCCTCTGACATATGCCTCCTGAGCATGGATGACCTGCCAGTAGCGACACCAGACGAGTCTTCAGATAGTTCAGAACAAGGCCCTGTGGATAGCATATGGAGCTCCGCTCTTCACAAGGATAGCTGGCCTTCAAAGAGAACTGGACATCGAGATGTTGGATGATCATCTAGCGAAGTTGAGCAATATCTTCTTCCAAGGACTGGATCAGAACCCGAGCTCTCTGATCAGAAGACTCAATGCCACCACTGCAAACCCTTTCGACCGCTACCTGTGGCCCATCACGGGACCCTGTGAAACCTACCTTACTGTGACAAGTCCACACAGACCATGGAGAAATCCAACCCACGACTGAATACTGAATCCGAGGGGATGGAGTAATGAGGCTCAAGCCTCAGTATCCAATAATCACTGCTGATGGATAAAATCTGTCAGCAAGAAGAAAGAAGCCAACCTCCTGTTTCATTGGCTGCTCCGCAGCCTTTTCTAGATGCTGGACCTGCTGGGTTACATGCTCGCCCCTATGCGACTCGTTGTCTCCCATTCCCTTTGCCAGGCTTGGGGCATGGTGGAGCATGCTGGCCATCACATTCCCTGGTGAGTAGGGTCCCTGGAGACTGCAAGCTGTGCCAGAGGGTCTGGGGCCCAGGTAATGTGACACCAAACCCGGGACAGCTAGCTGGGCAGGGCAGCCCGGTGGTGCAACGTGATTGCGCTGAGGAGGGCGCGGTGGGTGCAACCTTATTCCTCAGCAACTGCCTTCTTACAACCTCTAAAGCAGCGAGGATCCGGTGGCTTCCCAGTCGTTGGAGGTCATTTAAGGCACATAAGTTGATCTCTCAAGACTGTGTGTGAGTCAGTAGTTTGGGGTCACACAAGCGGGCAAAGCAAATACGTGAGGATTCTCTCTCTTCCACATCTTCCTCCTCCTCAGAATCTCCCAGATGGAAAGAACGCTCCAAGTCAAAAGTGAAAGCGTGAGGAATTGCTTTAAGAGCAGAAGAGCGCTGTCAGGAAAGTGGTCAGGAGGAAGAGCCCTTCTTTTTCCTCCAGACCCTCGGATTCCTCTGCCTCAGTCCAATCTGGGCCAGAGGACAAGGACCTAAAGCAGAAGTGTTAATAAAATGATAAATCAGGATGCTTAGGCCATTGGCCTCCCTTTCCCACATTTTTAGCACAGGCCAAGGCGGGTCACTCGAGCATACATACTCTTGGGCTTCAGAGGGACTGATGCACCAAAAAAACGAAGAAAGGTTCTTTCCAAATATTGAAGTCAGGCCCTTTACTTGTCGCTCGGGATCTCCTCAGCTTGGCTCAGATCCTTCTTTCACAATTAGCCTCCCTCAGTCGGGATTGAACCAACTTTAATTTGCAGGCATCCCTCCATCGAGTTCACATTTGCCACTACAATATCTTCACAAATGACTTTTACTCTTCACCCGGGGTCCCCCTCTTCTGGGATCAGACCTTTTAAACAATGAGACCCCCTCTTCCGGGATCAGACCAATTTCAGTTTGTATGCAATCTAAGTCTTTCGAATGTGCACAGGATTTAACTTAAACTGCTGCAGGACAACTTCGATTTCACAGTTCAATATTTACATGCTCTGGGGGTACCAAACAGAGACCTTTGAGTGAGCACCCATGTGGCGCCGGACCACTCTGTATCTGGTACCTAACTGGATTTCATAAAGTTCAATCGCACACACGTTCTTTGTTCATACAATGTTGCCGCTTGCAACCTTGAGCAAAACACAGTCCAGTCTGCTATCAGTTTCTCCCGACTCACTGGCTGGGCTGAACACGTTGGAGTTGCTTTGCTGTCAGAGTCAAGGACAGTACCACAGTGGCAATCGCTTCTCCCTGCCTTGGCTATCAATTTGGGAGAGACTTGTGTACCTTTGACACACGTTACGACTTTCGTCAGCTGTAATTCCAGGTCTTATGTTTCTTTTCCTTGAGGCTTCTCGAAAGTTGTGATCCTTTCGTGAAAAGGGCAATGGTAACTCCCTGCTTGTCGTCTTCTCTGGTCTTGCCGCTTCTCTACTTGGTTTAAACTGCCACACCGGAATAGCTGCTTCCTCGTGCGTTTGGGCTTGCTCAGAGTGTGCTTTTGTGCTCAGCCTTTTATCCATGTGGGGAAGTGTGGTGGAAGTCAGGTGTTTGTAATTATCAGTAATTGCCTGACTCTGCCTGACCTTTGTGTTGGGACATGTCAGGTATACAGCTCTGGTATTAGTCCATTGCCGCTCACGATGAACTGCTCATGAGAAGGTGTTCATCTCGCAAAAGGGGGGCAGGGTGACTTTCTAGATATCCTATCTTGTAGGATGAGGAAAAGGTGTCATAAGGAAGGGGATACGGTATCTCAACCTTCGGTGTCCCACTTCCACTCCTCGAAGAACCTCCATCCAGGTGATCTGCCTGCACTGGTCCACCCCCAGGAAGTGGATCCAATAGCGATGGCCGTGTCCTGGCCACCTGGATGACATATCCATGGGGACTAGCCGGTGAGACACCTTCAGGTTTCTCACACACTGCACACTAAAATGTCATCCACGTATTGAATGATGGCGCTTTCGTGCTGAACATTTCCCAAGTCCATCTGAAGTACTCTATTAAAAATTGAAGGAGACTCACAGTACTCCTGGGGCAAACAAGTCAGTTTCAGGTTAATCGTTCTATATGTGAACAAAGTCAATTCCTGTGAGTCTTCATGTAGAGGAATTAAGAAAAATACATTTTTCAAATCGATAACAGTAAAATACCTGGCTTTTGACGGGATATTGCACAATATTGTCACAGGATTTGGAATTAAAGGAAACTCTCCTCCAACTATATTGTTTAGTGGGTGAAGATCCTGTATAACTCTCCATGACCCACCCGTTGATTTTTTTCATGGTACACATCTGTGTTACATGGAGAATCTGTGATACTCAAATGCCTTGTTTCATTAAAGCGGATCTAGTTTCGAATATCCCCTCATCCGCTTCTCTAGACGTTGGGTACTGCTTTGAAATTTTCACTACTCCCACTCCTTTGAATAGGGCCACGCCATATGGACTTGTGGTCCAATAAATGCTTGCCACGTTTTCCAAGTCTTCCTGAAAAAATGGAGCTTTCTTTTTTACCAATTGCCATTCTCTTTGATATCTCTATGTTTTCAACTTTAATCCAATAAGTGAGACTTATAAAGAATACTAACTCATCATCTGAATAATCATCCCTTAACAGTTCTTTATCTATCATGTTTGTCAGTCTATATCCTTCATTGATGGCTATTACTGTTCTCCAACCCCTTCCCTCATCGTCTGTCCCATGAAGCATCACCCTTTGGTCTCTTATTTATTTATTGGTCATTTATATAGCGCATATACACTAAACAAGCATTTCAAAGTGCTCCATCACAGGGAGCGAGAGTAGATGAGCAAACAGAATTGACATTCTTAATAGGCATTGAAACATTCAGAATGGGCAAGCGCTATGTATCTGGAGGTACAACATAGAACAAAGAGGAGTACAAACTGATTAAAACATATGACATCATTATTATACGTGCCTAACCGTCGTTTCAATAATGCAGAGCTATACATAAAAAGAGGACAGAGGGGGATGGGAGGATAAGACGAACATGACAAAGCATCCATTTTACGTGCCTGACACCGTTTCTGATAGTGAGAAGTGTATGAGACATGTAGTAGGAGTGGAGGTGGGGGGTGGCAGGGAGAGGCATACTAGGAACAGAGAACAAAAGTGACTGCAGATGTAAAGAGGAAGTAGAAAAGGGGGGCTGCACTGCACAGTCCTGGCCTGTCTCTACGAGGCCTAGTAGATAAGGAGGGCACAACTTCAGAGCAATCGGTATGGGTGGCAGAAATGTATTAAAAAAGGATCACAATGAGTGCAGTGTATAAAAAGGGTGCAAGATGTAAAAAGCACACCCTCAAAAACGATTTTAAACAGCGCACAATGCAAAGCAAAATAGATGCATTGATTAGAAAGGCACAAACCACCTATATTCGAATTTAAACAGAGCATAATGCAATGCAATATGGATGCAGTGCTGTAAAAGGCACACACCACCAAGATTCAAATTTAAACAGAGGACAATGCAATGCAAAATGGATGCAGTGATGAAAAAGGCACAAACCACCTAGAGTCGAATTTAAACAGACACAGCACAATGCAATACAAAATGGATGCCGTGATGGAAAAGGCACAAATCACCTAAATTTGAATTTAAACAGATCACAATGCAATGCAAAATGGATGCAGTGATGTAAAAGGCAAACCCACGAAGAAAACATTTTTTTGTTTTTTGTTGGAAAGAACACAAGTGCAGTGTGAAAAGTAGAGATCGAAGGAGAGCTAGAGAGGCAGAGTGATATAGCCAACAAATAAGTTTCGGGTGCTAGAGGAGGAGGTAGTAGAAGGTTCAGCCATCACTTACACGATCCATAAAAGTGAACAGAGGTCCAAGTTAATTCGGGAGAAGGTTGTAAGAGTCGGCCACCGCATTGTTTGATGGAGCACAGAGGATGGCGGCCCTCTGGCCCGTCCAGGCCCAGACAGGTATAGACAGGGCATTAGGAGTGGGCCTTTGGAAGGGGGGCTGGCATTCACCTGCCGGTTCCCTGATTGGCTGAATTGAATGGGTCACAAACCAATCATAGAAGCATCAGGTTGCATCGAGTAGAGGGCTGAGCTGCTTTCTTGTAGGGCGGATTTTTTTTAAGGTGGTAGATAACATTTAAAGTATAGCCCAGATCGTAATAATGATTTAAAACAACAGCAAGTTCACTGAATTTCGGATCTACTGCCATTCAATCCTGATGTTGCTGTGCAGGCACTTTATGCCATCAACATTAGCATCCCACAACTTTGCAGCCCACGTGAGGCCTACCTGATTGAAGAACAATGCTGCAGGTCGCAAAAACACACAGGAGTCTCATGGTGATGGGGGAGTCTCTCTCTGAGCCAGAAGTCGGTCTGTTGTGTCGGGGTGATTATCCCGGGGCCAGCAGAGCAGTCCGCGGACCTCCGGGCTGGGAGGCCCCAACTCCTCCCGTGTTTCCCAAAAGGAGTATGAGACACACACAAGGAGCAAGGTGGTTCTGCTGTTTATTATAACAACGGCAGGGATGGGTCTCGGATCGTACACGTCCGTCCAGACTCTCACACTTAGTGGGGCGCAGAGGCCCTTTTTACGGCAGTATGACGCGCTAGCTGCGTCACCTGGGAAAGTTATCAAAAAACCTATTTGCCACTCCGGATTGGTTCCCCGAGTGGTAGGGTTAGTATAGGGTACATATGGAGAAGGATGTTAGTGGTTAAGGATGAGTCAGGTGGTATACTTGGGCTGTCCCTACTATTAGATACTTGAAGATTGCTACAAGGGGACCCCTGGTGATGGCTAATACTACTGACGTCAGTGATGAGCCCCCCTGTGTTTTGATTGGTTCTCCCGCGAGCCCCCAAGCCTGGGACCATCGTCGTTCCCAGCTCGTGGTGTACCTGTCATTAGCAACAATGTGCAACTATGTGTTTCTGCAGACAATGTACAGGTCTGCTCATAGGCTTGTGAGCAGGTCGTTCCCATCGCCGTATGTGTCCATCTTGCCGCTTCGTTGGTGCAACCTGTGTCCCAGACCAGGGGCGTAGGAGACACATAAAATCTGGAGGGGACAGGGGACATCTTGGGGACTTCGCTTTATTTATTTATTTATTTATCTATTTATTTATTGTGTTTTAGTCAAAGAACTCGACTTTTCACAAAATTAGAATCTAAATAGCAGTTCGTAATAAATTACAAATATCACTGTATAAAACAAGAAAAAAGAAGAAAAGAAAACAGAATAAAATTAAAGGATGCAGCAGCAAAGAACATGTCTTTGTATGTTGCATTTCTGGATTTTTCATCTGACTGAGCTCATGGTAAGAGAGAGGAAATTACAATGACTTTCAGTGGACCACAGCTAGGACGCCAGCTTGTTAAAAGGCAGATCACCTGTAAGTTTTCTACAAACTGCAAGTTGCTACTTTTTTGTGTGGGGCAAGGAGAAGTGTGTGTCTCTTGGAATGGAAAGATGGGGTTACAAAGAAAGAGGAAATCTTGTTTGTACCTCTGAGTAAGCCCTGTTATGGGAGTAGAGGGACCAGGTGTGTGATGTTGCCGCTTTGACTGTCCTCCGGGGGGAGGGTACAGCAAACAAGGAGGATGAGCGATCGCAAGCCCACCCCCTTATAAGCACTCACCAGGTCCGCGGCCGGATGTGTCGGACCCGGGGGATGCCTAGTAGGCGGGGTGTATGTGGACCCAGGGGGTGGCCAGAGGGGCTGACTGCTATGTGGGCTGCCCCTCTAGCGCCCCTGCGAGGGCCAGGCCAGCCTCTCACGTTGAGTCTGGTCCCTCTTATTCCATCACATGCTGGCTTTAGAGCCTAGCTTTTCTTTGCCTTTGCTATTCTGAAAGCAGAGCTGGACTCTGATCCTTTCTCGTTTAACATTTGCTGCAAAGCCTGATCTATTTGATTCTCTCATATGTTACTAGGACGGCAGAGCATGGGTCCTCTGCCCTGTTAAATTATTCAAAGAGCCCCTCTGGCCTTTCTTTGTCTCTCCCTTGTCGCACTGCTTGCTTGCTTAATACATACATCCTTTCTTGAACACTCAACATATTCTCCCTAACACAGCAATGGCAGCTGCAGTCTGCCTAGCTTTTCTTTGCCTTTGCTATTCTGAAAGCAGAGCTGGACTCTGATCCTTTCTCGTTTAACATTTGCTGCAAAGCCTGATCTATTTGATTCTCTCATATGTTACTAGGACGGCAGAGCATGGGTCCTCTGCCCTGTTAAATTATTCAAAGAGCCCCTCTGGCCTTTCTTTGTCTCTCCCTTGTCGCACTGCTTGCTTGCTTAATACATACATCCTTTCTTGAACACTCAACATATTCTCCCTAACACAGCAATGGCAGCTGCAGTCTGTCTTCACTTCTATTTGTTACATGACTTGAATTGGCCTCTTATTTCCGCTTTTCTGTCTGCAGGGGAAGGACATTTGCCAGTCACTGCCATGATGTTTCTACCTGGCCATAAGAGGGCAACAGCTAGCCAATATTGTATTTGAAGAACATGGTATATTATGCCAGAGTCTGGCAACTGCCTTCCTAATGCCTACACAAGAGACACAACTCTTGCCTTTGTTTCTAACAGTAATTCAGTAATGAAGAAACGCAAGAACACATATATTGCTTATAAATGAAGGGGATGATGTCACACTTGGTTAAGACATTTTGATCACGGCAGGAGCTAATTTTTGGCTGCAATTAAGCGATTACCTTTTAGACCTATGGCTTTAAATAACGTTAGTATCACCTGTAAAGCACAGAGGTTGCTCAACAGGGTTCCTGGAGCACGAGGGTTACCCTACTCGTGGGCATGGATGATTGGAGGGCATTCTTGCCATGGTTTGGATCCTGGCCCCTGCAGCCATGATGGGGGGAGGGGCCTATTACTTTTGCTTGTACGTACCCTTTGAGGGTGGGTTGACATTGCCTCCTGCTTTAGCCCACTAACACCTCTGATTTGCAACTTTATCACACATACCTGTCAGGTGGCATGTAACTCAATGCTACTAATATTATCAGCCTCAGAAGTCTTTGCCACATCAACTAGGGTACAGGCTTGCCACCTGAGACTTACTTATGTCTGAGTCGGCATCACACACAGAAAGAGCAGAAAGAGCAGGGCACAGTGCCTTTGTGGGTTTTTCACACTTCTTCCTCAGGGAGGGCACAATTCACTCTGCAGAGAAAGTGGCACATGCCGGGCAACATTCTCCCACTTTGACAATGTCACCCAAAGAGCGAAATTGGCCATTTGAAATACCTCTGTCGACTTATTATTGTGCAATCCACACTGATGGGTTTAAGCAAGTGCTTAACACGAGATGGCAATTAAGGGCATTTGCCAATGCACTCAAGAAGCACATGACACCCTCTTACCAGCGACATGCCATGCTCACTCATTCTAATCACGAATTGCCATTTATCTGGGGTCATGTTAAATGTATTTATTTATTTATTACATGTGTAGCATCACGCAAAACCCCCAAGCATCAAGGCGCAAAGTAAACTTGATGGAGTGGACCATTTCCATCGGCACACTTTTTAAACTTTTCTGCCACAAAATGTAAGATTTTAGCATAAAAGGCAGTTGAAATCACATTGCTTTTCCACTTTGGAAGAGTGTAAATACCTCGCGCAATTAGCGATTGGTGGCAGAATTGACAATGGCTTCCTCTGGACTCTGCCCGCTTTTACCAGGTTTCATTTTCAAGCAGATACCAGAGGAATCCCTTTCCTTATTTCCAGAATGAGAATCCATGCTGGCAGTAAGGCCGCATTTGTCTGGTGGAGCGGGAAATACAGGGGGTCCTGGTGTGTTCACTCGGCTCCTGACCACCACCCAGAAAATGCATGAAAATCTGGCCAATTATAAAAAGCAACAGTAATAGTGTTTTCCACCACTTTTTCTGAACCAATTGATCTGGAAAATGCTGTGTTGCATTGGAAGCTGAATGCAATGACTATTATCCCACCGGAAGATTAAGCCAGGTGCTGAACACAGGTGTTACATATTCCTGTGCACAATCTGCATTTGGATAATGAACTAAGTTAGCTACCTTACAAATGGTATCTCCTCTGGGGCTTTACCGTCTTAACCCCTTAACTGTCATGGGTATTTTCCCCCAGTGCCAAGGCCTTTTTTGGTGATTTCGGTATGTCGCCATTCAATCCCTTGTTACTTCTTTGTTACATGAGATATCTCGGCCAAAGTTGGCCCATTTTTTCCCGCATGTAGGCGGTCATAACGCCACCCAAGAATCCTAGTTTGCAGTAGGGGGGGTGAGAGAAAATAACCAAAAAGGAGAACATTTCTGTTTTTTTCCGAAAATGCCAATAAAATGTTGTACAAAGAAACCTGTGGTGTTTTCATTGTAAGAGCTAGGAACAAATGGTTTGCTGTGCTGGATTCGCCATTTTCCAGGTTTTCAAGAACAGATTGAGTGGAAATCAAAATAACATTTTGAAAGGCTAATCAGCCGTTTTGTGATCGGTAGGCGATTTTGGCGTTTTTTGTCCAATAGGACATGCGTGGACGGAATGGAAGAAAAGGGTAGGAAAGCTGAATGGGAAGCCAGAAAGGCATACATATCTGAAAAGTAGACAATATTCCAAGTTTAGGAAGGGGTGATTTGCGCAGGTCAGGCAACAACTATGTAGGGAAATATTCCATAGTTTGGGGGAAAATCGGGAAAATGACAGAAAAAAAAACAATTTCCGCACATTTCACTCTGGTCACACACCGAAACAAGCAGCCAACAATACATGGCCTACCTTCCCGCGTTCCCACAGGTTTCCCGACAAAAACGGTACCTCACATGTGTGGGTGCACCTACCTGGGTGCAAAGGGAAAATCCTAAAACACTGATAACCCCAAGTCTTTTCGCACAGCAGATTTTCAGGAATTGTGGGTAATACATTCTGGGGCGGTTCGCGCAAGTCAGACCTCTGTGGATTCCCACGGGTGGCCTCTTTTTGGAAATGCATGGGGTTCCCTGTTTTCCTTGGTGGCTTCGACACCCTAGGCCCAAATCCGTATGTTGTCCACATGTGCAAAATCTGCTCTGCCGATAATCCCAAGCCTTTCGGCACCCAAAACAAGTTATCATTTTTTTATTTTTGTTTTTGTTTTGCCTCTTTCCTAGCGGCAGATTGTGCTAGCACTCTGCCCTCAGGAAGGGCTACATGAGATGCCGCCCCATCCATTTGGGGTCGGGGAGAGGGCCACCCCCCTTTCCACTAAAAACATCCATGGTGGTTCAGTTGCCCCGCAAACCCACCCGAAACAAGTTATAATTTGTTTTATTTTTGTTTTGCCCTTTTCCTAGGGGCAGATGGACACATGTGTGTGGCCATCTGTTCCCCGGGGGGTGGCAAAACGTACTGCCCCAGACTTGGGGTGTGGCTCTGCCAATATTTGCAGTGGCCTCCCCCCACCCCAAATGGATGGGGGCATCTCATGTACCCCTTCCCAGGGGCAGAAATCTACGGCCAGGGAGGGCGACATAAGATGCCCCCTCATCCACTTAGGGTAGGGGAGGGCTACCCCCCTTTCAAACACAAAAAATCCTGGTGGTCTAGTGGGGGCCCCCCTTCCCAACCCCGCCCAAAACAAGTTATAATATATATCTTTTTGTTTTGCCCTTCGCTAGGGGCAGATGGGCACATGTGTGTGGCCATCGGCGCCCAGGGGGGGTCAAAAATTACTGCCCAGGGTTGTGAGGGGTGGATCTGCCAATATTTGAAGTGGCCCCTCCCCCCGACCCCAAATGGATGGAGGGCATCCCATGTACCCCTTACTAGGGGAAGAAATCTGCCACCAGGGAGGGCTACATAAGGTGCCCCCATCCACTTAGGGTGGGAGGGCCACCTCCCTTTCAAAAATCCCTGGTGGCTAGGGGTCCCACCCACACCCACCCCACCCAAAACTATGTTTTTAAAAAAAAATCTTTTTTTTGTTTGCCCCCATTCCCTGGGGGCAGATGATCACCCATCTGCCCCCAGGGTATTACCCCCATGCTTTAGGGGTCTGGGGGGAGAGGGCAGCTTACATAGTAAGCAGCCCCTCCCCCAACTTCAAAAACAGACCCCTGCACAACACACCAAACACATATTCTGGGGGGGTTAAATGACATTACATCCCCCCCTCTTAAAATTGTGGGGTGGATTTGTCCCCCCTATCCTCCCATGTCCTACACCCATGTCCCAGAGGTGGGACCCAGGCGACTTTCTGTCTCGTGGGTCTGGCACCTTGTCAGATCGGCTTGGTCACTTGTGGAGAGACCGTAGCTGGAGCAGAATTCTACACGTTAGATTTGTATTTCGTTTCTCTAGGCTTGGTTTTTTTACAGGTGTAACCTTGGCGCCGGGCTGGTAGCATGCGAGTTGCAACATCGTGGCCTTGGCTGTGAGCTCTCGCTGGGGCTCATTCTGCATGATCAGCACTTGTACTCTTGCTCTGAGAGGATTTTCATGATGAGGCTCTTGCTTGCGGCCTACTCGGGCCTAGTTCATGGGTGGCAATACATAATCCATTGTATGGAGATCGCGGGTTGACATGGCGTCACAAGCAGTGTTAGGTATACATGATGGTGTCGTCACAGGGCGAGTGGTGGGAGAAGCGTCAGCAAGCGTATACACGAGCTCTTCAGGCGTCTTGCATTTCTGCATTACTATAAAAAAGTCCTATGTGATAAATAACAATGATGCACATCAGTGGTTGTGTCGGTCACCTACGTCATAGCACTGAATATGTTCTTCGTGTAGGTTGGTGTGTGAGTGACCAGTGTGCATGGTCACTCTTGACCATGCAGTTGGCTAGGTCGTTATGGCATCTCTAACGATGTGGATACTTGTGGCTGTCGTCTTAGTCAAGTTCATCCTTGCCGCAGGTGTCGGCTTGAGTCGGACAGGCTGGTGGGCATACCCTTATGTTCCTGAACCAGGGTATTTTGTCATCTGGTAGATAGACAAACTCGTCCCGTGGGGGGTGCCTGGGCCGTGATTCTCTAGGCCATGGTCTTGATGAGATTGGGGGGAGCTTGTTTTCCCATTCTCCCACTTCAGTTGAATGTCGAGGGGTAAGAGAGAAGCATACCTTAACACTGCTGCTTCTAATTCCAAAGGAATAACTTGCCCTTCCTCATCATCAGTAGGAGTTTCTGACCTGAACAAACATTTATCAGGGATCCTTAATAATTGACCTGCCGTAACCATGATAACAAAACAGGCAGTCCATATAAAAATACCTCCTCGTCTTGAGGGATTCCCTGTAAGGCTTTCTTTACTGTAAAGGCTAATATAAATCCCCTCACATTCATATAATGTATCCCCGGGGTTGAACACACTATGCCTTCGTCAGTCAAATATATATCGTCCTGTTAAGCTTTGTCATCAAATCACATCCTAGTATGTTTACATGTGTCCGTTTAGAGTTTAGCAATGGCATAGAAATTTTGTGTTCCCCTATAGAAATGGGTAATTCGTCTGTAAATAGAAGTAAATTTGTCACCCCAGAAAATCCCTGAGCATACATGGCAATGATCCAAAATTGGATATTTTCCTCATAGACACAGGAACGAGTCGCTCCAGTGTCTACAAGAAATGAAAACACCTTGCCTCCTATTGTCACTTTGACCCTTGGTTCCCCTTGGGGGCCTGGTGTTACAGATAGTACTGAACACATCAGGTTGTCCTGTGGGCTGTTCTATTGTGAGTATAAATTCATCCCTGTGCCTGTGAGAGGATTCCCTCCCACCACAGTCACACTCCCTAATTTGGGTTTTACTACTTGTGTAGCTCCTGTGTCCATTTGCCATTGTGAAGCACCTGTCTGTTGCATTGGGATGTATTGTATTCGTTCAGTGGGTGCCTGTTGCATTTGCATGGGTGTTTGCTGTCGCTGCCCCTGTAATGACTGTGTCTGCATTGGTGCTTGTTGGAATTGTTGAAGTTGTGGCAATTGTGTCTGTTCTGGCACTTGCTGAAACTGCTCTGGTTGTGGCGCAAATGCCTGACTTTGCATGTGATCTTGGGCATAACATCCTTGTGAATCTGTATTATATTGTGGAGCATATCCCATACACCCCTTTTGGAGATTGCCATTTCTGTTGGTGCGTGCCTCCTCTGCTTCTACATGCTTTAGCCATGTGTACTATTGTTCGACAATTCCACCATATTAGTGGCTGTGCGCCATTAGAACCTCCCCTTTCTTGAGGGTTTTGAAATCCTCCTCCTCGAGGCCCATTTCCTCTGCCTCTTGGCATATAATTATACCCATTCTGGGCTTGGGCATTGACTATATTATTTTGCTGTGAGAACTGCACTACTTGCACCATGCTTCCCTCATTACTTGTCAATACCACTCCCTCTATGGCAAACTTTGATAATTTCTTCTGCACCAACTTCTCCTCTTCTTGCTTTCTACCCTGAGCTTTCTAATTGTCTTTTTCTTTTAGCATTCTGCAAATATGCACAATTGTCCATTGTATCTCTGGCCATGGCTTTTCTTCCATTCGCACCTGTTTCTTTAACTGGCTTTGTACTGGCTCTGGCAGTCCTTGACATAATATTTGAGAAAATAACGTAACTGTTTTATCCCACAGTTCCTGCGTCTCTGAACTCCATCTGTCCTGAATATCCTGAATAAAAGCAATGGGGACTTCATCCTCTCTCATCTTCCTAGTCATTAATACCCCAATATCGGATATTTCCCGGGTATTATACTCTAAGCGCTCGCCATATGTCTGCTTTACAATTGAATGAATGGTGCTCCATCTTGCATTGTGTTTGGCGCAGTTACTCTTGGATACACAGCTCTTTTCAAAATGTCATCAGCTCTCTCCCCCAGGATGGCTGAAAATAGGCCTTTAAATTGCCTATAGCTAACGTCATTCCTGACATAATTTTCTCTAATTCTTTAATCCATTTTCCCACGTCAGAAGTTAAACTCGGCATTGTGTGCTACATTTTCCGTGTCCATCTGTGGCCACAGTATATATTGTGGTCGACCCCCTACTTTCTCTAATAGTGGAAACTGTGAAACACCCGGTCCATGGTCATACCTACCAACACTCCTTGTTCTCCAGTCAGCATTACTGTTCTTCCTATAGGGTCCCCTAAATCTGACCATTTTACCCATTTATCCCCCTATCTATACTTGATTCTCTTGAAAATCCATATGCATCCTCTTTTTGCGTCCTCTCATTTTGTTTCCTTTCTTCGTCTGACATTATTACGCCCCAACTCGTATGACTATTGTCCTGTTCTGCATCATCAAGATCTAACCTACTTAAAGATCATGTGCTATGATTGTCTGTTCTGATGTCATCTACGCTCCCTCCTGTTTCTTTAAAGGGGGCTCCTTGTTCACCCTCTTTAGTTCTATATCTTCCTTATCCCTCAAGCCTCTATATAGTTTCCCAATCCTTGGCCCTACAGTCTATGTGTCTTCTTCTCTTCATGTTGGTATGTCTAATAATCCTCGCAACCCTCCCAGGGGTGGTTTTGACCCTCTCTTCTCTTTGGTTTGCTGTTGCATTTCTATGCGTTCCATGCTTCTACAGCATAGATATTCAATCTCATCATCTTTAAATGCCCTACTTCTATTCATTTCTTCCTCTCTTCTCCTTATTTACCTCTATTCCTCTTCCTCTCGACTTCTTTGCAACCTACGTACTTTCAATCTTTGGGCTTCTGCTTCTTCTCCTTTCTCTTCTTCTAGTCTCTCTTTTTCTCTTTTTGCCTCCTGCTTTCTTCATTCTTCGCTTATATTCTTTGTCCCTTTCTTGTTCGTATAGTCTCTGTTCTTCCTTCTTTCTCTTTTGTATCTTGTTCTTCCCTGTCCTCTCTTTCTCGAACTCCATCAATACCTTTATCATCTAGTTTAAGCAAAATGTGTTCTCCCATCCATTCGTTCTGTACTATTGTCGTACCTCTAACTGTATCTTTTATTCTTTTTTGTTTCTCTCCCTCTTCCTACATCTCTATCTATTTATTCTGTCTATCCTTTTTCTCATCACGCTATTTACTTTCATCGCGGGTCTGTATATATTTGCATTCTCTGCTTTTACTCTATTCCTCTATCTCTTCACTATTATAGGCAGGGGGTTTGTATAGTGGATTAAAATACATCACCACTGCTTTTAATTCCTTTAGAGGGTAAAATTCCTTCTCTTTTTCCTCTACATCTCGTTTCTCGGGAGGGAAAAGAGGAGCTGAGGGCGTTACATCTTCCTCTTTATGCTGGTTAAGCATCCACTCCCTATAGATTGGGTCTTATTTCTCAGTCTGGTACATTTTCCAAAGCTCTAATACTGCCAATCTTTATTCTAGCTTCTTTACCTTATGTGTGGCATGTAAATATGTTGCCAGATTACGTAATACCATATTTGACAACGAACCTCCCGGAGGCCAGGGCATAAATGTGTTATTGGTCGTGCCCTTAATGCATTCGGAATGATACTGCCTAATTTTGGCTGTATATCTTGGTAATGTTTTGCATAAATGTGTGAGAGGTGTTTCTTCCATGATGACAAGTCAATTCAGACTGCAAATACTTACCCAATTTTTTCCTCTTCGTTCCAAGTTTATTAAGTATATCGATTTTAATATATTTGAGCAGGCAACATCAATCGCTGCTCGTATTCCAGAAAATCAGAACATTTTCACTACCTTTGTTTATTATTTTTTGTAAAAAATCTATTGACACTGTACTTCTTGCTCCTTCGTTTACACTTTGTTAATTTTTTTATATCGATCTTTGTTTTATAGTATCTATACAGACCCTCCAGCTTATAGCGATTTTGCGATCCCGCAAAATGCAGCGAAAAAGGCCGTTTTGCGCAAAATGCCGCAAAAACGACCGTTATGTGCAAAAACAGCATCTTTAAAAAAAAAAAAAAAAAATACTTTTTTTTTTAAGTAATCTGAAAAAAATACTGTTTAAAAAAAATAATACTCAGGGTGCCAGGTTCTTCAACTTTTTTTTTTACACAAGAAATTAAATGCACTAACACATCTCATCACTTGCGCCCCAAAAAAGTGCAGCCCAATCACACATGGGACACATGAATGGGCACATTTTATATGCGTGCCCATTCAGATGGCCTTTTTCACCTCCTTTATCAAATAAAGTGGCGTTTCTGTCAATTTAAAAGCGCATCCCTCCTTTCCAAGCAAGATGCACTTTTAAATGTGCAGAAATTGTAGGCAACCCTACGCGCACGGGATGTGGGGCTGCCACTGCATGACAGGGTCTTTCCTGATCCTGTCATGCATTTCTTTTAAGGTATGAACCGCTGCTGTGTCGCTTGCATTTCTGTTCCTCAAACAGGATAAAAATGCATTTTTTGGGTCGCATTTTACAGCGGCAGGCACCTGGAGGGGCTGTCCCTGTGGAAAGCGCTGGGAGCTTGCAGAACACTGTCGGGAGAGCGATTCTATTCAAAGTACTGCCCATTTTGATGACAAAAATCTATCAAATGTTACAATTTGACCTATTTCGTCCAGTACTATTCGATCGTTTCTTTTTTTTTAAATTAATACTGAACATGTGTTGCGAGGGTGTCACCCGCTCCCCATGTTCAGTATTTTTGGTCTAGGGTGGTTGCAGAAGTGTCTTCCCCTTTTTCCCCAAAATTGGAGGCGGGGACAGAAGAAAAAGAAAATAACGAAAAAGGGACCCTGCGGAGTAGACCCGCATTAGAGGGACGGATCTGGCACTGCAGGGTTGCAGGGGAAGCGGCCGCGACCAAGCAGTTAAGTAGGGGAGGGGGTGGGGGTGGTGGTGAAAGGTAAATTTTGGGTTGTTTGGCTGAAGTGCAAATCAATTTGCAGCGAAATTGACTACGGTCAATTCCGCCGCAAATAATTACACTTCGGTCAAACAACCCAGAACACCATTCAAGGCAGCTGGCCAGCGCACAATTTGCGCTACAGCTCAAGCCTGTAGAAATGCGCCGGTCACCTTTGAGAATAAGGTGACCTGCTCATTTCCAAAAATGGGTTGTCTAAAAATAGCATATCCTCGGTTCTTTTTTTAAATGCCCCATTATTTGAGGAACTGGGCCAAAATCTACATTTAAAATAAAAAAAATGCTTATACTATGAGAGAGAGGGAGAGTGATGGGTGAGATGTGAAGTGATAGGCAAGAAAGCAGAGGGAGAGCAGTGGGTCAGAGGAGGAAGCGCTGCACAAGAGAGCAGAGGAAGCAGTGATGCGGTGGCCCAGAAATCTGAGAGCGAGCAGAGGTACAGAAAGTAGAGGGAGCGTGTGGTCAGTGAGCCAGAAAGCAGAGAGGAAGCGTTTGGCCAGAAAGAGGCAGTGAGCTGCAGATTGGGGGAAAAAGGATGAGGGAAGAGTGCAATAGAATGGGAGAAAGGATGCAAGAGGCAGAAGCAGCACAAAAGAATGAAGGACTGTATATTGCGAGAGGAATTGTAGAGTGTAAGGTTTGAGTTGGGAGTATGATTTGGAGTGTGGCAGGGGCTGGGCAGTGCAAATTGTGACTTGACAGTGTGACATAGCACGTGAGTATTTGTATGACAGAGTGAGAGGTTAAGGAATGCAAGTTGTGATGGAGAGTTGGTGAGATGTGTGTTGGTCAGAGAGGTGTGTGGGTGTTTGTGGGATTGGAGAACATAGAAGGGGAATATTTTCAGAATTACAATTGATAATAATCAATTTAGTTAATACTATTAAATAGGCATGAACATTAAACCAGAAATGTAGCCAAATCAAACACTGTTCTGCCAAGCCAGAGACATCTGGGACTCTTCCTATTAAATTAATACAAAAGATACATAATAATGATACCCTGGCTCTCTTGTAGCCTTACACTCTGCCTATTTCCTGCAATGTGACAATCTTACACCCTCCAGTTAATACAAAATGTCCCGCAAAAATGCTGCAATAAATAAAGGTTTGTGCCGCAAAATTTGCCATTTCATGCCACAAAATCCTGGAAGGTCTGTCTATATGCTGTGTTCTTTATTTATACTTCGGTTTTGTCTAATTCTGGCTATTTGATTGACGTCAATCCTTTGTCCAAAAATGTAAGGAAAAAATGTTTTGTATTTATTTATGTGTGCTATAATTTCTTATGTTTTGTCGTTCGTTTTAAACACGTTATCCTTTATACAAACATATTATACCCATTACATATGTGCACTTTCAATATATATATATCCCCTTATGTATATCTTCCTTTACCGTCTTAGTAAATGTAACTAGTGTGTCACCTTTCCGTCCCTCTCAGGCCCATCAATTTGAGGTATTCTTAACTCTCTTTCTTTAATAATCCCCAAAATACAGTTACTCGTTGTCTCTTTATATATACATATATATTTATATGTGAAAAAAAAGGAGGAGAGGGGCGCACTCCAGTTCCCTGCACAGTAAACCTTCTCAGCTACAGGTGTTCTCCTCCGACCGGTTTCTGTGCCAATACACGTCATCAGGGAGGCTGTCTTAACTTGCAGCTCACAGCAAGTGCAGGTGTTAACACTTAGTGATGATTCTGCTGCAAGGACTTCTGGTAGCTGTAGTCATCAGGTTTGCAAGGAACAGACTCACACCCAATCCCATAAATAGGGAAAGGGGGGGAGTAGCCTACAGTGAGGCACTCCAAAGTTGGGCATATGTTACCCCGGTGCTGCACCCTATAAGATTTCTGAAGATTCCACCCTTCAGAAAACTTGCAAATGTGAAAAAAAAGCAGGAGAGGGGCGCACTCCAGTTCCCTGCACAGTAAACCTTCTCAGCTACAGGTGTTCTCCTCCGACCGGTTTCTGTGCCAATACACGTCATCAGGGAGGCTGTCTTAACTTGCAGCTCACAGCAAGTGCAGGTGTTAACACTTAGTGATGATTCTGCTGCAAGGACTTCTGGTAGCTGTAGTCATCAGGTTTGCAAGGAACAGACTCACACCCAATCCCATAAATAGGGAAAGGGGGGGAGTAGCCTACAGTGAGGCACTCCAAAGTTGGGCATATGTTACCCCGGTGCTGCACCCTATAAGATTTCAGCTAATACAGTAATTTAGCGAAACAAAACAAGCTTCAAGTACAGAAACTTTGCCTCCTCTATCAAAATGTAAAACGAACCACAAAACAATTAACAAAGAAATCAGCTACCACTACAGATAAAACTGCTCCCATAAATCTTGATATAGTGCAAACTAAGCATACCAAAAAAAGTGTTTTAGCAAAAATGTTCCGTCACAGAGTCCTTCAAAATCTTATAAAAACAGGAGAAAAATCAAACTCAACCCTTAAAACCTATCGTAGGAAATTAATCTTAGAAGCGTTGATAGACAGTGCAATCCTTCTCAAAAGAAAGTTATTTATTTTAGTGTTAAACAAAATGAAACCACTAACAAAACTAATGACTAAATTACAAAAAACACTTCTCAATAAACAAAATGTCAACAGAAATAACTTCTTAAGTATCTGTGGAGGTGAATGGAGTCACACTACGAGCACAGAACCATACTTTAATGAAGAAGCATACAAACAAAATCAAACAAATACAATTGCCATAGATAGCAGTGGACGAGGTTATGAAAAAGTTAATAATACCATAATGGAACAAGAAATACTGCTTACAAAAATATCCCCAGAAAACTTAGAATTACCTCTCCATTCAACTGAATCAGAACGTCTAGTATACAAATGGCCATGCACGTCAATGTGTAACATTCCCAAAGAATCTTTCAAGTCTTTACGCCAATTCCTCAATCAATATGTGAAAGGCAAAGTCCAAATCAAAATTAAACTACTGCAAAATATGGATGCTTGTCCAGTACGCAGGTACACAGGACTAGAAGGACATTCATTGGCCTGCATTACAGGACCTACTTGCAAAAAAACCTTCCATGATATCAAAAGGATATCAACACATCATGCAAGTATAAGAAATCTAGTTTATAAACAGTACTATGCTAAAAGTCCTGCTTTAGCACTAGCCAATTTAAATAACATTCTTCTACATGGTACACCAAAAGACCTACTAGAAGAAATTGACTATATCCAGACAAAATATTTTGGAAGTGAAACCCACTTACAAGATGAATTAGCTGTAAACCAACTTCGTAACAATTGTGCACATGGCAATCTTTCACTACACACATACAAAAAAGAAATACTAAAATTTGAAAGTACTTCAGCTGAAGTACCAAACCACGTGTGTGTATGTTGCCGCAGAACTTTTTATAAAAGTAACACAAAAACTGTAGACCTATCATACAAAATAGAAGACAATGAAGAATCTAAATGGTTTGAATTAGCTCTCTACCTTATAGCCGAAAACAAATACGAAATAACTGACCCCATAATACTTTGCATTTACTGCACTACAAAACCTGACAACAACCAAACTCCTTCACGTGCTATCACAAATAACTTGGAATTATATCCACTACCAAAACCCCTTCAACAACTTAATTTATATGAGAGCATCATAATTCAAACAGTGCACCCATTTCAAGCAATAATACGCCTTCAACCAAAAACTGCAAAATGACCTCCCTCTGAATTAGTGAAAGGTATTCGTGGAAAAGTAGTGTATTTACCATTAGATCTAAAAGAAAATGTGCACACTCTAGGAGTGCAACGTCCAATGCAACAATCTTTAATTATCTTGGTAAATGGAGTACCTACAAAAGACAAAATAATTTGGCAACAACTGGTAGATTTACATAAAGTTCGAGAAGCCCTGCAATATCTTAAAGAGAATAATGAATATTACAAAGAAATTAATATTGAAGAAAACTTGAAAGATACAACTGAAATAAGTCAAGAGACACAAGAAGCTGGTCAATTTGAGCTCCTAGATCCTGCTACAATATCAAACACTTTAGACCATTATACAATTCATCCATTGCACTCTAATGACACCATAGAAGATGCACTGGAAATGTACCAAATGCATCAAACATAAGGATCACCAATCAGCATATGGGAAAAAAGTATAGAAGCACGTGCTTGTCCTCTACTCTTTCCTACTGGCAAAGGAGGAAGATATGATGATAGACCTATTCAAATATCAGCATCAGAATATCGCTCATTACGAATGTATTCTGAAGATCCCAGATTTCGACAAAATGTGGAATACATATTCCACCTATTCTTTGAAAGTGAACTAGCAACTTTATGTTACAGAGTTGCACACATATTAAAATCAGGATCACCCTTTCAAAATATGACAGCTACACAATTATTACAAAAAGTTCAACAAAAAGATGAGGTTTTACAAGCAAATCTTACAGATCTATTAGCAAATATGCTTGGTACTAAAGAGTACTGGTTTTGACGTCATGGAGATGTACGTTGTATGATCACCCACTTGGTTTGTTACATTCAGCTGTGCAGAATATGTATGGGAAGATTTACATGCTTTCCTATGCATATCAAACGAAAACAAAACAAACATAGATATACTAACACCTGGAGAACTTTGTTCTCAGGATCCTGTTAATGTTGCATAAAAAGAAAAGAAGAAGGAAAATATATCAATGATTACAATGCAATCATTGCCCACTTATGGAATGCAAACATAGATGTGCAGTACATTGCAGACGATTCTACTGCAGTTGCACGATATGTCACAGCATACTTAACCAAATCAGAAAATACAGATCTCCAAGACCTCAGGAATTACCTGTCATCAGATAAAACAGTGTCTCAGAAATTATACAGCTTGGGCATAAAAATGCTGTCCCATAGAGAAAGTGGATCCTATGAAGCAGCTGATCGATTAACTGGTACTGCATTGTATGGTAAATCTGAAAATATAGTATGGCTAAGTCTTGGTCCAGCTAAATCTAGAAAAAGAGTTCAAAAATCACACAAAGTTATAGAAACAATAGCCAAACATGATTGCAAAAGCCAAGACATTTTAAAAAACTATTTATTGGACACATTCTACCCAAACAGGAGTACCACTTTGGAAACCATGTGTCTATACCACATAGCCCAAAACTACACATACAAAAATAATATAAAACCTGATGAACAAAACCGTAAATACAAAGTGACAAACTGTGAAGGCAGCTTAGTAAAACTCACCAAACCAAATTTAATTAATCATATCAAATTGTCATTAAAGACTCCGCAACATAAAGAAGTATATTACATGTCCCTGCTACAACTCTTTAAACCATGGAGAAAAGAAGAAGAAATACTAGATAACTATGACTCATATGAAGACGCTTTCAAAGCAAATGAAAGCAGTATAATTGATGTAAACTTTGCACAGTACAAAACAATGTTGCACAATGAACAGCAACACGAAGAAGAACTCCAGGCCCAATTAGATAAGGACACTCCTGGCAGTAGTCAACCTTCGGTCACAGGAAGCCGAGAACCACTGGGAGACCCACTAATAACAAATGAGGCAGAATTAGCTATGATAGAAGTAGAAAACACAATGTGTCAGTATGAAGATAAAGAAGACTTAACTATACTACAATCAAAGCTAAACAATGAGCAGAGTAGCATTTTTCAAGAAGTAACAAAAGAAATTGCACATGGTGTACAACATGAAAGCAAAGAATGCACCTGCCAAAATTACAAACCTATACTATTGTATATCAGTGGTGAAGCTGGTTCTGGCAAAACATTCCTAATCAAAATCATCAGTAAGTTCCTTCAACAATTGACAAACAACAAACTGTCAGCTGTTGTCACTGCCCCCACAGGTTTAGCTGCCTACAACATAGGTGGTGTCACTTTACACCGATTACTACTCCTGCCAGTAGAACACCATAACAAATTAGATTATTACAAACTTTCTGCAGAAGCTGCAATGGAACTACGCAGAGTATTGAAACAAATGAAAATGCTAGTAATAGATGAAGTGAGCATGGTGTCCAACCTAATGTTGGCTTTGATTCACCTCAGATTACAAGAAGTACTCAAAACAAACTATGAAGAGCTCTTTGCAGGAAAACACATTATTGTTTTCGGAGATCTTCTTCAATTGACACAAGTAAAAGGTGAGCCTATTTTTAAAACATTAGGACACAAACTCTGCCGTAAAACTGTTGGCAGCATAGGAAATGTCAACCTTTGGCAACATTTCCAATACAGAGAATGAACAGAAACATGCGGCAATCTGCAGATCTCACTTATGCCAACATCTTAAAAAGTATCAGAGTTGGTATACTATCTAAAGAAGCAGAAGCAATATTGAAAACCCGGCACATTCATGCACTTTATGGTGATAATGCATGTGCTACAGATGTTATGGAACAATTAGCCCACAATTGTATGGCCTTAATGCCAACTCTTGCAAGCTGTTTCAAATTCAATGAAATAATGTCAAGTAAAGAAATGCAACCAATAATGGAAATTATCACCACAGCCAAACTAGATGTACATGCAATGACACTACCCATGTGTGACCAAGCCACAACAAGACTAAATAGTTTAGAAAAATCAATCTCAAACAGAGCAGGCTTGGAAAAGATATTAAAATTATCCTTAAATTGCAGAGTAATGCTGAAACGTAACCTTGACGTGGACCAAGGACTAGTTAATGGAGCACTGGGAACAGTTGTTGGCTTTCAAACATACCCACGTGATAACAAAATTCAGTTTGTCAATATTCTCTTTGACAAACTTTCAGAAGTAAAAAGAATAGGACGCTCAACAGCTCGATTCCTTCTCTTCAAAGACATGTATGTAGGCAGAGAACAATTTTCTCTAACTTATTTATTCATTAAGTACTTTAAAAAAAAGAGTGTGTGGAGGTGGTTGTAAACAGACCCATGTGGGGGGTTGTACCTTCCTCTCTAGCCATCACTCAGGTGTTAACCTTCGTATTTTAGTTAAATTCTGTCGCCCTTTACCTTAGTTAGTTTCAGGACAACTCAGTCAGTTCCTTAGGTTTTTCTTTCCCCAATAATAATTGCTCCACTCAGTACCCATGCTGATTAAGTTGCAGAATTTTCTCTAGACATGAGGAAGAAAAAAATTACACGTTATGTCCTTATTGAGGTCTGCAGGGCTTGATGCTCTCTTTAGAGGGTGGCGTGTTTCCCTTACTATTTGTCCCATTATGACATTCATTATACTATTTGGACTATTGGTGGAGACAAGGTCAGCTCGAGGGTATCTGTTCAGTTTTGTTGCAAGGCAAGTTGAGCAACCATGTTCTAATTGGATGGAGTGTTTGGAAACACTTGCTGGTATCAGAGGGACGAGTTACCAAATAATAACTTTCTGGCGCCTGCCCCATGGTTTTCCTCCCAAGGCTTGGCCTGTTTTCAGCTAACCGTCTAGCAGTGTGTTACAATTTCTCCTCTGCTCGAGGAGTACAAGCAGGCTTCTGTACCCTCAAGGGAGTTGGTTTAGTTTCTTTCATTATATATTTTTTCTACAGTGCAGCAAATAGAGTCCTGGCTTTCAAATCTGTGCAGAGCCCACTGATGCAGGTTCCTAATTTTGGAAGGGTCTAAATCAGTCTTTCATCCTGCTGAGATCGATAAGTGAACACCTCACACCACACACCTTTGGTAGTAGTGATGAGCAACACTTGTATACCTGAGGGTTCCTAGCACTATATAAGTGCAATTTTGCCAAGGGCAATGTGCTTCATTTTTTTCCTCCCCCTGATCCCCATAGATGCCAGTCAGCCTTGCATGCATACGGAGGCTTAAACCTCAGCGTTTGAAGGGTCAGTGGTCCCAGTATTCCTTCACAACCTTTCATTTTCGGGGCATGATAATTATCCCAAAGTCCTTTCCCCCCTCATTCCCCTTCCCGCCATCCTTGGGGGAGATTGCACCATATTATTACACCTCTTGGAGTAACACCAGATGCTTTCCGTTTTCCTTTTACAGGAGTTCTGGCTCATGACCAGTGCAGACTCGCACTGGGCATTTCCCTCCCGTCAGTTTACTTTCCTTTGCGCCAATATCCTGGTATTTCACTAAGTTAAGCAGAGCCCCCCTTCCACGGTCAGGGGGTTGTTTAGAAGTGCAAGAGTTCATTTATTTTTAGGGTGTAAAGCGGGGCTTTAGTGTGGTCCTCAGGGTAGCCTTCTTCTGGGTTGCAAGGTTTTTCCTTAGATAAGTGGGGGAGGTTTCTCCTCCTTTGGGAAGGCACAATATCCCTTGGTGGGATAGAGGGGTCTGGAAGTACTACTCATCTTCCATCCAAGATATTACGGCCCTCTATCACAAGGCGTTCCAACGTCTCTACGTTATCTATCTCAGAAGGTGTCTGTCAGTGCGATTTCCAGAGGGCTGGGATATATTTAGTTAATGACTTGGTTCTCCTAGTCACCTGCATGGCAGGTAGACCTTTTGGGTTTTCACAGGAGATTGTTTTGCAATAAGGTGCCAGCACAGGGTGCTGGGGTCTTCAAGGTTCTTCAGATTGGCTAAAATAGAGGTTAGTCCTCTTCTGGTGAGCAACTTCATTTTGACTGATTAGTGATCAGTTCTTTGCAGTTTAGAGTCTTTGCTAAGACTATGGGATTTAGTGGTCCTCCTTCGATTAGTTTATGATCCTCTAGGGGAATCATCAACCATGGAGGAGGGAACAGGGTCCAAGCACCTGGCACATCTACAAGGGGGTTCATATATCACTATAATGGTAGTGATTGGATGTAAGATACATTTTTTCTCCTTGCCAAGTTTGGTCTCTTAAGGGTCAGGTTTTTGTAAATATCTTCCTTTTGTCATGGTAGCAGAGTTCTTCTTCAAGAGCTCGGGAGGTCTTAGGGTCTCCGTCTTGGCGGTTTGGCAGGTTTAACTTTTCAGGTGGAGCCCCTCTCTTCCATTCTTTCTTAGCATACACATATGTCTGGGGACAATAGTGTGTTAAGTCTATTGCTTTTCAGCTCCGCTCAGGATAGGTTGCCCTATTAAAGATTAATAAAATGACATTTTACTCCCATTTTACCTTTTATGAAGATTTGTCTTTCCCACTTGGTTCCCCAGTGTAGTTATGTGACATGTCGTGTTTCTGATACGATATCTTCCTTTAACGCATGGGATGGAACCTACAAAGCTTTCACCCCCTAGGGGGTATTTTTCTTTATCTCCGGGAGAGCTAAGTGTTTATCTTCTTTTGTTTGCTATCTAGGTTCCCAAAGATGGTATGAATTTACGGTTTTTAAATGTTTTATTGGACAACAGAGGAGTTTATTACTCTGATGCGTTTTTCTTAACCTATTAGTATAGGAAAACTTTGTTCAGTCCCCCCCCTCTTTTTAACCAGTTGGGTTTGGTGGCCTGTAAGGAACGCTGGAATTGGCGCATCTTCCAGTTGTTTTTCTTGCAGTGGATTTGGCTATGCCTTATAAGACAGTTATTCGGGCAGCCTAGCCTTGGGCAATACTCTTGCGGTCAGCTGTTTGATCAAATGAAAACATTTAAAACATTTTCTTCTCCTATTATTTTTAATATATTGTCACTATTGTCTTGATCATGTTGTACTAATGGGATGCAAGGGCTTCAAACGTGCATAATATGAGCCTCCTGTCTTGTCATAGAATGGCTAATCCCCCACACTAATATGAGATGGGGGTTTACATTCTATTAAAGACAAGGAGGCGAGTATTATCCCACCCACCCTTGAAATGATATGATATGGCAGTTATGACACGCATATACACAGGTGTTTCAAGAGAGAACATTCTTTGGTTTGTTGTTCTTCCCATCCACCCACCCTTCTTGCTTGTTGTTCTTACAGCTACGAGTTGAGGTTCTGATCAGGAGTGTGGCTCACAGTTACAAGATGTGGAGTGCGTGGTACAAGAGCTTTGTTGGATTTGTCTTCATCGTTTATAATCTGATCTGTGCAGTGGACATCTGGTTCAAGACAGCTACAGAAAGAGGAGTTGGGTTTAGAGTAATTGACTTATATAAGGAAGGGTCCCTGCTCATTGGTCTCCTGCAGGGCATGACCTGTCCTCCATGATGGATTGGGGAGCTCCCTTACATTGACATTGAACTCTATTTAGTTCTGTTCTTTACAACTTTTTTGTTTGTAAAAGTTTTTCTTTGCTGCTGTGGTTTCAGAGTAAAGGTTTTAATGCATAATGCTCACCTCCTTGTCTTTAATAGAATCTAAACCCCCATCTCACGTTAGTGTGGGGATTAGCCATTGTGGCTCTTTTTCATTCCAATGGGATGGTGCTAAGGGGGCAGAGACCAGGGAGGTGTCCACCTGCTCCTCTACAAACGTGCACTCAATAAATCACTGCTGCATGCACCCGGCTAAGATAAACACTTCTCTGGAATGCGCCGGGTAACTGCTGAACCCATATGCATGCATTAGTAATGGCCGAACCCCAAACCCTCACCCATAATGATAGGCTCACAACTTGTTTCAAGTGTTGGCAATAAAAAGGCCGTAGGATTTTATTGTACAGATATGGGTTATGACAATAACAATATCACATATCATGATGGTATCATACTTTTGAGCACCGGGTCCTGAGGTTACCCCCTCGGACCCGTGCCACCTTCTTGTGTCCCACGACTTGTTGTGGGCACCGTACAGTGCCTTGTACTTCTTTTTGTTCTTCTCCCCTTTTGTAGGGTGGGTGGGTCCTGTGCTAAAGAAGCAAGAAGATTTGGAAGACACTGAGTAAACAGTGAACCTCCTGTTTGCTTGGGTCCCCATTCAGGGTTCACAAACAGATTGTGTTTACTCTGAGTATGCTGCTCTCATTTATAGGACCCAGGGAAGCCCTGGGTCTTTGTTGTGTGTGTGATGGGGGCCGCTGTTTTCGCAGCCCCCGGCCGGATAGCCGACTGTCTGACCCCCTGTTGGGGGCAGATCTTTGAAACTGGGCCCTGCCTGATGGTTGTTTCCTTGTGGCGCTTTAGCACCTTGCTGTTTGGAGGAAGGGTGCAATGACTGTTCGCACCTTACCCTTCCATGGCTTTTATGCTGCCGAGACTGCGTGTCTCCGAAGCTGGGGGGGAGGACAGGAGCAGGCGCGGGGGGTTGGGGCTGCCCCTCTCCCAGCTGCCGATGGTAACAGCAGTTACTCTGCCTCGCTTGTGGAATGCCCATGCAGCATTGACCATAAATGCTGAACCCATATGCATGCATTAGTAATGGCCGAACCCCAAACCCTCACCCATAATGATAGGCTCACAACCTGTTTCAAGTGTTGGCAATAAAAAGGCCGTAGGGTTTTATTGTACAGATATGGGTTATGACAATAACAATATCACATATCATGATGGTATCATACTTTTGGGCACCGGATCCTGAGGTCACCCCCTCGGACCCGTGCCGCCACACACGGGCAGGTTCCCGGCTGACAGTGTTCCCCCAAGAGTATACCCTAGAGACAGCCCCTGTGAGCAAGCGTTGTATTGATTTCCCGAAAGAAATGTTTCATGCCCTGGTTAGACAGATGGGTGCCGTCATGGAGAAAAAGGTCTGGGTTGCCTAGTGTAATGGCTGGGTGTTTTATGAAACCCAGTCCTCTTGTCATACAGAATCTCTCTATTGTCCTGTTCAGTTTTCTTCTAGATATGTCTATAGATTTGTAGCAGTTGGCCCCTAGCCATATCTTTCTTGGTAAGATGGCTGAGAAGTATATTTCCGTCCCCCTCCAGTTGTGTGAAATGCCTGCTAGGGAGGAGCAGATTTCTTCGCATAGGATGCGTCTAGCTGTGTTAACTAGATAGTTTCCCCCTAGATGGATGATCAGGAATTCTGGTGGGTCCCTGTATGCCACCAGTTCTGCTAGTGTTTCGTGTACGTCAGCCCAGCGTAGGCCTCTGTATCCCCACCATGAAGTAATGGTGTTTCTGAACGGTGGCCCTTCTTTGGACTCTTCAGCCCATCTACCTCTCCTAAAAACTAAAGAGTGGCCAACTATCCATGCTGATCGTAGTGTGGTCCTCGATTCACCTGTTGTTTCTGTGGTGGTGGGAGGAGGGGAAAAGAAAGAAAAGTTTTTAGGGCGCAAGGCTATATCAATTTTGGTCTGATATATCTTTATAACAGTCTGACTTCCATCTCCCTATGTTTTTTAGTAGTTGCAGTGCTAAACCTCCTTGCCATGCTGCAGTAGCGGCACCTATCCTGAAGGAGTGAGTGCCCAATTGTTTGGGATCCCACCCTGCTCTGCTGATTGCTTTTATCAGCACGCCTTTAAATTGGTAGCGGCTTAGGGCTGACGTATCCTTGTGGATTAAAAAGCTCCCCCCTACTTTGGGTCGTTGCGCGTAATAGAGGTTGGTGATACAAACTGGGCAGTTTGTTGCCTCGTCGATGCAACAAATATTGATGGTTCTTTTCGCACCCGTTTTCGACTGTTGCATTTCTATGTTAACACTCTCTTGCCTCACCCTGATTTCCATGACACCCAGGCTGTTTGTGGCATTGGTGCTGGAAGCGATGAGTTCCCCCACCCGGAAAGCCCCGAATTAGGCTAGGAAAAAAAAGCTGTTTTAAATAACGTTATCTCGTATGGGTGCCAACATATGGCTTCCAAATGGCTTGCTATCTGCAACAGTTTGCTGAAATCAAGGGGTCAGCGGGTGTCCACTTCTGGACCCTCTATTCTGCTCTATCCCTTCATTGCGTAAGTGATGAGGGCGTTCTGGGTGGGGTCTGAATCGCCCCGAATTTTTGTAAAGTATGAAATTGCCACTAGGTTTCTTTTTGCCCAATCCCTTTTGAAACCTTGTTCCCGGGCCCATTTTAAAAATACTTCTATATCTTTAATTGTTATAAGTTCTATGTGGTTTACACCTGTGGCCTTAAATACTGTTTGCAAACACTTACTGTACTGCGTTGCAGTGGTGCTTGCCACCGCCCTCTCTGCCATCTCTGTTAGGAAGCCTGTGAGGTTGTTGGCACCCGTTGTTGGTGTGCCTGATTCTTGTTGGGCATCCTGGCCTGGGCTCTCTGGCGCAGGCGTTGATGCCAATGTGTTGTTGGCACCCGTTTTAGAGGTGCCTGCTTTGTATTGGTCATCCCGGCCTGCACTCTCTGGTGCTGGCGTTGATGCCAATGTGTTGTTGGCACCCGTTTTAGAGGTGCCTGGTTTTCGTTGGGCATCTTGGCCTGTGCTCTCTGGCATTAGCGTTGATGCCGTTATTCTTGTCTTCCTATTATTGTCCAGCATTCTGCTGGTATTGGCGTCATCTGTTCTTGGCCGTGCGGCGCTAGCGCTCGGAATCTTGTCCACTGGAAATGAGATAAGGCATCAGCAATGTTATTATCTGCCCCTGAAATGTGCTTCACTTTGAGTACAACGTTTACTTGTAGTGTGACTGTTGTAACGGCTCGTAGTACTTTTAGTACTAGAGGGCATTTTGTAGACCTTCTGTTTATGGAGCCCACTGCAGCCATGTTATCGCACCAGATCAAAAGTTCTGTATTCGCTAGTCGCCTGCCCCAGATGTGTAATGTTAGCCAGATGGGGAGTATTTCTAGTAGGGTGATGTTTCTTGTCCACCCTGCTGTTTGCCATGAATTGGGCCAGTGTCCTGCCACCCATTCGGAGCCTAGTATGGCTCCAAACCCCTTGCTCCCAGCTGCGTCGGTGTATAGGACCCTGTTTGACCGGGTATTTAGAGACGTTCACCAAAGTAAAATCCCGTTGAAATCGCTGAGGAATTTTCCCCATGTTTCCAGGTCTTG